>NC_137787.1:145656105-146256105 GCF_963383645.1 Muscardinus avellanarius | reverse complement strand
GCCTACCTCATTATGCTTAGCATATCTCCCCAATATTCTAACAGGCATCTCCAATCTTTTGAATACAATTTAATTCAGCAAGCGAGTAGGGTATGAAATTTTTGGAACAGATGCTATAGAAGCTGAATTTAAAGGATGTGTGCTCACTGTAGTTTAGACTCCAGTGGGAGAAAAAGAGAGACAGACAGAGAGGGGGGAGAGGAGAAGGGAGGAGAGGAGAGAGAGGGAGAGGGAGAGGGAGAAGGAGAGGGAGAGGGAGAGGGAGAAGGAGAGGGAGAGGGAGAGGGAGAGGGAGAGGGAGAGGGAGAGGGAGAGGGAGAGGGAGAGGGAGAGGGAGGTATCATCGGCACAGTTTCTAGTTGTGAATATCAGTGCAGGTGGTTGCTATGACTTTTCAAGGTTCTGGGAATATTTCCCACCATTATCTTCATGGCTCAGCATATCTGAAAGTTCTTGCCATGTGAACTTCTGATGGCCTATCTTCTGTCTACACTGGATAATTCAGGGCTGGTCAGTGGCCCTTCACCTCTGTGACCTTTGTCCTAGAATATGTCATCTGGGTCTACAGGTTGGTACCATGCTCTGCTTTCTCTTCTCCTGGGTTGACTTTTTATTTACATCCAAAAACCTCACTGCTTTTGCAGATGTGCCTTACAGAGAGTGGTGATAGAGAGCAAACGTCCTCGTATGCCCTTTGCAGATTTGAAGTCAACTATCCTCACTCTCCCTCTCCCTCCCCTTCTCCAGTAAACACCCACCTGGCCTCTGATCAGCTCCATAACCGTCACCCATGGCCACCCATAGGTGGCCATTTCTTCAATCCAATCTCAGGCTGGGGCTGTGCAGTGTCCCCCACTTTGCATGGTTCCCCTTTCTGAAGATCCACAGGGAAGCCTGGCAGATCCCAGGCTTGCAACTTTCAGCCGATGAGTCACTTCACCAAGTTCACGGAGCACCTCTCTGGGTCAAGTACTCCGGGAGGGATGGAGCAGAGTCCACTGGCCAGATGACAGCCTGCAGTTTCAGGCAGGCGTGGGGAGCACAAGGGTGGGCCATCGGAGAGGGCGCTGGCTGGGCTAACCTCGCCAGTGGAGGCTTCCTAGAGGAAGAGATGGGCAAGACGATCCCACAGTGAGGAGGAAGAGAGCCTGTCTCCTGTGGTCATGGGTGTGGGCCTCTCCTAAGACCCAGGAGGCCCTGTGGCTGCTGACAGCTGAGCAGGTTATGCTATGGATATAGGCCAAGCACCTCCTCTCCACCAAGCTGTCCCCCCCTGCCTTCTTCCTGCCTGTCCCTGCTAGCTCTCCCCTGCCTTCACAGACATGTACTTTTAGAGGAGACCCTGAACTTCCAAGTTTGCCAAGTAACTGAAAACAGGCTAATATTTGGTGGCCTTGGGATCCAGACTCTGAGAACTGAAGGCAACCTGAGCAGTAGATTCTCATCCGACTCGCTCATTCTATGGCGAACCGACCAGAGGCTCAGAAGTCACTCTGGCTCCCCGGGATCGCACAAAGGGTCACCAGAAAGCTCAACAGTGGTTCCCTGACACCCTAAAAATGTCTTGTGTGAGCCGGGCGTGGTGGCGCACGCATGTAATCTCTGTGCTTGGGAGGCAGAGACAGGAGGATCGCAGAGGTTTGAAGCCAGCCTCAGCTACTTAGTGAGGCTCTCAGCAACTTAGTGAGACCCTGTTTCCAAATAAAGTATAAAATATGTCTGGGAGTGTAGCCCGGAGGTAGAAAAGCCCCTGGATTTCACCCCCATTACCCCCCCCCCACACACACACAAATGTCCTGTGTGTTCCTTGCTAGTGTCACTTTGTTCATTTAAAAATATAAAGAAGAGCCAGGCGTATTGGTGAATGCTTGTAATCCCAGCATTTGGGAGGCTGAGACCGGAGGATCATGATTCGTGGACAGCTTCAGCTATTTAGTGAGGCTCTGTAACTCAGTGAGACCCTGTTTCAAAGTAAGGAATAAAAATTAGGGCAGGGGGTATAGCTTGGAGGTAGAATGCCCCTGGGTTCCAAATTTACATATATATATATATATATATATATATAGAGAGAGAGAGAGAGAGAGAGAGAGAGAGAGAGAGGAATTTTGTATGTGTATATGTGGTAGTGGGGATTGAATCCAGGGGCATTCCACCTCTGAGCTATATACCCAGCCCTATTTTACTCTTTATTTTGAAACAGGGTCTCTCTTAAATTGTTGAGGACCTCAGTATATTGCTGAGGCTGGCTGTGAACCTGCAATCCTCTTTTCTCAGCCTTCAAAGTATTGGGATTATAGGCATATGCCTCCATATCCCGCAAACCTTTTTTTGTCACTTCTTTATTTTCTGAACTGAGAATTGAACCCAAGAGCATTCTACTTCTGAGCTATACACCCAGCCCTTTTTTTGTTGTTGTTATTTTGTTTTGTTTTTTAAACAGGGCCTCACTAAGTTGCTGTGTCTGGCCTCAAATCCTCTTTTCTGAGCCTCCAGAGTACTAGAATTACAGGTGTGCATCAAGAGTCAATTTTAATATGGCTTGCTCATAAAAAAAGTGGCTTGCTATATTTAGCTGCAAGTCTATTCAATTAAATATTCAGGTAAAGATTTATTCTAAAGAGATCTTTAACTATAGCACTTAACCAGTATTTTACCACAGGTATGGAGTGAGAGAGCACTCTACATGCTCAAGGTGAGAGCCATGCTGGGGCCTCTCCCTGCTCCTCACTGCCCTTCCTCCCTGGGCCATTATACCCATAAAACTTCAACCATGGCCAGTCTCAAGTAGTCACGGCAGGAGCTAACCTGCATTGGACACTTCTGTATGCACAAGCCATAGGTCACCACAAGCCCAAATGCTCTCTGTACGCTACAAGGAGGAAGGAGGCCTAGAGAAGCAAGCTGAACTGCAGGGCAGTGGGTGGGAGTACTGGGATGGCCTACAGCTGCCTGGCTCTATGGCAGGCACCTTTACCCTCACAGCATTGTCTGTAAAGCTCAGCTCCAGCTCAGCGTTCCCCCTGCCAAGCTCCAAATCCCAATGACCAACCGCCTCCCTGCTTCCCATCCCACCCCCAGGCGTCCCATAACCAACTCAAAACTCAACTTGGCTTCTTACTCCCAAATGTACAGGTTGCTCCATGATATAGTGAGATATAGAATGTCCCCTGAAGAGCTCATGTATTGATGTTCAGTTGATGTAATTAAGTCAAGAGGACTATAATCTTATCAGTGAATAAATGCATTGTAATGGATTACTGGGTGGTAACCTAAGCAGATGGGGTGTGACTGGAGAACAGGGATCCTACGATATGGCCTTAGGGACGGTGCCTTTGTCTTTGAATCTCCTTGCTTGTTTGCCTTCTTGCTTCTGGCCGCCACTGGCCATGACTTGAAAGCAGAGTGTTTGCTCTCTCCCTCTCTCTGTTTCCTGGTGCTGTGCCCTGAATTCCACAGATTCAGCATCTCAACTATACCCCCAAAGCTCCAGAAGTGAGCAAATAAGTCTTCATTCCCCTAAGATATGTGGTCAGTTGTTTTGGACCACATCAGGGAGAAGGATGATGGAGACAGCCAGCACAGCACCAGCCATCGCTGGTCTTCATCTTGTTTCCTTCCCCATCACATCCTATCTGCCCATCTTATTCCTACACACATCTCACATCCACTCCTTCCTCCCAGGGACACCACCAGTACACGTGGCCACAGTTTCCCACAGCCACAGAGAGCTCCCTGCACTGCAGTATCAGCCACAGACGTGTATCTAAAGAACCCTGTGTTTCTAGCACACCTGGCCCATGAGTATCAGCACAGGGTTTCTGAACACTTACCACCTGCCTGCTTCAGCCTTCTCCAGGCCCTGGGGCCAGCTGCCTGCTCGTCATTGGCCTCTTCTAGGGTGAGCAGCCTCGACTTTGGCTGCAAGACTCAGTTCCAAGACCAGAAAGTCCTGTTTGACGAGTCTCTGGTTTTACACCTCTCTTCCTTCCCTTTGGAGTCTCCTCCCTCACTGCTCCTCCAGCAGAGCCTGTCATCTCTGCTTCCTAAACTTACACTGCCTAAGCATGCTTTCTAGATTAAGTTGCCCAGGCAGAAGAAATTATTTTATGGCATTCAGAATGACATTGTTTTAGAGTAGAGAGCTCTACATATGTACCTAGAGAACTTGCTAGCTAGAGGTGGGTAAGAGTGAAGGGACAAATGGCATTGCAATGTTTAATTTTATGTGTCAACATGAATAAGCTAAGGGATGCCCAGGGAGCTGGTGAAACATTATTTCCAGGTGTGTCTGTGAGGGTGTCTCCCAAACAGATGAGCATTTGAATTGCTGAACTGAGTAAAGCAGATGGCCCTCCCCAGTGTAGCAGACATCATCCATCCCACTGAGAATTTGACTAGAACAAAAAAGGAGAGGAAGAATTTCCTCTCTTTCTTGATGGGGATATCCATATTCTCCTACCCTCAGACATTGGAGCTCATGGCCTTCAAACTTGTCCTGAATATATCACCAATTTCCCTGGCACTCCAGCTTATAGATCGTGGGACTTCTTGGCTCCAAAATTGTGTGAGACAATTCCCATGGTAAATACCCTCTTAGATATCTGTAGATCTCCTGCTAGGTGTGTTTCTGTAATGAGTCCTAATTCAGACATAAACCTTGCCAATCAGCTCTGTACACATCAGACCAGCTCTCTCCCGGAGGCCCTTGGCCCAGCCTAGCTACCTGCATTCCCCTGCATGGAATCCCTAGGCCCATGAAAACCCCTCCTGAACCAACCCCACCCTAGTGAAGTCCCCTTCTGCCCCCAGCACCCCTCAGTGCAGCCCCACTGAGCCCAGGACCTCGTCCCTGCCCTCATTCTTCACTCATTAAATGGCCCCCCTTCACCAAGTAGGAAGGATAAATGGAATCTGCCTGTTGATAGTTGGGCAGAGGGGCTCGAACAGTCCTGGAGGGAACCACAAACAGTGTGTTTTCTCTGGTGAACATGCTTTAAAAATATTTGTGGATTGAAGGTATGAAGGTACTATAAATATTTACATGTGAGAGTCAATCAATCTCTGAAAGAGGTTTGTAAAGCCAAAGCAAAGCATCAGGAATTCCAGCCATGTAAAGTTAGAAGATTCCAGAAGGCTACAGTCTTAGCAAGATGAGTCTGTGGTCCTGGTCTAGAGTTCTCTGGACCTCACTGACCACTATTTTAAAAGATGCTAGGGATAATTCTTAGTGGCAGAGTGCTGGCTTAGTATACACGAGGTCTTGGGTTTGATCCCCAGCACTGCAAAAAATATAAACAAGATAAAAAATATGCAATTCAGTAGTTTTTAGCCAGGCCTGGTGGTGCCTACCTATAATCCCAGTACTTGGGAAGCAGGTTGGAGGCCAGCCTCAGCAACTCAGTGAGACCCTAGGCAACTTAGCAAGACTGACTTCAAAATAAAAATAAAAAGGGCTAGAGGTGTAGCTCAGCTATAGAATGCCTAGTAGTTCAAAATAAATAAGTAAATACATATACATAGGCTGACACCCCCACCTTTCCCAGGTGAGAAAGAGGCTGTGGGATCTGTGGCATGGGAGGGGTCTCAGGAGGGACCAGTGCTCCATAAGGGCAGGAGGCAGCACTCGCCTGCCCACCAGTCAGGGGGAAGGCAGCCAAGGAAGGCACTGCTAAGGACTAGGGCCCTGAGAACGTGGCGGGGGAGCCTGTCTAACCACCAGGGTTCCTACCATTACCTACTGAGAGGAAAAGCCTTGAGGGAGGAGGCCCATGGAGGCCACATCCCACCTAGACCCTTCCCTACACCACCTGCCTCCCTTCTTCCTATTCCCTAGTTTCCCTTTCTTCTGTCCTCCTCTGTCTTCTTTCTTTCTCTCCTTCCTTCTTTTTCTCCCTCCCTTCCTTCTCTTGCTTTTATTGAATTTACACCGTTAGGAGATAGAGGATAGGTGTAAGTTAAGCTACAGATTTATGGAGAATTTTTTTTTAATGAACACGGTAGTCCCTCTTTTAGACACAAGTTTACCCTTCATGTCTTTGAAAACAAATCTGCTATATAGTGTAAGCTCCTGCGAGGGCTTTAGAGGACATAGAATAGAAAACCAAACTCCCATGAGGGCCGATGAGGGCACCGTTGGCTCCTCTCAGTGCTCTGGGCCTCACTGTTCCTGACTGTGTTTCAGCTCTCCACAGAGCTCCGGTACTGCCCTACTCTGCTGCATCCTGGCAGCATTTGATTTGGCACTTTTTGCAATGTGTCATAAAGGATTTGTTTCATTTATTATTTTTAATTGTTTTTAATTTTGTTATTGTTAAAAAACACCGATTAACATTTTGTGTGTGTATCTAAAGTTTCAGCAGTAGGATTACTACACTAAAGCGCACGTGCAGACTTCAGGCTCTGGGTCCACACTGCCCAACTCCCCTGCAGAAACGTGGAGCCCAACACAGAAATGCTCAGGCCAGAAGACAAAGGGGCAAACGAAACCCTTCGGTGGACTGCTGGTAACTCATGGGGTTTGTGCACAAGTTTCGGTTGGGTTCTTGTCAAGGGGGTGAAAGGAGAAACTTCTGAGTTTAGGCCTGCTTCCAATCAAATGGAGTTAGAAGCCTGTGCAACCTGAGAGGGCTTCTGAGCCAGCGGTTTTCCTGGAGGCAAATCCCAGACGGCCTCGGGACAAAGTAGAGCAACTTGTCTCCACAATTTCCTTCTGCATCCAAGGGCCAATGTGACCCCAAAGCACAGGCAGCTTGGCTTCCCCGGCTGATCTGCCTCCAGTGGGTCTGCTGCAAGCGCAGAACGCCCTGTCTCAGTGCGCATGCTCCCCAGAGACCGCGGCCTGTCGCACTGCGCATGCTCCCCAAAGACCTATGCCCTCAGGTAAGGACGCTGAGGATGGTGGGCAGTTCATTACCAGCTGTTGACTTCAGAGGCTGCATCAACTTGGCTGGGAGGAAGGAAGCACATAATTTTGTTTCGCTAATCCAATTGTCACTTCGGGCTTCCTTCAATAACAAATGCAGACAACAAACCAGTGTAGTGTTCGCGATGTTCTCAGTTTGTCTTTGTTATCAGTGGATATTAGAGCTATTTTTATTTCAAAATGTCATTAAGCTCTTCACTGCTTCAAAACTACCAGGATTATAAAAAATTGCTACTAAACCTTGTTATTTATTGTGTTAATAAATGAGTGTCCCTATAACCATAGATAATTTATTTCTTAAAATATTCTGGTAACTGGAATTTTGTGTAAAAGTTTTCTTTTTGGCCCTGTATTTTATTTTAACATTTAAAACTTTATTCTGAAGAGGGTTTTGTCGGCTTTGCCAGACACCAAAGGGGTCCAAGGCGCGCACACACACACACACACACACACACACACACACACACACAGAAACTTGGAGAAGAAAGCTAAATCAGGGGCTTTGTGAATAAGCCAGACCTTCTGTTTTAGAATCCCACAGTTTAAAAATGGTTTCCTTAATAGTGGAGGGTAGAGGCTATTTTGAATATGTTCTTGTCTTTTTTTTTTCAGTGCATGCATTCATTTAACAAACACTTATTTAGCACCTACAATGAAGGAGATAAACAAAATATGACACACCAGGGCAGCTCCTAAGATAATCCGTGTCTCGGGCAGGCGAGGGGAAGATGGCTGGGCAGACCAGAAAAGCTGCAGCTCCGAGAAATCAGAGAAACCACAAATCTGGCTGCTCACTGCTTTGAAATCGAGGGATGCTCTCCCTAAAGTATAAATTCCACCAGAATAATTAATGGTTTCCCCCACAGAGCTCTCATCACTCTGTGACTCCCTCCTGATCCCCTCTGTCAAAATCCTCCTGGACTGTCCCTGAACACCTCTTGGATGCCTCTTCCCAGCTGGAGTTAATCCCCCCCTACATTTTAGCACTGTCACTTTTAATTTGTGTTATTTATGGGAATCTGACTCGCCACAGGGATCCTGAGCTGCCTGGTGGAGAAGCATCCCTGGGGGTCTGTTCCAAGCTCTGCTTCCTCCTCCTCTTAGCTGAGCAACTTGGCCAATTGACTTCCTTCATTACCGGCAGATTCGCATCTGTATGGTGCAAAACTCTAACATTTGCTCCTCCACCAAGATGTTCCTCTAGTGGAGTTTCCTCCTTGTGGAAGCTGAATTCCAAGGAGAATCACCTCTCCCAAGGAGCCTCAAGGCTGCTGGTAGCTGCTCTCCTCCTCCAGCTGGTTCTGTGCAACCCTGCTAGCCGGCCCACCCAGGCTGGCCTCCCCACTCCCCAGGCTGAGACAGCCTCTGCCAGGCAGCTCTGCCCATCTTTTCATGCCCAGTTTCAGTGGCTTCCTTTTGGAAGCTCTTTCTGATTCTCACCTTCCAACACCCCAGGCAGAAATAACCATTACTTTCTTCACATCCCACTATATCCTGCTCCCTTCATTCCAACAGCTGTCTGTCTCACGTCACTCCCTCGAAGTTCCTTAAAGACAGGTAGCTGGCTCTATTCATATTTGTGGTCTCTGCACGTAGAAGGCTGAATGAAGAAGTGGAGGAATGAACAAATGAATGAATGAATACCCTCCTTCTTTCTACTTCTCAACTTTTCCCTTTCTCTTTGAATCAGTTTTCGTTTCAGGGCTAGCTTGGTCACTAACAGTGATCATGAATGAGTGATTTTACACCCCTAGGACTCAATAGCCCCTATCTGTAGGAAGAAGAAAGGGTAGAATTAGAGGCTAGTGGCTACTCAGGGGCCCCCTCCTGCTCCTAGTGATGTGATTCTGTTGTGTGACTTTTTAGGTGTCTGTATCTGCTGGGACAGAAAAGACTCCCAAGCCATGCTCTCTGTCCCAAACACCTACCCAGCACCAGAGTCCTAATCCTTGTATCATCTAGCTGGTCGTTTAGTCCTCTGAATCCTATAACTTTCCTGTGTCTAAATCCCATCCTATTCCCTTCCTTCAAACCACTGCTGGGATCCAGGCCTCCATATTCTCCCATGTGAACTGTCTGAAATACTAACTCAGTGACCTCCTGTCTGATCTAAGTCCCACTGTCTTCTGCATGGCCCAGTGTCAGTCCCAGAGCCTGGTCTCTGAGCCACCTGTTTTGTGGACAAATGTATCTGCAGAGACTGAAAAGGGTCCTGTGAGGTTGGATTTGCTGCTGGAACCAAAAGTCCTTGACTTGGAATGCTTCCTTCAAGAAATCGTAGGCGTGATTCTACCTTTCCTGCTTCTAACTCCCTTACAGTGGTTGCCATCTGAACTTACTGGGCAGTCCCCTGGTTCCTTATTCACCGAGGGTTTGCCAGTCAGGAGGGATGTTTCATTTCCCAGCACCTGCAGGCCTGTGGGTATAGCACCTGGCTTCCATGTTTCATTCTTGCTCTGAGAAGCAGCTGATCCCTCCTCCTGTGCTGTGATTCCATTTTCGTCTTCCTTTTCCAGGGACTGTTTTTTATCTCTAGGCTTGATAAACAGGTGCACATGCCTCCCATCTTTACTTTTCCCCCTTGATCCCCTGTCTAGTTGCTCCTCTCTATGGCATAGTTTCTTAAAATGTTGGTTTCAGGTGGGTGTAGTGGCACATGCCTGTAACCCCAGTTCCTGGAAAGGCTAGGACAAGAAGATTGCAGTTTTGAGGCCAGCCTCAGCAACTTAGCAAGGCCCTCAGAAACTTAGTGAAACCTTATTTCAAAATAAAAATAATAAAATAGGATCTGGGTGTAGTGGCACACACCTGTAATTCCAGCACTTGAGAGGCTGAGACAGAAGACTCACAGGTTTACAGCCAGCCTCAGCAACTAAGTGAGGCTCTCAGCGACTTAGCAAGACCCTGTTTCTAAAGAAAAAGTAAAGTAGAGCTAGGGATGTAGCTCAGAGGTAGAATGAACCTGGGTTCAATCCTCAGAACCAAAAAATAAAAATAAAATAACAGGGCTGGGGATGTAGCTCAGAAGCAGAATGTTCCCCCATACCACCAAAATCAAACAAAAAACAAAAAACAAACAAAAGTTTGGATTGTTCATGCCCCTGCAATTAGGTTTCTACCCAGTTAAGCTCAGCACATCCTTCTTCTCGCTGACCTCTGCAGACACGTTCCTGTTTCTGATCTGCTCTGGCATCTCTCCAGCACACCACAATGTTACCCACGTGCTTCTCCTGACTCCTGGGGCTTGCCCAGCCCCTCACGGTTTCTCCTCAGTCTCCTTGGTTGGCTCACCCCTCTGGCCAACTCCGCCCAGTGTTCTATCCCAGCCTTCTCCTCCTGGGCTGTACTGTCCTGAGCTACATATTAACCTAAAGCGTCCTCATGATACACAGACGTTACTTGCAGTGATGTTCTGAGAACAGAGAAAGAACCTGCATTTTGGGGGGAATCCTCTAGTTTGCAAGGCACAGAAAACCTAACTTAAATTAGTTTAGAGACAAGAGCAAAGTCCAGCATACTGATCTGGCTCCAGACTCATGACTTCAGGGATTGAATAATGTCACAGGCATCCACAGCTGCTTCTGCTTCCTGAATCCCTTGACGGCTCCCACAGGGTCTCCCAGCCTTCTGCTTAAGGATGCAGCACTTTCAAGCAACTCATGTTTAAACTACCAATCCTAACAGGGACAGAGAAAGAAGGAGGAAGAGAAACAGGGATGAGACTGGGTCACTCTGATTGGACCAGGCTGGGGCAGGTGCACGTCAAACGTCAGTTGGGGTTATTTCTGTTGCCATAAGTGGTTTCCCCAAAGCAGGAGGGAGAGCAGAAGCCGGAAGCACATGGAACAAGTATGGGCCGAGACCAAAACTTGCTCACTGAGGTTGTGCCTCTGGCTTCTCTCAATTACCTGCTTCCCAGACCAAATTAACTCTTTCCTCCTCTGTTGCACTTTGGTATACAGTGCGATTGAGAGGCACAGTCCCTCACATAGCACTATAGTAATTTGTAATATGTGTGTCTTGGCCACTGGTCTAGAGCACCTCAAGAACAGAGGTAAACTGTTCTTAGCCTTGTACCCACAACACCTAAGGGAGTCCCTGAACTTGGCACACTGTGGGTGCTTAATGAGAATGGCAGCTTTCATGAGTGATTTGGGAACAGGGATTATAGTTGGGCCATCTGTGCTGTGGCTGTGTCTGGTACCATGCTGAACAAGGAGAAGGGGGCTGATATCCTTATCTTCCTTTTTTTTTTTTTTTTTTTTTTGCGGGTCTGGGGATGGAACCCAGGGGCATACCTCCACGCTACACCCCCTGCCCAATTTTTTTATTCTTTATTTTGAAACAGAGTCTCACTGAGTTGCAGAGGGCCTCACTAAATAGCTGAGGCTGTCCGCGAACCGCGATCCCCCTGTCTCAGCCTCCCAAATGCTGGGATTACAAGCGTGCGCCACCACGCCCGGCCCCCTTTTTTTTTAAATTTATTTTTATTATTGGTGCACTGTATTCATACATCATAATGGGATAGAAAAAAACTTTTGTAGACATACATGCACACATCGCCCAATTAGCCCCTAACCCGATCCCCACCCCATTCCCTCCCCATCCCTCCTTCCCATGCTTGGCTTAGTGGTTGACATCTAGTATTATAGCAATTTATCCAAAATTAACAATGATAATCTCACAGAACAGTTTCATTTGTCTGATACCAAGCTTTTGATGACTTAAAGATAACATTTCAATATTTCTTTTTGCTTTCTTTCTTACCAGAGAATATTTTTTCCTATTTTTTAGGTGAAACTATCATACATGTGTTTATTTATTTTTCAGAAAAAAATCTATCCTAATGTGGAATATGGACTCTAGATACCCAAAACAATCTCGAAGAAGAACAAAGCTAGAAGATGTATATTTTCTGATTTCAAACCATATAAAGCTACAATAATTGAAACAGTGTAGTACTGTTAAAAAGGCAGATATATAAACCATTGGAGTTAAATAAAAGCCTAGAGCTAAATTCTTCCCTATATTGTCAAGTTATTTTTGACAAGGTTTCCACAAACATTTGGTGGAGGAAATAATAAACTTTTAACTAAATATTGTTGAAAAATAATAATTACATGGAAAAGAATAAAATTGGACCCTTACCTAACACCATATACAAATATTAACTCAAAATAGACAAAAGACCTAAATATAAATATTAATACTATAAACTTTTAGAAGAAAATCTGGGTCATTAAACCTCACAACATTGAAATTGGCAGTAATTTCTTGGATATGATTTCAATGGCACAGGCAACAGAAGGGTAAACAAACTCCCTAAAAATTAAAAAAAATTGTATATCCAAAGACAATGTAAACAGAGTTAAAAGTTACTGATAGAATGGGATAAAATAGTTCCAAATGCTATATCTGAAGGTATATTAATATTCCAACTAGAAATCCTAAAAATTAGCAACAATAAAAGCAAACAATACAATTTAGAAATAGGTAAAAGACTAACATAAATAATGAATCTCCACAGATAACCCATCTGTTGGATGGAAAATGTTATTTCTCTGGTTCTGGTGTGTGTTACCTAATTCTTCTTTGTAGTTAATCTCTTTGAGTATTTTCTCTAGCACTGGTTTTGAAGACATAAATTCCTTCAGTTTCTGTTTGTCATGGAAGCTTCTTATTTCCCCACCTAATTTGATAGAAAGTTTTGCTGGAAATTTTTGGCTGGAAGTTGTTTTCTTTCAGAGTTTGGAATATGTTACTCCAAGCCCTTCTGGCTCTCATGACTTGGTTTGGGAAGTCTGGAGTGATTGCCATTGGTTTGCCTCTGAATGTCACTTGGCCCTTTGTTTTTGTTGCCTTTAAGATTCTCTGCTTGGCTTCCACATTGGTCATTTTGACAATTATGTGGCGTGGGGATCCTCTTCTCCGATCCTGTCTAAAGGGAGTTCTATAAGTTTCCTGGACCTGTGTATCAACCTCTTGCTCTATGTTTGGAAAATTTTCTGCTATTACTTCCTTGAAGAGATTGTTAATTACTTTGGTTTCACCTTCTTTTCCCTTCTTTATTCCAATTATTCTTAGGTTAGCTCTCTTAAAATGGGCTCATATTTCTTCAATGTCAGATTCCTGCTGTCGGATATTTTTTTCTAATTTAGGAACTATACGTTCATTTTTGGAGTGATCATCTTCTAAGAGCGAGATTCTATTCTCCATGTGGTCTAATTGGTTGTTTGTACTTTGAATTGAGGACTTTACTTCATTAATTGTATCCTTTATCTCTTTTTGGCTCTCTCTGAATTCTTTTCAAAACACCTCTATTATTTCTACAGTTATTTTCCTGATTTTATCTTCTAGAAATCTTTGAATTTCTGTTTTGTCAGGTTGTGATGTTGTGGGGTTGTGGGCATTCATTGCTCCATTGTTATTCCTCTTTCCCATGATTTGGAAGTTTGTTCCTTCTCTGGGTTCTTCCCTTGGGTCACTAAGACTTCACTTAAGGTGCTCTGGATCTCGAATCTGTGGTATCTCAGTCCTCACTACTCCTTTACTAGGTTGTATGGCAGAGTCTCAGACCCAGGGAGTCAATCAAGGCTGCTTTAGACCATGGGGAGTGCCAGGTTAGGCGTTCTCCTATGGTGTGATATCTCTGCCACCGCCACTCCCCCACTGGGTCAAGTCCCTGGGAGTGCAGTACTGGTATTTCTCCTCTAGGGGCCGCAATTTGACTCACTGTTGTTGAGTGCACTGTAGTGGGCTCAGTGAATTCGCTGCTGCTGCCGCCGGTGGCAATATGGCGCTGCTGCCATGCCCTTGGCCGTGAGGCTGGCGTATTTCTTCTCTGGTTTTGCACTCCGCTCTGAGTCCCTGCAGGGTGTGCTGAGCCTAGCCACTGGGAGCTTTAGATGCTCCCTGCGCTGAATCCCGCCCGGCTGTTCCACAGCGGCTCACCTCGGCTCGCTGTCCGCCACTCCTCTCTGGAGCCTGGTGGGCTGTTGTTGAGTGCGTTCATCTGGAGCTGTCCGGTGAACTCGCCTCTGCTGCCCGCAGTATGGTGCTGTTGCCGCGTCCTCAGGCGTGAGGCTGGCGTATCTCCTCTGTGGCTCTGAGCTCCGTTCTGAGTCCCCCTCCTCTCTGGGGCCTGGTGCTGCAAGGAAAGATGGCGCCCGCCATTCCGCGCCACGGCTCCGGCTGCAGCACTGCGATCTGGTTTCTTTCTGGTGTCTCGTTTTTCCAGACCTCTTTTTCTCTGTCCCTTGTAATTACACTTTTTGTTTCTCTGCTGATGGTGTTTTCTGACTATGAGAGGTGCTGATTTTGTAGTATTAGAGATTGGTTGTTAGCAGGGCTCATAAGCCCCGATTTTCTCCATCGCCATCTTCCCGGAAGTCCTTTTTGGTTTTTTAAAAAATTCATTGGATCCTACTGACCAAGCAACCTGATAGCTTGGGAGGAGCTTTGGACAGGATCTGTCTCTTGCTGTTTGCTGGAAGGGAAGGGTTTCACCCGCCACCCATGAACTCCGTCTCCACATGCTCCTGTTTGGGACACACACTAAGAGGGTAGACAGAATATAGCTCTGGGGCAGCCCAGAATCCAGATAGGTGCTGCATATCAGGAAGGAGCTGCCTATTTGGGGGGAGCAGCCAGGAGAGTGGCTAAGAGACAAGGACTTTGGTGGGGGACATGCTTGATTTACATCACACTCAGCCCTTTAAATTTGATGTGATAAACTATTTCTGTAATATTTTCTTCTGTGAAAGACATGGTGCCAGACATATGATTATAATACCAGTACTCGGGAGTCTGAGGCAGGAAGGTTGCAGATTCAAGGCCAGCCTCAGTGACTGTTTCAACTTAGATTCTGAGCAACCTGAGACCCTGCCTCAAAATAAAAAATAAAATAGGGCTGGAGGTGTGGTTTAAAGGTAGAATGCCTCTCGGTTCAATCAGTAAAAAAAAAAAAAAAAAGTATGTGCTAATAATGTTTTCTTCATGGGCCTGTTGTGAAGAATATAGGACTGGAGGTGTGGTTTAAAGGTAGAATGCCTCTCGGTTCAATCAGTAAAAAAAAAAAAAAAAAAAAAAAAAAAGTATGTGCTAATAATGTTTTCTTCATGGGCCTGTTGTGAAGAATATAGGACTGCACAGTAATGCATGCTTATAATTGCAGTTAGGAGACCGAGGCAGGAGAATTGCAGGTTCAAGGCCAGCCTGGGCAACTTAGTGGAATCTTGTCTCAAAAAAATAAAAAAGGGCTGGATGTACCTCAGTATAGATCACCCCCAGGTATGAGCCCAAGTACCAAACACACACATACACACACACAGAGAATAAATGAAACACTGTTCTCAAAAGTGCTTAATGCACAGAAAGTACTTGATAGTGCAAAAATAAAAATGGACTCCGTGTTCCCTTTCCCAGGAAGAGACTGCAAGCCTTTGAGCTGGGGCACAGTTCAACCATTTGACATCTATGAAGGAGAAATAGTTCCAACTGCTCAGATCTTTGAAGCAGAATACAACCTGGCATAAAGAACTGTTTTCTTCTTTAAGGGTCACGAGGTCATCTGTCTTTTGTAAAACATAGGGGACATATCACAGGGAGGAGTTTCTTGCCCTACAGTGAGGAATAATGGGTCTCTACCTCTGGCTCCTCAGAGCTGCACTCTTTTGAGATGTGCAGTGGGCCTTTTAAGTCACCACAAATGAGACTTTTACACGACCTTCTGTTACTTCCTAGTATGGATCCCCATCTCTCTGCCTCCCAAAAGTTTCATCACCGCCCACCACCCGACCCTCGTCAATGCCACATACTCAGGTTTTCTGACAGTAGCACTTCCTTCCAGGGTGCTCATTTCCCTATCAGCCAAGGTTAGCAGTCACCAAATCAGAAGATACTAGAATGCTCAATGGTGTGTACACTCTAGCTCATGGACCTGGGTCGCCAGGTTCCAGGTCAGCAGGGGAAACCACGCTCCTTCAGGCACGCTGAGAGTCCCACTGACAAGGGCTCTGTCGCCTTTTGGTCTTCTTCCCACCCATGGAAGGAAAAAAAATAAGAGATCACTGAGAATGGTTTTCTAAGGGGCCAGCTTGGGAGTGATCAGTGACTTTGGTATCCATCTGCTTACTAGTCCTGAGTCCCAAGGTCACACCTGATTCCAAGGGAAATATTGCTGCTTGACCAGGTAGAAGAGAAAATGGGCTCCAGAGTGGCCAACTTGCCCCAATTGGCCTAGGACTTTCCTGGATTTAGTGCTGAAAATTCCCACTTGCTGAGAACACCCTAAGTCCTGGGCAAACCAGTACAATTAATCACCCTAATCTTGATCTCCTAGAGACCGCAAATCACAATGCATTTTGTTACACTGCGTGTACTTTTGAGGCAATGGGGCAGATTTTAATGGAAATATGTTGTGCATGAAAATTTAGGGCGTGATACAACCTTGTAGTACACATCTTTGTAGTCTCTGTCTCTGAGCCAGCTGCTATAAAATGCAGTGCTAATGCACTAGGAAATGCCAATCAACTAACAGAGCCCTTTAACAGAACTCCCAGAAATGATTTTGTTAAAAGGTTCGTCTGGAAAGAAACAGTGAAAAAATGATTCAGATATTATATCACACAAGGCCAGGAAACAAGCTACTTCATTGTCTTAAAGGAGCTGTGTGAACCATCCTCAAGAACAGGGCCTGTGGCTCATTCACTAGACTTACCCCCACCATGCAGAAAGTACTCAGTAAATGCTCTCTGAATGAACACACAGTTTTACTAGATGAGCCTGTGCACACATTCTCAAATCACAAAAGGTTCTCCTAATTTGTTTTGAGCAGAAAGGTGAGCTGCCATTTAGGGCAGCAGACTGGTTATTGCTATTAACTGGGGGGTACTGGGAATTGAACCCAGAGGCAGTCTACTTTTGAGCTATACCCCTAGCCCTGTTCTATTTTTGTTTTGAAATAAGGTCTCACTAGGTTAATATTAGTCTTTATTATTATAAAACAGGGTCTAAGATGCTGATCTGCGATCCTTCTGTCTCAGCCTCCCAAATATTAGGATTACAGGTGTGCATCCCCCTGGTTAGGAGGCTGGTCCTTGAGACAATCAGAATATAGAAAGCAGAGGTGAAAATTTTAGTAGCTTAAGTAAGTATGCTTTTTTTGGTCTGCACAATGTCTAGAAAACAGACAGAACCCCAAACTCTTGGATCTTGAGAAACTGAAAGCTCTGGAACACAGTGCTTAAATTCCCACACGGCGACAACTGGATGGAGCCAATGGCAGCGCTCCCCCTTAGACAGAGCACTGCTCTCCAGTGCATGGCCACTGTACCTTCTATTGCTCTACCCTCTCCCTCAAGGCATGCCACTGTCATATCCAGTAGGCACTGGTGTCCAGAACACCTGCTTTGCAGTGCAGATCTACCTTGTAATACTGCAGTAATGATGCACATTTCTAAATAGCTACTTAATGTTTCAGTAGCTATTGGCAGGGCCTGATTACTAAACCTGGTGACATCAGGCCTGCCTGGCATTATACAGCACTATTTTACATAGACCTTTTTGCATAATAAAATTAATAATTTAGGATATATACAGTCTGTAATCATTTATCCACTCCTACTAGTATTATTTTCAAATATGGACATAATCCCTTCTCTAAGTCACATCAATGAAACAGCTGTCATGTGGTATTATTTCTTAGATACAGAAAAAGCGGTGCCTTTCTATCCATATTCTTGACACTTTTCTTTCTGTTTTCATAGTATGGTTTAAACAGCCACTACCATTACCAAATGCTAAAATTAAAAGCTCTTTGAAAATCAAGCTACCACAGCTTTATTCCTATGAAAAATATAAAACTAAATATAAAGCTGAGTGTGGTGGAGTACATGCCTTTAATCCCAGCTACTTAGGATGCTGAGACAGGACAATCGCAAGGTTAAGGCTGGCCTGGGCAGCTTAGTAAGATGCTGTCTCAAAAAATTTTTAAAAGGTGGGGATACAGCCTAGTGGGAGAGCGCTTTCCTAAAATGCATGAAAGCCCTGGGTTCATTTGTTCATATATATGTAAATATAAACAGATATGCACTTATAAACAGACATGAGAATAACTAAAAAATAACTAATGGCTAACACTCCTTGAAGATTTGACCATCTCTCTGCTCATGTGCAATCTGAATCTTAATGCTGCTCTTGCTGTTGGAAAGGATTTCAAGGTGACATCTCAGAGCAGTCATGTATCATCAGGCCGTGGTAGCTTCAACTACTTATTTTACACATAAGGAGGGCCGGTGATGTCTGTATTGAAATTTTCATTTTTAATTTCAGTTATAATTAACTTTTATTATACATGCCTTGTTAAATTTAAAGCTGATTCTGGCATAGCATAGTCATCACATAATGAAAAGTAAATTTCTGCTTTTAAAGTATGCAAAAAGAAAAAAAAGCACAGTTACTGAATTCTGAACATTGCTAATTTGAAACAGAAAGCAGACATTCATTAAAACTATGCAAAATTCCTTCTGCTTATCCTTCACTGAGTGTTGGCGGTCTGTCCTGCTGCAGCCTATGATGTCAACAACGCCCAGTGTTCCTACAACATAAATTCCTTCCCCCTCAGGAAGGGCTTCTGCTCCACAGAACCTAAGTGTGATATCTCAATTATATAACAACCCATAGGGAAATAAGGCCTAGTCAGGTCTGTCACTGAGTAGCAAAATACTTTTTAAAATCACTTAAATATGCTTAAATATGAATAATTAGTAAAACAAGAAATCTGCATGGAAAATGTCCTTCGATTTTAGTAATTTATTCTTATTTCACATGCAATATTCAGCCATCAAAATTTCATGGGAGTTTTACATTTTGTGTGTATGACACTAGGGCAGTTTGCCTTTGAGCCACATCCCCAATACCCGCACCCCCACCCCCGTTTTTTTTTTGTTTTTGTTTTTTGTTTTTTGTTTTTGAGGCAGGGTCTCATTTTCAGGATGGTCTTGAACTTGCAATCCTCCTATCTCAGCTAAGTATCTGAACTTACTACCACCTTACCTGGTTCCCGAGCTCACAGTTTTAATAGGAAGACCCAAAGGCCTCTTAAATAATGGAGATTGAGATCTTCCAAATTCTCCACAATTACCACCTACAGTATTAGGGAACTTCACTAAAACATAGAAGATGGAATGGCTAGGGTTTTCTACTCACTATATGTAGTTTTCTTTTTAAAGGAAATATAATTACTTAAGTAGTATCCCTTTATTTAAATAAAGTTATCTTCTAACATTCAAACTAATACAATATTTTTTCATGTACTTTCAAAATCCCCCAGATATATTTGGGCAACTGCATTAGCAGTTCACTGCTTCCACATCCCCACTTATAACTCAGATACACCCTTAAAATTATTTTTAGGAGGCTCTCATGTCCCATTCACCTGCCAATCTTCCACCAGCTCTATATTGAAAAAAGGAAAATTCAGAACATTAAGTCCTTGTCCTACAAGGACAGAGCTAAGACTCTGAGCAGAAGTTAGAGCTAAATCCGCCCTGTGTATGGGCTGCTCCTGCTGCTCCTGTAGCAGAGTGGGACCTCTTAGGCCCCCTCCACTTGCTTTAGAACTCCAGGATAACTTAATTTTGACCTTCTTCATGGTCTTACAGATTCAACTGAGGGGGACTCTTTTGGTCATCAGGTCCCACCTCAAATTCAGTACAGGTAATCCCTGGAATCATGTCTTTTGCTTGAACAAAATAAATTGTTTTAGGAACTAAAAACTCACCATTCTAGGAAAGACATAGCAATTCAAGGCGAAAGAGTTCTTAGGAGTGGAAATCAGTTTCTCTAACTTCTATCTTTTGATCCCAGAGATGTATGCTGGGATTAGACATAGAATAAGGCTCATAAGGCTCATTTCCCCTCTCAGTTCAGCAGACAATAGAAGATGATCTTCATGGACTCCCAGAACCTTAAAATCATAGGAAAATTTAAGGCATTATCTTTCAGTCTCCCTCATCAGCCAATAGGGGTGAAGTGACTTGTCCAACTCATGCAGTAGTTAGAACTGAGCAGTCTCCATTGTCTCTTACTAGTTGAACAACGCAGTGTCGACTTCCATTTACTGTCACAGTAAAACGGTGTCCCTACTTTGTCCAGACCTTTCACTCCCAATTGTTTTAACTTTACCTGAAAATAGTGTGGAAATCACTGCAACTGTGTTAACACTGTAACTTAGAAACGTGTTTATCAACATTTTATATGCTTTATTGAAAGTTGACAAATACAACAGTTAAATACAGTGACACCTTACAACTGTGTAGAGAACATGCACAAGAAACATATGCATATAACTACTTTACAGGTAATATGCAGAAACCCCTGCTGGGAAACCCATTGCATTAGCTAGAACTGATCATTTCTTAAAGTAATCACCCAGCTCAATCCAAAGACTTCAGCAAACAAGGATTTACTTTAGGATATTCAGCCGCTAGATTTCAGATTACACAAAGTGACTAACTGTGCCAAATTCTTAAAATTTCTTCAGGTGTGGTTTTTATATGTGGCCATTTTTTATGCAGGTCTCTATGAAAGACAGTCCACACCTCTCCAGACAGCCAATGAAACATCTAAATTTCAATCTGTACAACCTAAATAGTAGTTACAGTCCTCTATTGTACAAAATAGTTACACTACATACACAAATATACAATAAGGAAAACAACGTTCATAGTAGGATAGCCTAGGTCCCAGCTACCTTGTCACCATTTTATCACTAATAGTTTTGTGTCATTTGCTGTTTCAGAAAAGAGGCACAGTACTATTGTTGTTTTTATGGGATTTGGTGACAGTCGTCAATTTGTACAACAAACCAATCCCCTCTCATTTCAGTCTTGTCTCCCGCCTCCCTTTCAAGTTCCACAAGGGAGGAGGGGAGAGCGCATAGTCCAGCGAGGGGCTCCTCCACTTCCTAACCCCAGGCTGTACACTACCAGCCAGCAGGAGAGAGCACTCTTGGATGTGGTGGGGGCAGCGGGGAAGAGATGGAAAGGCACACAGCTCCTCATCATCGATTACACCATTCCTCAGATATCTGCCAAGCTGCACAGGGTACATCCATGCTAATTCTCTGATTAACCTTTAATTCACCAAACTAATAAACTTCTTCAAGCCAAAAGCCTACAAGTGTTTAATACTGGAAAAAAAGAGATAATGGCATATATCAGTCTCACGTCTCTTGCAGCAAGCAATGAAATGGGCGACTGTGGAGGCGGACTCTCCCTAGTACACTTTCCCGGTCTGTTCAGTTCAGACAGCAGCAGCCAGTTCTGCGGGGGCATGGCAGGCTACGCGGTTGGTCCTGAGCCCTGGGACGCTGGCTGGGCTGGGGGCTGCGTGGTCCCCTGTTGCTGCGTGGTGGCAGGAGGGGAACCAGTCTGCAGCTGGGCCTGAAACTGGGCAAGCTGCTCGGGACTGGCCAGTGTCTTCAGCAGATTGTTTTCCTGCTCCAGCTGAGAATTTTTCTCTATTAGTTCTTTGATTTGCTCTTTGAGGACCTCCACTTCCTCTCTAACTGCATACATCAAATGGCTTTTCACCAGATCCTGAAAAGGAGGGGGGGAATAAAAAGGGGTTAGCTTACTATTTACTGTTTCCTGAATTCTGAATTTCTAAAACATTATTTTGCATAGTTCTTCCCAACCATTCACAGATTTCGCCTTTAAAGTTCAAGAAACCACACTTGGGGAAATCTGAATAAAATCACAACTGTATCATACTTAAATTTAATGTGGCAAGCCTTTGAAAATTCTATTCTCAGCAGCCAGGGGTGCATACAGTCGGGTTTTCTATTCAAGATGGCAAAATGCACTGGGGCTCCTCCTCCAGGCCCTGGATTCCTGGAGCCTGGCCTCGGGACTTCCAGCCCAGTGGCCTCTGGCTTCCCCGCCCCCAAGTCCCTTCCCAGCCCTCCAGAGCCGCCTCCCTCAGCACCGGCTGCAGCCAGTTCCTACAGAGCATGTTGCCGCATTTTCTTCCCTCCACCCCTAACCCCCCTTTTCGTGATTAAGCTGACATCACAGAAACCTGGGCAGACGTCGCAGCCAATGGGAGCCCGAGTTATTTATAGCTCCGAATTAAAGGTTCTGAGTTTGCCTAGCAACAGTGGGCAGAGAATCCCGTGAGAAGAGCTACAGGCGCTGCTCCAATAACAAAGAACAGCCAAGGCGGAAATAAAAAATAGGAGAAATCCAGGCACAGGCTAAGAAAACAAAACTTTTCTCCGATTCTTCTTCATTGTGCAGTAGGACGCATGGCCAGAGATCCGTTTGCGCAGGGTCTAGCGGGCCCTTCCCCCTCCTGGCTCCCTAGTAAAAGCTCAGGATTCCCAGTTCTGCACATCTTTAACGACATGCCCAGGATCCACTGAAGGGACGCTAGGCCAGCGCTTCCCTACACAAAACATCCTAAAAAAATCCCAACCTTATGTGTAAGGAGCCCAGCAAATAACAACATTTAATACCCCCAGGAGCCCTCTCTCCCTCCTAGACAGCACTGGTATGTGGCTTCACGCTGGCAGGCTAGAGATAGTGCCGGTATTTCCTACAGTACGAAGAGCAGGCGTTTCGTCTGAGCCTGAGGATGTACTGGTTCCACCCCAAGACATCTCGCTTTTTTGCTGCACCTACGTTTAGTATAAATGATCGATCTTTCATCGGCACGTACCATAGCTTGCTCGATTTTGTTGTCGATAGCTACCACACTTGCACCAGAAGAGCTGAAAAAGAGAAAGACCATCCATAAATGGAATTTATCTTAACATCCAAATAGAGAAGCATCTTTCAATTCTGTGATATTACTAGGATCACGTTTTGATTATCCTCTAATGCTACGAAATGAAATTAGCATCTTCCAGAAAATACCAGCCACTTTCTTTCTGACGACTATCCAGGCATTTCCCCATTTTACTGAGCCACAAAGCCTAAATTACATAATGTGGGGAAGCCTGTTCTCTAGTCAAACCTGCGAGTATAACGCTTTCGCCAATATTTCAAAAAGCAACATCCATGTCACAGTAATCTATTAGCAATGGACAAAGGAATTCGCCCGGCTATCTTTTACCTGCTTTACTACAAGTAGCTCATAAATTTAAAGAAACTATTCCAGCCGACATTTACCTATTGTCAAGTCTCACAGAGGCGTTTTCAGTCCCCAGCAAAGATGACAAGAAAGAAATTGAAAAATGCCTCAGTTGGTAAACTCCTAGATCCATCGCCACTGGTCTACACCATTGGGATTTCATGCAATTGCAGCCAAAAAACACCCTCGTGGAAGAAAAAAAAAAAAAAAAGAGGGAACACCAGCAGCCCTGTTTGAGCTTGATAAAGCTTTTTGCAGCCCAAGGAGGGAGAGCGAACAGCAACTCCAGTTAAAAACGAAACCCGGCTCCTGGGGCTGGGCGGTTTGGGGAGATGCGGATCCCAACACGGTGTGCAGCCTCGGGGATCTGCGGCGACTCCGATCTGCTTTAGACCAGGTCCCCAGCCTTGGTGCAACATATAAGCCGCGCAGAGCCGCGCCGATTGGCCGGCTCCCGTCGGCCCGCCCCTCCCGCCCGGCCCGCCCCCCCCCCCCCCCCCCCCGCCGCAGCCCGCTCCTCCTGGCTGGCCCGCAGGCCCTGCTGCAAGCTGCGAGCCGCCGAGGCCCCGCAGCCCGTGCATATCCCCCGCACGCCCGCGCCAGCGTCGGCAGAAAGCACCCCGGACCCCGAGGTGCGACCGGCGCCCGCACTGCTTACAGTCGAGGGGGTCGGACCCGTCCGCGGAGCGGCCCGTCCCGGTGGCTGCCGAGCGAGGAAGCTTCCTATTTGCGAGCAGAACCGCCGTCTGAGCTACTGGGCATGCCCAGTCCCACCGCTAGACTCCGAGGAGCGGGAGCGGCTAGATTTCAATTATCTGGTTCTTACAGGCAGCAGTAAAATGGGAGGGTTTTATAGGCGGTTTTATTTATAACAACCCTTCCACAGGAATACTTTTTTAAAATGCCAATGAATTTTAGGGAAAAACTGCATTTGCTTTTTGAGAGCTATTGTTGCAGAAATCGATCAGTTATTTGTAGAAACAAAACAAACAGTAAATTCTCACTGCTAGGCACATAAAAATGAGGTCAAAGGAATTTATAGAATGAAATCGAGAGGATGTTTCCAAAATGTCCCCAGAACCATTGACCTTGAAATCACATCTCCCTAACAGTACCAGTAATTAAAGGTCTTCTTCCATTTGTAACTGGAAAAGTTCATCCACAAGTTGAATCCTAAAGAGATCTAATTTCAGCAAGTTCCCAGGCAAGTTTTTGGAAGTTAAGTGGCAATTCCTCCAAGACTCAATCCATAGAGCCTGCTTACATCAGAGGGAAGGAAATACTATCAGGTACGGTTTCAAGGCACATGCAATCCTTTAGTCTCTGCCCATTTACAGTGTTCAGAAGCAGTAAAGAGGGGTATCTGATGGTGGATAAAAACAGATGAGTAGCCAAGCTGCAGGCTCACCTCTATTTCACCCTCTGCTCACACTGATCAGATAATTTCCTTCACGAAACCCAAGTCAAGAGATGTAGTGGTAAAATGGTTTAAGCCTGTGAGAAAATTATCCCTATTAACTAAAAATATCTTCAAGGATGCATCGATTAAGGTTTTAATTTAATATACTATAAATCTAAGGCGAGAAGTTGGCTTATTTCATATAAGGCGTTTATAAGAGCTAAGAAAAGTTAACCTCTCCAATACTGCCCTCTAATGGCAAAATACTATAAAAACAAAATCTACAAAGTACTTGGGATCTGTGTATTATCACAGGAAACTCCGCATTGTTTGACCATGACATAAATGTATATTCTAGCTACACGCGCACACACACATGCACACCTTCTCTCCCAAAACAAGCGTTCGTTCTCCCTTCAAGGCTCATCCTTTCCTAAAATTTCCATTAGAGCCTTTTAGATAGTCTTTAAAGTTGACCTACGACAGCAGAGGGACATTTGGTTTCAGAATTTGTCTAAAGCAACTATGAACCAAATACCATGATTACAGTAGATGAAGAGGGTAATTCTCTCCCGAGTTAAAGTGTAAGTAACTATAAGACAGTAAGATTCCCTTTTATTATAAGGTTCATATGTTAGAATTTGTTCTTGAATAAAAATGTTTGTTAGCGTATTTATAATTTATAAGAATTACACATTCTCCAATTATAGAATTTTTTGAAGATGACACCAGTAAAATGAAGCAGTAAGTGGAAATGCAAAAATCAGAATAACTTGGGAAATAGGCATGTGGTCTCTATGAATGTTAAATTATTTGCTGTATAATGATTTGTCTTTGGCCATACCACTTTGAATGTGCCCAACCTTGACTACATAACTTCTATATTTTGAAAGTTAAAATTTGCAACTAAAACTATTTGTGATAAGGTCCATTCACATATTTTAATTGAATAAAGCTATAAAGAATTTAAAAAACTTCTAAGATCATATAAACAAATTTTAAAATCAAAGTTAAAGTTTAATACTACTGAATGAGTTTTATTTATTCCTCTTGTTCTTGAAATATAAACAAAAGATAAGTTGATTTTGTTTTTATTTCAATTGTTTCAGTTGACCACTAAACAACAGAAGCAAATATATGTAGCTGAAGTCTAATTAATCCAAATCCCTACTGAGGCCGGGCGTGGTGGCGCACGCTTGTAATCCCCGCGCTTGGGAGGCAGAGACAGGAGGATCGCGCAGGTTCGAATCGCGCAGGTTCGAAGCTAGCCGCGCGCGCTGGCTTAGGAGACCCTGTTTCCAAATAAAAATGTAAAAATAGGTCTGGGAGTGTAGCCCGGAGATAGAAGGGCTTCCAGGAACCCCAGTACCACCAAAAAAAAAAAAAAACACAAAAAAACAAAACAAAACAAAACAAAATCCCTACTGAGAACATTTTGGTTATTCCCAATACTTTTTATTTTAAATGAAAAAAAAATTTAAATAAGACAAAATTACAAAACTAAATTTTTTTTCCTCCTGAAAACTGAAAGGACATAATTTGAAAAAGAAGGCAAAGGAAATGGAAGAAAGCTCCATGGAGGAGAACCACTAGATCAGAAATGTCTGACGCACAAAATGGCTAGAATTACACTCAAAATTCTTCTATTTGCAAGACAAAATACCTGAGTCTTCAGTTTAGTCAGAGCTCACCAAAGACTTGCTAAGGGGACAGTGAACACTCCAGCCTCCTAGAGACCATTAAAGGTACTGACCTTACAAGTCAGTTCAGACACTACACAAGGATCAGGATCAGGAGCTCTCACTCCCTGGGTAATCCAAACACAGGGGACAGCAGGACACTGGAGACTGAGGGGTCTTGCTCTTACTGTCTGCCTTAGAGCTTTTTGCACAGATTCCATTCCAACCACCTCTGCATCTTGGTAGGAAGCACAGGAAGTGAGAGAAGAGCAGATGCAGGGCACGGGGTGGGGCGGGGAAAGGTTCCATACCTCTGGCTCAGTAACATGTGCTTTTCCCCAAACTTGACCTGACTTAGCAATACTGGTACAGGTGGGGATCTACAACTCCACTAGGATGATCTCTTTCTCCCCTGGCCAATGTCCTTACAAATCTAGAGTGACTACCAAGGAAGCAGTTCATTATGGCACACCCCCTTGTGCCTGACTAAGTCACCATTGTCCAGGGACTCCCATTCACCTCCACTTTTCTAGCTTACTTTCCCTGGGCACTGAAAGTAGGTTTACCATGTTTAGCAAATAAAACCACAGGATTGCCAGCTAAAGAAAATGTGCTGTGTGTGTGTCCATACACACACACACACACACACACACACACACACACACACACACACACAGTGAGAAACACAACACAATATATTCAAAACACAAAAGAATAAAATCTTATCACAACAGCATAGATGAAATTAGAGATTTTTAATAAATGAAATAGGCCAGGCACAGAAAGACAAGTACCTCATGATATCACTCATATGTAGAATCTAAAAAAGTTGATCTCATAAAAAGAACAGTAGAACAACAATTTTTACCAGGAGCTGGGGTAGTGAAAGGGGAGAGGGACAGGACAGGATGTTCTTAAATGAATATATAATTAAAGTTAGAACAAATAAATTCAAGAGATCTGTTGTACAGTTTGATAACTATAATGACAATACTATTTTTTAAAGAGTTTACAAAGAATAAATGTTAAGTGCTCTTACCACAATATATATAAAAAGTATATAATATAATGCATGTTTTAACTATGTTAATTGGCTGGATTTAACTATTCTACAACATATGTGAACTTCAGAATATTGTATATAATGAATACATATAATTTTGTGTCAATTTGAAAAAAATTAAAAACTGAAATACATTAAGAAAAAAAGATTTACAAATAATGAAATCAAAAGAAGAAAAAGCTGTTAAATTCTATCATATTTTAAATATCCTTGCTTTTCATAGAAAGATTAGAAGATAAAGTTGAAAAAGATCTTCCAAAAAGTAGACCACCACCACCAACAACAAAGAAATAGAACTGCAAGGTAAAAGATAAAGAACTTAAAAGGATGAATCTAGGAGATCCCACAATAAAAAGAATGGGTTCCAAAAATAGATACTAGAGGGAAGGGAAATATAAAAAAAATCACTTAAGAACTTTTTCTGTGACTGATGGTCACAAATCTCTAGATAAAATGAGATGACCAAATGCCCACCACAATTTATGAAAAAAGCCCTACACCAAAGCACATCATTGCGAAACATCAGATCAGTAGGAATACAGAAAAGATCCTAAAAGCTTCCAATGGGGCAAAACCAAGTTATAAAACACAAGACCTAGCATCTTCAGAATGGTTGCAAGCTGTCAGAAAACAATGAAGAAAATGTCTTTAAAATTCTGGGGAAACGTTTTTATCTAGGATTCTTCACTCAGCCAAGCCATCGTTTTAATTCAAATGTAGAATAAAAATACTTTTAGATCTGTCAGATACCAAAATGGAGAAGCAAGTCAAGACAAAAGAAGGTCTGGGAAGCAGGAACCAGAGTCAGACCTGGGAGAAAGAAGGGAATGGTCAGCTGAAGAGCCGGTGGCAGCTGTGGGCACCTGGCTGCAGATGAAGGGAGGCAGGGAGGAGGGAGCTGGTGGGCCCTGGAGCAGTCAGGTGAGAAGGAACCTCTGAGGGTTACAGGGCCGAGCCAGGGCAGCACTGACACAAAGGGGGCAGCGCTAACGGAGTCATTAGCTAAATACAAAGGCAGTTTTACAGAAAACAAAGCAAGAAAAAAGTGAATGTTCATAAATAAAATTTACAGTCACTTTTTTTTATTTTTAACTTTTAAAAGTTAACTTTATTGGGAAGGGGGAAGGAAGAATCAGGTGGTAGTAATGATTTGAAAGAGTTAAAAAATCCCTAATTTAACTCTTTTAAATCATTACTACAACTTGATTATATAATAACAAATTTAAAAGCAAGAGTATACAGAATATACAGAGAATATAAATATACAGAGATACAGAAATCAGAAAACATAAAAATTAAAAGTGGTTATGTCTCAAGAACAGATTTGGGAAGAAAAGGCATTGCTAAGCTTTTTCTATTCACTCGATTTGCTCTTTAAATATGTAATATGTACATGCACTGCCTGGATTAAGTAAAAGAGAGATGCAGAGTCACAGAGAGGGATCTGCAGGGATCCAACCCTGTACTTACCATGCATGCATGTGGGAAAACGACCCCAGGCTAGAGAAAGAAACACCCCAAAGAAGCAGGCAGCACAATTTCCATCAATCCAAATAGGTTGTTTATAAGGCTTCCACCACAGCCTTTTAAATACAGACCATCAGGATACTCAGAAGAATACTGTCTGAAGAGTGAGGGAAGTCAGTCCTAGACTGAAGGGCGCTTTTCCTGTGAGAAGCAGTTTATAAAGAAACACTTGAAAGCATCAAACCATTCCCAAATGATTTAATTTTGTCCCCAAACAAAGCTCAAATATATTTAATAAAATAGAATCTCTAACATGTAATAATTCACAATATCTGGCATCCAATGAAAGGTACCAGACACAGAAACAAACAGGGAAATATGACTCATAATGAGAAAAATCAATCAAAATGACCCAGATATGACAAAGATGATAGAATTTGTAGAAAAGGATATTAAAAGTTATTATAACTATATTATGTATGTTCCAGAAGGTAGATGAAATCTTAGCATATAAAAGATAGGCATGAGAGTTACAAAGAAAACCCAAATTAAATTAATCAAAATGGAAAATACAATGTTTGAGAAGAAAAATATACGGGATGGGATTACAGCAACAGATCAGACAGGGCAGAAGAAATATTAGTGATATATTAAAAATAGAAACTATTCAAAATAAAACAAAAAATGGAGAAACAAAAGAATAGCACAAATGAACTATGAGATAATTTTTTAAAAATCCAAATCTATCTGTAGTGAGATCCCTAAAGAATGAGAGAAAGAAAGAGCATGTTTTTAAAAATAATGGAAATGAATCCCACATTTATCAAAACAGTAATCTACAGATTTAAGAATTTAGATTTTAGACTCAAACTCCAAGGCAAGAGAATTGTGAAGAAAGCTACAGCAAGACACACAGTCGTGTCACTTAAAACGGTGATGAAGAGGAAACCTTGGACGCAGTCAGAGAAAAGAACTAGGTTACATACTGAACAACAAAAATAAGAATGCTAGCAGGATTCTTGTTGGAAACAAGGCTAGACAACACAGTACAGCAACATCTTTATAGCTCTCAGAGGGAAAAAACACAACTTGTCAACCTAGAATTATATGCCAAGCAAAATATTCTTAAAAGGCAAAATTAAGAATTTTTTTTCAAGCATACAAAAGCTAGAACTTTATTTTCTCACTGGCAGACCTACACTAAAATAAATTTTAATTAAAGTCCTTCCAACAGAAGAAAAATGATACCAGATGAAAATCCAGATCTACACAACAGAATGAAGAGTATATGAATTTTTTTTTACCATATGGTTAATTACTAAAGATTTCCCCCTTACTATTTAAATCTCATTTAAAAAATAATGGACTATTAAGCAGAAATAATAAAAATGTGTAGAATGGGCCATAACATATATAGAAGTGAAATCTATGACAAGATAAAGGCTAGAAGGATTGGAGTCTCGTTCATATTCTCTGTCTCTCTCTTTCATGTGTATACACAGATACATATACGTATGTGGTTTTGTTTGGTGGTACTGGGGATTGAACCTCTGACATACACTCCAGTCCTTTTATTTTTTGAAACAGGGCTTCACGAGTTTGCTAAAAGCCTCACTAAGTTGCTGAGGCTGTTTCTGAACCCTTGAGCCTCCTGTCAGCCTACCAAGCGCTGAGATTCCAGGCTTGTGCAACTGTGCCAAGCTTGTAAGTTTCTTACATTACCCAAAATACATTGTGGTAAATGAAAGATATATACTACAAATTATAAAGCAAATAAGCCAATATAGAAGGATAAAACAGAATCAAAATGTATAATTTAAAGGAAGCCAAACGAAGAGAAAAGCAGAACAAAACAAAATAAAACAAATAGCAAGATAGATTTAAACCATTTACACCAATAATTACATTAAATGTAAATGGTCTAAGTTAAGCACCTCGATTAAAGGCAGAGACTGTTTGATTGGATGGAAAAGACAAATGTATGCTATATCTAAGAAATATACCTTAAGTATAAAACACAAACAGATACAGTTAAGATGATGGGAGAAAATATGCCATGTTGAAAGTATTCAAAAGAAAGTTGGATTGGTTATACTACTCCAAGTAGGCTACAGAGCAAAGAATATTACTAAGCGTAAAGTTAATTTCGTAATGACAAAATATCAAGTCATCAAGAGGTCATAAAAATATCAAATGTTTATGTACTAATAATGGAAATGCAAAACATATAAAGCAAGCATTGATAGATTTGCAAGGGGAAATAGAAAAATCCACAAGCATAATTGGAGATTATATCGACTCTCTCTCAATAACTGAAAGAACAAGCAAACAGAAAACAAGAATAAGCTGGGTGTGGTGGCACACACTTGTAATCCCAGCATTTGGGAGGCTGAGACAGGAGGATCACAGCGGATAGCCTCAGCTACTACTTAGTGAGGCCCTTTGCAACTCAGTAAGAACCCTCTTTCAAAATGAGGAATAAAAAATAGGGCTGGAGATGTAGCACGGAGGTAGAATGCCCCTGGGTTCCATCCCCAATAACACACACACACACACACACACACACACACACGCACGCACGCACGTGCGCACAAAAGAAAAGAAAAAAGAAGTAAAACAAGAAAACAAGGATATAGAACCCTTAAAAATACTGTGAACCACTTAATTGGTTTCTATAAAACATTTCATTCAATATCAGGAGAATACATATTATTTTTAAGAACATGTATAACTTTTAACCAAGATAGATTATATCCTAAACCATAAAACAAGTCTAAATAAATGTAAAAGGATTCAAATCATAAAATGGCATTAAATTAAAAATTAGTAACATAAATATACCTGAGAAATCTCCAAATACTTAGAAATAAATAGCACCCATCTAAATAATCCATGGGTCAAATAGGTAATCAAAAAGGGAATCAGAAAGTATTATGAACTGAAAAAAATATAAACATATCAAATTTTGTTTTAACAAATATAGCAATTTAGATGTAATGGACAAATTCTTAGAAAGATACAAGTTATCAAAATTCACAAAGAATAGATAACTTGAGGAGCCTAGTATCTATTTACAAAAATAATTCATAGTTCAAAATCTTGCTGTAAAGAAATTCTCACTCCCAGATGGAATCATTGGTGGATTCTACTAAAGATATAAAGAAAAAATACTATCAATCTACACAAACTTTCCAGAAAATTGAAGAGAATACATTTCACAACTCATTTTATGAGGTCAGCATTCCCCTAATGCTAAAGCCAGTTAATGACATTATAAAAAAAACCCAAGTATATAGATCTATAGTCCTATAAATATAGATGCAAACATTCCTAACAAATTTTTAGTAAACTAAATCCATCTGTATACAAAAAAGATAATAAATCATAACCAAATGTCATTTGTCCTGGGAATGTAAGATAAGAATATGAAAATCAATCAGAGAATCCACATATAAACTACAAAAACTACCTTGAGGTCTCAAGATATTAAGTTCACTATATAAAAATCAATTGCATTTCTATTCATTAGTAATAAACAACTAAAACTGATATTTAAAAGTGTTTCAATTCCAACAGCATGAAAATACATGGACCGGGTATAAATCTATCAAGATATAAATAAAACTTATATGTTAAAAACGATTAAATACTGGGGAAAGAAATTAAAAGAATCTAACCAATGGTGAGCTATACAATACTTACAAAGTCAAAGACTCAATATTGTTAAGCTGTCAATTTCCTACCCCTATAACTATTATATACAGAATCACTGTAATCCTAATCAAAATCTCAGCAAAACTTTGTTGAAAATTGTAATTCTGAAATTTATATGCAAAGGAATTAGAATAACCAAAACAATTTTGAAAAAAAAGAATAAAGCTGAGGGAATCCCACCAACCTGATCTTAATACTTTCTGTAAAGCTATTCTCATCAAGATAGCGTAGTATTGGTAAAAGGACAGACATACAAAGAAATGGAACAGAGAAGACATCAGAAATACATCCACACATATACTGTAAATTGATTTTCAAGATGCATATAAAGTCTTTCCAAGCCAGCCGTGATGGCATATGCTTGTAATCCCAGAGCTTGGGAGACTGAGACAGGAGGATCACACAGGTTCAAAGCCAGCCTCGGCTACGGAGTGAGGCTCTCAGCAACTTAGTGAGATCCTGTTTCCAAATAAAGTATAAAATAGGTCTGAGAGTATAGCCCGGAGTTGGAAAAAAGCCCCTGGTTCCACTCCCAGTACCCCCCCCCACACACACACAGTCTTTCCAACAAATGGTGCAGGAACTAGATAACCATACTCAGAAAATAAAAATAAAAATAAAAATAAACCAATTTCATCCAAGCCTCATACCACATGAAATATTAACTTCAAATACAAAGCAGACTTAAATCTAAAGCTCAAAACTCCTATAAGGTAACACCAGAGGAATCTTTCATTCTGTTGGGTTAGCAAAGATTTTTTTAGAAAGAAATTGATATACTGGACTTTTATAAAAATAAAGAACATCTGTTCTCTGAAAGACAATGTTACAAGAATATTACAAGTCACATATCTGATAAAAGGCATAAAAAACTCAAAATGCCACAGAAAGAAGAACAATTCAATAAAATGGGTAAAATGCTTGAACAGATACTTTATCAAAGATAAATGGACAGTAAATGGCCAAATGAAAAAAATGATAGACATCATTAATCATTACAGAAATGAAAAACAAAAGTATAATGAGACATTCCTAACATGACATACCTATAAAATGGCTAACATAAGACTTTAAACATTTTTAAGCCATGAAATACCAAATACTGACAAGAAGGCAGAGCAATTGGAGCACTCATACATTGATGGTGGAAATACAAAATGAATCACTTTGCAAAACAGTTTTTGCAGTTGCTTACAAAGTTAGACATGTAGGTTCCTTAAAGACCAGTAATCCCAGTTTAGGTTATTTGCTCAAGAGAAACAAGAATATTATCACCAAAATCCTTACATGAATGTTTGCAATAGCTTTTTTAAAATATAATCACCCAAACTAAACAATCAAATGTCATTTAACTGAAACATGGATAAACAAATCTGGTACATCTGTATAATAGAGTACAGCTACTCAGCAATAAAGAGAAATGAACTACCAATACACAGAACAGCAGGAGTGAATGAATCTCAGATATGGTCTGGTAAGTAAAAGAAGCAAGACTTAAAGACTTCAGGAGGAGAAAACACTTCATGACTCATTCTATGAAGCCAGCATTCTCCTAATGCTGAAAGAAAAAAATCTACAGATCTATACCACTAATGAATATATATGCAAATGTTTTCACAAAATTTCATCAAATAAAATCCAACTAAATGTAAAAAGTATAATATATGACTAAGATATATATATATATATATATATATATATATATATATATATATATATGTATAGTATATGTGATTCCATTTCTAGGAAATGGAAACATTCTAGGAAAGATAAAACTATAGAGTCAAGATAGATTCAAAGTCGTTGCAGCCTTAGTGAGAAAGGGAGGAGAGAGGAGTTTTTGTGGGTGGATGAACTATTTCCCATCCTGTTTGTGGTGGTGGCATACCCACTGTTGTTTTATTTCCCCGCAAACCCATAGAATTGTATACTTAAAAGGGAAATGTTACTGCACTGAAATTATATCTTAAAAATTTTTTTAAATTACGGCCTCTAGGTAGCAGACTTGGAAGAATGGGAAAAATCCTGCTAATGTTTTTCTATTCTATTTGATCTTTACATGTATATACATGTGTTATTTTTATTATAATAAAAACATCTGTAAATTTATCATCGTAACCATCTTTAAATGTATAGTTAAGTAGCACTAGGAATATTCATATTGTTGTAGCCAGCTTCAGCTACTTAGTGAGCTCTCAGCTACTTAGTGAGACCCTGTTTGCAAATAAAGTATAAAATAGGTAAGGGGTATAGCCTGGAGGTAGAAAGCCTCTGAGTTCCATCTCCAGTACCCCCCACACACTCAGATATAATACTGGTTTCCTAAATCTCATTAGTGTTAAAAGACTTGTAAAAGTAAATACTTGTTTTAAGTATAATTTAAAAACCCTAGTAAAGTTAAGTATAACCTTTTATTTATATATACATACCTATATATACTATATATGGTTTTCTGTAAATGTTTTTCTTATATTGCTCTCTATAAACATTTATGATTCTTTTCAAATGTTATAATTCTCTAAACATTTTCTAGAATCCCTATGGTTGGCTGCATATGCCTCTTTTTTGTTTTATTTAATATAATTCTAATCCTACTGTTATCATCATCATCATCATCATTTGGTTCTAAGGGATGAACCCAGGGGCTTTCTACACCTGAGCAATACCCCAGCCCTTTTTGCAGTACTGGGTATTGAACTGAGGTGCATTCTACCTCTGCGCTCTACCCCCAGTCCTAGTTTATTTTTAATTTGGAAACAGAGTCTCACTAAGTTGCGGAGGGCCTAAGTTGCTGGTGTTGGCTGTGAACCTACGATCCTTGTGTCTCTGCCACCCAAGTACTGGGATTTCAGGCATGCTCCGCCATGCCCAGCTTAACCAACCTCTAATTCTAAAGGTGTACTTGCAGTACATCAAACACTAGCTGCTGCACCTCCCTCTTACAGATGGCAGAAAGACCCTCCAAGAGGAACTGCTGCCCTAGGATTTCTGCAGTAAGGGCAGTGCCTTTCTGCAACAGGGTTCAAACAGTTAACACTCTCATATTTTTTATCTTCAGGAAAATAATCATCTCGAAACTAAATTTCTTCATAAATATCATTTCTGCAAAATAGTGGTACATTATGAAAATCAGGAGCCACTGACAAAAAAGGCATCACAGATTTAGAAGCCAAATGATATTCTATATAAAACATCTGAAGAAGCGAAAAGCTGTCCTGATTACGGTTTGCTATTTCAAGAACCTCATGCAACTTCCCCATCAAAAATGAATATTATTTCTATTTTACTTTTGCATTGCTATGGAGCTCTCCTTATACTTTAAAAATAAATTGTTAATTTAAGCTATTTTAAATAATAAATTCCAGAATATAATAATGATAATAAGCAGTAAAGAAAAGAGAGCCTGTAAGGACTCGATAGTTTTTCAATATATACAGAACCACTTTGGGGTCATTTAGAGTCATTCCCGTGATAACCCTAAAACAGGTAAGTAAAGTTCAACTGAACAGTGATATTTAGGAAGTAAGGATCAGTCCAAGGGTATTACCTAGCGACTGAATGTCTAAGCTGGACATGCTTAGCATTAATACCTTGGAAAAGATGACTCTGTATCATCCCAGCTTGTTTAATAAATACCTCTGCTTTGACTAAGGACACATTTTTATATTATGGCCTCTCTGGACACTAGTTCTATGACTTAAATGACTTAAATGGTTTTTAATGCTCATCTATTCAATTAATGCTCATCTATTCAAAATTTGGGAGATAAAATGGGCCTTGGAGATTACTTAGTTCTGATATGCTTATTTTGTAGATTTAAAAATGGAAGCTCGAAGGCATTGCATGTTTTGTCCAGCATGGAGCACAGAGACAACGGGCCAGAAATTCCAGATCCACACACAGAGATCAGAGTGCAGCTCCCCCTGCTGACCTCAGTGAGCCAGAGTAACCATCTACAGCCACTCACTTTACAGAGGAGGAAACCAGCTGAGAGAATGTCTGGAGACCCAAACCAGAGAGAGACCAAGGTGGCATTAAGAGCCGGGCAGTTTGGAGCAGGATTTCCCGGCCTAGTCTTGGATGTGGGGTAAGCTGGCAGGGCACTTGGTCCAGTCCCAGCACTAGCGAGTACCACAGTCTGAGAAGGTGCTCTCCAGTCCGGGCAGCGAGGGGGTAGGACAGAGACCGCCTGCTGACAGGCACCTTACTGTGGGAATGTGCCTAAGGATTCTCAAACTGTATTGTCACAGCCCTGTTGTTTTTTGAAGAATCCCTAAGAGCTGTGAGAAAGGTCTGAGGGAGTCCAAATGGGCCAGAACAATGCTCACTTATAAAGATGGAAAGCAGGTTGCTTCCCCAAGACCTGTGGCCAGGAGTAAACGGATAAGCAGCTTCAGCAGCACATCACTTCAAGAACCCCTGTGGCTTCCAATACTCCCAACAGCTCTCTATTTTTAGTGGTCACCACTTTGGATCTCCTTCCACTGTCTATGTGATGCCGACTTGCCACTCTCCTTTATTTCCAAGTAAGGGAAGAAGACAATAAAATAATAATAAAGTATTGAAAGGAGCTACTACACTTACTACACTGGGCGTGGTGGCGCTCACTTGTAATTCCAGTACTTGGGAGGCTGAAACAGAAGCATCTTGGGTTTATGGCTAGCGTCAGAAACTTAGTGAGGCCCTCTGCAATTTAGTGAGACCTTGATTCAAAATAAAAAATAAAACAGGGCTAGGCGCAGCTCAGAGGTAGAATGCTCCTAGGGTTCAGTCCCCAGTATCACAAAATAATAACAACATTATTAAGTTAAAGGAAAGAAAACCGCGGTTCAGAGTGGTCAAACAACCTCCCCAGGAGACATAATGCCTAATAAATGGCACAAGGATCCAAACTCAAGCCAGGTACCTTTGGTATACAGCAAGCTGAACTATCAACCAGAACCTAAAGGTGGGCTGTTTCTAGATACCCAGACATGCACAACTTAACAAGCACAGTAAATAACTGACATGTGTCCTTAAAATAGTGACTTTTACTTATAGTCATGATAAATACTTTCAGAAAATATCTCAAACACACTGGTTTATTACACTATTAGGAACTGTGTTTCTAATAAAAAGAAATAATTGAATATGCTTCAATTTTACTTAATTTTATAATTGATTTGAAGGTAAAAACACAAAATGATCTAATTTAGTCTGATGTAGAGAAAATGAAATCCTTTGTCCCATTACACAAATGAAATAAAACATATATTTAGACATTTAATCCATTATTTTGAATATAACAAGATGCTTTGCAAAGCCATTAAGAGGGTGTCAGTGACAAGGGATAAGTCCCATCACCTATCATATAAACCACATTAGGATGATTCTGCACAATTACATAAAACTGAAACTTCCAGAGCTTGGGAGGCGGAGACAGGAGGATTGTGCAGGTTTGAAGCCAGCCTCAGCTACTTAGTGAGGCTCTCAGCAACTTTGTGAGACCGTTTCCAAATAAAATAGAAAATAGGACTGGGAGTGTAGTTTGAAGGTAGAAAGCTCCTGGGTTCCATCCCAAGCACCACAAAAAAAAAAAAAAAAAAAAAAAAAAAACCAAAAACTCTCACTGCACTGCCATTAATACATTAGGTGTGGGGAGAAGATTATTATAATACAATCTAATAATTATAGCTTTATTAAAGAATATTTATTAGATTATATTACAATATTTTTAGAAAACCAAGTTTCATACCTAAGCAGTTTAACTAAATTAAATGAGTTAATTAACCTGTTTGAATAGTAAAATATTTTTGAGACAGAAAATATTCTTAAATATAGTGCCTAAAATGTCCAAAATATATAAAATATATACGGAAGTTAGGAAGCATAACAGTAGAACAAATATGCACAAGCCTCCCACCAAACTAAGGATGCAATCAGTAAATACCACGAAACCCTGCACGCTCGACACTCGGCCTGCACCAGGGGCGACTTCTCCAGGCTGAAATTGTTATGTCACCTCCACTTACTGAGTTTCTGTAAGTACTGTTTCTTCCACTAGAAAGTACTAGGCTAGGGCAGGAGTTTTATTTATCAATATGTTTCAGTAATAATAGCAGAAAACGTTTAATTACAGTTAGGTGGTCACTATTCCAAGCCACTCTAATCTTCTCCACAATCCTCTCATCTGGGTATCATGATTATCCCATTTACACACACGAGAGCACCAAAGCACAAAGGAGTTGTGTGACCGAGCAGGCCCACGCTCATCACCAGTAAGTAAAGCAAAACAGGAACAGAAGCTTCAGCAGCGTGTGCAGGCAGTCCCAGCTACTTGGGAGGCTAAGGCAAGCGCATCACCTCAACTCAGGAGTTCAAGACCTGTCGCAACACTGCAAGACCATGTCTCAAAGGGGGAAAAACAAAAACAAAAACAGATGCCTGCAATCTAACAAATGCCACACGTTTTGTTACTCCTTGGCCTCTTGAAACACTTATCACTGGAATATTTAAGAGCTGACAGTGATGGCAGCCCACAAGTGAGAGTGAGCAACCCTCTCTTTGCCAGGCACTGTCCTAAGCAGTAGTGAACAAAAAGGCCTGTGCAACCTGCATTCAAATGGGGATGAAAAAGTAAACTAGTCTGGTAAGCAGAGACATGGTACAGGAAGTATCAACGAGTGCTGAGGAGATGAACAGAAGCAGAGATGCAGGACGAGAGGAGGGAATGTCAGCTAGGCTTCAAGCAATGCCTCCCTGAGGATGCGGTCGTGAGCAGAGACCGGAAATGAAGGATGGGAGCTCCTCAAAGAAAACAGCGAGAAGAGATGCTGCTCGGATACTCAGGGCCCAAAGTCAAAGCAGCGCAGGTGGAAGTTTGACAGCTTAGCTGTGGCGGAGGCTATGGGCACAGGAGGCAACTGGCAAGGAAGGCACAAGAAAGAGTTCACAGGGAATTCTCTCCTGACTTAAATTTTCAAGAATAATGTTACTAATAGTCATTAGAACAGAGAGTGAACCTTTTAAGGAAAATGAAGAGCACAGCCAAACAGAGACAGGAGGTCAAGGCATCTTTGTGGAAATGCTCAAAAAGGATATCTGAGATGATTACAAAATGGTGGGAAAAAAGGTCGTTCGTTCGTTCCTTCCTTCCTTCCTTCCTCCTTCCCTTTCTTTTCCTTTCCTTCCAGAGTACTGGGGATTGAAACCAGGGACATTCTACCTCAGCATTCTACCTCCAGCCCCATTTTTTTCTTCTTTGTTTGGAAACAGCAAAGTTGTGGAGGGCCTCACTAAGTAGCTGAGGCCAGCCTTGAACCCCAATCCTCCTGTCTCAGCCTCCCAAGTACTGGAATTACAAGCATGCATCACCATGCCTGGCTTCATTTAATCATTTTAATGAAAAAAGCAGAGAAGACTTTTTGCATTAAACAAGCAAAACTAAACATATTTTAAAACTTAAAATTTTTTAAGTAGGCAAATTTTAAAATTAAATGAGAAAAAAATAAGCAGTGACAACATGTTTCTAATAAGCCTTTGGAGTTCATCGTGATCTTTTTATAGGAAATGTTCAAGATATATTCTGGCCCACACAACTTTTGGCTAGATGGACAATGTATTTCAATAATTTATGAGCCTCCAAATGGAAATGAACACAAATACAGCACAAAATGCTAAACAAAAACAAATGTTATACAGTATCAAGGAATATAGATAAAATTTAAAAATTCATTATTATGAATTATATTAGGGGTTACTTATCTGAGTCTTAAAAATAACTTGATATGGGCTCTATTTCCACATCAAAAAGAACAAGAATCCTTCCAGGTGTGGTGGCGCACGCTTGTAATCCCCGCGCTTGGGAGGCTGAGACAGGAGGATCGCGCAGGTTAGAAGCCAGCCTCAGCTACTTAGTGAGGCTCTCAGCAATGTAGTGAGACCCTGTTTCCATATAAAGTATAAATAAAATAGTTCTGGGAGTGTAGCCCATCCCAAAAGGACAAAAAAAAAAAAAAAAAGAAAGAAAGAAAAGAAAAAAGCGTAAGTTATAAAACTAGAATAGAAGTGAATAAAAAACAGGAAAAAACCCAGAACACAATATATCAGATCCATTAAGACAGTGAATGTGTCTGGAAAACTAAGAACTACTTATCTGTGAAACATGCAGTACTATAAGCCAGTGTTCGGTTATAAGCAAGACTTTAGATTCATGTTAGTTATACTCATTAAGAGCAAGAGGAAGCTGGGCGTGGTGCGCACACTTGTAATCCCAGCATTTGGGAGGCTAAGACTGGAGGACCACGGTTCACAGACAGCCTCAGCTACTTAGTGAGGCTCTTTGTAACTCAGTGAAACCCTGTTTCAAAATAAAGAATAAAAAATAGGGCTGGGGTGTAGCTTGGAGGTAGAATGCGCTTGGGTTCTGTCCCTAGTACTGCCAAAAAAAAAAAAAAAGAGCTAGAGAACTTAAAAATTGTATTTTAGGTCACTCATTTTTTTCTTTTTCTTTTTCTTTGTGGTACTGGGGATGGAACCCAGGGGGATTTTACTTCTGAGCTACACCCCAGGCCTATTTTTTATTATTTATTTTGAAACAGGGTCTCACTAAGTTGCAGAGGGCCTCACTAAGTAGCTGAGGCTGGCTGAGAACCACTATCCTCCTGCCTCAGCCTCCCGAATGCTGGGATTACAAACCTGTGCCACCATGCCTGGCCAGGTTACTCTTTTCAATGAAAGAGATCACTTGGTAATTTTTAGTCCTTCCTCCATGGGAATTAATCTGTATCCTAATTCTGAAACAAAAACCAAAGTTGATCATAAAAGAAAATTATTGTATATAAATTTCTCCTAAATTTGGCCAAACAGTTCAATTTATTTATTTATTTATTTATTTATTTATTTATTTATTTACTGGGTTGGTGGATGGAACCCAGAGGCATTTACCTCCGAGCTACATCCCCTGCCCCATTTTTAATTCTTTATTTTGAAACAGGGTCTCACTAAGTTGCAGAGAGCCTCACTAAGTAGCTGAGGCTGTCCGTGAACCACGATCCTCCAGTCTCAGCCTCCCGAATGCTGGGATTACAAGCATGAGCCACCACGCCCGGCTCAATTTTACTTTAAAAAGCAACAAAAACAGACATCACATCCGAGTATAAGCATAAAAGAAAAAAGTAACAAATAGACATAAAAACAACATGGAATTTCCTGAAATTATGGATTTTCAGTAAAAGTCCATCAACTTCTTTTAAGTATGGTAATGACCTAACATCTATATATCCAATTTGACTTGGTATACTCACAACCTTCTCCCATACCTGTGTTACTCTTCAATCTATCCAGGATTATAGACACAGCAGCTATAACTGAACTGTGCTAGATAGCTCTTCTGTGACTCGCTGTACTTGGCTCTGAATGAGAAGTTAGAGGACCAAACAGCCCACACAGAAACCACCATGCACCTCACCTCAGAGAAGAGTCAGCGTATATGCGGTCAAATTAACTGCTGGATTTCATTAGTCTGTATGAAGAGAGATGTTCTTTTTCAAGATAGCCTTCTAAAACAAATGTCTAAATCCTAAAACATGTGGCTTTTTATTATAGAATTTCATGAAAAAATACTTGCTAATTAATATCCACTTACTCTTGGGATACAGTAAAGAAGAAAAAAGGTTGAAAGACTTCTTACTTGAAATATAACCATAGTAATTGTTAAAGAATACAAGAATAGTAAGATCAAATTATGAAAGAAAATTTGGACATTTCCAATACTAGTTACTATACCCACTGCTGAGTTATTTTATACATACCCATCTAGCTTACATGTTCATATTCAGAAATGTATTAGCAAGTTTAAAATGCCTATAGAGGACTCAAAACCTGCTGATATGAATGTTATAGAAAGTTAAGTATAACTTATATTTTATAATTTCATGAATAGAAGTAAAACTACAGAGTTATGTATCACCAAAAAATAATAGGAACTAGGCAACATGGGAAATATTTCAATGATGTTCAATGAATAAGAATGTCATCTCCAAGAGTGAGTGCATACATGTGGTAGCCAGCCTTCTGGATGGCTCGTGGTACACACCAGTAGGGTCCCCTCCCACAGTGAGCAAGGCTGACCTGAGAAAAATAGTGTACAAATGATGGTACGTCCTAAGGCAGAATTGTCCTGCCTTGAGTGCTCTGGGAGAGGCCAGCTGTCCTGCTGTGATGCCCTCCTGCAGCCAAATGGAGAGGTCCCTGTGTCAAGGATCTGAGGCACTTCCTGTCAACAGCCAGCACCAACCCACCAGCAGGAGAGAGCGCCACCCCAGAAGTGGATCCCTTAGCCCCGGTGCGGTGCCAAGCCTTCAGATTTGATCCCGGCTGACCTCTCCACTGTCACCCTATGTGAGACCCTTAGCCAGAACCATCCAGCTAAGCCACTCCCAAATTCTTGACCTTCAGAAACTAAGATAAGAAATGTCAGCTGGGTATGGCGGTACACACCTGTAATCCCAGTACTTGAGAGGCTGAGAAAGGAGGTTCCTGACCAGCCTCAGCAACTTAGTGAGATTTTCAGCAACCTAGCAAGACCCTGTTTAAAAACAAAAAATAAAAAAGGGCTGGGAGTGTAGCTCAGAGGTATAATACCCACGGGCCCAATCCCTAGTACCAAACAAAATGAAATTTGTTCTAAGCCACTAAATTTTAGGGTAATTGTTATTACCTTAAAGTAATAAAGTAATATGTATTTCCAAAAGACAGGCCACAATAATAGTGTTAGAATGTGACTATGCCTGAATAAAATCAGGAATAATTACTTCCTAAACGTTACTAGCTTTTATCACTTTAATTTCTGCAATTTTACAAAGCAGATTACCGCTATATGACTCCCATATTTTCTTTATAGAGAAGTTTTGCTTAAGTCATACATTCAATGAACAAACAACAGTGGGATTTAAGTCAAAAGCACCACCACTCCCAACCTATTGGAGTCTATAGCCTGGAGGAACTAAGTAATGTTACAAATTAGTCTAGGATTACAAGTTTTAAGTACAATCTTTTTTGCTATGACATATTTCTGGAAGGTAAGTCAATTCCTTCCAGAGGCAAATTAAATGATTAGTAAATGGGAAAATGAAGTCAGTATAACACAAACACATGTGAAGCCAAAAGAGAAGAAAGGAAAGCGCTCTCAGCTCTTCTACAGCAGCAGCAGCAAGAGCATTTCCATTTGAATTTAACCAAACTTCAAAGCAAGCGCTGCCACCAGGAACTTTGCCAGATCCCACTGCTGTCTGTACCCGACCTCCTTGCTGCGGACCCTGGGCCTGGAGCCCCACTTCCCTCTGCATTATCTCAGGCCTTGCCACCTCTGCTCTAATTAAAATATGCTGCTGGAATCTTGTGTGCCTGTACCTACCATCAGAGCTTGCAGCTAACCTGAGCTGGTACCAATTTGTTCTCTCAGCGCTATGGTTACAAAGCTGCATAGGTTTCGAATACTTGGCTTCCACCCTTTCTCCCTAAATTGTCTTATTTTTAGAATGTGATTTTGCAGAACAAGAAGGTTTTTAGAAACATATGTGTCGTGGTTTAAAGAAATGCCTGTATTCTTAAGAAAACGGTTGCTGTACTAGGGCAGTATCTAATGGAAGACCTTGACCTAATGCAGAAATTGCACATGTGAAGGTCAAAAGCACAGAGACAGAAATAGAAGGAGAGGCTCCCAGGAAACATAGGCTTAAGGGACACGTCTCCTTATCCACCCCAAAGATTTTGCCAGATTGGGAAAGCTGTATTCACTTCAGGTGGATGTTGGCTCCTGCTCCAACAGGACTACTAGAAGGGTGGAGGATGAGAGCAGTGAGGCTGACTCTGTGGTTCTCAACCTTGGCTGAATTTTGGAACCAAGTAGGAAGTGGTTCAAAACAGCAGATGCCCAAGCCCATCCCTCGGAGAGTCTGACTTAACTGTGTGCAAGCCAGTTCCCCACAGTCTACCTCTGGGCTACATCCCAGACCTGTTTTATTTTTTGGTCTCCCTAGGTTGATGAGCGTCTCACTACTTGCTGAGGCTGTCCTTGAACCTACAATCCTCCTGTCTCAGCCTTACAGGTTTACAGCACCATGCCTGGCTCCTCCCCAGGTGATTTCAATGTGACTACAAAACATTAGACCAGAACAGGTCAACCAGCAACTACTAAAAGATTAGAAAATAGGTTTAAGAAAAAAATATTAAAACGAAACAAACCTCCCTGCTTGATACTATTTATGCATATAATATAAACTATAGTTTTAATTAATAAATAAGACTCTATATTCATTTTTCCCAACAATGTTCCAAGGATATTTCTTAGGACACAGGTAGGTCTGGAAATAAGCAGAGAAAGAGAGTGAGGGCCAAGAACAAGAAGCACGGATGCTGGCTTCCTGATGCAGCAGCCTGTGGAGCTGGTACCTAAGGGCTAGAACCTGTGATCCTTAATTCATTGGGAAGGATGGAGATTGGTGCTAGTTCCAGAAGGATTTAAGTGAGCTACTCAATTCAGTGACTTAGCAGAAATAATATCACATACCATTTAAAAACATGGTCATCTTTGAGATGTTAAAATTAAGGATAAATATAGTCCTACTTATATGGAGGTAGAAAAGTAGGTGGCAACTATTTTATTAATCAGAGTTGCAAGAGGGGATAGTAATAAAATACAGATTCCAAGGCCACTATCATAATTATAAATTAGAATTTCTAGAGTTAGAAAGTAACAAATGAACAATAGGTACTGCCATCTATTCAGCATTTATATTATGCCAGACAATCTGCTAAGCACATTTTATATTTCATCTTATTTAGTTACTGAACAACCTTAATAGCTAACCGGGACAGAGAAGTAAAGTCACTTGCCCATGTTAAGTTGACCCAGGTTTCAAACCTGTGGACGTACACGGTCTGTGTATTAACCATGAAATTCTGCATTAAGACACCCTTCATTCCCCAAAACCCGGTAATTTTGAGGCAGCTAGTATTTCTTCAGCATTTGGGAGCCACTACACTAGATACTTGAGAGTCACCTCAGCCAAACCATTCTATAGAATCAGGCCCCAAGTCAACAGTGTCTTCCAAGGCTGGAACTTTAAATCAAGTCACAGTATCTCCTTTATCACAAAGAATCCACAATGCATAGAAATTATTTTCCTGTAGAAGATGGGCTTCTAAGAAATCTAAGATTTCTGTTCCTGACAAAAATAGAAATTTTACATAACATACTTTTTCTTAACCTAACGTGGCAAGTTGGTATGCCTTGACAATTCTGCCAATGTTGTTTCTTCTGCCATCACACTGGCCCAGACTAATGCTGTAAGATTCCTAAATTATGACTACCTGTATTACTCTACAGCCAGATGGAGCCATCCTATGAACTACTACTTCAGGCCTGATTTCTTAAAACATTTCTTGCCTGTTGCCCCATCAATTACAAGTCCTTTAATAACTATAGGCTTAATAACAACAGACTACAGGACAAGCCTCTAGTCTGTTGTAGCCTGGCATTCAAGATCTGTAACTAACTGAACTCTACCCATTTCCAGCTTCATTTTTATACATTCTGCCACGAGGCATTTTAATCCAAAATTCCTTCGTGAAAACAAGAAGTAAACATACATCCAAAATGAGATAAATACTTAAAGTTGTAGACTAATTACTTAAATCCTTTTTATAAACCTCTAGCTCAATCTTGGAGTTGTGTTCAATTCTACACTACTTCAAGTGAGCTGTTTCACTTTTGACAGAACATGTAGGAGGATATTCTCCACACAGGCTAAGTTCCTGCATCTGATCTTTCTGGTAATAGTTTCAAAGTGTACATTTACAGAAAATTCTACCCATAAGGCAACACAGAAGACTTGGGCTGTGTCGTAAAAGCATAAATGTGTGTGTGTGTGTGTGTGTGTGTGTGTGTGTGTGTTACTGGAGATGAAATGAAATCTAGGGACTTTCTACCTCCGGGCTACACTCCCAGACCTATTTTTTTATATATATATTTTATTTGGAAATAGGCTCTCACTATGTTGCCGAGAGCCTCACTAAGTAGCTGAGGTTGGCTTTGAACTTGTGTGATCCTCCTGTACTGGGAGCCTCCCAAGTACTGGGATTACAAGCATGTGCCACTAAGCCTGGCTCATAAATCTTTTATATAATGCACTAAACCAGTGTGTCAATCTCGAACGGAATTATGTTACTTAAAAATATACAATATTTGGCCAAGAGGAAAATAAATACACTTTAGAGGTACAAGCTATGGAAATTTATTCATATATTTTGTTATGAGAGTTCCACTTACTCATCTATTATCAGGTTAAAAAAAAAAGTTCAACTACCAGAGAGAGCTGAAGAGAAAAGGATCAAGTGTCTATGCAATCATAACAATTTCAGGTGAAGCTACTCTATCAGTTACAACCCATGGCTTCTCTGGAACACTTATGAAAATTCTCCATTACCCCAGGAAGGGCAATAGATAAGGAAGAGAATTTCTCTCTCTCTTTAGTTGATGGTCTCTGCAGCTATTCTGCCAAATCCACACAAGTGAGAAAATGGCAGATGAGCATTTTAGAGCTAGAGAAAACACAGGATCCCTGTAGGAGACGTCTTTCCCTTCTACCTAGGATCAGTAGAGTATGGCTGTTGTTTTCTTAGTGTTCATATGATGCTAAATTATTTATTCATTCTGAAGCTTTTTCCAATAAATATGATATATCCCATATTTATAATGATTATAAAAATGTGCAATAATCAATGAAAGAAACAAAGAAGAAAATTTTCCTGTAGTCCAATTTTTCATAATAGATTCACAGAAAAACCATAGACCTCACAGTACAAGGGAGGGGAGAGAAAGTCCCAGAGAGGAAGACTTTACCCAGTGCTTGCTGTATCACCAGTAAATGTGCAAATGGCTCTCTGATGACCAGAATAGGAAAATGGACTCAATTATCTTCTACATGTACATTATGTATAGATGAGACATTTCTTAAAGTTGTTCCATAAGCAGTTAGATTACTTTCTAATATTCCTTATAACCACAGAAACCTATTCTTCATAGACCACGAGGGGCCACATTTATCAGAGTGGCCTTTGATGAAGAAATTTGAAGGCCTGATAGTTTACTTTCCTTCCCCAATACTTTATATCACAAACCCCCTCAGAAGGCAGTGTCAGTCTTCATTTGCTACTTAATTTTTCAGAACACAGCTCTGTTCTACCACACTTGAGATTGGCACTTGACATAATTCACTTCACCTACTAAAAGAAAAAATGCAGTTAAGCAAAGCAAGCTGACGTCAGATAACTATGAAGAGCAAAAGATCAGAGTTGGCCAGGGCCAGTCTCCAGTCCTTCATTCCACCCTTATCTACTGCTCCATCCTAAACCTATCTAGTACCTGGTATTCAAATTGCACACTGATAACAGTTAAGTCATGTTCTACTGGTTAAGAAATTCGTAAAGCATGAAAAATAGTTTATAAAGTTTTTATGAGAAAAGTTAAGATTTAAAAGTTCTGCAATATAAAATGCTTAATATTTACTCACATGGAAAACTCAGATTTTAGATAATGAAAGGTTTGCTGTGCAAAGCCAGAGCAGCTACAAAAACACAACACTGCCACCTTGTGGTTCCTATTCAAAACTACTCTACCACAGGGTATTTTTAAAAGAACCAAAGTAACATAACAATTATTTTAATGTATTAAATACTAATGTTGATAGTCACTAAAATCCATTGAGATTTATAATTTTTCAATGTTTTAAGAAATTATTTGAGGTTAAAATTAAATTCTTTCTTCAAGCATGAAATATAGAAATATGATCCCCGAGCACGTGGATCTCTGAGTAAGCCCTTGGCAGGGCATTTTCCTTCCTGACAGCTAAATAACCATAATGATAAACAACTGCAAAAGCTCAACTGCCCACTGGATTGTTTTGCTTCAGTAATTTTCAACTGTGAAGTAGAAGTAAACACAGTATGAGAAATTTCTAAAGTATCTTTACTGAATGTACTTTATAATTTTTAGATTGTTCAGACTCTCCTATAGAGCTAAAGAATTATTGTTTCTCAATATCATATTGACATAAGAGTTTAGTACCAAAATATTGGATAAAAATATACAACTACTGACATTTTTATAATACCATCTGCAATAATTCCTTTAAGAAAATTATTAAATAATAAATAAGTCTCCTTTGACATATAAAGGACTGGAAGCTTACCCTGTAAAAATACGAACTACCAATTACAGAAAAATATGGTGACAGTAACATTAGGTTGAATCATATGAAATTGTTATGTAGATAAAAAATGGTTAAATATAGCTCAATGTAATAACTCATTAGAGCTTCCTATGAATCTGTTTTGTTCTACTCCTGCTCTATCTCCTTTAACAATTCTGAAATCAACCTTGTGGAGGAGACACCATTGTTATCTCCACTTTACCTACAAGGTCATTGAGGTCTAGAGGTCCACGACCTGTGCTAGGAGACAGAGCCCCAGTTTCCATGGTCTTTGCAACCAGAGCCAATGGAATAGATAACTAACCCAGATGAAAATGACCTATCTATTTAGAATGTTTAAAACACTTATTTGATCTTTTGGGTAAGTGGATAAGGTTTTCAATCTTTCTGTTAATGATGATGCTCAAGAGTTAACGTTAGGAGGTGGGAGGTTGTTGCATTATTCTGTTCTATATTTGAATTAAATTCAGCTTAACAAATACTGGTTACATCTTTTTTTGTGTGTGGTACTAGGGATGGAACCCAAAGGGATTCTACCTCTGAGCTACACCCCCAGCCCTATTTTTTATTATTTTGATTCAGGGTCACTGAGTTGCAAAGGGCCTCACTAAGTAGCTGAGGCTGTCCCACAATCCTCCTGTCTCGGCCTCCCAAATGCTGGGATTACAAGTGTGCACCACCACGTCAGGCTACTGGTCACATCTTTAATCTCACAACTCCAAAACAGCGGTTGCTCCTCCTCCTCCTTTTTTTTTTTTTTTTAATATGAGTCAGCCTCTTTTTACTTTGCAATATCAATCTCTTAGATACTCACAGCCATTGGTATATCTATTTATCTCTCCCTCTTTCCTATGCATCCTTTCAGGAGATATCTGAACACCTGCTATGTCCTAAGAATAGAAACACAAAAAGGTATAGCTCACCTTTACAACTTTAGTTTAGCAGAAGAATTGAAAGAGATAGTACAATGGTAACTACTTCAGGACAAGTATGTAGAATATAATGAATCCTGATGGAAAAGCAGCTAATTTGGTTTTCAAATAAATTTGTTAACTCCTATCCTCTAAAAATTGTTCTCTAAATAAGTGCCACATCTAATTATACAGCTTTACTAAGTGTTTATTTTTATAGCATAAAGTCTAACTCCAAAGAATCAAGATTGGCATTAATAAAGAAAAGTATAAAACAAAACAAAAATTATCAGGGATAATGATTGTGCAAATAACTCTTTAAGTACTCTTTTCTGTCCCTAAGTTACAATGTCCAAATAAGCCATTAAATGACTACAAGGGAAACATGGGTATAGGTGTTACCTGTGAATTCTACAAATAAACTCAGAAAAGCTTAAGATTAAAGAAAATTCAAGAAACAAACGCTGCAAATTGATTTGCACTGAACCCCAGTGTTCTCATTAGGCCTCATGTTTCAAAGCTCTGCCACAGCCCTTTCTAAAAGCTTCCGCCATAAATGTCCCTGTCAGATACACATGCCCACAGAAAAGCTCCTTCACATGGGATTTTACTGTCAGATTTAAAACCTCCAAATGTGATCTAAGTTTCAATTGTACATATGTATGTGTACATATACATATTAATATACACACTTTATACTATTTAAGTGTATGGATATAAAACTATACTTATATATTTTTAAATCACACACATCTGATATATATATATATATATACAGGATGATTTTTAACTCCTCATCCAGAACCTTTGGTAGGTATTTCTAAGACTTTTCTAATTTATCTTCTAAATTTCTCATTAATGGAATTTCTAATTAAATCTTTAATGAACATATATTGCTTTTGTAATGAAAAATACTTACAATTTATTCACCAAATATTCATGCATCTATATATGTATGCATGTATGCCTGTATGTATGTATGTATTGTGGTACTGGGGACTGAACCCAGAGGGGAGTTCTACCTCGGAGCCACACGTCAGTCCTGTTTTTTTAGTTTGAAACAGGGTCTCATTACGTTGTGGAGGCTGTCCTTGAACCTGCGTCTCCTGACTCAGCCTCCCAAGTACTGGGATTACAAGTGTGAGCCACCTTGACCAGCACTAAATATTTATTAAACATCTCTATGTCCTATAAACATAAACAAAGTATATAATCCGAAATAGCAGATTGGGACCTCGTCTGTCTGACCAGCTGAGTTTCTATAAATTCCTTCAATCTCTTAACTTTAGTTTCTTCACTTGTAAAATAAAGATAAAAGTACTTGTCTTACTCTCAAATATGAAGCCAAGGACCCAAATGAGACAATATATGCAAAAGCTTATCAAGTATTAAGTTACTTCCAAAACCCAAAATCAGAGAGGCAAGCCACATTCAAAACAGGTGACAAATAAAGACTATTTAATCTTATAACTGAGACAAAACTCATCCTAGGTATTTGAAATAGTTTCAATTAACCATTAATTTCAGGGAGATATTTATCTGTGAACCACAATCTCTACTAGGTTTAACAATATACATCTTTTTAAAGCTATCAGAGCCAATTCTAAAAGTTTTATATGTTAACTTCTATTTGCCTACTAAGATCAAAAATTAATATCTAAGTTAATAATCTTTACCAAAACAATCTTTCCATCTGAGTCTGTTATAAAGAAACAATACTTGATCATTGGTAATCAAATATTAAATGATCTCTTAGTACCCTTCCTCGACTAAAATTATATGATTATTTTAGTAGAAAGCTAATGAACATTTTGAAAACCCACAAATCAAGAAAGAAATTAGAATTTCTGTTATTTTAGTACTGGGGATGGAGCCCACGGCACTCAACCTCTGAGCTATACTTCTGGACCTTTATTTTTTACTTGGAAACAAGGTCTCGCTAAGTTGCTAAGGCTGGCCTCAAATTTGCCATCCTTCTGTCTCAGCCTCCCAAGTACTAGGATTGCAGGCATGTGTCTTTGCACCCAGGTTCAAACTGATTGACTCTTAATTTTTAAAAAAATCAATATTTACTACTTTGTAGTATTTTATTTTTTTCTAGCACTGGGGATTAATTAATCCCAGGACCTCATGCAAGCTGGGCAGGTGCTCTACCAGTGAGCTTCATTCTAGCCCTTTTAATTTTATTTTGGGACAGGGTCTCAATAAATTGCCCAGGTTTGCCTCAAATTGGGATCCTCCTGGCTCAGCCTGCCAAGTATCTGTGCATCACCACACCCAACTGGACTGTTTTTAATTTATTTAGAACTTATTTGCTCATCTAAATTTTCTCAAACTTCTTTGTCTAGAGTCCTTCCTATGACCCATTCTCTCCCTAGCTTCTGCACATGAAGTAGAGCATCCGATTTTTAACTTTTTTTTTTTTTTTTTTTTTTGGTGGTACTGGGGTTCCTGGAAGCCCTTCTACTTCCGGGACCTATTTTATATACTTTTTTATTTTTGGAAACAGGGTCTCTTAAGCCAGCACGCTGACCTCGAACCTGCACAATCCTCCTGTCTCCACCTCCCAAGCGCAGGGATTACAAGCGTGCGCCATCACGCCCTGCGTAACTTTTTGACTAACTAATCTCACTTAGCATAATGCTCTCAAATTTCCCTGCAAATGACATAATTTTGTTCTCCTTTATGGCTGAGTAAAATTCCACTGTGTACATATCCCATAGTTTTGTAATCCATTCATCTGCTGATGGACAGCTTGGCTGGTTCCATAGTTAGGCAATTGTAAATTGTGGGGCTATAAACTTAGATAACGAACTGAAGGTGATGGGAAGGGGGAAGAGGGGAACTATCTAATGTACATGATGAACATTCACAAACATAAAGTCAATTACTAAACTGAACATGAGAAGGAGAGGAAATGGGGTAGAAATTGGGGAAGGGCTAAATGAGTGATGTGTACATGTGTGCCTCTCCTACCTTGTACCCCATTAAGATGTATGATTAAAATGCACCAATAAAGAAAGAAAAAAATATTTAGAACTACAGAAGTGGATGGCTACTTTTGGCAGAATTTAGTCAGTTTAAGCTAAAGAAAAAGCATGAATTGATACTGTTTACTAATATATAGTCCACCTCTGGTATCTTCAGAGGATTGCTTCTAGGGCACACCTCCTTTTCTAGCAGATACCAAAATCTGAGGATATGCTACCACCTTATATAAAATGGCATAGTATTTGCATATACTCTCAGCCATCCTCCCATATACTTTAAAACAACTCTAGATTATAGTAATTAATACAATATAAATGCTATGTAAATAGTTGTTATACTGTATGAGTTAGGGGGTAATGACAAGTGAAAAGTTCTGACATTTTTATTATAGATACCCATTGCTGTTTTCTTTCCACATGTAGTGTCCTCCCTCCCTCCCTCTCTCTCTTTTTCCTTTTCTCTCTCTCTCTCTCCTTTTTTTTTTTTTTTTTTTTTTTTTTTGGTGGTACTATGGATTTAAACCCAGAAACATTCTACCTCTGAGCTACACCCCCAGCCTTGTTTTTTTATTTTGAAACATGATCTCACTAAGTTACTGAGGGCCTCAAATTGCTGAGGCAGGCCATGAACCTGCAATCGTTACCATGCCTGGCTTCCCCATGTATTTCTAATCTAAGACTGAATCTGAAGAACCTGCAGATACAGAGGGCCAATTATGTATGTATGAATTTTTAAATCATTAAGCCAGAATTAGGTAGCTCTAAAAAGTATTCACAGAAATTTTGAACATTTGGAGAACCATGTAACCAATGTCTTACACACAGCACCTCTTTCATACTAAAAGTAGAGCTAACATCATTTTTCAACTACAGGTAATATTTCTGATAGAAAGGCTCAATATAAAATTCTACATCATTCATGTAATGGCTTTAAATGGGGAGTCAAATTAAAAAACTAATACTGCTATGCAACTAAATTCTGTAACGATCTTCAAACTAAGAACTTAATTCATCTAACAAGCGAAGGGAAAAACTCCTCCCATTCCTCCCATCATGATCTCCAAATAATCCTCTGGCTTTAAAAATATCTGTTAAAATTTTCTAACTGGGGGGGGGGGAGTAAATAACAAAAATGGCTGAGCCAAACCTCATTTCACCCTCCAAGATGGGTATCTAGAAGCCAAGTGCCTTTTCAAGGTAATGACAGGGGTTAGGACAAGAGAAACACCACCTCTCACAAGTATTTGACCTAGCTGAGTACTCACAGCAGGTTTAGACTAGCCCAGAGGCTGCGTGGACACGGTGCCGACCTCGGCCTCTTCCCACCGGGGCCAACTGACACTCAGGGACCAGCAAGCTTCAGAGGAAGGGCCAGGGTTCCAGGGGCCCTCAAGGCAGTTTCTACTTAAAGGGACAGTGATCCAACTTATTTATGATGACTCATTACTTTAAAAAATACTATCAATAGAATGATTTGTTATGGTTTAAAGATTTAAAAATGCATGAGATTTTTTTCTTTAGTTTTAGCAAGTTAATACTATTATGCTCTCAGTGGATCGTTTCTTTTTGATCCAAAACCTAGAAGAATCTGTAGGGTTTTTTGTTTTGTTTTGTTTTGTTTTTTGCGGGTTTGGGGATGGAACCCAGGGGCATTTGACCTCCGAGCTACACTCTCTGCCCTATTTTTTTATTCTTTATTTTTGAAACAGGGTGTCACTAAGTTGCGAAGGGCCTCACTAAGTAGCTGAGGCTGTCTGCGAACCACGATCCTCCGGTCTCAGCCTCTCAAAGCTGGGATTACAGGCGTGTGCCACCATGCCCGGCTAAGAATCCATATTTTTAACAACTTTTAAAAAGTGTTTGTATGTAGGAGAAAGAAAAAAAAAAACCCCACAAAACCAATAAGGACTCAAGAATGGATGGAAGAAGACTTGAGAAAGGAAAAAAATAAAGACGGGAAAAGGAAGGAGAAGGAAGGAGAAACTGGTCTCCTGTATTAGTATGTGGGTGCAACTGACCTTGAAACATAGATTATACAGGGTTTTCAAAAAATAGCTGCAAAATTGGGCGTGGTGGCACACACACTTGTAATCCCAACATTTGGGAGGAGGCTGAGACCAGAGGATCTCAGTTCGAGGCCAGCCTCAGCTACTTGCAACTCAGTGAGGCCCTTGCAATTCAGTGAGACCCTGTTTCAAAATAAAGAATAAAAAATAGGGGTGTAGCTCAGAGGTAGAATGCCCTTCGGATAGGTACTGGGGATGCCCTTCCATCCCCAGCATCCCCAGTACCAGAAAAAAAAAAAAGCTGTATGTGATTACTGGCTAAAGGTGAGTAAGTCTCCCATCTTACTTTATGTATACCAACTAAGAACCTGTGTGTTTTTCCGTCTTATCCTCAGTGTCCAACATGACACCCTGAGTCATATGTATTTGAAGGAGAGAAAAGGGTGTCCCTGGAGAGCACAGAAATAGCATTCCTATTTTAAAATAATATCCTAAATAAAAGGCAAAATAATTTAACCAGACTTCTTGGGAGAGCTAGTATATAACTACAAATCTCAACTATTTTCAAACTGCTTAAACAGTTAAATCACAGCATTCTCTTAAAGAAGCCACAAGATTGGAGAAGTTTTAAGTCTAAAGAAATATTAAAATTTACTTACATTTCAAATGTTTTTCCACAGGGAACAAATGATATAAACATGTAGAATAACTGCATCACCACCACTGAACTCCATGCTTAATACATATATTTTGTAAGTACTTCAAATATAAATTATATATATAAATTTATAAATAAATTACATGTGCAATTTTTTTCTACTTTATAGGCAGGAAAACTGAGGCACAGAAAGACTAAGTAACGTGGCAAATCCATAGGCATGTTAATGACTGCTGGGCTCTTCTCTGAACACCTCAGAGCCCAGTGTGCGCACCTCGAGGCTGATAAATACTATTATCAGTGGCAGGCAACAACCTGGCAATGAACTAACCGAATCAAAATTCATGAATACGCACTATGTGTGCACAGAAACACAACACGCACACATAGTGTGTGTGTGTGTGTGTGTGTGTGTGTGTGCGCGCGCGCGCGCGCTCGCTCGCCTGTGTGTGTAGATTTTCAGTCAACCTTTCTGTCACTCAAGAGTAAAGGCCTCTGAATCTTTTGTTTGTTTCAGTGTGGCGCTGGGGATTGAACCCAAAAGCATGAAGGACTCTGAATATTACTGAAAGAAAAAAATATTAAGCCCTCTTACTTGGTCGCAGATGGCTCTACTAGTGGATGCAATGCAACGAACACTAGACTGATTCCAGAAAGCACCAGAACCAGATGAAGCACAAAAGCATGGGAGGCATGTGTCTGGAGTGAGCAGCCTCGACCTGGAGCATGCAGTCCAGAAACCTCCAAGGGTGGATGGACACCGACCTCCGCATGAGGAGAATTCCGCTGCACAGCCACTACAGCTAAGCAAAATTGCTCCTCAGGTCTTGTAAGATAGTTACTGACTCCTGTTTACCATAAAACCCTTTAAACTTGATTATCTAGCTTGCTGAGCCTTGGGAGAGTAAAAATACCCAAAAGAAAATGGCAAGTTGTTGCCGGCCACTCACACCCACAGCCTGGAGGAGACTGTGCTTTCAACCCAACATGAAACAAGCAGCAGCTCCATACAAGACGACTTGTCAGCCTACGCAGACCCGCGTCCTCGGCAACCCGCAAAGGTCTCAGGTTAAGCCTGGCTAGAAATGTGAAAGCTTAAATTTCAGTTAGCTGAATATTTCTTTTATGTCAAATATTCAAACCATTGAAAAATCAGGTAAATAGACTGTTGCCGCTCAGAATCTAGGATGTATCACTTCATTATTTAGAACTGAAAGGGGAAAAGTCAACTACTCTAGACTGGCCCTTTCTAGGATTACTATACAATGTGAACAACTTATTCCAAAAATGGTAACAAATGGAAGATACTATTTTGTAATTAATATGAAACTATCAAGCATCCAGTTAAGAAATATAAACTAAAAAAATTAAATAAGAAAATGAGATTGTTATAAAACTAATAAGGTTAGACTTCATTTATTTTTATTAAAAGCATCAAAAGTAACCAATTTCCAAAATGCATATAAAAAGCCTGGCTTCAACTGATCAACTAAAAAAGATTTTAAAGTATTCCACTATAATATAACATTAATTGAGCACCCATTAACATAAGATTTAAAAATTAAGATTATAAAACCTGTTATTTTATAGAGCTTTTGCTTTTTTTTTAGGACAACAGGGTAATGCTGTTAATTTCTTGGGAATTAGTGACTGCTGCTAAACTCCTGTTTACATATACAAGTATTAGTTGAGCACTTAGTACTAAGTAAAATTATAACACGTACTTGGGACACAAAGATGAATGAAGGAAACAGACACTAATCAAAAAGCAATATAATGCAGTAAATTTCTGTTACAAGTGAAAGAGATCAGGCAGTAGCAACCGCAGGACTGGCAGCTAAGAATCAAAGAGTAGAGTTTAGAATGTTTAGAGTTTGGGTTTAGGGTCCAGTATCTATCTTTGTACTATCAACTGTGAGAGACAGATTATACAGCGAGGGGCCAGGTCTGAATGAGACACCCAGGTAAACACTTTCATGGGAAAATGGAGAACAAGCAGGGGAAGCTCCAGAATTTCTACAGAGGAATTGAGTTCAGGGTGGGAATTAAGAGACACTTCTTGAGGCTGAGTTTCCATCCTACCAACCCTGCGTTAACATATGCATCTGCTTTCTGAGTTGTTTCACACAGATCAGTGTGACTCCTAAGAAAAAGCTCAGTGTGTTAACAGACGATAGTGATGCTGAGAGCTAAGGCCCACACCCCCTTCCTGCACTGTGAGTGGCTGGACCTGGGTCCCATAGATAAATCCCAGATGGAGGTACCAGCTGCATACAGACCTGATCCCTAGAATGCAAAGAAACTTTTTAGGCAAGAAAAAAGGAGGGACAAATTATGGAACCTAGGGAAATGTCAACCTTTAAGAGGCCTGGGAGAAGCAAACAGTAAGTGAAACTGAAAAGGGAAGGGCCAAAAGACTGGAGAGACAGGAGCCGCCGGTACACTGGAGCCAAGGGGAGAACTTCAGGGAGCAAGGGGCAGCAATGCCAGAGACGAGAGGCTCAAGGGAGGGAGCGGAAAGCAGCTCTTGAACCTGAAGCTCAGCGGTTAGGAAACCACTGGTGATATCTGCTGGACAATTTCTGATGCCTGGGCTGCAGGCTGCTGAGGGAAGAAGGCACAGCCACACCCCACAGCAGTAAGGACGAATGGGCGAGGCAGAAAGGCTGCGGGTTCACGTGCACTGCCAGTGGACTACAAGAGATTAAAGATAGCAAAAGACAATGCACCCTGATGAAGCAAAGGCCCAGAGGCACAGCAGGAAATTACCTATTCATTAGGCCACACGGACATTTAAATTAGCGAGTAGTCAGAATACCAATTTCAGCAGTATAACTGTGATGTAGACACTTTTGCTCAAAGATTTACACACATCTATTTGGCTCAGGAATAATACTCAGTGCTCAACTTTTGCTTCCAGACCCTGCTCCACTCTGTCCACCTCAAAGACTGGATGCATTCACAGCCCTGGCCCATGAAAACAAATATTTCTAATAATCTATGAATAGAGTTATCTGTTTAATGTCCTCCTATAATACCCAACAGGCTGTAATACCAAAAACATCATTAAAATAATATTAGTGGGTGACACAAAATCCAGGTCCAGTGTAAAAAGCATTCTTCCTTTGAAATCCCCCCAAAACATGTTTGTATAATTTGTTTAGCAAGTACATACAAATCTTACTATCTGAACCATAATTCAAATTTAAGAAAGCAAACCTTCATGTGTTCATATACCATCTCTCAACTATACACCTTATGGATATCACAATTTCTTTATATCCTTCTTAAACCCCAACAACTTTCAAATAAAAATGATGCTTAATATCCTTTTATTTTAGTATGAGTAATATAAAGCAAAATTACAGCTATAAGTATATGCTAGTTAACTTGAAGTATGTTATTGACATTTATGCTCTTCATCTACTAAGTGCCGAAAATGACGGCTTCATACATACACTGTGTGACTGAATCCTCAAAACAACTCGTAAAGACACTGAGCTTTAAGGGGGTTGGATAACTTACTGAAAGTTCTACTGCTATTAACCGACAGCCCTGACTGGAGACCCAACCTTGTTCTTTCCACTCTGCCACCCGATCCTCTCCTCTAAATGATCCCCAGAAACAAAGAGTAAGCATACCAAGCATTTATATTCTCAAGGTATATATTTTATGTCAAATATTATGAGGTCCTTTGCAAAAAAAAAGTATCAGTTACTAAAATAAATATGTACTTATGAAAACATTATATTCACTTTAGTTATATAAACATTAAAACAAATATTAGTGAAAATAAATTATAGCAAGCAACATTTACTGACTGCTTATTAATGTGCCACTTTGCTAAGTGCTTAAGAAAAATAATTTTATTTATGCTTCATGGTCATCCCAAGAGTAGATACTGTTATTACTATTCTTATTTGCATTTGAGAAAAGTGAGCTAGAGAAGATAAGGTTGATGGTCTCAAGATCACAAATGGAACACAAAGTCAATATTTAAACTCAGGGAGTCTGACTTTAAAACCCAATCTCTTACTCAGTACAGAATATATTAAACTATTTTTGCATATCCTTTCCATTAAGAAATTAAACCCCAGCTGGGTGTGGTGGCGCACGCTTGTATTCCCAGTGCTTGGGAGGCTGAGACAGGAGGATCACACAGGTTCGAAGCCAGCCTCAGCTACTTAGTGAGGCTCTCAGCAGCTTAGTGAGATCCTGTTTCCAAATAAAATATAAAACAGGTCTGGGAATATAGCCCGGAGGTAGAAAAGCCCCTGAGTTCCACCCCCAGTACCACAGAAAGAAAGAACGAAAGAAAGAAAGAAAGAACGAAAGAAAGAATTTAAACCCCAAGATAGTAACTAGAAGTTCCCCTTACTTACCAATACACTCAATACTGTGCAGATTTGGACATTCAGTTAATTAATAACAAACTCACTGATACATAGCTTTGACCTATGAATGGAAGGTCCCATTTAAATCCCAATTTTAATCCACCAGACTTTGTGTCACTGGTTATTTGATTAGCAAATTTTAAAACAAAGATGCTATATAGAAAGCAAGCATAATCCGTTAGTTGATTAAAATCCTCAACTATTAAGAAAATTATAGGAAAATTACCCTTTCCTTCAACAAGGATTATGAAACAAGACATCCCAAAATGGGTCAACCCAGAATACAGGCAGTATGTAATTTTAATAACTAAAACATCTAAACTGTAGAGAGTGCTATACTAAGTAAGAGAGAAAACCCACAGTAATATGTTGAACTTGGAATATGCCTTTGGGAAAAATCCAAGTGAACACCAAGAAGTGATGATTCCTCTTAACAGTAGATGGCACTAACACACTGCATCCTATTGAAATGATATCTTCCTAGGACATATTTTACATACACAATCCAAACTACCTTATATTAAATACAATTTTATTTATATATTTCATATAATTTATACCCTCATTTTTCTGAAGTTGAACACATAGGCAGACAGATACAAATCCTGTACATTTTTAAAAAATAAAATGCATTAAATGTTTGTTTTTTTGTTTGTTTGTTTGTTGGTGGTACTAGGGATGGAACCCAGGAGCTTTTATACCTCCGAGCTATACTTCCAGACTTATTTTATACTTTATTTGGAAACAGGGTCTCACTAAGTTGCTGAGAGCCTCACTAAGTAGCTGAGGCTGGCTTCGAACCTGTGCGATCCTCCTCTCTCAGCCTCCCAAGTGCAGGGATTACAAGAATACGCCACCACACCCAGCTACAAAATGTTTTAATAAATATAAGAAACATACTATCAAAAGGTTTGAAATTGAAGAAAAAAAAAGATGGGAAGAGGTAAAAGAAATTCAAAAGAGTAGTCAAATGTTTTGAGGTTTGGTTAGCCTGAAAGTTGGCATTATTTCTACAATAAACTATGAAAATATTTGAAAATTCCTGCCTGGCGTGGTGGCGCACGCTTGTATTCCCCGCACTCGGGAGGCAGAGACAGGAGGATCGCGCAGGTTTGAAGCCAGCCGCGCTGGCTTTAGAGACCCTGTTTCCAAATAAAATAGAAGTATAAAATAGGTCTGGGAGTGTAGCCCGGAGGTAGAAGGGCTTCCAGGAACCCCAGTACCACCAAAAAGAAAAAGAAGAAAAAGAAAAGAAAAAGAAAGAATTTGAAAATTCCTTTAAAATCTCTAGTCTATACAATAACAGATTTTCATTTCTTACTGTGAAACTCTTTAAGGTCATGCAGAATATACTAACTTCCTCAATGTAGTCCTTTCCCCTTCCCCCCAACCAGTCTATGGTAAGCAAATTATTTACCCAATGCACAGGTATATAATGCCTCTGAATGTGGGTGCAGAAGTTACCTTAATTAGCCTAGAAGAGTAAAAATATACAGTTGTTTATTATTAGTTGTCACACTACTCTAGGATGTGAATTGGAGTTGAGGAAGGCAGGTAATGACAGAAATTGTTAGTAATAATGACAAGCACATTGAAAATTTATAGCATAAAATAATAACCTCAAATTCTAAAAGCAATCTAGTTATAGGCCTTTGCAGCACGACAGAATAACAGTAAGCCATATGATTAGGTGAGAGATTTTCTCACATCTAACATCAAACCACACAGTTATCCCAAGGTCTGCACAAAGATTGATGAACATGGCATTTCTTAACTGACACCAGAAGTACAGAAAATATTTGAGTGTTTGTATCTTGATACCAGTCCCTACATTACTATGATACCTTGAGCTGTCACTTAACTTTTAAGCCCAACTTCTTTATTTGTAAAATGGAAAATAAGGTGGGTTTACAGTGAGAACAAAAAAAAAAAAGAAAGAAAGAAAAGCTATAGAGTATATAGTATGAGTAATACATAAGGATTCAACAAATGTTGAATTCTACCTTCCTATTACAATATTATAAAAGTAAACAAGAGCGGAGAGATATAATAGTATAAATCCACTTATAGACTTCAATCAAGGCAACCACCAGAAAATAAGATTTTATTTTTCCATTCTTTCAAAAATTGTTATTGCTAATTAGTTGTTATACTAATGAATGAGTGTGACATTTCCACAAAAGCATGTATACACATATATGGATTATTTTTCCCTATAAAGACATTTCAAAAACATCCTACTATTTTTTAAATTGTATTATTATTATTTATTTATTTATTTATTTTTTTTTTTTGGTGGTACTGGGGTTCCTGGAAGCCCTTCTACCTCCAGGCTACACTCCCAGACCTATTTTTACATTTTTATTTGGAAACAGAGTCTCCTAAGCCAGCGCACGCGACTGGCTTCGAACCTGTGCGATCCTCCTGTCTCTGCCTCCCAAGTGCGGGGATTACAAGCGTGCGCCACCATGCCCAGCACATCCTACTATTTTAGAAAAAAGAGGGGTGTGTGTGTGTGTGTGTGTGTGTGTGTGTGTGTTATTTATTAATACCCACCCTCCCGACTCCCTCCTTCCTTCTGTTCCTTTCCCCTTCCCTAATAGTCCCTCTGCTATTTTCAGGTCATCTCTAGAAAATAAGATATTTTTTAGAAGGCTTGCTCATAGACTACCTTCTTATCACCAAGAACTAATAAGGTACAAGTTTTCTGAAAAATGAGTGCTTAATATAAGCATTTAAAAATTCAAAGCCATAAACAATAATAAGCACTATCAAGTGACTCTCTAAATCTAAAGGCGTTCACCATCAATATGCATATGAAAAGATCTTTTAGTTATACCTCAGTCTTTAAGTGTATGGTAATTCTGCCATACACTAATATAATTTTTGTACAAGTTAGTGAAAATCTTCTTAGTAAAAAAGTCTTAATAAAAATGTTTGTTTAATTAATTTATTTATTTAGCAGAACTGGGGATGTAACCCAGGAGCATTCACCTCTGAGCTACAACCCAAGCAGTATTTTTTTTTATTATATTTTGAAACAGGTTCTCACTAAGTTGTAGAAGGCCTCACTAAATAGCTGAGGCTGGCCTGGAACCTGCAATCCTTCTGTCTCAGTCCCCCAAATACTGGGATTACAAGTGTGCACCACCATGCCCAGCTTGTAAAAATGTTTAAACCCATACATAATGAATAATAGACTTTTAATTACATTTTCCCCTGGAAAGATATTTTAAAAATGCCCTATTACAGAAAGAACGGGTAGGCAGAATAACTTCCAACTTAGAGCTGTGTACCTAGACCTTTAAAGAGTGAGATTAAAACAAAAAAGTTTCAGATAAATGCAAAATAAGTTATTGCCATTTGAATTCACTATAGTAACTTATAAAAAATTCTCTAGAAAGAAGAAAAACATTGAACTATGAGAAGGAATATTAAGCAAAGAAACTCATAAACATATGGGTAAAACTAAACAAACACTATATATAAAATAATAATTCTGCTGGGCGTGGTGGCGCACGTTTGTAATCCCCGCACTTGGGTGGCGGAGACAGGAGGACTGCGCAGGTTCGAAGCCAGCCGTGCTGGCTTAAGAGACCCTGTTTCCAAATAAAAATATAAAAATAGGTCTGGAAGTGTAGCCCGGAATAGAAGGGTTTCCAGGAACCCCAGTGCCACCAAAAATAAAAAATAAAAAATAATTTAACTTTACTTAATTTATTTTATTTTTTAATATGGCTCACATATTCATTGGACAAAAAGAAACAAATTTATCAAAGTCACCTGCTATGATTATCTACACAGAAAAACAAGTACTCAGGGAATTTATTTAAAATCATTAAGATGTAACAAAATAGCCAACTGTATTCTCTGTATGCCAATATTTAGTAAGTATAATTTATAATAATTTAATGATTTTTTAAAAGATACAATTTATAAAAGCAACAAAATATAAAACACCTAACATTTAATGAAAGATACAGAGCTTCATTTTAAACATATTAAAGAGACCTAAATAGGAACTCAATATCATCATTACCCAAACTGATCTGTATATCCAGTGATATTCCATCAATATCTCAAAATTATTTTATGAGAAACCACAAACTTTATATGGAAGAGCAAAATCACATAATAGCCAGAGTAAGTCAAAAGCCCAGTTACCTGAGGCAAAGGATTACACTTAAGGCACATACACATATGCAGAAAGCTTGAGAGAATCTTTGGAGATTTAGTGCACTAAAAAGCTACCATGTATCTGTGAAGAATTCAGAAAGCCTTGCGCTTTCCCAGCCCAGGATGAGATGCATGCTCACACAAAACTAAGATCTTCAACTTTCAAATCTGGCTGAGTTTTGGGCTCAACACAAGCAGGTTGTGATGGCTAAGAAAGGATAATGCATTGGCTGGATAAGCATGGAAGGAATGTCCTCACATAGAACCGATTGTAAAGGCTGGGAGTTTGGGTGTTCAATTGTCTCGGGTATTCGGGGCAATCTCTGTCAACACACTTGCTGATCACAACTAAAGAACAGATACCTCACAAATCAGAGACAAATCCCGAGGAAAGGGGAAAACCTTATTTCCAGAGGTACATACATTTTAATGACAATGAGAGCAGTTTACAAAAAAAAAAAGTAAAAAATGTTGCAAAGAAACAAGGAAGCATGAGCCAGGTGTGGTGGTGATTGCAGGTCCATGGCCAGCCTCAGCTACTCAGTGAGGCCTTCCAAAACTTAGTGAGACCCTGTTTCAAAATAAAAAGAATTTAAAAAATAGGGCTAGGGTGTAGCTCAGAGATAGAATGTCCCTGGGTTCAATCCCCACTGCCGCCCCCCCCTCCCCAAAAGGAAGTACGGCCCATTCACAGAATAAATGAACAGAAACTGCCTCTGAAATGGGGATTTGTAGACAAGGACTTTGAGTCAAATGTCTTATGTATGCTCAGAGCTGAAGGAAACATGGGCAAGGAACAAAAGGACACCAGAGGAAGAGCAAGCAGAGAGTGTCAGTAGAGACAGGAACTGCCAAAAGGAAACAAAGAGAAACTCTGGATTGAAAAATACAATTATCAGAGTGAAAACTTCACCAGAGGAGCTTAACAACAATTTTTAGCTGGCAGCAGAAAGAATCGGTGAGATGGAAAATACATCAATTAAAATTATCTGAGGAGCAGGTAGAACAAAGAAAGATGAGCCGAGCCCAAGAGAACTGCGGGATACCACCAAACGTACCACATGCACAGATGGGAGACCTATCCAGCTGTGGTGAACTGATGCTAGGAAAGGGTCTCAACAATTACTGAGGAAAGAATACTCTTCAGCAGATGTGCCAACACAAATGGATATCCACATAGAATAAACCGAGATCCCAACCCCACACCATATACAAACTTGAAATAGACCGTCTAATGGTCTAGATGTAAGAGCTACAACTTTAAAATTCTCAGAGCAAAACATAGGGGACATGTTTATTACCTTGGACATGGCATTGGATTTCTAATTAAAAACAAAGCAAGAAAAAATAGATTAAATTTTTATCAAAATTAAAACTTTGGGCATCAAAGGACACCATCAAAAAAGTGAATAGATAGTATACAGAAATGGAAGACTGTATTTTTGAGTCATATATCTGATAAAGGACTTGTATGCAAAATATATAAAGAACTTTTTCATAATACAATGTAAAATACAACTTTTATAAAATAAAACCCGATTGAAATATGGGGCAAAGGATCCCAATAGACCTTATGGGTATATACCTAGAAATGACTCTAAAATGATATTCAAATAGCTAACAAGGGCTGGGTGTGATCTCAGTACTTGGGAGGATTGCAGGTTTGAAGCCAGATTCAGCAATGTAGCAAGACCCTAAGCAATTTAGTGAGATCATTTCAAAATAAAAAATTAAAAATAACTCATAGAATGTCCATGGGCTCAATTCCCAGTATCCTCCCTCACCCAAAAACCCCACAACAACAAATACAAAAAACAAATGGCTAACAAGTACATGAAAGATGCTCCTCACTACTCATTAGGGAAATATAAATCAAAACCACATGATACCACTTCCTATCCACCGGGATGGCTATAATTAAAAATATGAAAAATACCAAGCATTGGTGAGGATGTAGAAAAACTGGAACCTTCATACATACAAATGGTTGGCAAGTGAAAGGGTAGTCACTATGGAAACATTTTTGTAGTTCTCAAAAAGTTAAACGTAGAAGAGTGAAGAGTGAGGTTCATTGAAGGAATTACTCCATCAACTATATATACATATGTAAAAATTACCAATGTCAATCTCAGTGCTCTGAATGGGGAAAGGGGGAGATGGGGAGGCACCAAGTGCTGTGTGTCACTGTCAATAAGATACATAATGATGTGAGACTGTAATGCGCCAATAAAAGCATACAAAAGAGCTAAGCATAGAATCACTGTGGAATAGGTAGCCAAATAGGTACTTAAGACACAAATAACAGCACTCGTTATCTATAATGAGCCAAAAGATAGAGGCAAGTCAAAGGTCCATCAACAGATAAATACACAAAGTGGAGTACACAGCCACATAAATGATTAAAGTACAGATTCATACTCCAATGTGGATGATAACTGAATTCATGCTAAGTGAAAGAAGCCAGATATAAGAGGTCACGTACTATTATGATTCCATTCATGTGGCATATTTAGAATAGGTAAATCCACTGAGACAGAAAACAGGTTAGTGGTGGCCAGGGGGTAAGGACATTGGTGAATGGGAATGTCTGATTAACTGTTCTTTTAGAGTGATGAAAATATTCAGGAATTTGCTAAAAGTAGGAGTTAGCATCAAAAATGCACTCAGTGCCACTGAATTATACAGCTTAAACTGGTTAATTTTATGTTAAGTTGAATCTCGTGTTGATAAGAAAACAAACACAAATGAAATCTGTGGCCTGAATCATAAACCACTAGTGATCTTCAGTTTTTTTCATCATCCATCCCATTTGAAGATGAGCCAAAGTCGACCCGACCTCTTTAGAATGTGATTCTCTCCCTTCCTTTCCCTTGTGACCATCCCTGCTTTAACCCAACCGGTAAAGGACCGCTACTTCTGACCTCCTAATTACAGCAGTTTCCAAGGCAGTCCAATGGCCAACAGTTCCCTGCACTCAATCCAAGTTGCTGTCAGATCCATCCTTCTAAAATACAAATCTAATTATCTAGATTTTCTATTAAAAAATCTTCCCATTTCCCTACAAGCTGTCAGGATAGAGCAGAGCCTCTTAGCCATCAAAGACCTTTCCTATTTTAGTCTAGCCCGTCCTTACCCCTCTGAACTCCTCTTCGATCATTCCTTCTCTTCCTCCTACTACACAGTTAACTCTTCCTACTTCAAAGATCCATGTTAAGCTCTGCGCCTCTCTTGCTGGGGGATTCTTTGATAAGCAAGTTAAACTTTCCTAAAAATTCAACTCAATGTCTCATTCTTCACGGGGAGTTTTCCCCCAGGCCTCAGTACTGTATTTTCAGAGTATACCTACCACTTCTGAGAACACTTTCCATACTGTGATATACTTGGCTTACTTTCTTATAGTTCTATAATCCCTCTATAAACTCCGAGAGCAGGAGACGTAACTTTATCATTATTTATATCACACGTACCTGGCTCAGCAAATTTTCATCTGTCATTCAGTCAAACAGAAAATAATTCCGAGATCTACTCATCCTTTGCTATTTAATCATTAGTTCTCCATGCCTGGCTGATAGCTGAGAGAATAATTGGCAACTTATTTGTGCAAAGTTTCTGCTTAGTAGTCCATCCTCAAACTAATTAAAAGAAGAGCTTTTGACTTAATTAACACACTTAATACATGAAAGAATACTTCCTAATCCTTCTTATTAAAAAAAAACTGGAAACTGGTCTAAACCAATGTAAGAACATGTAAAAAACTATTTTTGCTGCTGTTGTAAGACTATAGTCAAGGTAAAAATCCCTTAGTTTAAGGAATAAAAAAAAGTTTAAAAACCTAAATACAAAAATTAAAATAACAGCTTTCACTGTATTAGATATACAATTTAACTTCACAATTTAGAGTTAGATATATAGTAACACACACTCCTGTACCTTCCTATCTACCAACCCCAGGCTACACCACCATGTTCTTAGGCTCAACAAATCATTTGGTTGATTTAACAATATGCTAGAAACTAAATTCTTTAAAGATATTTCTCAAAGAAAATATTCTCTACTTTTCCTTTTATTTCTGCTAAAAATATCTAAAAATGTTTTGACACTCTAATTTATGTACCCAGGTGAGCCCAAGATGAAACAGAATATATTTCTAGACTTCCTTGATGATGAGGGTTATGCTGTTATTTTGAAATATCTACAATTTATAAATACTTCCTATAACTCTGCTCCTATGATAAATAGTTTTTGGGTTTTTTTTGTTTTGTTTTCCATTTTTGGTACTGGGGATTGAACCCAAGCCTGAGCTACATACCCATCCCTTATTTTTTGTTTTGAAACAGCATCTCTCTAGGTTGCTGAGAGTCTCACTACATTGCTGAGGCTGGTCTGAACTTGTGATCTTCCTGTCTTCATCTCCCAAGTACTCCGACTGCAAGCGTGAGAAACCATGCCTGGTGGACAAAAAGTTTTGTTCTCAATGTTAATGAAGTTAGTCTTACTCTAATTGCTCGAGTCTAATTCTATTCACTTTATAACAATATCTACTGATTTCAGACACCTGAAAGCATGAAGAAAGCTATTAACTTATTTTCTTGTCATTAAGACTGTTTTTTTTTTCTATAGCTATTTCTGTTGGACTCAGCAGATATGTATGTTCAAGAATATATTTTCTGAATATCAGAAATCCTTGTGATTTGCCTATATAATTTGGTTTATACCTCATAAGCTTAGGGTCAGTGATCATTATTTTCATCTTGCATTGGCTACTAAGAAGCTCACAGTTTATTTTTAGCCTATTTTCAGACTTTCTCACTTGCAGTCATTATTCTCATTCTGGACTCTGCCCTTGTTCGTAAACTTTTTTACTCCTTTGCCAAAATATACAAATAATTTTGTCATGCTGGATATATTCCTGCCCTTCTGAAAAATAATTCTTTATTTAAAAAAACTAATAATTCTTTATTTTAAAAAAACTTGACTAATTATTAGCTAGTCTGCTTCTGGGTCTCCAAATCTATAGGTAGCAGACATAATCAACTTATTTTATAATCAATTTAGGTCCATAATCCTGTGTTCATTGATTATAGCCCTTCTTCAAACCATGAGACTTTTTTCACTCTTTCAGTCATCACAATTTTGCTATCAACAAATAGTATCTCCACCTGAATTGCAGCTGATAGAGGCACAGTTAAATTCTGTAACCCTGAGGTTCCTAAAGTGGGCCAGGAATGGACAAGGCTGTAAGTCTAGAAACTGTGGGGTGAAGAAGCACAGTAGGCAGAAATCTTACCAGGTAGAAAACACACAAAACTGCTACAGGCAACAGTTAATAACTAGGTAAATGGTTGGTACGAGGAAGTTTTAGCATGACTTAACAGTCGAACAGATGGGACATGGCAGATGTCACTCAGCAGAGAAAGGCAGTCCAAACACTATCAAAGCATTATCAAAGCAAGCACTCTTCAAAAAGAAATAGAAGTAGACCAGATACCTAAACTGGTGTGCAAGGTGGGGGGACTGATCTTTGCAATAAAGCAGTGTATCAATTTTTAATATTAAAAGATAAAGTATCAAACTGGTAACAACCACCCTTACCGCCAAATCCCCTGGTATTAAACTGGAACTCTTTAAATCCTCCCTAAGACCAGACTTGGTCCCAGAGGCAGTGCTGGAGGTGGGGTGAGCATACAAGTGAGGTCAAGATGAAAATAATCATGGCAATGACATGGAGGATGGACTGCAGGGTAGAGTGAGTGTGAACACAGCATGACAGAGCAAGAGTTAGCTGTAGCAGGAATACTATGCATATCCGGTTTGCTTACATTTTTATACTGAAAGTCACATAAATTTTTATACCAAAGTAACAAAAATTTGCAAGTATCACACTGAAACTCTATGATAGAATGAAAGAAAACATGAATGCTAACACATGCACTGTGGGTTGACATTCCACTAAAATGGCTCTTTTGCAAAGCCATCAATGATCTCAATCACCAATTTTCAGCATTTACTCTACCTAAAACTGGACTCACATAATGGCACTGTAGATCAAATGAAATGTGTCTCCTCCAACTTGCTTTTACATAAAAACATGATGTGTCAGTTTATATACTTCAGGCATAAATTGGTTAATTTCCAGTAGCCATCTCTTCCTCACGAGAAATCTCTCAGTTAAATATATTTGTAGATTTATATGACAATGACACTTATATGCTTCCTAAGAAACACTCTTATTTGTAATCCTCTGTTCAGTGCCTTACTGATGACTAAATTGTTGATCATTTTTGGCCCCATTTGGTCCCAGAGATGCTAAGTAACTAGATACTTGCTTAGAATGGAAAATACTTTTATATAGCCTATATTTGATTTTTCTCACCCCAAACCCTCCTTACCTATTAAATCCTCTTATTTTTTCAGAGTCCAATCACAACTAAAACTTTTGAGCCTTATTCCATGGGATTTATGTTAAATCATTTAATCTTAATTAGGGTTTCTCACTGGAATCTAGGCACACAGAAAACTATCTGCATGGCTGTTTGCTCAAATCCCCCAAGAACGGTCCATGACTAGTGTTATTCCAGAGAAGTCAATTCATTCATACAATACATGCCATAGGTCATTAGGCCTTAATTTTTTTCAAGAAGCCACAGTTAAGAAAGACCACAAGTCACAACAATTCCAATTGGTAGGTTACATTACCATCCCCTTTTGACAGCTTAGCAAACATTCAAGCTCACAAAGCCAATAAATGGTGGAACCAGAATTCAAATCCAGCCTACTGCACAGTCTCTACTGCTGCAGTGAGTAACTTTGTTACTCTAAAGCCTCTTACTCTTCCTCCATGCATAGGCTACCCCTCTTTTAAGATTTTTTAATAATTATTTCACAGGCACAAATTTCTCTTCACAATAAAACTGTCAACTGCTTAGAATAAGGACCACATAAACTTCCCTTGTATTCCCAGTGCTAAGCTTACAAAAGATATTCAGAATTAAATTAATTATTGCAAATAATAACAATCACAAGAAATTAGGAAACAGAATGAATTCAAATAAGCATGAGTAGCTTATTTAATAAAAATCTTGCTTCGGCCAAACTATAGTCATTGGTCATTAAAGACATGCTAATATGTGCATACTGAATATCTTGAAACCTACAGATATGAATATGGACAAGATTTACAAGACCAAAATATATCATTTTCAAGTTATATACTACTAATATAAAGATTGCTACTTCAGCAATTTTATTTCGTAGTCCCTTCTAAAAACTAGTGTTTTCACACAGATAACCTAAAGTACAAAGGAAAAACAGAGGACAGACAGATAACATAAAGATGAAAGTCTCTAAAACTCTGCTGGGGCTCTATTTTGGAATCTATAAATATAGACTAAGTTAACATGGCAAAAGAAAAAAAGAATAGATTATTTCCACCAAAACTACAGGATGCCGTACATAAATACCTTTGAATTTTCATATAGTTGCCATTGTTAATAGATTTGTAAATCATCCAGTTGCCCCAAGAATTTTCTTCAATTTGGGAGAAGAGGGGAGAAGGTATAATCTAGAATATAAAATCTTTCAGTATTTACAAACTCTACTGCACAGAAAACAGAGAAGTCTACAGTGTAAACTTCTCAGTGTTTCAACATGAAGGTGGTAAAGACAAATGAAACAGAAACAAAAGTCAGGCTTGGCAAGTTGATGAGTAGGTCATGTTGTAAATATTTCATCACAACTACTTGATACCTTTACTCCCTTCACTACAAAAACAAGTTTATGGACTCTTGGGCAGATCTACTTTTAATCTCAAATAGAGATTTTAACATTAAAAATATTTGGAATAAGATCATGGTAAAAATTGTCCCCACACCCGCAAAAGAAAAAAAGCATATTATCATAAAAAGTTGTCAATTTTAGTTTTCAACTATACTAAGTAGGCAAGATAACATACCTGGGTTTTACCATAAGTTTTGTAGGAGCATGAGCTATGGGTTCGCTGGCCAAACAAAAGCCACAGAACGCTGCAAGAGGTTTGCTTTCAGATCCTTCAGAGACTTCATAAAACCTCCGGGGGGAGGGGGAATGGATTTATTTGATATTACCAAGGTAATAAAACATCTTAGCACATTTAGTGAGAATTTTGTTTACTGATGAAAATTCATTTTTTTCTCCTCATAGAGCCAGAAAACTTAAACCTACATCTAATGGATATTTCTTTCCTTTTGTCCCACAGAAATCAAACTTTACTCTATATTTCACCTATTGTGTAGTTTTAGAGCTTTTTAAAAGTCTTTTTATTTTCTACTTCCAAGCTAAACCCCTAGCCCTATTTTTTTATTCTTTATTTTAAAACAAGGTTCCACTAATCTGCAGAAGGCCACGCTTAAGGAGCTGAGGCTGTCCATGAACCGTGATCCTCCTGTCTCAGCCGCCCAAATGCTGAGATTACAAGCGTGCACCACCATGCCCAGCTTAAAGTCATTTTTTAATTTCTCAAGCAAATTAATAAAATCCCAATGAATGTCTATCACAACAATGTTTACCATTTCTTTAAAATCACGTAAATAAAAATAAGATCCAAATTGGTGTTGAATATTTAAGCTTAAAATACTGGTACCATAATTCAAAATGTATTCAAGTTTAACATATCAAGACCAACAGAAAATTTAAACTTGGACATCAGTTCTAAAACACAGAGTTCTGAGTAACTCAAAAACTCTAATAATCCCAGAACTTGGGAGTCTGAGGTAGGAAGACCACTTGGGGCCAGCATGTGGTTACTTAACATCTAAGACCCTGGTTCAAAAATTAAAAATATAATAGGACGGGGGGGGGGTAGCTCGGAGAAGGAGCACCCCTAGGTTCAATTCCCAGTTCCACAAAACAAAGAAACAAAATATAGGTTAGTAAAGATAGGTTAGAAAAGCTTAATACATGCCAAAGTTTAGAGCCTAAGAACAGATCTTAAAACTAGTGTGCTTGAAAAAAAAATTACTCATTATAACTGGATATTTCTACTCTGGAATGTATTCACTTAGGAGGTTATCTCCACTATATAAAAATTGTTGCCCAATATGATTTTTAATGTTTGGGAGCTTTCTGTAAATACCAGTTTGTTGATGTCTTAAGTTTTAGAGATCAAAGATTCACTATTTCATCATCTTTGTATAATTTTGTTTAAAAATATTTTTAAAACTACACAGTTGTTTTATCCAAACCATATAATTAAACAAGTAAACAGCATACTCTGCTATTAAATTATTCCAGAAAAACTCCGTGACCTCACTTTATGACTGCTGAAATTACTCTGTATAAGCTTCAATGACCTTATTTCAAAACCAAAAGTAGATATTATTGGACAACTGGGCTTTTCAATAAACGTCAATCTCATTCAATAAATACTTATGGAATGCTGACCATGTATAAGGCACCATGCTATATTCTGCTGGGGCATCCAGTTAAGATATTTCCCTGCCCTTCAGGAGCTTATGAAAAGCAGAATGGCTTTTTAAACATGTAGTAATAACAAACATCTCTACAGTCCTAAACAGTGTCCTAGGCATTTTAAACTATACACTAACTCATCTGTTCCTCACAGTGGCCCTGTAAGATAGGTTCTGTTACATCTCCCAATTTATAGATGAGAAATATGAGGCCTGGAGGGGTTAAATAACCAACTCACAACCTGGCACAACCAAAAGGTGGAACAAGGGCGAGAAATTCAAGGGGTGTGGCACCAGAGCCCATACTCCAAACCTCTCTGCTTTGCTGACTCTTAAGCAGCACAGGCAGAACAGGGTAACAAAGAATGGCAGCTTTTAGCTAAATTGCCAAAAGCAGATCACATCCAATCAGGTTTCATTTGAAATATGGACCCAAAAGTGTAGGTGAGGGAAAGAGTGGAACAGGAATTCTGGGAAAAGAGGATACACAGGAAAAAGGGATTATGTTAAGATAGTATATCAAAAGTACATGTAAGAAGTTAGCTGGAAGGGAACACTGGGGAGCCACTAAGATTAATCTTATGTTTGAGGAGGAGGAAGGTGGGCTTGGACCCTGATGATGGGTAAAGTTTATTTCACTCATAAACCAAAGTCTTAGCCTGAACTGTGGAAGAGATAGTGGGGAAAGAGAAAAAAACAAAAAGGCAAGACACACTACAGAATCAGGTATTACAAAGCTGGAAAGCTGTGTACAGGGTTCCAGCTATGTCCTGGGGTATGGGGGCTCAGGAAGTAATGTTGGAGGCATGAGAAAATGGAGTCAGAAGTGACATGGTTGTCAAGCCTGGATGACAAATCATCAGCAGCAGCATCATCATCATCAGGGCAATCATAGCAGAAGCTACAAGCTGAGGCAGAAGGAGCTCACAGACCATGGAAGGCATCAGCTACCCAGGGAAGGGCAATGGGAAGACCCAGGGTGAGGATGAGGATCTGGGATCAGTTGCAGAGGCCAGGGGAAAGGGGAAGAAAGGAAGAGAAAGAAGGAAATGACCTTTATATACCTACAGGCAGTTCATGGGAGCAAGGGTAAAGAGCCAAGAAAGGAGATAAAAATAGCAGAGCTAAGAAGAAAAGCACAGCAGTACACTGTCAAAAGCAAGAAGCAGAAGACCAAGCTCTGAGGTGGAGGAAGGTGCAGTCAGTGTTGTATTATGCCAAGGATTTGAATTCTTTAAAAAAAAAAAGTTACATTCCATGTAATTATCTTATATGAAGATTATTTTCCAACTCACAAACCCTAATCATGTAGGTATCAATGCCATTCCCCAAAGCCAACACGGCAAGCTCATTTAAAGTACACAATATACTACAGCACTGTAGCTCCTCACACTGGAGATGAAAACGGTGTGCCAAAAACAGAGGCAGCCACAATGCAAACAAAATGTACAGGTCCCTGTAATGTCAGTTTTCCTCAGTATTAGGTAAAGGGCTTCATATCAAAATGAAACTGCACTATGGAATGAAACAGAAGATTCACAAAAATTCAAGGAAATGTCACTGTTGGCTCAAGTCCCTTCAGGTTTGCTTTCCCAGTTCCCTCTGTGCTTCTTGCAATGCAGTCTCCCAACCTTTATCTCTATCCTCAGAGTGTCATATAACTCACCGTGAAAAAAGCTTAGCACAAGGCCTGGGCGCTGTGACGACAGCACAGACAGCAGAGGCCCCTTCCCAAGACCTAGAGGGTCAGAGGCAGCTTCCCAGAGGGATTACTTGACTTTTAACTAAGGACATAGCTTCAATAAATAAATAATATGTGCCAGAATAGTATATGCCAAAAATGTGCATAAAACACTCAAACCTCATCTACACACTGAAGTTATAATAGGTTTGGAAAGAATTAAACTAAAAACATAATACAGTTAAATGGTGCTCACAGAAGAAATAGACAAATGAACTATTTGTCTATTTCTTCTGTGAGCACCATTTAACTGTATTATGTTTAGTATTAGTTTTTAGTCTATTTCTTCTAGTATTTGTCTATTTCTTCTAGTATTTAGTCTATTTTATTTTATTTTAGTCTAGTATTTAGTCTATTTCTTCTAGTATTTAGTCTATTTCTAGTATTTGTCTATTTCTTCTAGTATTTGTCTTCTAGTATTTAGTCTATTTCTTCTAGTATTTGTCTATTTCTTCTGTGAGCACCATATAACTGTATTATGTTTAGTATTAGTTTTTAGTACTATATGACCTCCTCTTCACATATAAAACAGGAATATCATAGCTGGGCATGGTGGCACATGCTTGTAATCCCAGCATTTGGGAGGCTGAGACAGGAGGATCACAGTTCATGAAGAGCCTCAGCTACTTACTACTTAGGCCCTTTGCAACTTAGTGAGACCCTGTTTCAAAATAAAGAATAAAATATAGGGCTGGGGGTATAGCTCAGAGGCAAAATGCCGCTGGGCTCCATCTTCAGTAAAATATAAAATAAAAGAGGAATTTGAATATCTTTTTGAACTTGCTATATCATTTATGATTAAAGTTTAGCTAACCTCACAGGGATATCAAAGATAGCCAACAATGAACTTTTGAGATTAGCATGCAAACTATATTTAGCCTGGGGTTGGCTAGCTTGGTTGAGAAAGATTTTAATAAACTCATGGTTCTAATGTTTAAATGTTCTGATAAATTTTACTTTTCCATGGAGTAAACTTGGCCAGTTATCTTCAGTTGTGCTACTAATGGTCACAATATGGATTTAGTAAAAGAGGGGGGGGAATCATTCAGTTTACACTGTTACGTGGGCAAGAAATCACTTCCCAACACATCTCTAAACTTCTACTCAATCTTCTATAATCTGTTTCTCCACCCAAAGGCCAAAGTGATCTTACATTAAACTATATTACTCCCACTCCAAGCTCCAATTAAAACAGTTCTATTCAGCAGAAAACTACCTCATGTAAGACTCAGTTCTGTTTTATCTCTGCAACTTCATCTCACACCACTGTGACATGGCTCCTCATTTTTCAGCAACCCAGGCCTCTCTCTTGCTCCCTGAGAGAAGCTAGCTCATTCTCACAGGAAAGCCTTTGTTACCTCTCAGACTATCTGCTAGTACACAGAGCTAGAGAAAGACATACAACCTCCTTCATAAATAAAAATGTCTGAGTATTGTCAAAATCAACAAAAAGGCACACAAAAAGCTCAGGAGGTCCCATGTGATAAATAATAAGTGGCAGATGAACATCAATCTTGACCAGATCCTTCAACGAATGAGTGGATGTCAAAACTATGGGATATGTACACAATGGGATTTTGCCCACCCATAAGGGTGAACAAAATTAAGGCATTTACAGTAAAATGTTACAAAAAAAATAAGAAATCAGATGCTTTTCTTAATATGCAAATATTAGGGAGACATGGGTAACAGGAGGAACTCTAGATGAAGAAGGGACCCTATAGAGGAGCAATTAAGGTGACATATCTGAGGGGATAACAAAAAGAGTTTAGAATGTCCCCGAGTTTAATCCCCTGTACAAAAAAAAAAAAAAGGTTAGGATGGTATATTTTATATTATGCATCTTATCACAATTTTTAGAAAATTTTCCACAGTTTTAAAACTAAATATCGGAATCTCATCTTGAAAAACATAAAAGATGGATATTCTCACTAAATGAGCTATTAGAATTAAAGAAGCAGAATTAGGGATAGACGAGTGAAAATGTAATTATACTTTTAGATGTTAATCTTTATTAATAAAAAGCCTCACACTACTAAAATTTGTAAGGAAAAATATAAAAGATAATCTGGGCAAGGGAAATGAGTACCTTATACACTGCTAGTCAAAGTATAATAAAGGCCCTTTTGGAAAGGAATTTGTCAGTACATATAAGTCAGTGGGAGAACACCCCTCGGTTCAACCACCAGTAACACACAATTAATAATAATACACACACACACACACACACACACACACACACACACACTTTTTAAATCAAGAACCAGCCAACCAAGTAAAAAATCCAGGATTCTATGAGGTAGCATTTGATTATGCTGAAATATAAATGCTGCCACCAACATATATAAACCTTTTTAAAAAGCCTTTAGAAAAAGTAGTTGGAAACAAAGGTAGTGGGAAAAAGTAGTGGGGGAAAAAAGTAGTTTCATGGTACAAATAGGTTTCCATTCGGACTCAGAAAGATTGATTAGATTTGGTTGGGTAAACAGTTTGGAAAGCAATCAGGGTAAGGAGACGCTGCCTACCAAAGGCCATTAGAAGCTTCCCCCACTTGCACATTGCTGTTCTCAAAGTTCTACCTCCAGCCTTCGGCTCTTGTCACTTTCTGAGCATATCTACTGTGATAGCACTAATTACCACCATTAAGATCGCAGCCTCACCTCAGAATTTTATCCTTATCCTCAGGCCCTCTGGTCATCTCTACTTATTTAAAATTCAACATGCTTAAAACCCATTGGATGTTCCCTCTGTAAACTTACTCCTCCTAAATTCCCTATTTCTGTGAAAGCAAACTACTTCCCACCTATAAAACTATGTCATCCCTAACTTACCTGTTTCCCTACATCTATATCCATCAATTAGCAAGACTTAGGAATTCTGTATTTCTTCAATCTTTTCCATCTCTAAAGCCTATCTCAATTCAGGTCATTTAGCTCTTCCCTAAATTCTGAAATTGCCTCCTAGCTGATTTTCTTGCCTCTAGTCCCCTTATCAATCCTCTTCAGATACCAGCTTCAATGTCACTTACTCAGGCAGGCCTTCACTGTCCTCCAGACTAGGCTGGACTCAACAGGTGCTCCTCCACCACCTCTGTTGCAAAACGTAGGTAATGCTCTTGAAATAGTTGACTACCCTATTAAGTCAGCTTTACTTCATCTAGAGTGTGGTTAGAATGGCTTAGTGTATAGGATCTAATATGTGATTGACAGTAATGATTGCCTCCACTCCACAGAACTTAAACATGAGCCTATTTACTTTTTTAAATGTATACAAATACTTTTTAAACTAACTTAAATCTTACTGCTAATAATTATGTTTTTGTCATGTCTTTTCTCAGTTACTGTATATAAAATAAGACTCTGTCATCTTTTTTGATACTACTAGAAATAGGTCTTCACATGTCGAAATGTGGGGACAATTGGATTAGGAAGAAATTGGCCTAACAAACCACAGTGGAATATTTAACAATGGAAAGCACTCCAAAAATAACATGAGTTGACTAGAACAGAGATCAGCGTATAAATCCTACAGGTTTCCATTTTCATTCAGAACTTCTGCAAACCACTAGAAACCCTAATAACTATGAGACAAATATCTAAATGCAGTCATGCTAAGCAATATCAACCAATGTTATGAGCCACAGCAGAGAATCTTGTCTCATTCCTTCACTCTCCTAACTTTGCTCTTGAGTAAGCTAGTTAAGGCCCTTGAGAGAAGAAAATTCGGATGACAAGTTACTTCAGCAAGCATGAACAACCCTGACTCTTAATTAAAAGTAACTGTGGTAGATAATCCTTGAGATAACCTACTTTAACCTCTAAGGACAGAGTAGAAAGGTTTAGGGAAAGTTCCTTTCAACCTGTGGGCAGCTATTGACAGCTCAAGTTTTGGTAACTGAACAAGGTGACTGAGAATAAAAAAGTTACAATTTCTATTACTTATTATTTCTATTATCCTTACATTCAAAATTTTGAAGGACATTTTAATTAAAACTCACTCTGATTACAACTTGATCATCTGGAGAAAAATATAAATTATTCATTAAACATTAAACAAAGTTGGATCTACTCGGTGCACCAAAATATACTCCAAATGGGTAAAAAAAATTACAAAGAAAAAACATCAACAACTAAAGTGAATGTGTGTCATTTTAGCCTTGGAGTAAAGGTCTTTCTGACTCAAAATTCTAATCATGAAAGGAAACTGATGAACTTGACTACATAAAAATAAAAAAATCTGAATAGCCAAAAAATAATTCCACCATAAAAAAAATAGAATGTCAAACTGGGAAGAATATTTACTATTCATATCATTTGCAAAAGGCTAATCCAAAAAAATAAAACTTGGCAGTATGTGGAAATAAACATATAATTAAAATTTAAAGTCACTTTTTAAAGTAAAAAATAAAATTACTCTTGGTACAATTTTCATGCTCAATAGCAAACTCTAATGACAAGGCAAGAGGAAAAGAGGTATTCTCATTATTAGTATCAGGGTAGAACAGCTACAGCCTTCATGGAAGATAACTTACCAATATTCATAAATAAATATTGAAAACTTCTGAAAACACATGCACAGATAGGAGATAACATTATGTACCAGGTTACTCTTCAGAGTATTAGCTGTAGTAGCAAATGATAAGAAATTACCTACATTACTATTAGAAACATGAAAAAACATGTTATCTCCATATAATGCAGTATTACACAACTATAAAATTTTTAAAAAGGTTGTCTACTTACAGACATATAAAAGGACTGCCAAGAAATATTAAGGGGGGGGGACTCAAGGGGCAGAATGTATATAGTATGCTACCATTTGTGTAAAGTTTTTAAAAATGAAAAGAATGTAAGTTCTTAACTGCTTTAATACATGTATAAATATCTGAAAAAATATTTAAAAAAACTTTAATAGCAGCTGCCTATATAGCTAAGAGTTAGGAAGGTGGGCAGTATTTGGTGATTTGGGGGCAGAGGCAAGAGCAAAAGCTTTGCAACATGTACCATCGTAAACCTATTAAAGTCTTCTAAAAGAGCTAGGTGTGATAGTGATAGTGCATGCCAAGGAGTGCTTGGGAGGTTTAGACAGGAGGATAGCAGGTTCCAAACCAGCCTCAGCAACAGCATGCGACTCTGGATAATCTGTTCCAAAACAAAAATAAAAGGGGCTGAGGCTATAGCTCAGAGGCAGACTAAAGAAAGACAGAAATAAAAAATAATAAATTTAAAGAAACAAAACCACCTACCCTCAAATAAGCAGTCACTTCAAAGAAGAAAAATTAAGGATATAATATGAATAAACCCCATGCTTATAGTATTCTATTTCTAAAAGTTAACACTTTTCCTGTTGCCCCTCTATAATACTTTTTGGAATGGCATGAAGTAGAATAAGATGTGGGCAAGTCATTTAGCAGTTTCCCCGTCAAAGCCAGACTTTAAACATGTTTCCTTTTACCATTCCCTTCATTTCCCACTCCTACTTCTGAAAACAGCAACAACAGGACTAACAATAGGAGCTTCTCAAAGCAAAAACTAAAACAGCTTAGCAAAGACAGATCAAGTGTCTGTACATGAAGAGAGGGGGCAGTGTCTCTTTCCAGTTGGCCTGGTCATTAGCCACCCGCCTTCATCCTGCCACCTGATCTCGTAGCCCTACACGGAGCCAACAATCTTTAAAAAGCATCTTGTAACAACAGCTGTCTAACCCAGCATACTCTTCTAGTTTGAGGTCAATAAAGTGTTTACATGTGTGTGTGTGCGTGTGTGTGTTTATACACATAAATATTTGACCCAGATTGTCTTGCAATCAGAAGTAACAACTCCAAGAGCTATTTTTCAAAACTGAACTATTCATCCTATATCTAGTTCACAAACTAATATTTATTATTACTGTACATATAAGTACATACTGTACTTAAATGTACAGTATGTACATATAAGTACATACTGTACTTATTTTCATTAAATCTAAAGTAAAGAAGAGTAATGGTAGCCATTATTATTAAAAAAAAATACTCCCTTCTCATTAAAGTGTTGGTAAACATTAAGAGAAAATGCATAGTAACCATAAATTAGAAAACTCCCCAGAAGAATTATCCTCTACTATATGAAAGACATATCAACACTAACAGAAGACAATCTATTAAATTTTCAATTTGGAAATCTGCAGGAATACTATTCCTTGATCTACCCAAAACTGAGCAATTTAAGCTATTTTCCATCCCAATACCATTATTTCAGTATTTATAAGAATGTTAGTAAGTTCAAAAGAACTTTGATTTAAAAAGTTAAAAATCCATGAATAAGATGGCTGCTTCAAAGTAGAATATGTTTAACCTGTTTCAAAATCTTCCAAAAGAAGCCTAACAGCAGGTTTTTGTTTCTTAAGATGACAGAGATGTAAAACCTTCCAAATAAGAGAAATTCTCTGGCCACGGACCACCCAAAGCCTCTGCATATCTGCTAGACAGTCTTATAACCCCAGGACACAAGATTAGGAAGCACTATTTGAGTCTGCTTCTTCCTAAACTTGACACTCTGACAGCCATACAAGTATCAGATTAGAGTTGGGTGTGGTGGTGCACACTTGTAATCCCAGTACTTGGGAGGCTGACACAGGAGGATTTGGGTTTGCAGCCAGCCTCAGTTACTTAGTGAGGCCCTCCCAAACTTAGTGAGACACTGTTTCAAAATAAAAAATACAAAAATAAAAAATAGGGCTGGGGGTGTACCTTGGTGGTAGAATACCCCTGGGGTCAATCCCTAGCACTGCGCACACACACACATACACACGTCAAGAGTAAACTGACCTTGGTATCAGATTCATACTGCTATAAAGTATTTAAGAAAGATTTTTAAAAATAATAAAACATGTTCTAGGTGAATATTTAGGAAAATCCCCCCCCCCTTTTTTTTTTTTTTTTTTTTACTGAAATGGTCATCTAAAAAAACCTCTAACACCAGGCCGGGTGTGGAGACACACACTTGTAATCCCTGCGCTTCAGAGGCAGAAACAGGAGGATTGTAGGTACAAAGCCAGCCTTGCTGGCTTAAAAGAGACCCTGTTTCCAAATAAAAATATAAAAATAGGTCTGGGAGTGTAGCCTGGAGGTAGAAGGTTTTCCAGGATTCCAGGAACCCCAGTACCACCAAAAATAATAATAATAATAATAATAAACCTCTGACACCTGCACTCAAAATATGTACCTATACTAGTGGTGAGCTAGAAAAAAAAAAAAAAACCACTTATAACATACAGAAGTGAACAATAAAAAAAATGAACTAAGCTGGCTGTGGTGGTAGACACCTACAATCCCAGCACCTGCAAAGGCTGAAGCAGAAGGAGCCTAAGTCATAGGCTAGCCCGAGCAATTTAGCAAGACTCTGTCTCTCAACATAAAAAGGCGGAGATATATCTCAATGTAAAGCATCCCTGGTACCAATCCCCAGTACCAGGAAATAGAAAAATTAATCAAAATAAATAAATATAATAACATAGGACAAATTTGGCTTTTATAAATTCCAGTTTTTCTATCAAGAATCCAAACTTAAAAATATGATGGTGCTTAACACAGAGCCAATAAATAGTATTTTTACTAAAAAATTAGCTAAAATTTACATATAAACTTCTTCATTCTAATAGAGCCCGCAGGTCACAATGGCTGAATGTATAAGAATAGTTCAATCTTTTAGGATAACTTACTGATTATAGGTAACCTGACATTTTTAGCGGACTGGGTGAAAATGTGCCAATTTTGATAGGCTATACACCTATTTAAAAATATTATAAAAAGATAGGAGTACAAATATAATATTCTAAGTAAATACTTGGGAATTTAGACAAGTTAGAAAATATGCATGAACTGTGCCTTGATTCAAATATTCCTATATCAACCACCAACACAAAAAGTTCAGGCAGCAATAGTAGTAGCTAGAAGGTGATTATTAATTTTTTTTTTTTTTTAGTATACTGAATCTTGCAACTAAGATACTAAAGCTCTGGAATCACAATAATTCATATGAAAAGCAGAAGTACTGCTTACTACTTTTAAAAATCTGAGCCGGGCGTGGGGTGCACGCTTGTAATCCCAGCATTTGGGAGGCAGAAACCGCAGGTTCGCAGTTCATGGAAAGCCTCAGCTATTTAGCGAGGCCCTTTGCACCTCAGTGAGGCCATTTCAAAAGAAAAAGACTAAAAAATAGGGCTGGAGATGTAGCTCTGAGGTACAATGCCCATGGGTCCCATCCCCGGTACCACCAAAAAAAAAAAAAAAAAAAAAAAAAACACTCTGGTAGTCACCATGAGATTGTTAATGAGGCCTTTTTAAAGAAATTATTGAAAGAAGTTCATTATTAATTCACATTTTTCATGAAGAAAAGTGTTGGGGCACCAATAGTAAAATATACAAACTTAGAATTTGGGAGAGTACCCACTTAAAAAGTTTCCCAAAAAATTACTTATGAAAAATTACTTATGACTGAATCTTTAGATTTTAGGAAATTCTGTACAGAGATTTTTATCAGTGTGATAACAGTAACTCACTGACCTATTAAATAAATATGAAAGTTATTCTCTGTTCTCAAAGCCATATTATAAATTTAATTGAAATAATGAAGACATATATTTCCAATTTTAGGAAAGATACATGTTTAAAAGTCTGAAAAGATGCTAGAGGTAATTAGTTACCTATTCAAACACAGTATTTTCTCAAAATATTTTCAAAGTATTTCAAAGTATTTTCTCAGCAAGAAAAAAAAGTTCTATACTTCAATGTACTTTTTGCTCTACAAAAAGACATCTTACTCCCAACTTGGTTACTTATAATAGTTTATTGCCTAGCAATGTATTTTAGCACTATGCAGTTTGGAGAATAAAAATGGGCATTAAGCTCATAATTGCCACAAACCTGCTCCAAAGAACAGTTGGACAACTCAAGAAAAATGAAGAGTAAAAAGTATAACGTACATGACTTCAAAATGATGACTCACAGTTAATGAGTATTTTAAGTGATTGCAAAAGGCTGAAGTATTTAGTTTATTCCAACTATCAAATGTCAGACTATCAGGAGAGTTTTTTACCTGGCAAAACACCCTGAAATTAAAAAGGGTCTTTAAAATAAAATTTTAGTCTCCTTTGAGAAACTATACAATGTGAAATGGCCAAAAAAAAAAAAAAATTCTAAATTCCTTTACACAAATTGAGGCAAAATGGAAATCAAATCAATTACAGAAATGGCTTCTCCTGCCTCCCACAGGAATGGTCAGAGGAGAACCAACCCCTCAACTGAGGAATGAAGCCAGAAATGCTCACAGTGTGTAATTTTTCTAAAACAAAATTCTAAGAAAAAAAGGGCAATGACGAACAAGACAGGCAAAGTAATGTTTCACTATACATCACCCTAAATTTAAAATCCTTGCGCTATTTTTAATCAAGAATCTGTTCCCCCAAGGGATATCCCAAGAAACTACCATTTAATTTTTAGAAGAGTTCAGAAAGTGTCCAAACCTACTACACAAAAGCTAAACTAATAAAAACTAGTTTGGATATTTTCAGAGTTAGAAACAATTCCAATTTTTCAGTTTAGGAAAACCTCAATAATTGAAGCATTAAGGGCCAATTTTTTCTCTTCAAAAGGACATCTTACTCTCAAAGCCATATTATATGTGCCATAGTGCCTTGGCTCTGACTAATGTTTCTTAAGACACAAGTTGAATGATGTGAGCCCTTTTATTAAAACCTTCAATGGGTTTCCCATTGTCTTAGGGTCCATGATACCATGTTATGGTATCAGAATCTAAAAATAGGAAATATTCTGGATGTTTTCATCAATAACATTTCTTTAACCACCAGGGAAAAGCAGGGGGCTAGGAAAAAAATTTACAGTTCATGTTAACTCAGCTTTTAAAGAAAACTCAACAAAATTAATACTATAGTCTTATTTTTCACTGATTTTTCCCCCCAGTACTGAGGATTGAACCCAAGGGCATTCTACCTCCGAGGTACACCCCCAGCCCTATTTTTCATTCTTTAGACAGGCTCTAAGTACCGAGGGCCTAAGAAGCTGAAGCTGGCCATGAATCTGCAATCCTGTCCCAGCTTCCCAAGTACTGGGATTATAAGTGCGCCTGTGTGCATCACCACACTCAGCTTTTTTCACTGGTTCTTAAGCAGCGCATTTTACCGCTTTGACATTAGGTTTCTTCTTTCACTGATTACTTTTCATCCCTGTTTTTCTTAATAAAAGAAAAATAAAGATGGCATAAGAAAATTCGTTGAAATAAAAAGGATAAGCAAGTGACCATGCTAGTAGCACTGGCAAATGCCAAGCAAAAGCAAAACCCTTGGTCTCCTAGGGGTTTCCTAGCCAGGGAGGTGTGGAATGTAAAAATGTAAAACCACTGCTATACGGAGTATAACACATGCATGGCACTATGACAGCAAACAGGGTGGAGGTCCAGCCTGCTCAAGAACATCACGGGAGGCCTCCTGAAGTAGGAAAATGAGCCTGACACTGATAAGAATCACTAAAAAGTGATAAAAGGCAAGCTTATAGAGGTAAAAGGGGATTGATCTTTGAGTTCACAATACTATGAAAAATTTTTATCTCTATTCTATTCATGGATCCTGAAAACAATGGGAAACCCATTGAAAGTTTTAATAAAAGGGCTAATAAGATCATTCAACTTGTGTCTTAAGAAACATTACTCAGAGCCAGGCACCATGGCATATGCCTGTAAACCCAGTACTTGGGAGGCTGAAACAGGAAGGTCATCCAGCCTTCACAACTTAGCATGAGCCCTCAGCAACTTAGCGAGACCGTTTCAAAATAAAAAAATAAGAGAGGTTGGGGATATAAGGTGCAACTTGGAGGTAGAATGCCCCTGGGTTCAATCACCAGGCCACAGTGGAGAATGATTTTTATATTTGTGGCACTGGGGATGAAACCCAGGGGCATCCTACCTCAGAGCTCACCCCAGCCCTATTTTTTTACTCTTTATTTTGAAACAGGGTCTCACCAAGTTGCAGAGGGTGAGTACCTGTGGCTGGCCCAGAACCTGGATCCTCCTGTCTCACCCTCCCAAATGCTGGGATTACAAGCATGTGCCACCATGCCTGGCTCAAATGAATTTGTTTGTTTAGCACAATGGTATATACGAGAGACAGTTTGAATTGACATATTTTACCCTTGTAATCCCAATTCTTGGGAGGATGAGACAGGAGGATAGCAGGTTCAAAGCCACCCTTGGAGCCGGGCATGGTGGCGCACGCTTGTAATCCCCGCGCTTGGGAGGCAGAGATTGCGCAGGTTCGAAGCCAGCTGCGCTCACTGGCTTAGGAAACCCTGTTTCCAAATAAAAATGTAAAAATAGGTCTGGGCGTGTAGCCCGGAGGTAGAAGGGCTTCCAGGAACCCCAGTAGCACCAAAAAAAAAAAAAAAAAAAAAAAAAAAAGCCACCCTTGGCAACTTTGTGAGGCTCCCAGAAACCTAGTGAGACTGTTTCCAACTAAGAAATAAAATTGGGCTGGGGGTCTAGCTCAGTGGTAAAATGCCTCTGGGTTGAATTCCCAGTACCAAAAGAAAAAAAAAAAGAAAAAAAAAGAACTGATATACTTTACGCAAGTACATAATGGATGAAGCCAGTGTCATACCAAGAAATGGGCAAAAGGCTGAGATATTTTACACACACACCTTCAGCAAAATCAACAGGAGAATTGGATGATGAATTGGGGTGTAAGGAATAGAGGCATTCAGGATGACATCAAGGTTTCTAGCATCCATAACTGGATGCATGAGAGTAACATTCACCAAGATGAGAAATCCTAAAGAAAACCCAAATTTGAAGGGGCAGAAATATCATAAATTCATAAAACATGTTTGAAGTGTTCTTGGAAAAGCCAAAGAGAAATGTCAAGTAGGTAATTAGATCCATAAAGCTGGACAGTGTTACCAACTTGAGCCATCTGTATTAAGATAGTTAACCTGCTGTATAGGTGAAAATGGCCAAAGAATTGACAAGAGAGTAGCCAAAGACCCAGCCTGAGAAACCCCCATTTATGAATCCTGGGTAGAATGAGACTGATAAGCTCACTAAGAACCTCAATAATATTTCAGTGACATTATTAAGGGTGAAAACTTGAACCACTGGACTGAGGAGAGAGGGACACAGAAAGAAATGAAGATTATAGTTTTTAAGTGTGGTACATAAAGGAAGGATAATACAGTGGCTAGAATTATATGAATTCATGAAAGATTTTAATTGAAGACACATGACCAGTTTCTATGCATATGAAAATGAAAATAATACAACTAAAAGGAAAAGCTTACATATCCAAGAGGAGAAATAAAATCTCTTGACATTAAGACAGCAGAGGTGATGGGGTCGAGAGCACAAGTGGAGCTAAAGAGATGGATGCTGAAGAAGTCAGATTTATGCTTGGTATTGACAGAATGAAGAAAGTCTCACCTGATAGTTTCTAATTTACATTCTATATTAAGTCAGAAGTGAGACATCTGTTGAGAAAGCTACATGTTACCCAATACAAGTGTACTATCATGTCATTTTAGTTAAATGAGGTCTATATATAGCATAGAAAACACTTTCATGTTTATTGCAGTGCACATAGTAAATACTTTCCATATATTATCCCATTTACTCCTCAAAATACCCCCAGGAAGTGGTTTATTAATCCCTTCACAGAAAAGGAAACTGACACAGTTTAAATGACAAGGTAAGTGCCATGGCTAGATATTCAAAGTCAAACACTGATTTCAGAGAGCCAAAGCTCAGTGGCTCTTACACAACCACTTGGTAAGCTTGAGACTGTCCCTACAGAACCCAGGCTGTCACAACAGATTGGTAGCTTTGAGGGACACTTGAGACCCCAAGTCTGAGATTGCTAGGATAAGAGCTATGCTAACCACATATTATCAAATAAGATCCAATGAAGCCTAGGCAATATGACTTCAAATAGTGGACATAAGTAATAACTAGCTCACACTAGTGGGAAAGAATCCAAAGGATTTTTTCTTAATCATCCAATGCTTGTCTTCTAGGACCATGACAACTTTCTAACACCATGAAAGTGGCACCAAAGTTTATCTATTTACATGTGGATCTCCCTTACTACATCTGGGTGTCTTAACAGCTTCCTTGGTCTTCTTCATTAAAACATTTGTTTAGTGTCTACTGTGTGGTACTCAGATGATAAAATGCAATGCAGACAAGACATACAAGATCCTAGGGTTCAGACAGACAGTAAATGAACAAACAACATATGCTTTTTTTTTTTTTTTTTTTTTTTGGTGGTACTGGGGTTCCTGGAAGCCCTTCTACCTCCGGGCTACACTCCCACGGGCTACACTCCCAGACCTATTTTTTAACTTTATGTGGAAACAGGGTCTCTTAAGCCAGCGAGGCTGGCTCCGAACCAGTGCGATCCTCCTGTCTCAGCCTCCCAAGCGCAGGGATTACAAGCATGCGCCACCACGCCCGGCTCAACATATGCTTTTAAATTGAGAAAAATACTAAGAAGGAATCAGTCTAATGTTAAAGAAAGAAAGTCAAGCCGGGCACGGTGGCAGATGCTTGTAATCCCAGTACCTGGGAGGCTGAGACAAGAGGATCACAGATTCTCAGCAATTTAGTAAGACTTTGTTTCCAAATAAAATATAAAATAGGTCTAGAGGTATAGCTCAGAGGTAGAAGGCCTCTGGGTTCCATCCCCACTACCACAAAAAAAAAAGAGAGAGAAGTAAGTCAAGGAGAAGAACTGAATATTTAGATATGGTGACTAGAGAAGGCATCTCTAAAGAGAAAACCATCTAAGCTAAAAATGGGAGACAGGACATTCCAGTAATTAGGAATTCTCTAAGGTAGGTGAGAGAAAGAAATTCAGAGAGTGAATGAAATAAGTCCAAGTTGGATGTTGAACAAGACTGAAGGTAAAATTAGAGGAAAGAAAGGGATTACATCATAGACATATTATTGATACAAAGAAAGTATTCTGAGTATACTTAGTATTAATTCTGAGTATTAAGCAGGAGACAGGTATCTTATGTATACTTTAAATAACAATAAACTATATCCTGTGAAGAAAAAGTAAGACAAAGTAAGGCCAGAAGGGCTAAACTAATAATGTCACAAAGTAGATAGGTTTGAACAATATTTAACAGGTAAATATGAGCTCTGACAAAGGAGCAACATTTCAACAGAGACAAAGTAGTCTCCTCAACAAATGGTACTTACTTGATGGACATCCAAATGCCAAATAAATAAATAAAGTCTATCTAAACTTTAGCCTTACACTGTTCACGAATGTTAATTCAAACTGGATCACAAACCCAAATGCAAAAGCTTAAACTAAAAAATCTGCAGGAAAACCTTGGGTTTGGAAATGAGTTTCGGGGAGTACTACCAAAACCATGACCCATTAAAGAAAAAAAATTAAACATTTTTTTCCTCTATAAGAAACTATTAAAAGAATAAAAACACAAGCCATAGAATGGGAGAAACTATTTGCCAAACAGGTATTTGATAAAGGACTGTTAAGCAAAATATTCCAAGAATTCTGTGGTGGGGGATCCTAGGGGCCAACTACCTCCAGGCTATATATTCCAAGACCTAAATTTTTTTTTTTTTTAATTTGAAGACAGGGTCTTACTAAGTTGCCGAGAGCCTCACTAAGAAGTGTCGAACCTGTGTAATCCTCCTGTCTCAGTCTCCCAAGTACTGGGATTACAAGAATGTGCCATGATGCCCGACTCTCCAAGAATTCTTAAATCTCAACAATAAAAAATTTTAAAAAAGGTTTTTAAAGGGGACAAAAGAACATTACATAGATCACAAATTAGAGAAAAGCAAATTAAAATAAGGTATCACTACACACCCATGAGACTAGCCAATATCAAACACTGAAACCACCAAATGCTGATGAGAACCTCCTCACAGTCATTGCTGGTGCAAAAGCAAAATTTGGAAGACAGTTGGCAGCCTCTGCGTTCTAGAGCCAAGCATCAGCTTACCATATGACCTATTAGACACAAGAACAGGTAGTTTCCAAAATGAATTGAACTTTTGACCATATGAAAACAAGCATAGAATGTTTGCAGCGGCTTTATTCACAACTGCTCAATATCAGAAACAACCAAGATGGCCTTCCACAAGCAATAAACAGTGGTAGATCTATACAGTAAAAATAAGTGGGCAAGTCAAAACCGGCAAGAAAAAACCTTAATGGCACATTACAAAGTAAAAGACGACACTCTGAAAAGGTCTCAGATTCTGATTCCAAATCTGTAGACATTCTGGAAAAGGCAGAACTAAAGAAGACAGTACAAAGATCAATGGTTGCCAGAAGCTAGGGTTGGGAGAAGTATGTGGAGCATAGGATATTTGTAAAGGGAACAAAATATTATTCTGTACCATAATAACATACAAGACATCACGCATTTATCAAAATCTTTACAGAAGTATGACACGAAAAGTGAGCCCAAATACAAATTCATGGATCATTTAGTTAATGTATCAAAGTTGGTTAGCCAATAAATGTACCATGATAATGTAAGATGTTATTAGAGGCAACTTCAGGGTGGAGGGTGGTGGATAACAGCTGTACTGAAATGAGGAAGATGAAGAGAAAATAGTTCAGGGTTGGGTATGTTAATGAAAAGTTGATAATACTGGAGCTTTTAAGAAGTCAGGCAGAAGATAAAAATGGGGGATAGCTAACAAAAGAAAAAACAGAAAGCCATGGAAATGGTTAAGACCATTTAAGTATAAAGGTAGAAGGAAGACTCAAGAATTGCGCTCTGAGGCGGCCATGGTGGCGCACACTTGTAATCCCAGCATTCGGGAGGCTGAGATCAGAAGATCGCAGCTCGCGGACAGCCTCCGCTACTTAATGAGGCCCTTTGCAACTCAGTGAGACCTGGTTTCAAAATAAAGATGTAGCTCGTAGGTCGAATGCCTCTGAGTTCCATCCCCAGACACACACACACACACACACACACACACACACACACACACACACACACTAATAAAGAATTGAGCTCTGAAGTATGTTCATGTTTGGATGAAAGCATATACAGTAACTACAACTTTTAAAAGGTTAAGGATGGGAGGCAAATCAACTTATGGAAGCCAAGAATGTACTTTTAGAAAGCAGAAGTGTTTGAGGACACTGAATTCTGTTTAAAGGTCAAATAAGAAGGGCCAGGTAATTGTCTACTGAATCTGACAACAGAAAGAACTTCAATGCCTTTGACAAGAGCAGTCATAACAGCATCAAACAACAGCCAGAATGGACTAGATTGAAAAGTAAATAAAATATGAGAAATTGTGACCTTATAAATAGACAGTTCTCAGTAATGAAAGAACAGAGATTGTAAATGTTACAGGGTAAGTAAGGGTCAAGACAGTTTCCTTTTCTTAAAATGATCTGTAAAAACATAATTAGATACTCATGGAAATAATCCAGTAGAGAGAAAGATGTGATAATACAGGAGAGAGAATACTAAAGCCTCAAAGTCTTTAACTAGATACAAGAGAGAAAACCAGCCTCAGAGAACAATGGAAAACAGCCTCTGAAAAGAAGAACATGGATGGGGCTTCCAAGCATCTCAATAGTTCTCATGCTTGGAATATATAGAGAATTTAGTAAGGAAATGTTCAATAATGACTGAATGAATCAAATTAAAAAACTACAATGGCTTTAAACCCTTCTAGTAGAACACACTTCAAAGTGTTGGTATTCACATGAATAAGGAGAGCAGATATAAATATTTAAAAATGTATACTGACTTGCAGTTTCCAGTTCAGCAAGCTGTCATGCTTGTCCACAAAAAATGCTGAAAAGCCCTATTTGACCATCAGCTAATTGAAGTCACAGGAAAAACTGCCTTATGAGTCAGGTAATAAGCATAAAGAACACAGAACAATTTTCTCTGTTTCTAGAAAAAGGTAGGGAAATGGAATCACAGTAACACCCAGAGCACTCTGCTCCCCTTACTTGAAGGACTGACTGCCCTTAAGGAAAACTACTTTACCAGAGACTGACCAACATGGCTTCAATCAAAGCCATGTTGAAAGTAGAGGAAGGAAAATACACACCTCCAGAGATCTCTAGCCTTCCGGTCCCACGTATGGGCAGAATACATGAGAACTATGAAGGTAAAACCTAGGGTACTATAACTAAAAGCCTGAGACATTTTCACATCTTACAATCAACAGGGTTCCTGTGTAACAGACAGCTACTACTCAAAGGCAAGGCTCAGATTCTAACTTAAAAGAAGTTTCTAGAAAAACTCAAAGATGAACAGACAAAAACGACACTACAAGAAATGTTAGCCTGTGATACCTATAGTAAATAGTAATCTTATCTAGATTTCAACAAAAACCTATAAAGCATGCTAAAAGTTTTTTTTTTTTTTTTAAGTCTTAGGACATAAAAGCAAGCACTGGAATCACATTGATGTATGGTAGGCATTTTGCAATTATTAGAACAATTTCAAATAGCTAATATGTTAAGAGTTTTAATGAAAAAAAGTAGACCACATGCAAAGACTGATGGGTAATGTAAGCATATAGTTGAAAACTCGAATAAAGAATTAAAAGAAAATGCTACAAAAGAAAATCACAGAAATTAAGAATGCATTTTACAGGATCACCATTGACTGAACACACTTAATAGGAACTTTCTAAACTGAAAAGAAAAAAAACCCAGAATATTCCAAAACTAAGATAATTTTAAAAGGTATCCATACAACAGGAATCCAAAAGGAGAAAAAACAATGAAAAAACAATGGCTGGCAGCTTTCCAACACTTGTAAAAAAAAAAAAAAATACAAGATACAGGAAGCTCAGAAAACAAAAAGTAGGATAAATACCAAAACACTACACTTAGACATGTCATATTCAAACTTCAGAAAATCAAAGACAAAGTCTTGAAAGAAGCTATGGGGAGAGGAGTTACGGGGAACCTTAACCAACAAAGGAAAAAAGAATAAGAATTATGTCAGGTATTTCTTCAAAAGCCATGCAAGCAAGGTGACTACAGTGAAATATTTAAAGTACTGAAAGGAAAAACAAAACAAAACCTACCAGCTTACAATTCTGTTTCCAAGCAAAATTATCCTTGAAAAGTAAAAGCAGAAAAAGAGACTTTCTTGGACAAATAAAAGTGGAGAGAATTTGTCACTAACAGACCTATCTCTAAAGAAAATTAGCTGGGCGTGGTGGTGCACACTTGTAATCTCCGTGCTTGGGAGGTGAAGACAGGAGGATCGCTCAGGTTCAAAGTCAGACGCGCTGGCTTAAGAGACCCTGTTTCCAAATAAAAATAATATAAAATAGGTCTGGGAGTGTAGCCCGGAGGTAGAAAGGTTTCCAGGAACCCCAGTACCACCAAAAAAAAAAAAAAAAAGTGTGAGTGAAGGAAATGATACAGGTCACATATCTACACAAAGAAAGGGACACAGCATTAGGCAAAAATAAAAGGTAAAATAAAATTATTTTAGAAATCTTGACTGATCAGCTGGGCGTGGTGCGCACACTTGTAATCCCAGCATTTGAGAGGCTGAGACAGGAGGATCGCGATTCACAGACAGCCTCAGCTACTTGGTGAATACCCTTTGCAACTCAGTGATACCCTGTTTCAAAATAAATTTTAAAAATCAGGTTGGGGCCGTGTAATCCCCACGCTTGAGAGGCTGAGACAGGAGGACGGCGCAGGTTCAAAGCCAGCCTCCACTGGCTTAAGAGACTAAATAAAAAATATAAAATATAAAATAGGTCTGGGAGTGTAGCCCAGAGGTAGAAGGCCTCTGGATTCCATCCTCAGTACCACCAAAAAAAAAAAAAAGAAGAAGAAGAAATCTTGACTGATCTAATACAAATATGTTCAAAATAATGACAGCAAAAATACAGTTGATTCTAGCTGATGGAAAGTGAAATGAAGATAGTAATGTTACAGGGATGTTAGGAAGGAACTGGGAATTCTCTACCATAAAGTACTTGCAGTACCCATGAAGCAGTATAGTGTTATTTGATGGTGGATTAGTCTTAAATGAATATTGCAAACTTTAAGACTAAAGCAAATTTTAAAGTATAATATGCTAAGAGAAGATATAAAATTGAATTATATAAAGTGTTCAATTAAGCTAAAGAAAGTACAAAAAAGTAGACATCAAAATGAATTTTTAGAACATAACAAGGGCAACCAGGTGCTGTGGCAGATGCCTGTATTCCCAGTACTTGGGAGGCTGAGACAGGAGGACTGCAGATTTGAGGCAGGCTCAGCAACTTAGTGAGACACTCAGCAACTTAATGATATCCTCCTTTGAACTTTTTAAAAAAGGGCTGGAGGGATAGCTTGGAAGTAAAATGTCCCTGGGTTCAATTCCCAGTACCAAACAAATAAAATAGGACTGAAGGTGTGGCTCAGAGATAGAATGCCTCTTGGGTTCAATTTCCAAATATTACAGTAAATAAATAAATAAATAAATAAATAAATAAATGGTGAAACTATTAAAATAATGAGAACTGAACAAACCTACTATCATAGATATAAGTATCCCTTTAGCAGTCACTAAACTAGGTAGAAAATCAGTAATGACATAATGAAACTCAACATCACCATCAATCAACAGAATGTATCTCTAGACTATTTCATCCAGCAACATCAAAACACAAGTTCTTCTCAAGCTCAAGTGAAACTTTCATTTTTTACCTTTCTGAGCAAAAAAAACACATGATAAAAAAAAGTAAAAGAACACAAATCATGCTTTCAGACCACAATGGAATTAAACTTAAAATCAAAGCACATGCCAAATATTTACAGATGACTAAAAAATTCCTTGGAAATTATAAATACCAAACTGGTCAATGAAGTCTCAAGGTAAGTTTAAAAATATTTCAAGCTAAGTCAAAATGAAAACATCACTTATCCAAGTGTGGAAGATGCAGCAAAAACAGTGCTGAGAGAGAAAAATGCGTAGCACTGAAGGCATAGATTAGAAAAATTACTCAAAATCAATAACCTAAACTCCCATCTTGTGAAAACTAGAAACAGAAGAGCAATATAAATCTGAAGCAAAAAGAAGAAAAAATAATAAAAATTGAATAGAAATCAATGAAACTGGAAACAGAAAAATACAAAAAATGTAAAACCAAGACCTAGTTCTTGATTAATAAAACTGACTTGATTAATAAAACATTTGGCCAGGCTAAAGGGAAAGACACAAGACCCTAACAATACAACTGAAATTCAGGGGGCCTTAACTACTGAGCCCATGAAAATTAAAAGGATAAGTGTTATAAGCAACTTGATCCTTACAAATCTTTTAGGTTAAATGAATTAACAGGCCTACATTAAGAAACTAAATCAATGACTGGTTTCTAAATAGAAAACAATAGGCTCTGACAGTTGCCCTTGTGAATTCAACCAAACATCTAATGAAATGATTCTAATTCTCTATATCTTAAGTAGAAACACAGGAGAATTCCTAACACTTCTGTGAGGCCAGCATCACACTAAGACTTAAATCAGATAAAGATAAGAAAAATTACAGACTAACAATCTCATGAAGGATGCAGAAATGCAGGATAAAATATTCAGATGAAACCCAACAATGTATAAGAATTATAGACCATGGCCAAATGAGACTTATTCCATAAATTCAAGACTGGCTCAACACCCAGAAATTAACATAATCCACTGAATTAACAGGCTACAGAAGAAAAAATCCTGGCCTATCAATACATGCAGAAAATAGCATTTAATAAAATCTAAAATAAAAACTCCGGGCAAACTAAAAATGAAAGGGATCTTCTACAACATAATGAAGATCTATTTAAAAAAAAAAAAACACCTACATGTAACATTATACTTATTTGTGAGAAAATTGATGGCTTCCCCCTAATACCAGAAATAGGTGAAGGGTATTTCTTCTCACCACTCTTCTCCTACTTTATATGGGCAGGTCCTTGCTAGTATAGATAGATAGATGATAAATAGATAGATAGACAGACAGACAGACAGACAGGAAGAGAAGAAAGAAATAAATGCAGACTGAGGGGGAAAAAGTGTCTTTGTTTGTAGATGATTATGATTTTGCACATTGAAAATCCCAAGAAACCAAAAGAAAAAAATTGTACAACTAAGTAAGTTACTATACCAAGGTGGCAGGATATGGGGTTAATATATAAAGTCCATGCTTTCCTATATACCAGCAATCAACAAATGAAACTGAAATTAAAAACACACTGCATTCAAACAAAAAATTAAAACCAGGCATAAATCCAACAAAATATGATCTCAAGAGACCTATACGAAAAGAAACTAAAAAAATGTTCATGAAAACCTTAATTGGGGGGGGGGTACTGGGGGTGGAACCCAGGGTCTTTACTGGGGGTGGAACCCAGGGTCTTTTCTACCTCTGGGCTATATTCTCAGACATATTTTATACTTTATTTGGAAACAGGGTCTTATTAAGTTGCTGACAGCCTCACTATGTAGTTCAGGCTGGCTTCGAACCTATTTGATCCTCCTGTCTCAGCCTCCCAAGCACTGGGATTATAAGTGTGCACCACCAGGCCTGGCTCCAAAATTTAAATTTTTTAAAAATAAAGACAATAGTCCATCATCATGGATGGGATGACTCAAAACTGTTAAGATGTCAGTTCTTTCCAAACTGACCTTTATATTCAACACAGTCCAAATCAAAATTTCAGCATTTATTTGTAGATATGAGGCCTGAAAGTCTAAATGGAAAAACAAAAGAGCCAAAATTGCCAGCACAATATTGAAAAACAAAGTCTGATGACTGGCACTACCCTGATTTCAAGACTTAATAAAAAAGCCTCAGTATTCAAAGTAGTATGATACTGGTAAAAGAGAAGGTCAATGTGGTGGAAAAGAGTGCCCAAAAGTAAGAACACACAAATATATTCAAATTATCTTTGAGGAAGAAGCAAAACAACTCCAGGGCTGGGGGAGAGGAGGGACAGTCTTTAACAGCTGGACATCACATTCTCCTGGCCCCAAAGAGAATCAATATGAACACAAACCTTACAACTTCCACAAAAGTCAACTCCAAACCAGTCATAGATTTTAGTGTAAAATACAAAACAGAAAGAGAAAGAGAGAAAGGGCAGGGGAAGGAAGGCAGACAGGCAGGCAGAAAAAAGTCTAGATGACTTTGGGTTTGGCAATGAGTTTTTAGACACGCTAACAAATCATAACCAAATAATGAAAAATTTGGTCAGACTTCACCAAAACTAAAAATTCTTTACTGCAAAAGACATTGGCAAAAATATAAATACACACACCACCAATGGGAGAAATACTTGCCAAACACGTATCCCAAATAGATTAAGAACTCTTAAAACAATAAAAAATAAACATCTGATTTTTAAAAAGGCAAATGATCTGAGTAGACACCTCACCAAAGTCAAGAAAAATGGGAAATAAGCATCTGAATTCCATCATAGATGATTAGGAAATGCAAATTAAAACAATGAGCAATCACTACATACCTATTAAGAGTAGCCAATATCAAACACTGATACCACCAAATGCTGGTGAGAACATGGAACAGAACTCACGTTCATGGCTGATGAGCATGCCAAAGGGAATGGCTACTGTGGGAAGAGTTCTTTAGTCACTACATTACTTACAACTAAGCATCCACTCACTGTATGACTCAGCAATAGAGTAGGGGATACAGGGTATGTCTAGGGTCTTAATTCTGTGTGATACTGTAATTGTGAACTCATAGCATTATGTATTTGGCAACTATAGCATAATATGACAGTGAACCCTAATGTGAACTACGGGCCTTGGTTAATAGTGCATCAATACTGGTTCATCAGTTATAATAAACGTACCACACTAATGCAAGATGGCAAAAATCAGGAAAACTGTGGAAGCAGGAAGGAAATGGGTGCTCCGTACATTCTATTCAAATTTTTGATATGCCTAAAAGTGCTCTTTAAGTCTACTAATGCATATCAAGTAAAATAACTCACCTAGACACTTAAGTTTTATAAAAAATTTTCCTAAGAATATGCATTCGTTTAGCAAAGAGATTTGACAATGGGGTGACAATTCTTTAGATTCAAGGCTGCAATGCCATCTTCATTGTCTACTAACTATAAGTTCTTGGGCAGATTTTTTTTGTCGGGGGTACTGGAGATTGAACCCAAGGCCTTTTACCTTTGAGCTACATCCTCCCCCCAGGCCCTCTGCTTTCTATTTTAAAACAAGTTCTCACTAAATTGTTGAGGATGGCCCCCAACCTTAAAGCCCCTGTCTCAGGCTCCCAAGTACTGGGATTATAGGCAAGAACCACCACTCTGCCTGGCCCGTGTGCAGGCTTTGAAACCTGTGAGCTTCAGGAACTTTATGTGTAAAATGGAACTCATCACTTTCTCATGGGTTAGCTGAATTAAAGGTGAAAAATAGGTATGTAAATGTTTCTTTTCTTCCTGTTTTCCCAAAAATTCTTTCTAGTTCAAGAAAGGTAGAATAGTCAGTCTTCTACATCTGAGTTCTAAATCCATGGAGATACACCCAATAGCAGATCAAAAATATGGGGGGAAAGCTGTCTGCTAGGTGAAGGATTTTGTCATCACTCCCTAACAGTACAGCACAACTTCACCTAGCACTTAACACTGTATTAAGCATTAAAAGTAATCTAGGGATGGTTTAAAGTAAGATGTAGGTGTGCTATACACTATAAACAGCAGACACTCATTTTATAAAAGGGACTTGAACACCTACATGTGAGTATCCACAAGGTTCCTAGAACCAATACCCTAAGGTCATTGAGGGACAACTACATACCCTATTTCAATCAGTGTTTCTCACACAGGTAGTAGCCTTAGGTGTAATTCAACCACTAAATGAACATGTCTTCATGGGGGCCATTTTAGTATTTAGAGACAAAAGCTAGATAGTCTAATTGGTCATTTAAAATAATGCAATTCTGAAATAAGGTGGCTATGGTAGCGATTATCCTATATATCAAGATGCAATGCAAGACTTTATTTGCATTAGGACTAAGGCCACAATTTGACTCCCAGGGCCATTTCTTCACCATCTTCTGCTGTTTGGTATATTTCCCAAACTTTTCCACTGAAGCATTGCCTTTTATTCTAATTTTGTTACTAAACACAAGGTCATTTTCTTCTCAATGCCAGCCACATAACAAGTTTGGCTCCAATAGGCCCGGTTGCCCTTAAATTTGTAAGAACATCTGAAAAATAACATATTTTACAAGTCATTTGATATAGTGTTACTTAAATCAGAATTAAGTAAACCAAAATACCTTAAGTGAAGATATTTTCTATGATTTCTTAAGGTCTTAGATACCTTGAGATTTTTTTTTTTTTTTTTTTTTTTTTGCGGGTCTGAGGATGAAACCCAGGGTCATTTGACCTCTGAGCTACACCCCCCTGCCCTAATTTTTATTCCTTACTTTGAAACAGGATCTCACTAAGTTGCAGAGGGACTAAGTAGCTAAGGCTGGCTTTGAACCTGTGCGATCCTCCTGTCTCAGTCTCCCAAATACTGGGATTACAAGCGTTCGCCACCACGCCCGGCGATACCTTGAGATTTTATTCTACTAAATTATGCCCTGTATATAATATTTTCATAAATACTTAGTAGCCTTTTTTTAACATACAAAATATTTTGTGTTTAATTTTTCTGGCCAGGAGAATCCATAAAATAATGAGGCCCATTAAATTATGCACCTGAGTAAATATGTAAGCACAAAATGGTATGAAGACTCCAAATACAAATGAAAGGTCATGTGTTCTAACACCCTAGACGGAACTGTGCTGTGCTGGCTCAGTGTCACATAACACAACCTGAACTACATTCAATGAGGATCTACAAAATTTTTAAGGTTTTTTTTTTTTTTTTTTTTTGGTAGTACTGGGGTTCCTGGAAGCCCTTCTACCTCCGGGCTACACTCCCAGACCTATTTTTATGCTTTTCTAACTCGGAAACAGGGTCTCTTAAAACCAGCACGGCTGGCTTCAAACCTGAGTGACCCTCCTGTCTCCACCTCCCAAGCGCGGGGATTACATGCATGCACCACCGCATGCGGCCTTAAGGTTCTCAAGACTCATTAATAAGAGATAAGAACTGGAGATGCTTTATCTGTAGGAAAATTGATGGGGAATTAACTGATGTCGAATCTGAAAGGGATCAGAACTGCTTTATCATCCAGAACTCAAATCAACAAGAGGAGGTAGTAAAGTGGTACCTATCTCTCAGCTGGTAATCAAGAGATCTGAGTCCTCTGGACAATTTATTATTTATCAAGTACAATATTAGAAATGTTGTTTTTGGACATCAACCATGTATGTAAAACAAGCATACTAAACAGGGTAATTTCTTTTTTTTTTTCTTTGCAGGTCTGGGGATGGAACCCAGGGGCATTTGACCTCCGAGCTACACCCCCTGCCCTATTTTTTATTCTTTATTTTGAAACTGGGTCTCACTGAGTTGCAGAGGGTCTCACTAAGTAGCTGAGGCTGTCCACGAACCGCGATCCTCCAGGTCTCAGCCTCCCGAATGCTGGGATTACAAGCATGCGCCACCACGCCCGGCTAAACAGGGTAATTTCTAATGTAATTTTCAAATTAAAGACATCAAAGTTCTGCACCAACTTCTTACCATTAAACCATCTTGAACATGGAACCAGCTATCTCAAGAAATGGTGAATTGTATCATTAATTCACACCAACATTTCTATTCTATTCTATATAAAGGGGGAAATGGGATACATAAATTCTTTTAAGTAAAAAGCCAAATATCCATGAGCTGGAGTTCTTATTAAAAACAAAACCTCCTGCATGACAGAGAATATTATGTCTTCTAGTTGCCATTCATTAAGTTATAATGGTAATTTAATTCTAGGAAAAACTCATCTATTTTATCACATCCATATGCAATATTACAGCCTTTCATTTTTAGATATACTAACATTTCAACTCTTTGTACCTATTTAATATTCCTTAGAGAATTGTGTGTAGCTTTCTCCTCTCAATTTTATGTACTAGGCAATATTAATTTCTTTTCATTTTTAATGAGTCCCAAATTAGTGTTAAGTGAATGTTTATAAAATTCCTTAATTTCTCAAACCAAAATAAAAATTAGTCGAGCAACTGTTTTCTAAGTCCTATCATTTAATAAAAATAGTCATACATAGCCAAAATGAAGCCAGACAACAATCTCATGGAGTATGTACCCAACTTTCCAGGCAAAGAAAAATGTCTTAATAATGTTCAGGCCTTAAAAAAACAAATTAAGTATGAATCATAAACACTAAGAGAGCAAAGGTAGAGATGCCTTGTATAATGAGAGGCTATGTACATACAAACGGTATAATGTCTATGGACGTTTTTAAAACACTCCCAATTCATGCAAAAACAAATTTATGGTCTATCCATTTCTGTTCTCTGGGAGTTTTAAGAAGAATCACTTTCCAAATTCTACATCTGTCTGAAAATGCAAAGATAAGGACTGTAGTTTGTCATGGGACATTACACTGAACATATCATGAACATTTTTCTGCCTATGCCATGCCTTACCTCTTGAGTAGAGATCTCTTTGATCATAATTTCTGAAAACTCTGAAGCATACTTCAAAGTTCCCTAAAGTTTATTTTGCAATAATCTTATTTCTTTAAAAGTATGTGGTAGTAGGGGGGAAAGCCTCCATAGTACCTATGTGCTTATTTTTAAAACAGGAATCATTCAAACCTTAGGACTAATATATTTTAATAGGAAACAAAAATAACTGAATAAAAATAAAGAACTTGCTTAGGACATCTAAGCACTGACACTTTTCTAAATTGTTTCAATATAGCAGAAAAAAAAATAAGATCCATGCATATATTTACAATCACCCAGGTTGGGAATTTTTTTAATAGAAACTACCAAAAAAAATTGTTTCTTCACTAAAGAACAATCAAAACAGACTTTTTCACTATAGTTCATATAATCATTGATGGTGAAACCATGAACTTATCTTCTTAAACCGTGAAGATCCAATGGTTAGCCAAGTTCAACATTCTGTAAGTTTTATTTTGAAGGCTATTGATAGTGTATGGAAGAGTCCATGGAACAGGATTTTTTTCATCCTCCATCTCCACCCCAACCCTTTTATACCTATGCCAGAAAGGCTTTTAAGACTTTTGTCCACAGAATCTTTAACTCATCTTTTCTGAACTTACCAGATAAATAAGCCAAGAATCTTAACTTCCTTTCACCTAAGGTCAACACAGTAGCTATCCCAAATCACTCTCATAATTCTCATTTTTTTTAGAGGATAATTTCTTTGGAAGCCAAATTATTTTATTTAATCCACAGCTTGGCATCAATTACATTTCTTGCATAGGACTCCATGTTAATATTTATTTAAAAATTTGAGTCCATTCTTGTATAATATTTCTTTAAATCTAAAAGGAAATCCTGTTGCTTCTAGCAGACCCTGAATAGAAAGGGTAAATTCTTCCAAATAAGTTTACATACCTATAAAGTCAAGAATGATTAAAATAATTTTACCCTTTTCCATGCTGTCTTGATAACTTTAAAAGTAGAAGACTCAAGTTAAGATTTCTCCTCTGCAGTTATTTGTCCAAGTAGAACATCAAAATATAAAACATTTTTTTCTACTGGTAACATCTCATGAATTGGGTAATCATTATTCCCATTTTTTTTTTTTTTTAGTAGAGGGACTATATGCTATTTTAAAAGAGATTTTAATCAGCCTAGCCTTAAAATTTTTAACCAAATTACTCTTGATTTTTATATTATTAATTCAAGAGACTTTTAATAATAAAAGGAGTTTTTTGCAAAAGAATTAAACAGAAGAACAAAATATATATTCAGAAATACTCAGAGGTAGACACATAAAATTAAAATACACTTAAAAATACTATATTGCAGTTTTGACTTTCTAATCCTGAAACAGAAATAAGCCATTTATCAGTAAGTGCATTTTTTCATGGAGAAAATATTTATTAGTTTTCAAATGATCACATAATACAAATATTACAATTAGTCATTCTAGAAAAATTAGCTTATATTAATAGTCATAAACACTGAAAAATATAGGTCTGCATTGTGACATTATTTTTAAGAATCTGGAAGAAAATGCATCAAAATAAAAATTTAAACAAGTCAGTTCACATTAATATACAAAAAGTTTCACTTTTAAATAGCTTGTAGTGGCATGAAGTAAATAGAAATGCACTTACATTTCTTTTGCACACTTTAAGGAACAGAGCTAAAATATAATTAAAGCATGAGATTAAAAGATTAAATCACTTTTCATCTTCAAAGCTGAAACAAAAAGCTAATAATCTCACAGGCCATAAAATGGTTTTTTACTGTGGTTCAAAGAATTCAACTAACTTAATTTGAAGCAAATTTCACTTTTGCTCCCCTAAGTTCATTCTAAAATGCTGGAGAGCTGTTTTATAGTTTATAAGTATAAACCAATGGTCTTGTTAACATTTAACAAAAACAGGTGAGGAATAAAAAGCTGTAATCATTTATGGAAATTCAAAGCTCTCTAGGGAACTTTTAGTTTAAATTGAGCTTTTACACTTATGTTTAAGCAGTATACTTATGAAAATTTACTTACAATTAATTAATGAGGAATAAACAGTTCCCATACTTAGCCAAGAAAGACTAACGGCCAGGTTACACTTTAGCCAATCTACCCTCTAAAACCTTTGAAATTCCTAAAAATAGTTTCCACATTAGTAATTCTAGACTGTTTCTTCATAAAATTTTTACCAAAATAAAACAAACTGGCAGCATCATATTACTTCAAATTTTTTCTTTAATGGCTTTTGACTGACCAGTTAATAGCTAGCAAAGAAAGAGAAACATTTTGGTAACTGATCTACTAATTGACAGTTTAGGTAACTACTCTGTAGTACTTATATCCTACAGGCTTATTCTACACTACAAAGTTGTCTTTGCTCTAAACTACTGTTCTGTGACAGTATCATTCAAACTTTAGTATGCCTTCCGTGCAGAACAATACCTCAAGCTTAATAATAAAGTTTATTACTTTAGAAGACAGACCAAGGTATTTTGATCTCAAAGATGTCTCTTTTCTACTTGTATACTACAGTCTTTATTGATTTGACAAACATAGTTAAGAATAAGGCTCAAAACCAGCAAAAGATGAGATAAAAGAGTTTGTACTAATATTAAAAGTAATGCTGGAATAATTGAGAAGTTCACTCTATATTTTTTAGTTCCTTTCAGCATAGGTAACAACAACAACAACAACAAAATTTCATCAGATACTTTTTATTTCCTAAACTACTTTAAAAAGTTTGCCTACTTTAAGGTGGATTTTAGTTCCACAAAATTTTTAAGTGAAATAAAGAGCTGCTTTAAAAGAAAGGAGTCTCTCCCAAGCTTCCTCTATTTTAATCTTGTGACTAGAAAGGAATATTTCATGGCCATGTAAAATTCCAATCTGAAAAGATTATTTCATTATTTGAGCCTTTCCATTTTCAGACCAAGAATAAACCAGAGTAAATCTTAAAAGTTGATAAATAACAATATCAGGTTGCTCGCTCATCCTTGTGTCTTCTACACATATTGCATGGATCCATTCACCACTGCCTTCCAAACTGCAGGTGCTGGCATGTGTGACAGATATCATCCATGAAGGCTCTGCTAGGAGAATTCCTTTTGCTGAAGAAGTAGGATGTTTTACCAGTTGAAAGAAATCTGGGCAATTAGAGAACAAATAAACCAGTCTCCCATTATCAAGATACCTGGAGTCACAGAAGGAATCCACCAAGGAAAAATGAAAACTTGCCAAAGGTACCAAGTTCACATTCTACCCACTGTAGATGGTAAGAACTTCCTAGAATCAAATCCTACCCTTGGCATCAAAAAAACTAAGAGAAAACCATCTTAATGCCATGGGGAAAATCTAGCAAAAGGCCTTTACCACAAATAACATTATTCCTAGAAACTATAGAAAACTACTTTTGAGTATAATAACTTAACTTTCAGAGATATTACACCCTGAAATTTATACTCTTTCATATTTATATTATTAAAGAATGAAGCCTAGATTTCACAGTAAAACCGTAACAGTACTGCCATTGCATCTTCTAAAAGATCTAATGTGAAGAACTAACATTTGAGGTTGGAAAAGACCAAAAAGTTCTCACTAACAGGGCAGGATAACACCTGGACATCCTACTGTATAAATTAAAAGATTTCAGATGTCCAGCTTAGTCAAAGATGAAATATTGAAACCTTTAAATTACTGGAATATAAAAGAGCACTTAGAAGTGTTCCATGAAGGCCAAAACAGGTAAATATTCCATTTTTTTAAATCCTGTGGACTACACAGGCATTCACCAAATCATGTGCTCCAAATCATCTACTACTTTAATTATCTGGAGAGAAAAATTAAGTAGACTCTAAGTTCCTTTTTCTGAATGGGCACTAAGGTAGCACTCAGAAAAACAGACTGTAGCCCCACCTGGTTCTTATATGAACCCAAGGAGTTTACCAATTGAATAAAATGGGCAATGGAAGGACACTCGATCTATAAATAAACCCAAGTAAATAATGGAAAGCACCCACTTGTTTATTATCCTTTCCCACTCTCTCCAGAAGCTGGATATTCTGTCTCCAAGGGTTCAGTGGAGAAAGTGGACCCCTGGCGTCAAAAGCTCTCCGTGGTCTTGGCTGTATCTGTGGTTCTAGGATCACTCCTTGCACCTCTTGTAGGAGAGAAGCACTGAAATAGAGAGCTGAATATAGATTTAAGAAAAAATTCTTAATAAGAAATTACATTCTCTGGTCATTTGAGTTTGTAATGGCTTATCCTCAGGACAAAAAGGAGCTATCTTTGGATGTACTTTCTTTAGCACCTTCTTAATTTGAATTTTAGAAGTCTGTCACCACAAATGATTAATTCCTCAGTAACTATTACAAAGGGACCTGTATTGGTCTAAGCCATAACACACTCTGTGACAAACCACTCAGCTTTGAGTGGAAGATTGAAGTAAAAAAAATAATAATAAATTATGACTGGAAACAAGATCATAGTTGTCTTAAAGGGACAGGGAAAAGGCATTCAATCTCAGAAATAACAAAGGAGTGCCAGTTCATTCTTCTGTCAAAGAGAAGAAGATGGATTGAAAGGTGGAGATAGAATAATCAAGCACATTAGCAGGAATACCTCTAAACCTTAGGAATGTCTAAGAAGTTGAACTTGTTAACGGCTTTCAAGTCTTCAGCAATTAAGGACTTAATCACACTACAGGCCAAATAGCAATACTATGCTAAACCTGCATTTTAGCAGAGCTAGGACAACTGTCACTGAAAAAGGTTTATTCTTCAAGTATTCATCTTTAAAATTAGGCAGAATAGTGGACGTAGGTAATATAGAGTCAAAATCTTTTTAAAATGCATGATCATTTTGTTTTGGGTCAAGATAGACCAGGAATAATATATAATGGCTACAACGTAGAAATTAAAGCAGTAAGATATACCCAAATAACAGATGATGCAAAGATACTGGAAAATAGCTTATTATAGGAATAAGGTAAACGGAGAGAAGGAAGTTCAAAGCACATAGCATTTGGTCAAGGAAAAGCTGAAAGGAGAATAAGATAGGCAGATATGTGTTTAAAGTTACAGGGACTGCAGGATAAATGTTAACAGTGTTGCCTCTGGAAAACAGATCAATCAGACCTTGTGGTACCGTGATACATCCCTATTAAATTTCAGATCTTACTCTAAATATAAGTACTGCATATCCCTACTCTATGAAATATAGTCAGTCACAGTGTCCTATTTCTGGGGCATGTTATATTTTGAGATAAATTAAGAAAAAAATATGACCAAGTAACCTCCCTCTCAACACCAAGTGGTTATCACAAGGTTTCCTTACCTGTTAGTGGAACGAGGACTGTGCTCTCTTGTTCTCTATCAATCAACCAACAAACGTTACAGTCTCAGCACTAAGAAGGCAGCGACCAACCAAGTTAGTGTTTTAATGCCTTCACCTCCTCCTGGCTCTGGCAGCCAGTTTGGAAATATACCCAAAGCTGAAAAGGAATGGTTATTCCATTACCTAACAACATTTAGACTAGACTTTTTAAAAGCCTTAAGATGAAAAGAACAAGCTAACCCTTCTGCTTAGGAACATATCCAACTCTCTACAAGTGAGAAATGAAAACAGTGTGGCCTAAGAAAAGAAAACTTGTGAATTTAACCATTGAATCTGTTATTTCCAAAAATTAAGAGACATAAAAAAGAAATCTGAAAGAAGTCAAGAGGTGAAATTGTCCTCTAGGCAAGAGGTATCAAATAAATAACTAGAGAAGTACTTCACTAGCCTAAGTGGCAGCTATTTTTTTCATTTAAGATTCCCAGTCAGATTATTTTAAGTTCTTAAAGTCTTCTAGTTTTGAGGAGGCTATATTTTTAGACCAGGTTTATAAAAGCATTTTACAGTATTATCACATTGAGGAGATAGATGAAGGATGACAAAAAGAAGAATTATAAATTGAAAAAAAAAAAGATTTGAATACTATCTCATGAAATGTACTCTTAAATTAGATAGCTTCAAGAATCAAAAAACCCAGATTAACAAAATATTCCACAGCTGGAGTTCTTAAGGGTAGCTCTGTAACATATGAATAAGGCTTAAAACTAGTACACTCAAAGCTATCTATATTATATATTTTCATTGTTCCTAAATGGTGCAAAGTATTTAAAAATTACTAAGTGATTTTCCTTTAGACTTTTCTAATGATTTTCTTGACCAACCACCATCACTTTTCATGTAATTTCAAAACAAAGCATAAAATTTAAGACTTCTAAATTAATATAGTCAAATTTAAACCTAACTACAGTGATTAAGACTGTTAAAAACCTGTTCTGAAATTATAAACAAGTTGAGTTTTCTAAATTGCCCACTTTTCTTCCAATTTTCAAAGACTTATCAGTAATAATATATAGCTGAGTGAAAACATGGGAAAAGGGAAAGGTACATTTGAAACAGGAAATATACTTGGTAATTTCTGTTTTAAGTTTTCAAGCCTTCTTCACTTTGAAAACAATAACAACTCCCAAGAAATCATGTCTTGCTCGAATTAATATTGGACTAAGTTTACAACTTCTCCTTCTGTAGGAGCTTTTAAGGTAATACCTCCAAACCATGATTTATAATACCCAATAAAAAACGTTAAAAATACAATCACCTTAAATTAAAGCACACATACACACATCCTTAGGTTACAGAAAAGTTAAATAGAGTTGGCTAAAGAAACTGACCGATATATACATTTCTTTGTATGTTAGAGTACTTCTATATAAGTTAGACTGCTTTTAGAATATAAACTCTATTTTACCAGAAGTATCAAAACTTTAACACACTCATACTTGGAAATGAGTAAACACAGATTTCTCTAAATAAGAATTATTTTAAAATCATTGAGGAGAGCTCATATTTCTTACTTCAAGAATTAATAATTCATGAAAACTGGATTTGATAATGTATCATTTATATAGAAAAATGTACGGATGCCTTCAAAAAAGGTCATCCTTCAGACAAGAGCAGCTTTTGTTTGAGAATATCTTTGGTGGAAGCTCATAGGATAATACACGAGGACCTTACCTAATTCTACTTTAATATGCAGCATTTCCCTGTGTGATATTTTGAAAAAATAAGTGTTCTCTTCAAGACTAACATTTCAACCACTAGAATAAATTTCAAACCAAAGCTAACAGTATCAGCAATACTGAAATGCCACGTCAAACAGCTGTTATAGGCCTATTAATCTGCCAGAATGCCGATAAAATCATTTTAACATTTTCTATATATACTTAAATTTTTAAAGATTCTTAAAAGCCAGTTATATTCAAATCAGAAATAAAGCTAAGTATTCCATATATAAATAACACTAATAATTTCTTCTGAGATATATTTCAAAACTAGATTTCCAATATTTGTTCTTAATACTAGACTATTACACATGGTGGTGTATGCTTATAATTCCTGTTCTGGGGAGACTGAGACAGGGAGATTACAGCCTCAGAAGTAGTGAGACTGTCATCTACCTAGCGAGACCCTGTTTCAAAATAAAAATTAAAATAGGGCTGGGCGTGTAGCTCGGTGTAGAATGTCCCTGGGTTCAAAATTCCTACTACCAAATAAATAATAATAATAATAATAATAATAATAATAATAATAATAAATTAAATGACTATAAAAGAAAAAGGGAAGACCACACCTAATTTTTAAGCAATAATATATAAGGTAATATGAGTCTACAAAGACCATGATTTCTATACACTTATGCTATAATTGAGCTAAAGTTAAACATGCTGGTTTATAAAAATATATATTATTTATAAAACAGACATAGTAAATGAGTTGGAAGCATGATATAACATCTTTTTCTTAGTAATCTTTTATTACTCATCCTTACTCGTTCTAAAGCATTTCTATAAAAAAAAAAAAACCAACAACAAATTTCTCACAAATTCCTCTAAGTGTCCAAAATTGCCCCAGTAAGATTGGCAGTAAGAAAAAAAAGAAACAACATGATTAACAAAGCGGAGTCCTTTTTATCTCTAGCCCTTAGAAAACCGCTTGGCATGCAAGTAAACAATTCCATACATGTTTTATAAATGCATCTATCCCACCAATCAAGAAACAGGACTATAGCCAGGAGCGTGGTGCAGTGAATTCCAGGTACTTGGGAGAACGAGACCAGAAGGATTACAGGTTCTAGGATAGTCTTAGCAAGTAGTTGAGACTCTCATCAACCTTGTGAGACTCTTTCAAAATAAAAATAAAATAGGGCTTGGAATTTAGCTCAGAGGTAGAATAACTCTGGGCTTAAATCCTAGTGCCACACACAGAAAGAAAGAAAGAAAGAAAGAAAGAAAGAAAGAAAGAAAGAAAGAAAGAAAGAAAGAAAGAAAGAAAGAAAGAAAGAAAGGATGGATTTTGTCAAGTGGCTAATATCTAAGATAGACAATAAAAAGTTCAAAAGGAAGCAAAATTTTATCAAAAGTATTACTTTCATAAATCTCTTGAAAGGAATCACTTCTAGGATTAATTTTTTAGTTTGATCAGCAAAAATTTCAATGGTATCCTGAGATGATAAAAATGTCAGCAAAATCAAAATACCTATTATAGATTTTTTCAGACTTAAACGAAAACAAATTATTGTCAGACTGCTCAATCTAAAACCCATTAAAAACATATCTGCTTAAATTACATCAACTATAAGAGATTTTTAAAAATCCTCAGAGTTAAGACTAAGCACAAAAATGCTTAAAATTGCCCAATTCTTTTGAATGAAACAAGCTTGCATACAGACAAAAGAATGCTTAGTGAAAATAATTTTAAGAAAATCTCAATTACCCTAAGAAATATTTATTCGAAGTGAGCCTATTTATTACCATTTACTTCACACCTCTCTAGCCTCTTCTTTGTTTGCTTATTTTCTCAGTATGAAATATCTGGTTTTGTTCTTATGAAGGTCAACATACCTTAAAGTACACTTAACATTATTTTAAAATAAAGGATTGTCTTTCTATTATGTTTTATTCTAGAATCTTGGGTTGTACTACATTCACAATGAGTATACTCAGAAAAAGTTAACATAAAAGACTACAGTAAGAAATACCCACGTATAGATATGAATTAGGCCTTTGAATCACTTATAAGAAAAATGACTTATCAGTCAACAGCGTAAATTATGTCACACACCTGTACTATTCCCACTACAGGAGGATTGTAGATTTGACGCCAGCCTCAGCAACTTAGGGAGACCCTCAGAAACTTAATGAGACCCTGTTTCAAAATTTTAAAAAATAAAAAAAGGCTGGGGGTAGAGCTCAGAGGTAGAATGCCCATGGGTTATGTCCCTAGTACCAAAACAATAAGCAATAACACCAACATTAATAAAATTAAAATGTAAAATATAAAGAGAAACAGAGTATTTACGGTGTTTCAATATATCTCCCCCAATACACTTTGTTAATTACAAAAGGAAAAATAGTACTTGACAGTTCAGAAGCCTGAAAGACACCTCCTTAACCAAATTATTAGGATGACACCACCAAAAGTGGGACAAATGAACAGCATATACCTTCATATGATGGACTCCTAAGGCCATAACATCACTCCCATCAATCTGATCAAGAAAAAACTCAAGGTCATGAAAGGCAAAAAGTCAATGTTAGTCTATGAAGATTAGTCTAATGCAGATTAGTCAGCATTAATTTCTTGGTTTCTATATTTGTATTATGGTTATACAGAATATGAACATTAGGGCAAGCTGGGCAAAATGGTTTATGAAAAGTCTATGTACCTTTTCTGCAACTCTGGCCAGTCTAAAATTATTTCAAAATAAATAAAGTTAAAATTAAAACACAGAATGAAAGATCCTGAAAAATTTTAGAGTAAATTTTTATTTCTTATAAATAAAAATAAACATAGGGCCCTGAATAAGTTTCTGTACTTGTGGAATATCCAATAAGTTGAAAGACATAAATCCACATTTTTTCCATTCAGATGAGTTTAGTCCTATCTTTTCTTAAAAACTAGTCCCACTATGATCAATATATTATTTCATGTTCCACAACAACATCAGAAAATTTTTAGAAAGTAATAGTTTATCTGTGTAGTGAACTACTGATCAAGAGAAAATCGGTCCTACAAATAGAAAAGCCAAATTGTGTTTATGTTAAATAAGTGTGGGTATTAACTCTAGACTACAGGATAGATAAGACAGAACACATGAAAAAAAGTAAAAGGTCTTTCAATTTACATTATCATGCATAAATTTTATTTTGGCATTAAAAATGGATGATTTTCTAACTTTTTATAGATTTCTACAGGAAATAGTACCACGTATTCCTTATTATTTTAACTAAAATTCAAGAGCCCAAACTCTCAACTATTCATAACTTTTTATTTTAAAATACTTGAATATTTTATTTTAAATTATTTTAATTTTAGCCAGGTGTGGTGGCGCACACTTGTAATCCCAGTGCTTGGGAGGCTGAGACAGGAGGATCGCGCAGGTTTGAAGCCAGCCTCAGCTACTTAGTGAGGCTCTCAGCAACTTAGTGAGACCCTGTTTCTGTAAAGTATAAAATAGGTATGGGAGTATAGCCGGGAGGTAGAAAGCCCCTGGGTTCCACCCCCCAGTACCACACACACACAAAATAAATTATTTTAAAACATTTGAAACTTAATATATGAAGAATATCTTATGTATGCTAATTCACTAAATCCTCACGATAACCTTATATTAAATATTATTGTCATCATCATCACAACTTCACCAATAAGGATTCTGAGGTACAAAGTAGTGAAGTAACTCACTTAGAATCACACATCTCGTAAACTGAAGAATAGAAAATTCAAAATCATTTTGATTCCAGGATCCTGAGATATAATTAACATTGACACTTTTCCAAATGGTTACTTTGAGTAACAATTACTTGTTTTAAAACAATATACAATAAAAATGCAAGAATAAACACATTTTGTTTTAAGCAGAATTCTGAAACTCCTTCAATTTCATTGAAATATAGATGAGCTCCGTGGTTGAATGCCCCTGGGTTCCATCCCCAACCAGAAAGAAAGAAAGAAAGAAAGAAAGAAAGAAAGAAAGAAAGAAAGAAAGAAAGAAAGAAAGAAAGAGAGGGAGGGAGGGTGGGTCTTTGTTTTGCCATTTCTATCAACTTATAAAAGTTTGACATGGATGATAATAAAAGTTGGAAATAAATTGTAGCAAAATTTAACAAGTCAAAATCAGCAATATAATCTTAAAACATGTTTCTATGAACTTATAAAAAAAGCCTTTATCTAAAAGTATGCTGAAGTAATCATCAAGAGATTTCTCTCTCCTTTTAATTACCCACAAAAAGGTAAATTATTTTCTAACTAGAATTTCTAATTTAAGTGTATACAAATATGAAGATTAATATGAAAATGTTATAAAGAATGAGTTATTATCTTAATGTAATATAAACATAATTTCAGTTTATTCTTTCTAAACATGATTAAAATAATAATAATTCTGGAAATAATGAATTAGATTCAGAGTTCAGTTCTGCTACCCAGAAAATAGCCTTTTGTTTGTTACAGAACAGGTAATGTTCTATATTAAGGCTGCGGTTGACCTAAATTTTAATATAACTTTAAGTATTATTGATAGGTAGCTTAAAAAGTTATTCTATCATTATGTTATTCTGTAATAAGAGCAAAAAAAGTTCAGTCCCTTCCTCATCTCAATTTGAACCTAACAAAATAAAAAATCAATATAAATGATATCTGTACTCAATATATGGGATAAGAATGGGGTACTTGGTACTTTCTTTACCAATAAAAGACATGTGTTTTAAAACATAGAACATATCTACTTACAAATAAATGCTTTAACCTACTCTATTGCAATTATGTACCAACAGAGCCTGAAATGACAAAGAAATATGTCAATAGTATCCACCAGGCTTAGAAAGAGGGCCAGCTCTTATCAGGAATTAAAGCCTGTGTTCACCAATTACTTATCACATAATTGATTTCTAGACAATTATGAGATTAAAAACCAAAATGAAAAATGATAACCGACCCAAGATCCTAAATTTAAATTCTAAAAAACAAGTTTAATCCCGGTGTCTTACTGACTGTTCACAACTTTCATAGCTATTTCCACTTTCCAAACATTTGGGGAATACATTTTGATAGTAGCAATCCATATATGAGACAGAAAATACTGCCAAAAGGAAAATGGTGAAAATATATGAAGACAAAAAGAACATCAAATAAAAAGAACAAAGAAATATAGTTTGATATAACAGATATGGTGGAGTTTGTTATTAGAATTGTATTGGCCATTGGTGAATAAATGTAAAAGCCACAGAAGATCAGTTTCTGTCCTTAATAGTGCCACTACTAGAACCCGCATTCTTTTCCTAGCAAGTTAGCTATCTTCACCTGGGGATACACCTCCACTTGGAAATGAGCCTAATGGGGCAAACTCTCTTTCAAGGACACCCCCCACCCCATGTGGAGGAAGCTTGTTTTCAATCTTTCTTTGGCTTACAAATAAATGTTTATATATTTCTATAACCTCCCAAAAAAGAGTAAATGAGCCTAATGTATCTTCCTTCACACATTTTAGTAAGTCATTAATTATGCATTATTCAGACATGGTATACCAGATTATGGTATTTCTAACAAGAAAAAAAAAATCTTTATTTTTCTTCCCAAATTCCCATTCAAATAGTACTTTAAAGAGTTTCCTGTAGTCTTATGATGGTCCACCTTAAAGGCACTCCCCAAAGAGTCAAAAATTCCTTCTGCATTTTGCTAACACATCTTTAAAAATGTCTCCAATAATCACTTTCACCTCTTTATTAAATCTTTCAGGCCCAAAAAACATTTCTCCTGAGAACCAGACATATCTTCTTCATACTTCTGTCATATTCCATTCCTTGAATAAACATAAAAAGGAAATGGGTAAGACAGTAGACCAGAAGTTTCAATAGGCTCTTTTGTTTACTTAACAAGATTTAACTTTCTAATAGAGGGAACACAGAATGTAAAGTTAGTATTGATGGAACTGGAACAAAGAACAAAGTCTGATTAGTTTCCATATCTTTGACTGTTTACAATGTTAACTAGTTCCTTCTCACTTATTTACTACCGGTTTCTCTCAGGACTATACTAGCACACTTAGATCTATTCCTAACAACTGCAAACTATTAACAAAGACAGGGCCAGTTAAATGAGCCTGCAAATATGTCAGTGCTGTATTTCTCAAAACATGTCCCTAAATGTCTGCCAGATTTCCCCTTGGTAGTCTCTCTTATGACAATTACACTTTTATTTCTAACATGAATTGTATATTTACAGAAAACAGGGTGGTAAGCAGAAAGGGAACTGTTATGGTAGAATAATAAATGTATAAATGGGCTCCAGTTGAGGCCTGCCATCACTTGAATATAAAATTAAACAAATTAATATTCTCTAATGTGTGTTGCAAGGGCACTAGCGTTCTATAAATCAGTAATAGCTGTTATTTGATAGAAAAAAGTTGGGAGTCAACAAACTTGCCTCTGCAAATTTCTCAGTCTTTAATAAAATGTGGATCAACCTCAAAGACATTATATATATGCAATAAATCCTTGGCTCTAGAACTTCTTTCCCCTCATTTGAAGAACATGTATACAAAAACAGAATTTTGAAACTTTATACTCAATTTCAAAATACAGTTCAATGAATCTTTGAAACTTAAAATACCAGATACTGACTCATTATCTTATTAAAAACAAACTGATTAATCCCATTCATTCTAAGAAGATAGTTTTCAGTCCCATATGGGACTGATCATGGAACAGATGGTCTTTAGGGCATTATGCCCACCTAAAACAATCTTTAGAATGAAAAAGCTTGAAAAACTGTTTGATTTGGGTAATGGTTCTATTTTGGAGTATTAACAAACTGATATATGACACTTATTTCTTCCAAGTACCCTTAGGTGAAAGGGGGCGGTATGCTTTGTAAACAACTTTTGTTGTTGTGAATTTAAGAATTTCAAAGCACTATTCAAATTGATATAGTCCTACCAGCATGGGATTTAGCAAAAGAATTAAACCATGATGTTTCCATTATATATAAGAAATTCACTTTTTATGCCTTTAGAATGGTGATACTAGTAATATATCATCGTTGGGAGAACTATAAAAGTAGCCACTTTTTCTATAATATGGAAGCACAGGTGGGAAGAGCTGCACTGGAAATGTCACAGAGACACAGAGCATCTGAGCATGTGGACGAGCTTTAGAGACACAGAGCATCTGAGCATGTGGACGAGCTTTAGAGACACAGGGCATCTGAGCATGTGGACGAGCTTTTCACTCTACCTGCTCTTATTCAGCACAGAGCTACCAAAAACAACTGGACGAGGGGAGGGGCACGACACACCTTATCTTCTTGAATCCTACCAACCAGTTCAAGGGTAGCTATGACTCCTAAACAAGTAAGGAAATGGGGCTTAGAAAGGTTAACTCATTTACAGAGGCCATACAATAAAGAGATGGAAGACACAAAATTTGATAGGTTTTATGGCAAGACTAGTGTTCATTAAACTCTACCTTAAAATACTCTAAATTCACCAACCTAGAGCATTGTTCAATCAACTAATTTGAATAGAAAAGCTGTCCTGCAATATACAGAACAACTGAGAATGATACAATTAAGAATCTTATGATGCTCTTTCAAGGTACTAAACAAAACTCCTGAAGAACAAAAGCATGACTTTTTTTCTTTGTATCCTTATTGCCTTTGCTAAGTGCTAGGTACAAAGCACACAATTAACTAATACTTATGAACTACATATGTCACTACAACATCAGGAAAATACAGGATTATTGTAAAAAAAAAAAAAAAAGCCCTCTAGATTATTAATTGCTTGACCTAGCTTGGGTAATTTTTTTTCTTCTTTTCCTTTTTTTGGGGGTGGGGAATACATATAGTTCTGGGAATTGAACTCAAGACTTTCTATCTGAACTATAACCCAGGCCTGTTTTTTAATTTTTATTTTGAAACAGGGTCTGAGTTTCTACAAGCTTGCCTCTAATCTGTGATCCCCTAGTCTCATTTTTCTAACATAATTTATATTGCTAAATTTACAGATATAGGCAATGAGGCACAGTGCCCAACAGGCTGCACCAACTGCTTACCAAATCACCCGTCCTCAGACCTACTTTTCTCTCCCTTCTGCCCTATTCCACAGTCTACTCCCTTCCTTTCTTTTTTTCCTCTACTCATGTGTTGAGCCTGTAACTCAGACTAATGGCACTTAGGTCCCATATGCATAAACTCGAATAGAGCACAATATGGTTTAGTTGGTTTTCTTAGGCTAAGGTATCTACTTGTTAAAAGTTTTTATTTTTACATATTGGATCAATTTCTAGTAAAGTACTTGGAGATCTTCATGAGCTAAGAATCTGAGTACAACTAAAAAGATAACTGAAACCCTAAATTAAGAAAGAATTCCAAAGTGGGTTTTAAACTGCTCATTTTACAAAAGGTAACTCAATTAAAACATTAACTACCTATGTATACTGGGGAAAATAGCAATTATGTGATTGTTTAGTTATACCCAGTAAGTACAATATCTAAAAATAAGAGGTAAAAAAATCACTAGCCTTCAGCAGCTTTGCGCTATTTCATATTAGCATGACATAAAATTTATGAAACAGGCAAATAAAATGGGCTATATTATTTATTAAATGATAAATCAAACTACAATTATCTTTTACCATAAATCTTTACTGTTAACTACAATTTTAAAAATTCTAACTGCTTCTTTAAATACTCCAATGTTTATAAATGAATCAGGAAAAACAAAATGAAAATGAAGCTCTACTATAAAATTTTTTAAGTAACAATACATAAAATAATTGACTTAGATAACAATAAAAAAATAAACTTCCAGGATGATGAGCAAAAAGTCAAGGTAAATCCTATTTTTCAACTGAATACTAAAGCATTCATGAATTATTACTTTCCTATTCTAATAACAAGCATGTGACGTGAATATGCAATAACAACTAAAAGATCTGAGTCATAAAATGTGCTATCACAATTCAATTAACTAAGGTTTCTGCTTTTAAAAATATTTTAATGTAATTTGACAACATTATGCTTAATATCCTAAGTATTGACAATATCCTAAGTATTGACAGCTTATGGTAAAACAACCAAACACACACACTAAAATCAGCAGGAAGTTACCAACCTGATTTATTGAATACTCGAGTCTTACAACTGAGTGCCCCTATACTACCTATTCTTATGAAACTGGATTTTACTTAATCAAATTTCTTAAAGTTTATACTTTAACAATAAATTTGGAAGTTTTTAGCCATTTGGAGTAGAAACTACCTTTAAGATGTACTAAGAAAATAATAATTACAATTATGTTTTAAAGCAGCCAAGTGTGGTGGTGCACAGCTGTAATCCCAATAATTAGGAGGTTGAGACAGAGGATCACAGATTTGAGGCCAGCCCCAGCAACTTAGTAAGATACTGTTTAAAAAAAAGAGGAGGGGTTTAGGGGTATGCCTCAAAGGTAGAACCCACTGAGTTCAATCCCCAATAACTACTCAAATCCCCACCCCACATACACACTAAAGGAACTACCACTAGAAACTCTACAATAGTGGCACCCCAAGGAAACGCTGACATCTACAGAGTCAAACACGTTCATGCCCATAGGCTGAGGGCTGCTTATAGTTGTCAGATGTTTTGCTGCTTATCAGTGGACATGGAGAAAATCTCTAGAAGATAGTTAAGACTGCAAGCTTTGGAATCAAATTGCCTAATGAAATACTAAATAGTTCCATTACTTAGTAATTATGTGACCAAGTCATCTTAACTTCTACTTTATCTACAATAACAGTAAAAAAAAAAAAAAAAAAAAATCTTAGAATTATCTCCCTCTCGTGCAATCCCCAGGTCCCCTATGAATTTATTTATTTTATATAAATTTACAACAGAAAGAAGCTAAATTGGTTGTCAATTCAAATATTACATATATTCAATAGCCATTAAATACATGTGTTCCTAAAAGGATTAGGTGTGATAACATGGTTCTTTCATTGTTGTGAGATTTAAGAATACAGGTAAAAAAAAAAAAAAAAAAAAACTAATATGGTACCTAGGGATGGTACTGCGGATTGAACCCAGGTGCATTCCATCTCTGAGCTATACTCCCAGTCCTATTTTATTTATTTTTAAACAGGGTCTAAGTTGAGGAGGCCTCGCTAAGTTACTGAGGCTAACCCTGACCTGGGCTCCTCCTGTCTCTGCCTCCCAAGTACTAGAATTGCAGGCATGTGCACCATGCTTGGCATGATATCTAATTTTAAGTTCTCACTACCATCTCCTCATTCTGGGCCCACCTTCCCTGCCTGGAATCTCAAATTTCATAAAATTCCTAATAATAAGATTAAACCAGTTATACAATGTATACATCTTACTATATAAAATTTCAGAGAATAACTGGTCAATGTTTGGTGAATCCCCATGGAAGAAAATAACAGTGAAAAAAACACCATGGGAATCAGTTAAATCCCTTATTTCAATATTCTACAATAAAAAGAACTTCTACTAAAGAAAAGAAATGGCACCGTGCTTGATTTTTTTTTTTTTTTTTAAGCAGAAAAAGACTATCGGAAGAGGAAGAGGCAAGCTGGGCGTGGTGGTACATGCTTGTAATTCTAGTACATGGGAGGCTGAAACAAGAGGATCGCAGGTTCGAGAACAGCCTCAGCAAGTAGTGAGACTCTCACCTACCTATCGAGACACTGTTTCTAAATAAGAAATAAAATCAGGCAGATCCAAGGTAGAATGCTTCTGAGTTCAATCCCCAGCATCACAAAATAAAAAAAAAAAGGAAGAGGAAAACTTGATGGTTTATCAGCGACTGAGCCGTGGACAGCATTATAACCACATGAAAAGATTTTGTCAAGTCACATACCTCATTACCTCGTACCCAAAGGCAGACATTTCTAGAAACAAAAAAAATCAACCAAAAAGGAATTTACAAAGCAGTGTATTTTTTAAAATATACTATAAAATGTTTCTCTGAAGACCATCTTTAAAAAGCAATTTTTAAAACATGTGACTATTTCCTCAACAAAAAGAGAATGTATGTCAAAAATACCACAACAAAAATATTTAGAAAGCACAACTAAAAAAAATATAACATTAAGCATGAATAAAAACTTTCTTATGAAAAAGTTCATTGGATTATTTGGTTCTTTAAAAAGAACTTAAAAGGCCAGACATGGTGGCATATACCTATAATCCCAGTACTTGGAAGGCTGAGACAGGAGAACAACCTCAGCAATGTAGTGAGACTCTGAGCAATCTCACTAGACCATTTCAAACACAAAACATAAAATTGGGATTGGGGTGTAGCTCAGAAAGAGGATGTCTCTGGGTTCAATCCCCAACACCATTAAAAAAATTAAAACATAAAATGTCAATTTCCCACGCCGGGCATGGTGGCGCACGCTTGTAATCCGAGAGACAGGAGGATAGCTCAGGTTTGAAGCCAGCCTTGCTGGCTTAAGAGACCCTGTTTCCAACTAAAAAATATTTTTAAAAAATAGGTCTGGAAGTATAGCACAGAGATAGAAGGGTTCCATTCCCAGTACCACCAAAAAATAAAAATAAAAATAAAAATCAATTTCCCTTGGATACCATATTGATTTACTATGTTGAGAAAGGCAATTATTAAAAATATTTCAAAGAAATAGCGGGGGATAGCCGGGCATGGTGGCGCACACTTGTGGTGGCGCACGCTTATAATCCCTGCGCTTGGGAGGCTGAGACAGGAGGATCACGCAGGTTCAAAGCCAGCCTCAGCTACTTAGTGAGGCTCTCAGCAATTGGTGAGACCGTTTCCAAATAAAATATAAAATAGGTCTGGGAGTATAGCCCAGAGGTAGAAAGCCTCTGGGTTCCACCCCCAGTACCACTAAAAAAAAAAAAAGAAATAAAGGGGGAATCTCTATAACACCAAAACACCTAAATCAGAAAGTATCTACAAAATTTTTATGCTGTCAGTATCTGATATTTCATTTACTATCAGTTATTTAACTAAAATAAAAATCATAATTAATAATTACTTAAATCTAGAGCTGGATTCAGTGATACATGTCAGTGGTACATATCTGTACTCCTACTGCCTAGAAAGCCTGAGACAGGAGAATTGTGAGTTTGAGGTCCACCCAGGCAACACAAGGAGACCTTGTCTCTAAATAAATAAAGAAATCTTAGCATCTATTAGGGAATTCAAAATTTGCCACTAAATATGACTACAAATATTTTTTTAATTTCTATATATAGAGGTCTAGCTTTTATTGGTAACACATTAAAAATATCTTACAGAATAACCTTACTATATTAATAACTAGGAAAATCTGAAGCATTTGTTAATATCTAGAATGCAAAAGATGCAATATGTAACAGTAAAATTATTTATCTATGGTTAAATGCTACAAGTGGAGGCAGAGATACCTAAAACAGTTTCTTCATACTTGTCCACCGCTCAGTAATTAACATTACTGGAATTCATTCTTGATATCCATGCTTCCCTGTAATAATTCACTACCACTGCAGTTCTTTTGGGTTTCCTTAAAGTTTCTAATATCTACTTTCATGTCAGTCTATATACACTGCTACTTTCCTGATGTCATCAGAACTGCTTCATAATGCTTTTCTCCCTACTTTCATCTAAGATGACAGTGCTAGCCTAAGATGACTGTTTCAAAACAAAAGGCCCCACATGAATTTCTTTTGATAGCAACTTCAAGCATTTTTCCCCCCCAGTGCTAGAGACAGAACCCAAGTCCTCACTTCTCCTAGGCAAGCACTCTACTACTACTAAGCTACATTCCCAGACCCTCAAGCAGCTTTGAGGCCCTTCCAAATGGTTAGGTTACCAGTGTCCAACCTCTGGAAAAGTGTATTGTTACACATATGAACTGGGTCCTTACCCCTTCCTTACCTTTCCTAAAGAGGCCACAATCAACAATTCAAACCATTACCTCAGACTGCCAACATCTAAGTGAATATGCCTCTATTTTACACCACTGAAGAAAAAGGAATTACTGTGTTTCTCAACCCATTAAGGAAGGGAGCACTAGACATTCCCAGTAAAGCCAGGACTTTGTTAAAATACAGGGCTGATCAGGCCATGCATTACATGGTGCAAAAACCAAAAGAAGCCAATCTCCACTCCATGATTCCATATCCAATTAAGTCCAGACCTCTCAATCTTGCATTTATACCTTCCCTCTTTCTTGTAGTGCTGGGGATTAAACCCAGGTTTTCATGCATGCTAACTCTACCAATGAGCTACATAAAAATTTTTCAAAGTTAGCCTTATCTTGTATAAAAGCCCCACTTCCTACCAACTTGGATGATGTCTTATATTCTTTTTTATAAATGTTCCTGATACTTTAAACCTTTTTATGTATTCTGTACTACAATGACTGGTCCTCAAAACTATCAATCTACTATCAAGTATCTCTTCCTCACACATGTGATCTTCACCTTCCCTGACTCTCATTACCACTTAATACATCTCCTATCACTTCCTACTGTCATGCGTTTCCCATTTACTGGATTTCTATCCCAAGCCATTCCTCAAACTAAAGCAGCTTACTTACAAAAGCAAATATTTCAAAATAATTTTTAAATTTTTCATATATATAAATGTACATATATACCTAACACACATATATATATTATGCTTTTAAAATCACAAGGTGAGAAATGCAATAAAGAAACAGAAGTTTTGTAACACTTTAAATATCAATGAAATAATCATATTACTCATATTTTAATAGTAACATTAACACTTTTCACATTAAATAATTTAAGAATTATACAACTTTCTTTTTGTCAGACCTAGGAGTCCTAGGGAAAGAAAGAATCCCTTTCCACTGAATGAAGAAACTGGTGATAGAATCTGTTTACAGTCCTCCCTCAATTATCCACAGGGGTTCCAGGACCCTGCTGAGAATACCAAATATGTTATTTGCATTTAGCTCCTTTGCACATCATCTTGGACACTTTTAAAATCATCTCTAGATTACTTATAATACTTAAGAAAATGTAAATGATTAGTAAATTATTATTATACTGTACTGTTTAGGGAAAACAACTATATATGCTCAGTATACCCCCAATATTTTTATATGAGGTTGAATGAATCCATGGATGCAAAACCCATAGGTAGAGAGCCAACAGTGGTATAAAAAGAAAGCAGGCAGAGGCCTCCTGGGTCATGAATATGAAGAATCAATCCTGAGATCCTTCATATTGCACATTCTTCATATTGCACATTCGTTTGGATTTCTTTCACAAACTATTTAGAACACATCTGCCTTGATTTGCATATATAGATAAATACTATTAAAATAAAAAAAACCATAAACTAACAAAAACCCTAACTTTGAACCTTTAAAACTGAAATTGCAGAATCAATTTTGGAGAAATCATTATTAAGTCTTGTTTTTCTTTTTCAAAATGAGAAACATTACTCTGAGGGAGAAAAAAGTATGGAAGTGAATACAGTGTTTTATAAATTGAGGTATCTGCTAACCAAAAAAAGCCAGTCCTGGGTCATTTTATAATGGAAATCATTATCCCCTCATATACTTATTCCATTAATTAACAACAGAAAAACATAATTTTCTAATTGGTTTTCTGCTTTCCACTCCAATTCCAACTACAAATTCCTTTTATACTAATCTATCTTGAACCCCATTTAGTAAACAAGTATAGAGGGCTGTTCCCCAATTCAATCTCCAGTCATTTCCTATCATTTCCTAGATAATGGTAACAAACTTAACACTAGTACATTCTACTGTTGCCTTTTTGCTGCCCAGATGTTTTTATTTTCCTCCATTTTTATTAATATTCTCCTGGCTAAAACATTCTCCTTCAACCCAAAACATCTGAAAGTCAGTTCAAATAACACTGCTTTCCTCATCTACCAAAGGTCAATATAGTTATCACCTCACCTGTAAATAATGCCCATGTAATTTTGAAAACCAGAGTTCATTACAATCTAAGAAACATATGAGAATTTACTTAATCTCTCTGAATTTTTCTTTCATGTATAAACCAAAAGTCGAATGTGATCTCACCATTTTCAGCTGTAAATTTCTGATTATTTGATGTCACACTTCAAGTTGTTTAAACTGTTACTTAGCCATTACATTTCCATCTAATTTCCCCCATGTCTTATACATCCATGAAGACAAGAATCAAAGTCAGACACAGATGTGCATATGCCTATAATTACAGTACTTGGGAGGTTGAGATGGAGGATCACAGGTTTGAGGCCAGTGTACGGTAACAGAGCAAGACCTGTTTCAAAATAAAAATAAAAAGAGCTAGGGGTTTAGGACAACGGTAGAGTGCCCTTGGATTCAATTCCTAGTATCACACACAAAAAAAGAAAAATACAAAAACTTTGTTTGATTATACCTTTGCCTACCATTACTAGAAATAATGATTTACACTTAGTATCTATACAGTAAATCTACCCATTTATAGGCAAATGATGGGTGGAGAGAGATTTAACAGTAACATATCTAAGAAGAATAGAACCTTAGTCCTATATTTCAAATAGCTCTGCACCTAATGGCAAGCAAGATGGCAAAGTATTTGGTAATGATTCTATCCCATCCTGAATATAGGTGCTTTTTTTGTTTTTCTATGTCTGAATTTACCTATCTGACAAACATTTCAGAACTTACTGTGAGCAGGGCACTATTGCATGCAGGAATACAGCAGTTAATCAGAAAGGTAAGGTTACTTTTCTTATGGAGCTTGTTTTCTTGAGTATAGGAATATGAGTAGCATCCCCTTCAGAACTCTAAAATCTAAACCAGGGTGTTCTGAGGACATGACTTAAGAAATATCTGCATGCTACAGTTTGAATACTGCCTGTCCCCTCTGAAACTCATGCTGAAATAAATCTGACTGCCACTGTGGCAGTGTTGGGGAGTGGAGACTCTAAGATTGTTACGTCATTAGGAAAGAATAATACCCTTCTCTCAGGACTGAACTGGTTATCACAAGAGTAGGTTACTGGGAAGCAAAGCTGCCCCTCCTGTTTCTGCCTATTCCACTTGCACCTGCTTACCCTTCTGCTTTCAACTGTGAGTTTAAGGAGCACCAGGTTCTCACCAGACACAGCTGCCGATCCTGGTTTTCCCAGACACCAGAATTCTGTGACAAAATAAACCTCTCTCCTCTTTATAAAAATATTCAGTCTTGGGTATTCTATCATGAAAGAAACAGTCTATGCCACTATAGTTCCTGTGTTTTCCAATGCACTTCAATTGACTTAAGGAAACAGAGTATCTAACACCGGACCAATACCAGGCCCCATGATCTAAAATTAATCCTTAATAAAATCAAGCCACAGTAAATTTCCCCAATCAACAAACATAGTTTTACACCAGGCAACCAGGTTTAACACTGATATGTCCACAATCAGGGTAAGAAACCTTTAAATTCTCAGAATTAGCATCTAATGATAGCTGCATGGCATTATCATTTCTTTTTATTTTTAACTATTCTAACTTTAAAAGTAAAGGCCTTATTTCTAAATGCCTTTTGACTCCCATTTAGCACCCATACATAATAAGTTTAGTGCCAATTCTGATCAACTTTTTTCTTGATTCCTCTCCATTTTATAATTCTTAGCTTACTAGTTTAACAAGTAATTAGAATAACCATAAGTAAAACTGAGCACAAAATTTTAAGAAAGTGGGCTCAGGATGTAGCTCTGATTGAGCACTTGCCTAGCATATATATGCAGGGCTCTGGGTGTAATGCCCTGTACAAAATAAGTAAGTTTAAACAAGTAATTACTCAATGTTTACTAAACTGTTTAACAAAAAAACTCAACAGTCAGGAGTAGTGGCACACACCTGTAATCCCAGTACTTGGGAGACTAAGCCAGAAGGATCACAGGTTCAAAGACAGCCTCAGCAAGTTGTGAGGAACTCATCAACCTAGTGAGACACTGTTTCAAAATAAAAATGAAATAGGGCTGGGAGTGTAGCTCAGAGGTAAAATGCCCCTGGGTTCAATCCTCTGTACTGCTACAAAAAAAAAAAAAAAAAAAAAAAAAAAAAAAAAACTCAGCACAAGTTAAAAGTTTGTATTTTTAGTGGCTAAAACTGCTTCCAAAGTAATACTTAAGATTTTTAAGAATCATGGTATGTGAAATGGCTATACCAGTCAAAAGCAGAAATAGTGGCTGATTCTAATTTTGAAAGAAATGGAGTATTGTTTGTCATTCAAGTTAAGAGAATCATTATTGGCATAAGTAAATAGAAAATAAACACAGAACAAAATGCTTGTTAAAATCAACCAACTAAGTATCACATTTTTGGCTACTAAAAAGTAAATCAATTAATGCTCAATCATCTCTATAGTAAAGGAGAAAATAACTTATCTTTTAAATATATCATAATACTCTTTTTAAAGGATAAGCTTCTACTATACTTTCTTATGTCAATATTAATATAGTTTCTTCATTAAACAGACTGAATATTATCGGTTGGCAATGGAATAGATTTTGAATATGTAGTAGCAAACCAAACATCCCTATTAATAAAACTTAAAATTATCACAAAAAAACAATTACAAACTGTAATGAGCATTATAAAAGAAAAAACAAAGCACTTTTAATCAGGATTAACTGAGAACCGAAGTCTAGTTATCAGGGGCCTCTTAAAAACTGACACTTTAAGGAAGAACAGAGGGAGGGCACAGGGGATGTGCAGACTGCAGAACATGTGTAACCTAGTGGAGAAGATGGCACGGTGAGACACTTCCTGAAACAAGTCCAATTGAACTGCAGAAAGCAGGAGAAAAACAGTATGATATGAGGCCAGGAATAAGCAAAGACAGAAAGCAATTACCTTAAAATAAATCGGACCCTTCAATGGGATTTGAGCAAGTGAGTTATTTAACATGAAGAGATTTTTAAGAATATCATTCTGAATGACTTACAATATTTGAAAAAAGCAAAGTGTATGCAGAAGACTCAGTGAGGAAGTACACTGTAAACTGTTATTCTACACTAGAATTGTGGTAGCAAAAGTGGGGGGGCAAATTCAAAATACATTTGAAGAAATGGTTTGACCATGGAAAGTGAGGTATGGGAGCAACACAAAGAATGAGTGTCCCGTTCCTAAAGTGAACAACTGATATTCAAAATAAAGGCAACTAGACAGGTACAATGGACTTGGGGGCGGGGGTGGAATTAAAATAAATGAAGACAAGTTTGTTTACTACCTGTTGAGACTGAGGAGACTAGGAGAAGTCAAATAGATGTTTCAAAGACAGATTACTATATAAATCTAGGCAAAGACTAAGAAGACAAGGCTGGACTAGTGCCATCCATTTAGAAGTTGATAACATACTGAACATCTTCAAAGCTTTAAGGACAGGGAAAATACACTAAGTGGGAAAAGAACTCAGATATCCAAAGAAAATGGCACTGAGCGTCTGACAGAGAAGAATCTGAGACACTGAAGAGGAACAGCCACAGAGGTAGGACTAGGTTATTGCAGAAAGTATAAGTGTTTTTAAGGAGGAAACTAAGAACTAGGTCTAACAACTGCTGGAAAGTCAGTCAGAAGTCCTAGTCAAATTGACTACTAAAGAAGAATGGTGGGTCTGGGAGGAGCTGAATAGACGTGAGCCTAGGAAACAACTCAACCTAGAATCTGAGACTCTTATAAATACATATATTTTTTGTACTAGGGATTAAACCCAAGGGCATTCTACCTCCAAGCTACACCCCTAGCCTTTTTTATTTTTACTCTAAAACAGGGTGTCACTAAGTTGCCAAGGCTGTCCTCAAACCTGCATTCCTCCTATTATCAGCCTCCCAAGTATTAAGATTACAGGCATACAATACCATGCCTGACTTAATCTTTTTATGTGGCACAAAGATGCTGTAATTTCTCCCCTCATACAGCTTTCTTTTAAGGAGTCATTAAAGCGTATTTTTACCAGCACAAACTCAACTTTAACAATAGTAACACAACAAAACCCAACACCAAGGTTCTGAAACTACAGCACCTAGATCATGCTTTCCACAGTTTCATATTTTTAAACTTTCTAAACAAGAAATAACATCAAAAAACAGAATTGTTTTCCAATTCTGAAGCCAATGTTACAAAAACTGAATTTAAATTACTAGAAAATTTAAATGGTTTTCCTAAAAAGAATATTTCCATACAAACTTTGAAAAGAAAAAACATGTCCAAATTAACTCAACATCTGAATGCCTACTGCATTCTAGGCACAACACTGTTACACCTTTACTTGCTTTTTCCTGACCAAGGGTTTACAGGAAAATGCTGTATTTTAAGACAATTCTTATATTTACACACAAAACAAGCCTATCTTTTTTTTTCCAGGTTTTGAGCCACTCAAACATTATTTATGGGTGTTGGCCTTACCTCTTGTTAGCATTATACACTGCAACACAAATGGTATTAGATTTTGAATTTGAAAAAATGGCTTTGAATTCTAGCTCTGCTTTACGGCTACATAATGAACCTTAGACAACTCATTTAGACTAATAAACTTAGTAAGATTCAGTTTATTCTCCAGTGAAATAGGGGGAAAAAATTAAAAGACTGAGTGATTAAATGTGATATATTAATTGAATCGAATCCTAACATTTCTAATCACTTCTATAAATGGAATACTAAGTTTTATGCTATTCTTATTTCTGACAGATATAATCCAAGCAATTCCACTATTAAAATTCATGCAGTAATGAAGATATCACTACCAATCTCACTAACATGTATGGGGAAAAAGGAAAAAATAGTAGGATAGGATGGGATATGCAGGGAAATATACCAAGTGCTGTATGCATGTACTTATATATCACTCTGAGTCTCACTATCATCTATAATTACAACCAATAAAAGTAAAAAAAATCCATGTATAATATTCATTATATATACCTCAGAGCAATGGTTTTATTAAAATTAGATCATTCTTTACAACCAATACTGCAGTATTCTACTGTTGAAATAAATGTGTAACTAAGTAAACACATTTTTTCATTCCTTCCTCAAAAGCTCCACTAAAATGGCATGAGTTTTAAAGATAAAAATATATAAATTTATTAAAATTGAGAAAGAGAGGTAAAAAGACAATAGCAACAGAAATTTGGAATTCTAAAAGTAGATGGTTGAGTTACAAATAAATTAGCAAACACTAGAAAATCAAACTTTAACGAATGGTGAAGAAAGCCAAGAACAAATCCAAATTAAACTACAAAGTCCCCCAAAGAATCCAAAATTGGCAGTATCACAACCCTGTATCAAGCAGGATGTGGATAAGGAAGAAAGTCCTAAGAAAGACTATAACCAGTCCCAAAGATCCCAATTATATCTTTCCAACTCTACCAAAAGAAAAAAAAAAAAAAAACCTGAAACTATACTGTCTAAAGAAGTTTGTAAAGCCAAGATTTAAGGATGAAAGTTATCAGGAAAAGCAGAAGGCAGAATATGCTGCAAACAAGGTCAAGTGAAGAAATATATTGGGGATGCTAAACCCAATGTATTTCTAAATCCAAAACCTTTTACTCCATTTCTCCTTCACTCAACACACACACACACACACACACACACACACACACACACACACACACAAATTGTAGACATGCCTTCACTTCCAGACAAGAAATCAGAAAAGTCTTTTTATAGCAACCTTACCACAGGCTAGGTGGCATTAGGAGTCTGTCAACCAATGGCCCAGTGAAGTTAGCATAAAATAAAGCTAACAACTGATAAGCCTTGCTGAGAATTTCTAATAACCACTGCAATTACCTACTCTTACATAGGGTCACCAACTATATAAGGGAAGACCACAACATGAAAGATAAAAGAGCAAAGCAAAAGAAAATGAAATCTGGAAGAAAGAAAGCACAAAAAGAAAACTAAACAAAAACCCACTCCATGCAAAGAGAGGATAAAATGTAGTATCTTTTTTTTTTTTTTTTTTTTTGGTGGAACTGGGAGTAGAACCCGGGGCTTTCTAACCTCTGGGCTATACTCCCAGACCTATTTTTTTTTTTTTGTATTTTATTTGGAAACAGGGTCTCACTAAGTTGTTGAGAGCCTCACTAAGTAGCTGAGGCTGGCTTCGAACCTGTGCGATCCTCCCATCTCAGCCTCCCAAGCGTGGGGATTACAAGCATGCGCCACCACGCCCGGCTAAAAGTACTATCATTACTAAACTAGAAACAAAAAACAACAACGCTCTTGAAAAGTAAAATATATTTTTAATAAAATGAAAAATCAATAGGAATAGAGCAAAGACAAAGAGATAAAAAAGTTAAGAAAAACACAGAAAATCAGATGAGTCAAGACAGTCCATTATCCAAATAAGAATTTAAGAAAGAGAAAATGAAGTGATCAATAGTCTCATTTAAGAAACAGTCCCAGAACTAAAACATATTTCCAGACTTAAAAGGGTACACATCAAATACTCAGCACCAGAAATAAAAAGACCCATGAAATGACCCAGCATTGTAAAAATTTAAGAACACTGAAAACAATGTCTTAAAACCTTTCATAGATTTTTAAAATAAGGGTAGGGAAAGGAAGAAAGAAAAACAACACATACATAAGGTCATGATATGAGAATTCAAAATGGTTTCAGGTTTCTTAAAAGCAGTATATCCATAGATAGGAATGGTACAAAATTTAAGATAATTTCCTCACCTAGTACTCTTCCTAACCAAAGAATCAAACAAGTGTTAGAGTAAACTAAAGCCATTTTATAACATCAAGTAAATCAAGAATGAAGAAAGTAAGAGTATGTTACAAATGAAATCAAATTTTCACTGGGAAATGGGAATCCTACACAGGAGAAAGTGCAAAGAATCCCAAGCCTAGAAGGCGATCTTCCCAGAATGAAGGCTATGAGAAAGATCTCAGGAATATAAATTGGTAACAATAACTGGTATCAATATTGAGACAGCTGATAACATGTAGAATTAAAGATAAAAAAAAAAAAAAAGAAAAACAAAATGGGGTGGAGGAGCAATTCCAGCCACATCTTCCCAGGGTAAAGTTAACAGTTAAGCCACAGTGAAAATTTCTAACCAGTTCTATAGACCTCTTATACTTAAGTGCAAGCACACAACCAAGAATATCCAGATATCTAAGGAAGGATTCTATCAAAAAGGTAGAGCCCAAAACATGCAAAAATAGGAGTAGAGTAAGAGAAGCAACTTGAAAGAAACAGACTATGATGGTAAATGAATACTTGGGAAGGGAGAACCCACCAACATTCGACATACGAGATAGCTAGGGATGGAGTGGGATCAGGGAAGTAACCACAGGATATTTTTTGGAATATAAAAAATAACTTATACGAATGTTAAAAAATCAAGAGTGATAGAATCACAAGTAACAAAGAAATAAATATTGGTAAGAAAGGTTTCCAGCTGTGTAGATCCTCATTTTCTATCCAAGAAGTTAATAAAGCCAAAGGAAAACAAAGAGTATTTAATAAACACTTATTTAGGGACTAATAAGTTAGTCATAAGTTCTAAGGGTTTAAAAAATTCTCTTAATTTTCATAACAGCTCTAAAAACGTACTACTATCCTTATTTTTTTAAATGAGGAATGGAGGTAAAGAGAGGCTAAGTGACCCAAAGTTACATAAAGTAACACATGACAGAGGAAGGATCAAACCTAAGCAGTCTAACTACTCCTGAGTCCACCCTCCTAACCATCAAGTTATGTTGTACATGTACTAAGACAAGCATGTTAGAGAGTAGGAAGTAATATCAAATTAATCACCTAAAAGAGATAAAGTGCTTCTATGAAAGGAAACCTTGGAAGGAAGGGAGCAGGAAGCTGTTTATTTTGGATGACTATGTAAATCACAGGACACTTTAAATTGTGTATGTACATATTAAATATTTTTTAAACTTCAAAAAGTTTAACTCGATATTTTACAGTTAAAGTGTTTTCATGATGCTATCATTCTCCATAGTGGGCAAAATGAGTATTACCCCTCTTTTATTTAAAAAAAGAAAAAACTCAAGGTAGACATCAATCTATCTCAAGGAACAATGAAGAGATTAGCAAGTCATTTATTCATTTCTTTGCAAACCATTGCAAAAATTATGATCCTACATACCTAATAGTTGTGTTTAAGATGAGAGACAACAGAAACCTAAATCATGGCAGGAAAAGCAGAGAAATGTCTGCTCATTCATTTGTTCAAAAATATTTAATACCTACCCTAATGGAATGCCTCCTTTGTAGGAAAGACTGGTAAACACAAATATAATGAAATGTATACAGTGCCTAAATAAAAGTATTAAGGAAACATCCCCTGGGGAAAGAGAATCCTCCAGAGGGAATGTCTGAGTTGAATCTTGAAGGATGAATAGGTTCGACCAATTTCGCATAAGAGGCTGTACTAACAATCACAAAACCCAAAATACTATATTTCAGTGTGAATAACTATATCTTCCCATTCTTACAAAGGCTATTTAATAAAGGCTAAGAGATCAGAATTTTTATTAAGTGATTATTTTTTAAATAAAGTAATCTTAATGCCTTGAACCATGTTTGTATTTTTATAGTCTACAGAGGCCAACTGAAAGCACTTTTCACATGCTTTTTAAATATTTTAACATCTGAAGTGTTAGAATATTACAAAAGATGACCCAAAAATAACAACTCTCAAGCCGGGCATGGTGGCACACGCTTGTAATCCCCGCACTTGGGAGGCGGAGATAGGAGATCTCGCAGGTTCAAAGCCAGCCACATGCGCTGGCTTAAGAGACCCTGTTTCCTAATTAAAAAGTATAAAAAATAGGTCTGGGAGTGTAGCCCGGTGGTAGACGGGTTTCCAGGAACCCCCGTACCACAAAAATAAATAAATAAATAAATAAATAAATAAATAACAACTCTCATTTGTCCTACTACCAAAATTTTATATTGTTAACATATTTCCTGCATCATAATATTGCAATGATATGGTACCCTTTTCTCCCCTGAGAGACTAATGGTGACCAAGCCCAGCGGATGCAAGTTATACAGAAACAATACGGAAAGATTAGAATAAACTTTTTAAAGATTCTATGACTTTTTGTTTTTTGGTACCGAGGATGGAACCCAGGGGCATTCTACCTCTAAGATACACCCCCAGCCCTATATTTTATTCTTTATTTTGAAACAGGGTCTCACTGAGTTTCAAAGGACCTCACTAAGTAGCTGAGGCTGGTCTCAAAACGTGATCCTCCTGTCTCAGCCTCCAGAATGCTGGGATTACAAGCATGTGCCACCACACCCAGCTTAAGATTTTATCACTTTTAAATGAAACATTTCTTTTCCCAAACTACTATAATAGTAAAACAAAGAATCTGCAGTACGACCCAATAAAAAGGTTTTATACACTTATATATACACATAAATAAATATATACATATATACATACATATGTGTGTGTGTATTTTTATTTCTTTTTGACCTTACAGATTTTTAGGGTTGAAACATTTTGATTTTACAGAATTTGAAAGATACTTTTGTAACAAAAAAAGTTAACTTTGATGTCAACTAAAAAAGGGTCAAATTTATAGTAAATTCAAAATAAGTAGTATAAAGACAAATTACTTTAACAGTTCATATTTCTTGTTCTTTACTAGAATTCCAAACTTTTCTATATAATTTGTCCTTAATCTTTATTTCAGTTACTATGTGAAAAATAATTTTACACTAATATCTTAAACTCTAGTACTCTATCCCTACGGTTAAAAAATTAAAGTTTTAAGTTACACCCTTTGTGTGGGACAGAAGACTTTAGAAAGCCCTATAATGCTCTACCAAGAGGAACAAGAGAAAGTCATACCAGACTACCAGTGGTAATTAACAAAATCAAGGCAGGTTTGAAATCCCAATGTGTGGTTTTCGTTCATATATGTCACCCCTGTCTTTCATTTCTAAATTTAGCATCTACATGGTATACCTGGTTTTTACAGGGCCTTAATTCAGATCACACCCTTTTGGTCTAGAAAACATTAATAATTAGGGTAAATCTTAAGATTCCAATGAGTATCGGAATGATAGATAAAATTAAGGATTGAATAATAACTATATGGGACTAATAAAGAAATACCCATCATTCAAAGTACAATTTTGTACAAGGATCAAGATACATTTTGTTAGTAACAAGATTTTAATTATATGACTATTAGAAAGAAACTCTTGAAGACGGGTTTTTAACTTGTTTTTAATTAACCATGCCTTTACCTTTTAAACTAAAAAATTTTTAACAATCTCATTTGGCCTGTTCCTTTTTCTAAAGCTAAAAATTATTTTGCAATACGCTGTTTTCCACAGTGAAACTCTCAAATATAAATGTAAAATACAAATGCTTCAATTGATGAAAGTACAATCTCAAAAATATCCAACTAATACGAAAATAATTAAATATCTTGAACGCTTACTCAAAATCCAGTGAAAATGAATAGTCTTTTTATAATTCCTATGATATTCTGATCAAGGTTAGTCAGACTGGCAAATCTGCGAAAAGAACATTTCTTAAAAAAATAAACTGGATCTTAAAGCAATGTAGAAACTCGAACGGTTTCACAACTTTTTAGCCAGTCAGCTTCAGATATAATTTTATTATATTCAGTAAGTGTTATTAGCACATTTCCAATCTAGTTGAAAAAATGCTGGTTTAAAATCATGCATTTTAGGCTTTATGGTTTTGAGTTTGGGTTTTGTTGTTTTTTTTTTTTTTTTTTTTTTTTTTTGGTAAGGGAACAGGTGCAGTAGATTAGCAGAATGCCTTATTTTCATGCCTGTATATATTCAACATGCAAGACTTACTTTTACTCTTTAAAATGGCTACCACTATGCAAAAGAAAAAATCTATAGCACGTGTCTATCAAAGGTAAATCTGGCTATTTTGATAGTGTTTGCCTTTCTCCCTCAAAAAATACTTTTTAAGATTCACATTACTTGTCTGTTCTGATAAAATGACCATTAAGTTTACAAAAAGCTGGTCAATTACAGTAGGAGGGCAACCTATATAACCCAGATTAGGTCATCTTTCCTACAGTGTCTGAATAGGAAAAGCAGGTAACAGTATCTTTCACAGCCTAAGATCAAGCACAATAGAACTAAAAAAGGTCTATCTAGTAAAGGAGAACAAATGTGGGCATCACAACCCTCCTAAGAGATAAGGATTTCAGAAACTCAGAAGAATAGATTAGTTATTATGTAGGTTAGGAAAATTTAGGCTTTTTTCATAATTAATCTTCTAAAAGACATTTTACTATAATTCAAACCACTGGGTACCTCAAACCTATTTTAATATGAATATATGCTCAATAACTCTATGGGTAATAATATTTACCTTATTACTTATACTATTTCCTATCCACACTGAAATCATTCCATAATGCTCTTCTAAAAAACTTACCATGAGTATTCATTTTCACCATCAAAACTAAAAACAATACTTTATATTTGTGCATATATATTTCTACCAATTATTTAACTTTGAATCTGTTGAATGTCTGCAGAAATATGGCATGATCTTACCTCTCATCCTCGCCATCCACCAGGGGTGTCGTCAGCGGTAGCACCTTCAACGGGAAAAGAGAAGCAGAGGCTGCTAGGCTGCTGCTACTCCCATCTGAAACTGCTGACATTCCCCCACTGTCACCACTGATAGTCTGAGGTAAGCCGACTAAGGAAGGCTCCGCTGTGCGCCTGGCATCTTCGATTTGGCTTCCAATTGCCTGAGCTAATGATTGTGCAGAAAACTGAGTAGAACTTAGTGGTATCTGTTGTGCCAAAGGCAAATTTATATTAGTAGCTATCAAGGGAGGTTGACTAACACTTTGAACCAAATTACCATTTTGGGTGGCAGGGGGTTGTGCTATATTCTGTGATGGAACCAAGTTTGTTGGGGCAGAAGGCATTCCAGAAGGACCAGTTGAACTAACCTGATTTGTAACAGAAATACTACTAGCAGAGGGCAAAGGACTAACTGCGGGCAACTGCTGCGAAACAACTCCTTGAGCTACTGGCTCTACTCCTTGTGGCTGGGGAGGCACAGTTAACAAGGTACTCTGGGGTGCAATAACCAACTGTTGAGGAAGGTTTGCAGCACTAGTTTGAACTCCCTGATGAATAATCCCAGTTTGAGCAGGTGGAACTACTTGTGAAGATGGAGGAGCACCTTGCTGAATAACTGAAGGTGTGACTTGGGTAGAGGGCTGCTGCACTGCAGTTAATATGTTTGCTTGTTGACCAACACTTGCAATTTGACCAGCAACAGGTACAGCAGACATTGCTGTTTGAGCCTGGCCGACAGGCTGGCCAGATGCCCCTGCAGGTTGTGCTTGGACTCCTGTGGCCTGCACTGGCAGCTGGATACCCTGTGGCTGAGCCACAGGCATCACTGCTGTTCCTGTCCCCACTCCTGCAGAACTGGACTGTCCAGAGGACATTGTTGTTTGAAGAACTGGCTGCTGCTGTACATACTCTGAAGGATTTGAAGTCACTGACTGACCATGGCCCGGGGCCATCTGTGTAGAAACCATCGGCTGCTGTTGTCCATATTGTACCTGTTGGGGTGGTGCCCCTGGAAGGGGAGTTTGCACTGGAGGAGCCATCTGAGAATATGGTAGTTGGGGTTGAGACAAACTGGACATGGAAGGCTGTTGACCTAGAGCTGAAGTTACACCAACCACACTTACAGGTGATGGCTGAATACCAGTTGCAGCATTGATAGTGGCTTGCAGAGGTACTGGTTGAAGACTTTGCTTCTGCTGATAACTCAGTTCTTGAGACTGTAATTGTACTTGTGACATCTGTGACTGAGAAATACTCTGTGGCACACTAACTGCGGAAATACTCTGTGGACCAGTGCTACTGAAATCTATCTGTTGGAGGGCCACACCTTGAAGAGCTGGTTGTTGTTGCTGCTGCTGCTGCTGCACCAGGGTAGGGGCTCCCATCTCTCCACTTCCCACACTCTCTGTGTAGTGACTCAGTGTACTGACGCTACTGCTCACTGAACTCCCACTAGTGCTCTCCCTCTCAGAAGTCGCTTCTGTCGGGTTTTGTTTTACAGTCTCCACCACTTTATTTATCACTGCACCTTCCGTAATAGGTACTGTATTTTCTTTTTCATAGAACTCGGTGCAAGTCCATCTACCTTTTTTAAAGGGCTCAGAAGTTGAATCTAACTTCACAACTCTGAACCTTGACGTGTTAACTGCTGGTTGTTGTTGCTGACTTGAAACTGATCCCACAGTCATCCCTGCAGCTGCATTCGGGATACTGTTAACAGCAGATGAAGGAACAGTACCATTGCCCATGCCACTCAAGATATTCACATTAATACCACTGGTAACTCCAGGCCCAACACTTACACTAGCAGCACTAGGAATATTGTTCGTACTTATATTAGTATTACCAAGCATACTGCTTGTCACATTAGGACTGAAACTACCCACAGCAGCCATGTTAACATTATTCACTGTATTAGCGCCAGTAACAGAACTTATACCTATACTGCCTGTAGTACTCGGAGCGCGGATATTCGTCATTACAGAGGCAAGTGAGCCGCTCGATGATACAGCAGAAGCTGGTGCAACTGGCAGAACACCATCGGAGCTTCCAGTTGTGGAGAGTTTTCTGGACACCGGGCTCGAGGGTGGCCCTGCAGGAATGGACGCACTGGCCACAGCAGCATGGGATGGATGATGGTGCCCATGGTGAAGGTGGTGCCCATGATGAATGTGATGGTGGTGATGGAGGTGGTGTGGGTGAGCATTCCCATTGATCACAACATTCTGTTGTGGTAGGTGAGGCAAATGAGGCTGAGGAAGGTGGGGCTGGTTAGGAGACACGGCCCCAGGTGTCTCGGCTTCCTGGAAGTTATTCAGCGTCTCTTCTGAGGAGCTGCGTTCCGGCTCCCCTAAGTCAGTAGCCCTGGAAAGCGACACATCCAGGATCTCGGAAGAGGACAGATCTTCCGTGTGAGATTCGTCCAGATCGTCATAGCTCTCGGTGTCCTCTGCTATGCTGTTGTTGGAGCTGATACTGGCGGAGATCTGAGCCGGAGTAACGCTAGTTATCTGGAAGCCACTTTTCTTTTTCATCTGAGTTCCGCCTGGCGCAAGAGGCTGTGCCTGCAGCTGAGCCTGCGAAAGGAGGTTCAGGCTTTGTGGAGGCGGAGGCTGTGGTCCCGACGTGGAAGATGCTGCAGCAGGCGGCGGCTGGAGCAGCGATGGAGGCGGAAAATCCTCAGAAGATGTGACAGCACTACCAACGCCGGTACCTGCTGCATTGAGAGCAGAGGCGCTGCCACTACCGCTGCCCCTTCGAGGGAACATTGCCGGGTGCGCCATCTTCCTAGCACTAATGTCTGCAGCGGCCGCCGCGGCGGTGGACTCGGGCGGCTGGTGCATTGTGTAGAGTACCGGGGGGCGGAGGAGGCGAGTGCAATTTCCTTCTGCACCGTAATCTTTGTATTCGAGACGCCGGAGAGGAAAACCGGACCCGACGCTCCGCCCGGCGCGATTCCTCCTCCTCCTCCTCCTCCTCCTCCTCAGCCAGAGGCGCTGGCCGCTCCTGCCTCCGAGGGCGAGCTTCGGGAAGGGAGGATGAACCAGGGTGAACAGGACGGCCGGGGACCCGGAGGGGGCCCCCTTCAGTCCTTCGCCATTCACTCTCCCCTCTAGTCTCACACCCCCCTTTATATTCCGCTTCACGTGGGGTGCGGGGCAGGAGGGAGGGGGAGCCGGGAGGGGGAGGGCGAGGGAGGAAAAGCGAGAAATGCCCACCTTCTTCGGCCAACTCCGGAGCCACCTACCCCGCCTCCCGCCGCCGCGCAGCCCCCGCCGCGCTGCACCGAGCGCGGCCTCGCCGCCGAGCTCGGCGCCGCTCAGCCCCCCCGCCGGCGGCCTCCCCCCGCCCGCGCCCCGCGGACCCTCTCAAACCCCCTGGGCTCGCGGCGGCTGCTCCGGGACGACGCGCTGGCCGCGGCCGGGGCGGCGCGGCTGCGGGCGGGCGGCGGCGGGGCGCCCGGTACGCTGAGCCCGGCGGCGGGGCGCGGGCGGGCGCGCAGGGGCGCCGGGTCCTCGCGGGGTACGGCCGGGGCGCGGCGGCGGAGGCGGCGGGAGCCCAGGGACCGCTCCATCACTGGCAGCCATGGAGCCGGGGCATTTTCCTCCCTCGGGCGGGCGGGCGGGCGGCTCGGCGCTCGTCCTCGGGGAGGAAGGGCCGGCGCCCGAGCGTCCCCGGGGCGGCGGTGCGCGGGCGCTGCGGGCTCTCGGCGTCCCTCCGGGCGGCGTGGGGCCGGGGCTGGTGCAGCGCCGCAGCCGACCGTCGGCGGGCGGGCGGGCGGGCGGGCGAGGCCGGGCGGCGGCGCGGCGCGGGGGGCGGCGGCGGGGAGGGGCGGCGGCGGTGGTTACTAGCGCTCCTCTCGGGCTCCGCCGTATCCCCGGGTCTCTCGCGGCATCGGGAGAGGAGGGACCAGCGCCCGAGCGCAGGAGGAGGAGGGGCGACGGCCGGCGAGTGGAGGCGGCGGCGGCCGAGAGGGAGGAGGCGGGCGGAGGAGACGGAGGGAAGATGGCGTCTGCGCATGCGCCCCGGCGCCGCAGACATAAAGCCGGGTCCGGCGGGGAAGGAGGCGGAGGGTCTTCGGCCGCGGCCGAGCTCCGGGCTCTCGGCGGAAATTGCCGAAGGCGAGCGGAGGCGCCGCGCCGCCGCGGGCGCTGGGGGTGGGGCCCGGGCCGAGGGAGCGAATCCGGGTCGGCCGGTGCGGGCGCGCGCGCGGGGGGCGGGGCGGGCGGCGGGCGCGCGCGGGCGGGGCGTGTCCGCGCTGGCTCGCTCGCTCGCTCGCGCGGGGCCGGCGCGCGCGCCCGCGGGCGGGGAGGGGGCGCGGCGGGAGGGGCCGGGCGGGGCGCGGGGCCCGGGCGTGCGCGCCCTGGGTGGTGTCCCGCCTGCGGAATGGGTAATGAGGCTTTTCTCCGCAGCAACAGCATCACGAGTTTCAGTTCCCAGGAGCCCGCCGCCGCTGCCACGGCATGAGTCAGGCGTTCTTCCCCGGCGCGCGGCGGAGCCCTCCTGCTCGTCCTCGTCCCCGTCCTCGTCCCCGTCCTCCGCGCCGCCCTCGCCCTGGGCGGGATGCCCCAGCGCCCGGAGCCGCGGGGTCAGGGAAGCCCGGGGGCTGCCCGCGCCGGGGTCGCCTTTTGTGCAGTGCAGTCGTGGCTGCCATGCGGTCCCCGCGCCCTTCGACGGGCTGGGACCGGGCAGCCGGCAGCCGGCGCAGATGTTTGCAGTTACCTGCCTAAACTCCCCGGGGTAGGCTCTTCTCTGAAAAGGGAGTGGTTGCACCCCATCCTTACCTGGAGGGAAGAAGCCGACCAGCCCAGTGAGCCAACTGACCTCAACAGGTGGAGCTTATCTCCAGCAGTATGGCTTTTTTTTTTTTTTTTTTCTTTTTGTCTAAGCTGTAGCTTCCGTGGGCTTGACTTGGCAAGGTGGCCTCATCGTGGTGGCAGAGTAAATGAAATGATAAAAATGAAGAATGCCTTTTAGGGCCGGAGAAGAAAAAGGGCCATCTGAAATTTTAGTTTAAAAAGCAAAAACACGCTGGCCGTGATGGCACATGCCTGTGATCCCAGCACTAGGGAGGCAGAGACAGAAGGATCCATCACAGATTCGGGTTCAAGATCAGCCTCGGCAACCTCTCAAGCCCCCCACCCCCATTCAAAATAAAAAGGGCTGATAGTGCAGCTCAGGTAGAATGACCCTGGGCTCAATCCCCAGTACCAAAAAAAATTATATACATATATATGTGTGTGTGTGTGTGTGTGTGTGTGTGTGTGTGTGTGTGTGTATGCACACACACTAATATGGAGCTCTGCTACTTACAAAGTATGTGCTCACAAATACTGGGAGTGATACTGTAATAAAAGCCAAGTACATTCAAAAAGATTGTGCTTCTTGTTTTATATTAATTTGCTGATTAACACATGAATGGCTGGGGGTTTAGTTGTGGCCATTGGTCTATTTTACCAAATTAATAATTTCTTGGTTAGCCCCCCCCCCAGCAGCTTTGATTGGGAGCAATATGCCTGATTAATAATGACTGCCATCCATTGTTGGTGTGTATGTCTGACATGCTTTTTCAACATTTTTTGAATGAAAAATAGGAACTATCTTAACAGGTTGAAACTGCAATGGAATGTAGACTGAAAGAATAATTTGTGGAAAAATATTTTTTTAACTGGAGATTGTGAAAAAAATGTTTTTTTAACTGGAGTTTGAACTCAGGCACATTCTACCTTATTTTTCATATTAACATTAAATGCCTACTACTAGGTGTATAAACTGGTCAAATCCTTTGAACCCAATACACTTAAAGCTGCCCTTTGGCTTCCCCACCCCATTACTGAACCCAGAGCTTCACACACGCTACAGAAGCACTCTACCCCTGAGCTATATCCCTCTCCCGCCCTTTTTCTGAGATTTTGAGAGTCACTGTGTTACACAGGCTGGCCTCAAATTTGTGGTCCTCCTGTTTCAGCCTCCATAGTAGCTGGGATTTCAAGTGTGTGCGACTGCACCCAGCTGTCCTTTGCCTTTTGGAAGACTCAGTTTTGCCTGTTTTCATTCTGAAATTGTACCTCTGAATTACTTTTCTATTAGCCAAAAAGCTTGTCCATACTTCAGGTTTCATTTAAACCTTGCTTATTGCGATATTGCCAGGCAACCTCTATATTTGCCTGTATTTAGTGTATATTCTACTATAAAATAGAAAATGTACTGAATATTATAACACAATTTACCTTAAAGTTTGTGAGAACTTTACAATGAGTCAGCATTTAAAACCAAGTAATTGTCCAGTCAGAATTCTCTCCAAGAGCAGGAGGGAAATACCTCCTCCCAGAATTACTGTGAATAGAGGCAAAGATAGGTATTAAAAAGTGTAGAAAATATGCCAGCATTCTATTTCAGTAATTATTCAGCAAGTATTCCTAACTCTTAAATGTCATCTGAAAAAGTCTACTACTTAGATGTGTTATAAACATTTAAAAATCACATCTTTACATAAGAATAAACTTGCACCGGAGGATATTGCAGCATTTTACCAGTTCGTTCTCTAGAATTTTAAAAACTTTCTAGATCAAGAGTATGCTATTTGACTATTGTAAATATCAAAACATTTTTTGAGGGCCAGGCATGGTGGCTTAGGGTTGTAATCCCAGCACTTGGGAGGCTAAGACAGGAGGATCGAATAGGTTCCAAGCCAGCCTCAGTTACTGAGTAGGCTTTCAGCAACTTAGTGAGACCCTGTTTCCAAATAAAGTATAAAATAGGTCTGTCTGGGAGTGTAGCCCAGAGATGGAAAGCCCCTGGGTTCCACCACCAGTACCACAAAAAATATATTTTTTGAAACTTTCAAATTGTGAGCACATTTTAATATATCTGATTAATATGTGTAGTGTTGTTAAACTTTCAGTATATTTCTGTACCACTAGATAATTTTATATCCTCAAAGAAAATAATGTTCATAAAATTAAAAAGTATAGAAATTTCAACTTATGATATAGAAGGCACAATAATACACATTTGCTCATTTAATTCTACCCCTTGAGAGAGAAAGCACTGTTATTTTAAAAGTAAGTAAACACAGAGAGGTTAAATACTTGCTCAGGTTCATCCCTAAATCTGGGTATTTTGGATTCTATGCCTCTTGTGTCGGGGGATTTTTCATAAGAAGTCTAAACTCTAATAGGGCATGTTGGTACACGCCTGCAACCCAGTCCTCGGGAGACTGAGGGGGATCACAAGTTCAAGGCCAGCCTCAGCAAGTAGTGAAACTCAATCTAGCAAAGCCCTTTTTCAAAATAAAAATAGGGCTGAGGTCAGTGGTACAGTGCCCCTGGGTTCAATCCCTAGTAACACATACATATACACACACCTATAAAGACAAGTATTTTTCAAAAATTTATTGAAATTAATAAAGGTTATTTTATTAATTTCATTAATACTCATTTATACTAATTAATGTTTATATTAACAAATGTTCTTTTATTAACTACTTAATGTTTGTGTGTGTGTGTGTGTGTAACCGAGGATTGACCAGGGGCATTCCACCTCCAAACTACACCCTCAGCCCTATTTTATTCTTTATTTTTTATTTATTTCTTTATTTATTTTTTGGTGGTACTGGGGGTGGAACCCAGAGGCTTTCTACCTCCGGGCTATACTCCCAGACCTATTTTATATTTTATTTGGAAACAGGGTCTCACTAAGTTGCTGAGAGCCTCACTAAGTAGCTGAGGCTGGCTTTGAACCTGCGCGATCCTCCTGTCTCAGCCTCCCAAGCGCGGGGATTACAAGCGTGCGCTACCATGCCGGGCTTATTCTTTATTTTTTGAAACAGGGTCTCACTAAGCATGAACCTGTGATTCTCCTGTCTCAGCCTCCCAAGTACTGGGATTACAAGTGTGCACCACCATACCCAGCTTACAAATGTTTTTTTTTTTTTTAACGTTTTTGAATGCCAAGGATTATGCCATATGCACACAAATTACAAACATTTCTTCTATACAAAAAATTAAAGATCTTTTACCTGTTTGACCCAATGTAAATAGTAGAGATTCTTACATCTTAAAAAAAATTCATTTCCAACTTCTGCTACAGAACTGTGAAGTGACATTGAAAAAAGTAATTTGTTAACTGGGCATGGTGGTGTATGCTTATAATCCTAGTACTTGGGAGGCTGAAATAGGAGGATGACACAGGTTCGAAACCAGCCTCAGCTACTTAGTGAGGCTCTCAGCAACTTAGTGAGATTCTGTTTCCAAATAAAATATAAAATAGTTCTGGGACTGTAGCCTGGAGGTAGAATGCCCCTGGGTTCAATCCCCAGTACCGTAAAAATAAAAAGAAAAAAAAGTATTTGTTAGTTTTGAAAGGCTGTAATCGCATAGCCCTCCAAATCTCACCAGTGATAGCTAGTGTTTATTCAATTCCTATTATGGAGTATACACCATTTTAAGTCCTGTGTTTTATCTCACCTAATCCTCACAACCATATAAAGTAGGATTGAATATTGCCCCATTTTACAAGTAAGGAAAGTGAGATGCACAGAGGTTATGGTCTCACAACTTGGCGAGTGGAGGAGCTAAATGAAAATCCTAACAGTATAATCAGCCCTTCACAGCACTTCCAACACATGTTAAGTCAGGTTCCTGCCAGCTCACCAAGTTAAATTTCTGCAGAAGACTCATGTTTTCATTTTTATGAATAGATGCCACCAAAGAATTTATGAGCACCATTTTCTCCTGATGCAGAGATATTCTATAAAAGAATGTACATTTTTTGAGACCTTATCATGACCACATAGGAATTGAACAGAGCAATAATTTGATTAAGTTTGATGATCCTTCACTGATCAAAACAGATGCCAAATGTTTAGAAAAAAGGCATTAATCACACATTAAGTGAGAAACATTACCTGTATAGGACAAGATAAATGCTTTTCTATTTGAACAATTAGCATTTACTGAACATGAGAGCTTGTAAAATAAAAAGAGTAATACTCTAGTTTTTCCTACATGTTCTGAGTACCATTTGCATTTGTATATCTTTTTCAATACTTCAAGTTACAGAAATAAGCACATTTCCAAATTCATTTGTATCATTATTCTAATTCAGTCCTCTCCCTATTCAGTAGAAAGAAGAATCCCCCATCAAGTAACACAAACAAAAGAAAGCGACCAATTTTCCTTTATAATTAAAGATTCAAACATGTATATCTCAAGTCTCAAAGCTCAAGGAAAAAGGAATGGATTGTTGAGGTGATTCCTCAATATAGAATTTTCCTTTGGTTATTAATTCTTTTCCTCTGTTCTAATATATCTTTCAAGAGAAGAAAACTGATCAGACAGTTTTTAGTAACATATTCAAATTTACATTACAAATTAATTTCATTACAGGAGAAAAACAAATTCAATAGACTTAAAGACTTTCTGATTCAAATACCTTTTAAAAATAATGAAATCTCAAATTATGCAAACTAAATTGAAATAAAAACACAATATTAATATTCTATTAATATTATGATCACAAAATATAAAGCTAATATGACCATTTACACATGGGGAGTATTTAAAGATTTTTTTTTCTATATGAATGACAAATTTGAAAGATTCAAAAGAATTAGTAAGACCCTCAGAAATGTAATGAAACACTGTTTTAAAATAAAAAATAAAAAGGGCTGGAGATGTAACTCAGAAGTAGAATGCCCCTAAGTTCAATCCCTGGTACAAAAAAACAAAGGAAGAGTGAATTCAAGAGGAACTGTCAGAATTTCAAAGAAAAATATTTAAGGTGATATTTAAGGGGGAAAGCCCAAGAAAATTATTTTATTTTATAATATATATAGCCTATTTTACACACACGTAAAACTCAAGAAAATTAAATATATTACTGCCTAAGCCTCTCCACTGAGTTAAATATAAAATTAATTGCAAAGATTCCAGCAAAGCTTTCCATAAAACTGAAAAAGAAAATCCAGGTACTTTTTGGCCCTAGCTATTCATAGACAAAAATGAGACCACATGATAAGGACAACTCAGTGATATCACTTTGATATCTTGACTCAATTTATAACTGACATTAAAGTCATTGTTAAGTCACAACTATCTCAATATATATATTTTTAGTAAAATGGGAATAATATTCTATGTTATCCCAAATTTGATCCCTAATTATTTGAAAAATATTAAGGACTCTTGAGAAAGGGGCCACATTCTCTTCATTCTGTCCAGCTTGTTGCAAAAACATAAGTACTTATACAGAATTTCCTAAATCCTGCATTATGTAGTGACATTATCAACATATCATATGACCCTTACTCCTGGACTCTCCAGATACTTTCTGAAGTATGTTAAGTTTGGAAATTGCATTAGAAAACAAATTCATAATGAAACTTTTGCCTAAGGGCATCCACTGGTATTGAATTTTTTTCTGATTTTACTTGATCTCTGTAAAATTCTCCTTTCCCAACCTAAGAATATAATAACTTGCTGACTACTCTTTTTCATGGAACACCATCCCAAAGCTAATTATTTTTGTAAGAAGCAAAGTTCAGTAAAAATGGTAAGAAGATAGGAGTAAAATTTTTGTATCTTTTTCTGATAGCTTTACACTTGTTTACAGACAGTGCATTTAGTTAAATATAGATTAGATCCAAAATCCTTAGCTTTTATGGATTCTGGAATGAATTCCTTATATCCTGGCTTCAGGACATGGGAATGTATATTTTCCAGTAAGATGAGCTTCAAAACCATTTTCTAGGACTTACCTGTTGATCTTTGGCATGACTAGTCATGGAGCTCATACAAAGTCTATAATAAGTAATTTCAAATTCAATGTCACTTTTAAAAGTTTGACTAAACATTTTTCTAGCTATTCATTGGTCACACTTCCATTTTAGAGTATTAGGGTCAAAGTATCTACTATTGTTTTCCATTTCCCCCCACATGCAACAGTTTTTTCCTCTCGTTTATAATTGTCTGTACAATATGTCCTATTATACCATTTACACATGTCCTATTATACAAACATGTCCTATTATACAAATAAGGTTAGACTAAAGAAGCTACCTTGCTGATTATGAGGGATATGTTTTCAAAATTAAGTACACAGTATTTAGTACAGTATACACATGTTCTATAAATTCTTTTTTATGATAATGATTCTGTAGCTGAAATATATTCCCAAAGAATGCATATTAATGAACTGAAATTAGGACTTCTGTATGCCACCCCTTTCTTTGTAAGAACAGGAGGTTTTGTCCCCAGAGGCTCTCAGATCTGTAGAATCTTCAGAGGAAGCAAATCATCATTCCCACCCAGTTCTGCATTATTAAACTGTCCAAAGAGAATAGCCTTTGGCACTGTTTTCAATGATTCTGTTCTAATCAGACATTAATTTAGCATCCATCTTATTATTAGTTGTGCCAGATGAGTAGCTCACTTACGACTCAGGTCCTAACATACTTTCAAATGGCCTTGATCTACAAGGCAAGTCTTTCGATTCCAAATAGATATTATAATGGACACCAGTCCCCATCCCTCCTTCTCTTCTCTTCCCATTCACTGCCCCACTCTACCTCTCCCTCCACTCCTATTTCCCTCACTGTACCTCAAAAATTGAATTTACCAGCATCTTCACCCTGATGAAACCCCAAAATAGTAACATCTTGTTCTCTGTGATAATTGTGCCACAGCAATCAACTTATAACACCATTTGCTATTCTCTTCGCCCAAAATGCATGTTGTATTTCATGAATGGGACTGCTATAAAAACATAGGAGATAAAAACAAATGAAAGGATGCCCATTAATTTAAAATGACATTGCACAAATGCCTACTAACAATAGCTGCTCTCATCTGAGTTGTCTTGCAGTTACTTTTGATGTTATTAAGTTTAAAGCTGTTTCTCCCTGTAAAGGAAATAGAATAAACTAAAAGTGTGTAATAATTTGTGGGCTCTACATTGGTAAGAACTAAAAGATGGGAAATGTAGGATTTTGTTCTCTTTAGAAAATTTATGAATAGGAAATATATTGATCCAACTTTGGTGTCATTAATTGAAAATATATATGGATATATATGAAGACATAAAAGAAGGCAACCTTATTGATCTCCTGCCGGCATGTTTATATAATCTTATGTAAATAGAGGACAAGTGGATGGAAAGTAATGAGAGGACAATTTGGTTCACATCTTACCAAAAACATTCTTCCTACACGTCAAAGGTAGTCAGAGAACTTCCAAATCATTGTAAACCCTCTTAATTCACCAACTACATATAGACAATACAGATCTTCAGAAATTGGATAATAATTGTTTTAATGTGAAATAATGGCAGCAATATGCTTAGCAACCATGATATCAAGGCCTCATTAATGTACATCTGATAAGGAATAAGCCCATGGCTACTGCCTGGTGCAGATGTAAAAACTGCCTTTATGACTTCTTAGACAAGGGAGTTTAAGTAAGCATAGGAGTTTTGTTAGCCATATACATGTATCATTGAACTTTTGCTGTTTATTTATTAATGTCAGATGTTTGGTAGGAGAAAAGTCTAACCAAAAGGAAGATTATGTTCATGGTATAACTAAGTTTAACAAAATTACTAAAAATACCAAGAAAACACACAAAGCTTAGCAGAAAGCAAGGACAATAACAACATAGTATAGGACTAGTTAAGGCTGTTCCGTGTTAAACATCATAATAGCAAACAGCCATGCAAAGAAGCAAATTATATCCCTATTTCATATAGTTAGTAGTCACCAATTTTCTTTCATGGCAACTCTTATCTTCATTGTAACAAAATATTTCATAAGGAGAAAATGAGTTTTTGTTTAAAAATAAATAACTTGCAAGAAATTATTGGTTCTACCTTTAAAGCACTAAACTGAAATTTGATAAACATAAACTTAAGCTCCATTCCCAACCAGGAACATAGGAACCATTTTTTAAAAAACCTTAAAAAATATAAACTTCACACCTGTAATTCTAGCTACTAGGGATGCTAAGGCAGGAGGATCACAAAATCAAGGCCATCCTGGGCAACTTAGTGAGACCCTGTCTCAAGATGTAAAAAAGGCTGGGGATGTAGAGCAGTGGAACAGACCCCTATGGAACGGACCCCTAGGTTCAATCCCCAGTGCCAAATAAATATAAGGCAACTATAAATAAAAACTTAAGCCTGTTTGTCCTATTACATTGGCTTGACTATGGCAGTTCCAGGGCCAGAAAAGCCAAGCCTGTGACCAAACTGAATTTCATTTTGATCAGTATATCAGGTATAACCACCACCTCCTTATCTGCATGTGAAATTCCCATGGGTAGCATTCTCAGACCACCTTGAACTTCTTATTCAACACCAATTCAGTCCCCCACACCACAATGTGTACACAAGCAATGCGAAATCATTCAAAATTTAGTCTAGACAAAAAGAGCATAAGCAAGCGAATCTATTGAGTGGAAAGAAATCCACTAAATTTAATTCCAAGTCTATAGTCTATTATAGTTTATCCACTATTTTGGAAGAAATCCATCAATTCTTTCTTCTAATATCAAAGTTAACAAAGAATCGATAGCTACTATATTATTGAGGTCTCTCTGCTCACAAACGTTTTATTAAAGATTCACCTAAATGTAGCTCATTTTATTTTATTTTATTTTTTGGAGATTTAAAGAAGTTTATTAAAAAGATAGAAATACAGAAGACAGTCACAGCCCCATGCCATTCAGGGGTGGCAAGTGGGGGGTGGTTCGAACGAATTTACCCAATGTAGCTCATTTTAATGTGAACCAGAAAACTCAGCTTGTGCCTATTTACTTCTTAGCAGATCATTCTAGAATATATATATATAACCATACTTTTCAGTAGACTATATTATACTTATGCAACCAGCAGACATCTGGAATAACGGGGTCATCAGAGAATAAACACTAAAGGCAAGGAAATAGGGTCAGTTGTGAAGCAAGTACTTAATTCAAGAAAACTGAGGTGACATCCAGAAACCTTCACCGGCTGCCTCAAGTACAATGCTTAAAATTAATAGAGAACTCTCGGTGCTTGTGGTCAATTAGAAAGCATCAGGGAGAAGTCTCTGAAAGAGGAATGGGCCTACCACTGGCCAAAGCTCTTTGTATTTAAAAGACTCACTTTTGCCTCTGACTTGGTTCCCTAATTTGTATTTATTTGGGGAACACAGGCATATCTTCAGACCAAAAAAAATGTCTATAGACCTAGACTCCTGAACATCACCTTACTGCGCTATTACATTCCACTGAGGCCTAAGGTGATTCCTTAATGACTGTGACCTGGATGTAACTACTGAGCAGTCTGAATGACACACACAGTCTGAACTACATACTTTGTTAGTATTTAATGTAGAAATTTTGCATCTAAATTCATGAATCAAATTAGCCTATATTTTCTTTGCATAAATTGCCTCATCTGGATTTTTCCCCATAACCAGCTTTTGGTTTTGTTGATTATATTTTTATTATTTTTTTCTATTTCTTTAATTTCTACTGTTAACTCTTTTTACACTTGATTTTTTTTTACTAGCTTTTTGAATTGCACATGTATGTAGCTCATTTTCAAGTTGTATGTTTAAAACAACTTCATTTATATGTATGTATTTTATTCTAACTAGCACTAATTATATTACTAAATGCCCACAGGCTTTGTTTAATTGCACATATAAAAAAAAAAGTTCATAATTTTCTTTGTGATTTCTTCCTGAACTCATGAGTCCTGTAGAATAGTTTCTTTTCTTTTATTTTTTCTTTTTCTTTTTTTCTTTTTTTTTTTTTTTACTTTGTGACCCCTGAATTCTGTCTAACAGATTAAAAAAAAAATAAACTCCAAAAAACTTGAATGGTTTGCTGAAAGTTGTATAGCTAATTCAGGGTTTGAAAATAAAGTCTCCTAATTACTATAGCTGACTTTTCAATTTCTCAATATTAGTTCACTATTAAGGAGATTTTTGAAATTAAACCAACATTATCTTTAATTCATGTTGTACCTAGAATTTCACTTTTTTTTTTTTTTTTTTTTTTGGTGGTACTGGGGATGGAACCCCGAGGCCTTCTACCTCTGAGCTCTATTTTTTATTCTTTATTTTGAAACAAGCTCTCACTTAGTTGCAAAAGACCTCACTAAGTAGCTGAGGCTGGCCACTAACCGGGCTCCTCCTGTCTCAGCCTCCCAAATGCAGGGGTTACAAAGGTGTGCCACCCTACCCGGCTAGACTTTCATATTTTTATTAGCCCTATCTTCTACACTTTTTTATATATTTGCCTAAACACTTTCCTAAGTATGCTTAGATAATTTTCTCTTAGATAATTTAATTCCTAGACATATCATTTAGCATAGTGTTTAACACATATGAGGCTCCCAATTAAAAGCCTATTGAGGAATTTTTTATTTAATGAATTTATTTAATGAATGTCCACAGTTGGTGCCCTTTATGAACTTTATTAAACATTAGATGACAAGTCCTGGGATAGAAGGAATCTATTTGGATTATCATAGCACAAACCCATCATATTAATAATGAAATGAACAAGATAAACCAGACCAGTATTGGAATGAGCTATAATAATAAAAATTAATTACAAATGTTAATAACCAACTTTCCAAAAATACCTCTACTACAAGAAATAGGGTTTATTGTCCCCATTATAAAAATAAGAACCCCAGAGAGCTTGGGTGACTTGCACATGTGATGCAAAAGTGACAGCCTTTGACTTGGAATGTAGCTTTTGTCTGACTACACAGCCCTTCACCATTGCAATAAGCCACAATGTTCTCCCAGGGCCCTTATCATCCCAGCTCCAGCTCAGGTCTGGCCCTCCACCCACCCCCACCCTGGCTGTAATGGGGAAAAGGAGATAGCTCTGAGGCAGAGGGAGTGTCGAGTGTCAGGATCAATCTCCTATAAACAGAGGTTAAATACTACCTCATTTTTCCCCCTTGTCCTTGAGAATAATCTTTGTTGGGGAGGGGGAGAATAATTGTCTAAGCAACAGACATTTTACCATTATCATACTGCTTTTCTCTTTTTCTAAGTCCTCACTTAGAAGCCGTTAACAAAGGGAATCTAATGTCAGAAACTATAGCTCCATATTAAGAATATTATGTTTAGGGTATGAGTATCTGTGTACGTATTTTCCTAAGCACCATTGAAAAGTGTAGAGATTTTTCTCTTATTGTTTAATAAAACAGTGTTAATCTTACCAATATAATTTAGTGTTACACAGTGATGCTTGATTTCTTAGTTTTAAATCATTATTATACTTTTGCTAATAACTTTTCATTAGCAAATCACAAATGTACCAAAGTAGCTTCACTGGTTTTGTATTAGTTCCTAATTTTTAATTGAGCATTTTCTCCCACAACCTTTAGAATTTGCAAATTGATAATTGGGTGATCATTCTTCTATCTTCAATATTTAGATTATTCCTTTTTCCTTTTTCTTTTTTGATTTCTCCTTGATCTCTATTGTTATTATCATCACCACCACCACCACTACCATCATCATTATCATACTAGGAATTTAAACCTAGAGTCATTCTATCTCCAAATTATACACCCAACCTTTTTAGTTTTTGTTTTTATTTTTTTATTTTTATTTTTTATTTTTTGGTGGAACCCAGAGGCTTTCTACCTCCGGGCTATACTCCCAGACCTTTTTTATATTTTATTTGGAAACAGGGTCTCACTAGGTTGCTAGAGCCTCACTAAGTAGCTGAGGCTGGCTTCGAACCCGTGCGATCCTCCTGTCTCAGCCTCCCAAGCGCGGGGATTACAAGCGTGCGCCACCACGCCAGGCTTAGTTTTTGTTTTTAAACAGGGACTCACTAAGTTGCTGAAGCTGGTCTTGAACCTGAGACCTTCCTATTTCATCCTCTCAAATACTGGGATTGCAGGCATGTGCCACCACAGTTGGCTCCTAATCATTACTTTTTATAGAAGAGCTCTATGTGGTAATTACAAAGAATTTCTTTATAATATGTTGAAATGTTCTTGATATAAAGTTAAAGACAACAGGATTCAAATTTGCATATCTTGTGTGAACCCAATAAAACATTTACCAGGTTTAAGATAAAAAAAAAATACTTCATAGTCATCATTCTGGGTGGTAAGATTATGAATGATTTACAACATATATTTCTATTTTTTATGTTTATTATCAATTATTATTTACCATGTTTATTATTAATTATTATGTTTATTGTTATTAATGAGTATTTATTATCTTTTGCCAGACATAGGTCAGAGCCAAAAATACCGATAAGAAACCAAAGGGAGAGTTTTGTTGAAAAGCTCCTGCTGCTGCCAAATGCTGTCTTTCCATAGGAAGGCTTCCCTTGACAACCCTGTGTTGAGGGAGTTAGTGGCTGCTGGCAGTGGTAGGTATGTGTGGAGGGCCAGGGGCGTGGGAGTGTAGTGGGGAGGAGGAACCCAAGGAAAAGTCTGACAGTTGCATTTCCCTGGGGGAGAGGCCAGAGCCTTCTGAGTCTATGGTTAAAAACAGTGCTCTCTCATTATGGGTAGACTGGAAATAACATCTGGATCCAGAGTGACACTGAATAACCAGTATCTGTATTGTACATTTCACTCCAGCTCAAGGTTCAGTTCCCTGAGCTAAGCTATTTGAACAAGTTTTGGTCGTTTTATTCAAATTAGTGGTGTAATATGTATTTTCAACATTCTTTTGCCTAAATTTTTCTAAATATTAAGAACCTAATAATATTTTCCCACCATCTCATGAAAGTGTAATGAGGATTTAGGGGTAAGTGTCTCCTGTTCATTTTTTCACCTAAAGGTGGTTTTTTACTATTAATTTACATTACCTTTCTAGGTTGGTCTCATGTATATGTAGATAGGTGCCTGTGTGTATGTGAATGTGTTATGTGTATATGGGGGGGCACGTGTGCATGCAGGAACATGTAACCTAGCTTTTTTCTTTTAACTCTGAAAACTTTATCTGGTATTCTTTCTGGAAAAATGAGACAGAACTGAACTATCACCTTGAAGGGTTTACTGCCCATCCCGTGTAAACAGAAGCTGTCTTAGCTGAGACGCATGACTAATGTGGTCATATAGGCCCATAAGACTAAATCATTCATCAAAAATTAATGAGTCATTTCATAGAATGACTTTTTCAGTGTCTTTTCAATATAATTAAAGCCCAAGAAATTATAAGGCAAAAAAAAAAAAAACCCTTAGGTTTTTTCACTGAAGGGTCATCTAGCCATTTGGGAATCATAATGCAATAACCTAAGTGGTCCACCCTCAAGCTAAATTTTCTCACACAGAGCAAAAATTGATGTAATTTCACATGGCAACTAAATGCAAAGAAAAGGCATTTCTAAGGAGCTATTTTACAAGAACTAAGAACTAGGGTTCAGCTCTCTACTGAAACACACTTCCCCAAATCTAATCTCAGGTTCCTCATCAAGTTTTTAATTAAAAGTCTGAAAGGCCAGCTAAAGTTGAAATGATACAGTTGCAATGAATGATACATCACTCTATCACCCTCTTTATTATCATGTCTAAACTGGCTGTCAGTTTAACTTGGTACAACTTATAACTCCACACACCAGTTGTCAGGGCATATAATTATCATTATAAGATTTTTTTTTCTTGGTGGTACTAGGGATTGAGCCCAGAGGCATTCTACCTTTGAGCTACACCCCAGCCCCATTTCATTTTTATTTGGAAACAGAATCTTACCCAGTTGTTGAGAGTCCCACTACCTGCTGAGGCTGTCCTCGAACCTATTTCTCCTGTCTCAGCCTCCCAAGTACTTGGATTACAGGCTTGTGCCACCATGTCCAGCTTATAAAATGTTTTTATATGAGGACAGAGAAATTAGAGGCTGATAAAACAAGATATAATTAAAAATTACAACATATACCTGTGGGTCTTTTAAAATTTGTATTCACCTCTGATGTTTACGTATTACTAACAACACAGTGTCATTTGTGTGTGTGATTTGAAAAGGGGCATGGGGTCACACTCTTACCACCAAAATATGACCCAGTAAAACCAGCATCTCATACAGGCTTAGGTCTGAGTTCTAATTCAGCACTCTCCCTTGAATCACTCATCTACCAACATAAAACCATCCTAACTAGCCATACATGTGGAGAAGATTGCTCTCTTGTTCTTAATAGGGATAGTTTAGGGTACTTCACTTTGTGAACTATTTAATAGCAAAGAGCCATTCCATTCCCACATTACAGCTTGGTGAAATCACAAGCATTTTCCCTTTTAAGAGCATCTAGATATTTTGATTCAATCATGTTTATTGCTCAAGTTTATGAAGAGCCTGGTATGTGAGGATGAGCTTTAGAAGTGATATTTAGGATTCCTGGACATACCAGATATTGGCCGCAAGCCATTCTCTATGGGGATGTTCGTTTGGCATTTAAAACATGCCAGATTTTGGCATCTTTGGCAAGGAAAAAATAATAGTTTCTTCTTAGATATAAATGATGATTCTTTTTATGACCAAGAAAGTCAATAAAAATCTCAGTTTGAAACCAGACTTTTCCCCAAAATGAATATGAGTTCAATTATTTTCTCATGTAAGCTTTGAGATTATGTCTCTCTTTTGGGGAAGTTTTGTATCTCTTCCAATAAGGATGTCTACTGCCTTCAAGGCTTTCACAGAGAATTTAATCTTTGGCAGTGAAAAGAAAGAATCCCAAGGGAGTAAATCAGTGGAAGAGGAGGAGGGACTGGTCAAGCTGAAGGGGTTTAATTTGAATCGAAAATCCTTTAGTCATGCCAAAGATGTGAAATTATCAAAGAAACATTTTATGTTGTAAAAACAGAGGAGAACCTATGCCTTTCAGGAAACACCTTTTCTTTTCAGTATACAAAATTGTGATGCTAATTCTATAATAGGTTATTCTTGAAAAAGAATATTCTTTTCATCTTTTGGAAGCCAGCCCTTTTGATTATTTTTGCTCTTAGAAATCCTGAGATGATTGAACACTAATTTGCACCTGCATTCAGGTTTAAATGAGAATTGTTTGTTCTCGGTATTTGTTTTAAGAACTGAAAATATATTCTCAATGGATCTCATTTCAGGCCTTGATTTTGCAGTTAGTCCCACTTACTTTCTTCTTACTTGGCTATATCAGTTAGAGGTCGTTGGTTGCAAGCAACAATAGTCACCCCTGGTAAGCTTAAGCAAGAAGTGAATGTATTGGGCACATTGCAAGAAATTCAAAAGATTAAAGAGAGAAGTCTGAAGAACCAGTGTCCAGGCAGCTCACATGGATCTTTACAGCATGAATGTCTCAATAGCCCCATTCAGTTGGAACCCAAATGGCTCAAAATCCAGGAAAAGAGCCTTTGGTTGGATTAACTAGGGTCAACTCCTTTTTCTTCTGCTAGAGGAAGGCAGAGTATCTGAATAGCAGTCACACCAGATAATATACAAATGGTGAGATGTAATTTATAAAAAGTGAATGAGTTTACTACTACTCATAGAATCCCAAATTTAATTGGCTTATCTCCCCCTTTTCAGAAAATAATTACTCAGCACCCTCCAGAAATCTACCTTCTTTAAACAAATAGGCCCAAAGATGCAGTGACAAATTTGCGTCCTCTTATACATTTCATTCCAGCACACACATCCCTTCCTGGGAGGTTGCTATCACCCAATTTGGGAACCTATGCAACTGAAGAAATAAGGTGGACTGAAAGCTGGGTAGATATAATGAATAAAAATAAGTAATACCAAAAAATTCTAATAGCTATCATCCCCATTCCATTTCCATTTTATTCTTTCTTTTCTTTTTGTATATATATATATATATATATATACACAAAAAGATTATATATACAAAAAGATTATGTATATATATATATATATATATACAAAAAGATTATATATATATAATCTTTTTCTATCTCTCTTGCTTCTTTCTTTTTATCTATTTCCTTGGCTAGAATTTTTGTCATTGTTCTTATTTCTGTATTAAAAACCCTAATATTAAAATTGTTTTACTCAAATCACTTATCTTTGTGGGCAGTTGGTGTCAACTCAGTTGGTGGGAAGTTGGTAAATGTCTATTTACATGGTATGATTTTTTAAGAGATTCCTGAATGTATCTCTTTCAAACTGCTACTCACTCAACTGCCTCCCATTATGCTTAGTTTCCTTGATTAAAGCAATATCACCTAAGGAATTTACCACTGAAAGATATTAACTCATTGTTTATTATTTCATCTTGTCATGAAATCCATCAGCATATATCATCAGAGGGAGAGCCAGGGAACAACCCACCTGAGTACATGAGTGTGGCAGTATAAAATTAGCAAAAATAAAGGCAAAAATTACATGTCTGACCTCCGATTTACTCGTTTCATGCTGTGTGTAATAAATCTTTGGTGGAATTATTTGTATTCCTTAATCTTCATTTGCCTCAACTGTGAAATGGTGACATAATTCTTATAATATGAAGTTATAAACAGTCAGTAAAATTATATTTTAGAGCACTTACCTTGTTGCCCAGTATATAACATGTTCAGTAAGGTTAAAATTCCTTCTTTTAATAAATATTTAATGAACACCTATTATGTCTCCCCCACATTAAGCTACATGGAAGGAAAGCATGAGAGCAAATAGAGGTTACATTCTAGCGGGAAAGACACATTAATCAAAATCTAATATAAAAAGTATTGGTACCAATAGACACATTAATTAGAGGCTCACAGACAATGGCACTCATGCTCCATAAATTATAGATGTGAATTAATTAAAGGAAGTGTTCACAGCCAAGGTGAACTGACTGAAGATATGTGTTTGCTAAGTCTGGTGTTCAGGAAAAACTGTCCCATCTTTTACTTTGCCCAAGGGAATTTTATTAAAGAGACAATATTTCTATTTTTTTTTTTTTTTTTTGGTGTTACTGGGGTTCCTGGAAGACCTTCTACCTCCGGGCTACACTCCCAGACCTATTTTATTTTTGAAAACAGGGTCTCTTAAGCCAGCGTGGTTGACTTCGAACCTGCGTGATCCTCCTGTCTCCGCCTCCCAAGCGTGGGGATTACAAGCGTGCGCCACCACGCCTGGCAATATTTCTATTTTTATGTAGGAAAAAAAAAAACATTGTTTTGCTTGCTGGAAAAGTCTCAATTATAGGACCTTACATGGAGATTCTTTGGAAGATTGAAACAGTACATTTGGATGATGTAGGCATTGAATGAATTAGTCTATAAGCAGTAGTCCAGATTAATATCAAGAAAAAAAGACAATGTAAGAAACTCCAGTTGCAAAAAAAGGTGATGAGTGTTTGTAGAACAGATTGCTAGTTCTGTGCCAGTGTCTGATTTCCCCTTTAATAAAAGTACTCGATTTCTTTTAGCGTGTCTCACTGCTTCTCGACTAATTCTCTACATCTCCCAACTTCTCTTGCAGCTACATGAATATGACGTTTTAAGTAATGGTAGAAGAGAGAAGTGTTATGTAACACTCCTGAACAGTCTCCTACAATGTAAACACACCCTTTTGCTCTCTACCAGGAGCTTTAGCTCTCACCACAAGTATGTTGGAACATAGACAGCAGAGCAATAAGATGAAAAGAGCCTGGGCTCCCGACACTGGCTGCTTCTATGTCAGCACTGAACAGCCAGTCTCAGGCTTCTTCCATGTAAACAAAAAAATTGTCTAGTTTAGACCACTATTCCCTAGGGTCTTTACTTTTTAACATATAGTCCAATTTAATCATCACTAATATGTCGCTTTGATAATAACTTAAATATGGGAGCCGGGAATGGTGGTGCACGCTTGTAATCCCAGTACTTGGGAGGCTGAGACAGGAGGATCACAGGTTGGAGGACAGCTTCAACTACTTAGTGAGGCCCTCTGCAACTTAGTGAGACCCTGTTTCAAAATAAAGAATAATAAGCCGGGCGTGGTGGCGCACGCTTGTAATCCCGACGCTTGGGAGGCAGAGACAGGAGGATCGCGCAGGTTCGAAGCTAGCCCCGCGCGCTGGCTTAGGAGACCCTGTTTCCAAATAAAAATGCAAAAATAGATCTGGGAGTGTAGCCCGGAGGTAGAAGGGCTTCCAGGAACCCCAGTACCACACACACACACAAAAAAAGAATAATAAATAGTAACTCTGGGAGTGTAACTCTGAGGTAGATGCTCCTGGGTTCAATCCACAGTACTGAAAAAATAAATAAACATTATGGTGCTTATAAAATAAATCACACAATCCCCTTAACCCAGAAATTTACATTATATTCACCCTTAGATGTATGGAATTTGACTCTAATGTCTTAAAGGCAGAGACTATATCATATTCACTGTTATTTCCCTATACCAAACAGTATTTATTATCATAACTCATAGTACTTACTGGTGATCAAAGTAATGCTCTGTTCTCACAATGCTTTGCTAAATGTAAGTGAAAAGAAATAAAACGCCCTTTAATTTTTGCAGAAGAATCTATAACAGTAAAAGAACTTTGGGATCCCAAGATGCTTTGAGATACTTTCACCAACTACATGCTTCTAAAACTCAAGTACTTCTGCAAGACAGTACGGGCCACTATATTTTCATTTATTCATTTAGTAAATACTTGTTGAATGTTTTCTATATGAAAATCACTGTTCCGCAGTGCCAGAGACACCACCAAATAAAACAAAGTCATTGTCTTTATGGGACACATATCCAAGTAGAGTGAGCAAATCAAAACAAAGCTGGGCATGGTGATGCCACTTGTAATACCAGTACTTGTGAGGCTGAGACAGGAGGATCACAGGTTCAAGGACAACCTGAGCAAATAGTGCAACTCTCATAAACCTAGCAAGACCCTGTTTCAAAATAAAAATAAAATAGGACTGGAGATGTAGCTCAGAGGTAGAGTGCCGCTGGGTTTAATCTCCAGTGCCATGTACACACACACACACACACACACACACACACACACACACACACACATATACACATTTTGTTTTTTAGTTCTGGTAAATATCGTGTGTGTGTGTGTGTGTGTGTGTGTGTGTGTGTGTGTGTGTTTTACTGGGGATTGAACCCAAGGGATATTTTACCACCAAGTTACGCCCCAGCCCTATTTTACCTTTTATTTTTGAAACAGGATCTCACTCAGTGGCTGAGGCTCTCCTCAAACCTGGGATCCTCCTGTCTCAGCTATCCAAGTACTGAGATTAGAGACTTGCGCCATTATGCCCAACTGAACAGAAGTTGAAGGAAGCAGTGGAGAGCCATGTAGATATTTGAGGGCAAGCATTCCAAGTAGTGGTAGCACATACAAAGGACATGATATAGGAGTCTGCTTGGTGTGATATAGATTAGTAATAGAGCCAAGGTGGCTGGAGTGGAGTTAGATTGATAAGAATTGTAGGAGATAAAGTTGGGTGAGGTAACCTGGAGCCAGATCAAAAAGGATCTTCTAAAACATTATAAAGATATTATTTTTATTCTGTGTATAGAGAATTTTGAGCAGTTAAGTGACTTTTTCTTTTTTTTTTTTTTCAGTACTGGAGATGGAACCTTCTGAGCTACACCTGCAGCCCTACTTCTTATTCTATGTTTTGAAACAGGGTCTCACTGAGCTGCAAAGGGCCTCACTGTGTAGCTGAGGCTTTCCTCAAATCACAATCCTCCTGTCTTAGCCTTCCAAATGCTTGGATTACAAGTGTGTTCCACCACTCCGAGCTTTGATGTATATTTTTAACAGGTCAGATTTTCCACTTCCAACATGGGGGAACCAGAAACTTGAATGAACATACCCACTGAGAACAACAACAACGAAAACAAGAAATTTGGAATTTTTTCACAAAAGCATTAGGTAATTAACAGGTCAAATAAGAATTATAGGACCAAGTTCCAGGAAACAGATAGAAGTAAGCATAGCATTTAGAGGAACTTTTCCTATAGGGCCATTTACCAATTCTAGAGAAAGTAGCCAAGCGGTAGAGAAAGTAAATAGTGATTCTGATAGATTTATGGAGTTGAAGAACAAAACCTGAAATCCCAAAGGGATAAACCTGATAAACTATCCAGGCTTTGTGTTGCTACACCAATAGGTTACAATAAAGTAATGAGGATGAATTGGGAGTTGGTTGATCTTTGCAGGGACTGAACTCCAGCTTCAAATTATCTTAATCATTAAATTGAATTGCCAGAGCACCTTCCTGTCCATAGAAACAAATTTCTAAAAAAAAAAAAAGTGTATTACCCAATATAGTTAAGTACATAAAGGCAGACAGGACAAAAAATGAATATAAGCCTACATAAGCAAGAAAATACAGAATCAGACACCCTGTGACTACCTCAAGCAAGACTTTAAAATAGCTATCTTTAATAGGCCATAAAAGACAAGAATTTGGGAAGCAAACTGGAAACCTAAAAATGAAACAAGTAGAAGTTCTATAACTGGAAAAGACAGTAACATGATACATTTATATTATAATCACTACAGTAAAAGAATAGGGAAAGACTATATTAAGAGCAGAGGAACTGTAATATTAAAAATCATCAAATCAAATCAAAAGATGTTAAGAAATGAGAGAAAAAGGAAGAGCAAATAGAAAGCAAATAGTAGTATGCTATACTTAACTCAAAATACGTTAATAAGTATACTAAATGTAAGTGGACTAAATATTCTAATTAAGCTGGGTGTAGTGTCACAGAAAGTGGGGAGACTGAGACAGGAGGATCAAAAGTTCAAGGCCAGTCTGGACAACTTAGTAAAGACCTTGTTTTAAAATCAAATGTAAAAAGGGTTGGGAATATAACTCAGTGGTAGAGCACACCTTGGTTCAATCCCTAGTGTGGGGGAAAAAAATAAATGTTCTAATTAAAGATAAAAAACTACAGGTGTGGTGGCGCACGCTTGTAATCCCCATGCTTGGGAGGCTGAGACAGGAGGATCACGCAGCTACTTAGTGAGGCTCTCAGCAACTCAGTGAGACCTTGTTTCCAAATAAAATATAAAATAGGTCTAGGAGTATAGCCCAGAGGTAGAAAGGCCCTGGGTTCCACCCCCAGTACCACCAAATAAATAAATAAATGAATAAATAAATAAATAAATAAATAATAAAAGATAAAACATTAACACATGCCTGTAACCTCAGTTCTTAGGAGGTTGGGACTGGAGTATCACATGTGCAAAGCCAACCTCAACAATTTAGTGAGGCTCACAGCAATTTAACAATATCCTGTTTCCAAACTGAATAAATAAAATAGGGCTGGGGGTATAACACAGACTTAGAATGGCCCTGGCTTCAATTCCCCAGCAACACACACACACACACACACACACACACACACACACACACACACACACACGAAGATAAAAATTATCAAACTGACTATGAAAACAAAACCAAATTATATGATTACAAGAAAAATATGCTAAATATAAGGACACACAAAGTTGAGAGTAAGATGATGGAAAATGATATACCTGATACATCATGAAAATATCTTGAAAGAATCCTCTTGTCAAGAGTATAATAAATCACTATGATGGACAAGAACGACAACATAGAGGTATGATTTACAAAGGCTTAGAGGCTGCAATAGTTTAGATGCGCTGTAAGGTGCATGCTGGGGTTTGGATATGGCTTGAGTGTGTCCACTAAGAGCTCATGTGTTGAAATGTCATCCCCATGGTGAGGTAATAAGAAGGTGGAAACTTAATATAACTATGGTGTTTAGAGGTGAGACCTTTGGGAGGTGACTGAAATTCATCATTAGGGTAAAGCCCCCTGATCAAATCCTGGTGGCTTTATAAGAAGAAGGTGAGAGACCAGAAGACACACATCTGTGTGTGCTCCCTGTCTGCTGCCATGAGAAGCCAAGAACTACCTTGGGACTCCACCAAAGAAGAAGACATCACTTTGACCTCAGACCTTTAGAATTGCGAGCCAACATGAACCTCTTTTCTTTACAGTTACCCAGTCGGTGGTATTCAGTTATTAGCAATGAAAATGGACTACCTCAATGCACTTAGACACTAAAGCACTAGAGAAAGACTAAGCATAAAAGGAAGAAATGTATTCTTTTAAATGCTAGGTGTGAGAATTAAAGTCTCCACCCTATTTCATTCTTTTCTTTTTAATCTAATATTATATGCTACTATTAGGGTCAACCTAGTATCAAAAGAGTTCTGGAAAAAGGTCATAGAACCCCTAAGACTCAAAGGAAGGGCCCATAGGAGGTAAGATACTGTAGGTTAGAGAAATATCTCATTTTATTTTGCTATTCAAACCTCCCACAGGCTGTACTTGTTGGAGTGGTGTTCTTACCATGCTACTCTAAAAGGTCACATTTTAGCCCAATGATTTCTTTCTGAAAAGACTAGTCATTTGTTCAATTTCAGAAATAATGGTTTGTAGATCCCTAAAACAGTATGGCTGTGTGTGTGTGTGTGTGTGTGTGTGTGTGTGTGTGTGTGTGTGTTATATGCTGGGCATTGAACCTAGGTTTTTTTTTTTGTTGTTGTTGTTTTTTTTTGTTGTTGTTGTTTTTGGTGGTACTGGGGTTCCTGGAAGCCCTTCTCCCTCCAGGCTGCACTCCCAGACCTTTTTTTATTTATTTGGAAGCAGGGTCTGTTAAGCCAGCGCGGCTGACTAGGAACCTGTGTGATCTTCCTGTCTCCACCTCCAAAGCGCAGGGATTACAAGCATGTGCCACCACGCTCCGCTGAACCTAGGGTTTTATAAATGGTAGGTAAGTTGTCTACCACTGAACTATATCCCTAGCCCAGGACTTATTTTTTCTTTTCTTTCTTTCTTGTTTGTTTGTTTGTGGTACTGGCGGTTGAACTCAGGGTCTTTCCTACCACCGAACTCTACTTCCAGACCTATTTTATATTTTATTTATATAGAAATTATATTTATATAGAAATAGTTCTTTGTCTAAGCTAATCAGTTAAAAGTAGAACATTTGACTTCTGGGAAGATGGTGACAGAGAAAAGCAGGGCTTATGAGCCCTGCTAACAACCAATCTCTATTACCACAAAATCAGTGCCTTTCATAGCCAGAAGACACCATCAGCAGAGAAACAAAAAATGTAATTTCAAGGGACAGAGAAAAAGAGGGCTGGAAAAATGAGACACCAAAAACCAGACCACAGCACTGCAGCCGGAGCCGTGGCGCGAAGCGGCGGGCGCCATTTTCCCTTGCAGCACCAGGCTCCAGAGAGGAGGGGAACTTATAACGGAGCTCAGAACCAGAGAGATAAACCGGACTCATGCCCGAGGATGTGGCAGCAGTGCCTTACTGCCGGGGGCAGCAGCGAGTTCACCGGATGGCACCAGACCAACGCACTCAACAGCCCACCAGGCTCCAGAGAGAAGCAGCGGACAGCGAGCAGAGGTGAGCTGCTGCGGATCAGCCAGAAGGAATTTGGCAGATTTCTCGGCGCTGGGAGCATCTAAAGCTCCCAGAGGCTGGGTTCAGCACACCCTGCAGGGACTCAGAGCGGAGCTCAAAAACAGAAAAGAAATACGCCAGCCTCACGGCCAAGGGCGTGGCAGCGGCGCCATATTGCCACCGGCGGCAGCAGCAGCGAATTCACCGAGTCCACTACAGCTCCATCTGCGCACTCAACAACAGTGAGTCAAATTGTGGCCCCTAGAGGAGAAATCCCAGTACTGTACTCCCAGGGACTTGACCCAGTGGGGGAGGGGCGGTGGCAGAGATATCACACCATAGGAGAACACCCAACCTGGCACCCCCCATGGTCAAAAGCAGCCTCGATTGACTCCCAGGGTCTGAGACTCTGCGATACAACCCAGTGAAGTAGTAGTGGGGACTGAGATACCACAGACTCGAGATCCAGAGAACCTTAAGTGAAGTCATAGTGACCCAAGGGAAGAACCCAGAGAAGGCACAAACTTCCGAAATCATGGGAAAGAAGAATAACAATGGATCAATGAATGCCCACAACCCCACAACATCAGAACCTGATAAAACAGAAATTCAGAGATTTATAGAAGATCAAATCAGGAAAATAACTGTAGAAATAATAGAGGTGTTTCGAAAAGAATTCAGAGAGAGCCAAAGAGAGATAAAGGATGCAATTAATGAAGTAAAGGCCTCAATTCAAAGTACAAACAACCGATTAGACCGCATGGAGAATAGAATCTCGCTCCTAGAAGATGATCATTCAAAAAATGAACGCATAGTTTCTAATTTAGAGAAAAAAAATCTGACAGCAGGAATCTGACATTGAAGAAATATGGGCCCATTTTAAGAGAGCTAACCTAAGAATAATTGGAATAGAGGAGGGAAAAGAAGGTGAAACCAAAGGGATCAACAATCTTTTCAAGGAAGTAATAGCAGAAAATTTTCCAAACATAGAGCAAGAGGTCGACACACAGGTCCAGGAAACTTATAGAACTCCCTTTAGACAGGATCAGATAAGAGGATCCCCACGCCACATAATTGTCAAAATGACCACTGTGGAAGCCAAGCAGAGAATCTTAAAGACAAAAACAAAGGGCCAAGTGACATTCAGAGGCAAACCAATTAGAATCACTCCAGACTTCCCAAACCAAGTCATGAGAGCCAGAAGGGCTTGGAGTAACATATTCCAAACTCTGAAAGAAAACAACTTCCAGCCAAAAATTTCCTACCCAGCCATACTTTCTATCAAATTAGATGGGGAAATAAGAAGCTTCCAAATACTCAAAGAGATTAACTACAAAGAAGAAATAGGTAACACACACCAGAACCAGATAAACAAGATTTTCCATCCAACAGACAACTAAGATGGGTTATCTGTGGAGATTCATTATTTATGTTAGTCTTTTACCTATCTCTAAATTGTATTGTTTGCTTTTATTTTTGCTAATATTTAGGATTTCTATTTGGAATATTAATATACTTTCAGATATAGCATTTGGAAATATTTTATCCCATTCTATCAGTAACTTTTAACTCTGTTTACATTGTCTTTGGATATACAATTTTTTTTTATTTTTTAGGGAGTTTATTTACCCTTTTGTTGCCTGTGCCATTGAAATCATATCCAAGAAATCACTGCCAATTTCAGTGTTGTAAGGTTTTATGACCCAGACTTTCTTCTAAAAGTTTATAGTACTAAGATTTATATTTAGGTCTTTTATCTATTTTGAGTTAATATTTGTATATGTGTTAGGTAAGGGTCCAGTTTTATTCTTTTCTATGTAATTATTATTTTCAACAATATTTAGTTAAAAGATTATTATTTCCCCCACCAAATGTTCGTGGAAACCTTGTCAAAAATAACTTGACAATATATGGAAGAATTTATCTCTAGACTTTTATTTAACTCCAATGGTTTATATATCTGCCTTTAGAATAGTACTACACTGTTTCAATTATTGTAGCTTTATATGGTTTGAAATCAGAAAATATACATCTTCTAGCTTTGTTCTTCTTCGAGATTGTTTTGGGTATCTAGAGTCCATATTCCGTATCAGGATAGATTTTTTTCTGAAAAATAAAGAAATAAATGTATGATAGTTTCACCTAAAAAAAAAGAAAAAAATATTCTCTGGTAAGAAAGAAAGCAAAAAGAAATATTGAAATGTTATCTTTAAGTCATCAAAAGCTTGGTATCAGACAAATGAAACTGTTATGTGAGATTATCATCGTTAATATTGGATAAATTGCTAAAACTAGATGTCAACCTAAGCCAAGCATGGGAAGGAGGGATGGGGAGGGAACGGGGTGGGGATTGGGTAGGGGCTAACTGGGCGATGTATGCATGTATGTCTACAAAAGTATTTTCTTTATATTATTATGATGTATGAATACATTGCACCAATAAAAAAAAAGTAGAACATTTTTCTTATACTTTATGTTTTAATCTGTACATGATGTTACACTTACAAGGAATTCATTAATTTTTTTCTTTTGTATTTTCAAATAGATTTCCTCCTCCAGGTAAGAGACTTTCCCAAAAGGCTTAATAGTTTTAATTTAGGATTGAAGGAAGGCAGAAAAGCTTCTCAAATCAGATGGTCAGAAGTGCTTCTTGTTATTGTCTCTATTTTCTTTCTTTGTGTGTGTGTGTGTGTGTGTGTGTGTGTGTGTGTGTGTGTTGCTGGGGATTGAACCCAGGGACATTCTATCTCCAAGCTACACCCTCAGCCCTATTTTTTATTCTTTTTTTTTTTTGAAACAAGGTCTCACTGAGTTGCAGGGGGCCTCATTAATTAACTAATGCTGTCCGTGAACTGCGATCCTCCTGTCTCAGCCTCCTGAGTGCTGGGATGACAAGCGTGCGCCACCATGCCCGGCTCTGCTTTCCACTTTCATTGTCAGTATTCAGGAGTGCACCTCCATTGTCCTCTTCCTGAAATAGAAAAATATAGTGCTTCCTTGTCAGCCCTTAGGGGGACCAGGTTTAATTAAAGTCTTAAAAGCACATTTGAAAAATGAGGAATGTTAAGCCAGAAATAATTTGTAGTTGAAAGAGAAGGAAAAAGAAGAAAACGAAAAGTACAGAAGTCAAGGAAACATTATACCTAATGCTCCGTTATCAACCATAGTCATGAATGGGGTTCCCTGGGCACCACTTGGTGGGGAGAAATGTTAGGCCCTGATTCTGGAATGTCCAAATGAAACATTTCCTATAGATGTTGCTTTGGAAAAATACATGGTCATCACATGTGATTGAGTGAGTCCTGCATAGACAGCAGTAAAATAATCATGAACACAAAGCTTTTTCTCTCATGTGTGCACAGCCCAGTACAAGGTCACGTTCCATGCGACTCTGCCCTTGAGGTGAACCAGTGAGGTGCCCATGGGTCATGTGCCCTGTCTCTAGCCACAGCTATTTCTCCCAGTCCTCTTGTGTATGAAAGGCTACAAGCTATTTTTTTGTGTGTGTGACAAGCGTATCTTGTGCTTTTAAAAAAATTTTTGTTTTCTATTTTATTTTTAATTGATTTTCATTCCACATAGAATTTAGGATTTAGGATTAATTTAGCATGCATAAGATCCATTAGTGGGATTACTACTTAAGAACTGCTCAGTTTTTCAATATATTCATCAAACAATCTGTTAATTGAAGAATTGGCAGCCCTCATGCTTGAAATCATTGTAGTATTGAACCCACAGAAGGTGCCATTATCCGATGAAAATTTTGAATCATAGGGGTTGATATACAGAATTAGTTTTAGTTTTTTAAAAAGTTTCACATAGCGATGAGTACATGTTTGTACACACAAGTTTTTTACCCCAATATGATGTTTGAATATAATGCACCAATAAAAAAATTTAAAAGAAAAAAAAAGTTTCACATAATTATTATTGAACTGATCTATTAATGTAGATCACAGAAAGAGAAAAATCAGATTCCCAGTTTAACATGCTCAACTGTCTAGACAATGGTCACATTTACAGCTTGATATGGTAAAATAATAGTGACCTGATACAACATAAATATGTGTGCCGTCTCTCATGTGCTATTCCTTAGAGACCCATCACGATTCTTTTCCAGTGTCTCCTATTGAAGTTTATACCTAATTTAATTACCAGTTTCCCTCTGAAAATTGGAGCTATTTTGCTTTTGTTTCTTGGGCAGAAATTGATTAATCCTGAAAGTCTTGTGAGAAGCCATGGCAAGGAACAAAATCAAGTGCACATATATTGCCATGGTGGCAGAGAAGAAGAGCAGTTATGTATTTATTTCAATCATTTACACCAGAGGGGCCTGGGAACTCGGTTTATGGGTCACTTTGTGGATTTGACCTTCTTATTTTAAGAACAGTCCCAACCTGCAATTGGCAACACATCCTTGTCTACTATCTAAGACTTTGGTACCATGGGATTTAGACAGGCAAATATGTTTAAATGAACAAAGATGCTGGGCGTGGTGGCGCACGCTTGTAATCCCCGCGCTTGGGAGGCAGAGACAGGAGGATCGCGCAGGTTCGAAGCCAGCCACGCGCGCTGGGTTAGGAGACCCTGTTTCCAAATAAAAATGTAAAAATAGGTCTGGGAGTGTAGCCCGGAGGTAGAAGGGCTTCCAGGAACCCCAGTACCACCAAAAATAAAAAACAAAAAAATAAATGAACAAAGATACCAATAAGCAAGAAAGTAACTGGAAATAAAGGGTGGTTATGGGTTAATAATCAGTTTATAAGAAATTATCTACAATGGTGGTTGAGCTGTGCTCTAATTCTTTAAATGTATCCAAAGCAATAGTATTTGCTTTGTTGCGGCTAACACAGGAATAGGACTGAGCAACTGAAACTAAAGTGTAAGTTTTAGAAGCTCTTTGCTGATCTAAATATCTTCTACTCTAACTTCCAATTTCTAAAACCTAATCTGAGGGTTCTAAATCTTCCAGTTTGCATTAAAATATTCTCATCCCTCACCTTATTTTTATTTATTTTTCTTTGGTATTGGGGATTGAACCCAAGGGCATTCTACCTCTGAACTATACCTCCAGCTCTTTTTATTTTTTTATTTTGAAACAGGGCATCACTAAATTGCTGAGGTTGGCTTCGAATCTGCAATCTTCTTGTCTCGGACTCCCAAGTACAATGATTACAGGCTTGTGCCGCCACACTCAACTTCATCTTTCACTTGATTCTTGACATCTAAAAAAACGAAAACGGTTCAAAAGAAACAACCATTAACTAATTATCTATCTTGTGAGAAAAAAAATATTCCTAGAACATACAAATGTAGACCCTATAACAGGTAACTGATTTATTTTCATATGTCTTAGGGACAAAGTGTCTATGAAGAGCAACAAGGTTGATGTTTAATGGCAAGGCTAACAAATGATGAAATGCCAGTGAATGTAGAAGATTCTGGATGTTCTATCTGAGTGTAACTTAAGATGATAGAAGAAAACTAATGACATACTTCCTTTCATTCTAAATCTGCAAAAGAAAATATTTTAAAATTATTTCTGAAATGCATAAAATTATACAATTTTGTAATCATTTGAAGCATTTGAGAGCAACTTCCACTATTCCTATTTAACTTTTCATTTCCTGCATACACCAGAGACCAGAAGTGTCTAAGAAGTGAACAAGAAGCAAGGGTGTACCTTGGGACACAGATGTCATCAGAGATAGGTTCGTGAGTGTCCTAAAAACACAATTTTTATTTCTGTTCAAATTCTCTTCAGTTTTTATTTTTGTTCCATCTACCATTACAAAATCTAAAAGGACTGTAAAGTTGGCCAAAGAATATGAATTGGCAAAGTTAATTAGCCTAATTTTCACTGGCTTAATCTTTATTGTTTAGGCTAGAACTTGCCTATCTTTATATTTTTATGATATCTGTCCATCTCTAATAAAATGTTTGGCCTCTAGCAATTTATGGACAAATTCAAAGCCTTTATTTAAAAAAAACTATCATGAAATGGTTACTTTTTAAATGTTTTTTTTTTCATTTAAATTATGCTCAGAAATGAAAGAGAAAGAGTCACTGTCTGTCTTACAACATAAATCGCTCCCTGATCACTAGGGAAAAAAATGAAGTTGGAAATATGCAGTGTCAGGGGTGGCAAGGATTAGTTTGTGACTGAGACACAAAAATCCCGGCTTATATTTCTAGCTCTAGCACTGTCTCTCTCCCAGGAATCCTACCCTCCCTGTCTCCATGTCTCAATCAAAAGGGTTATTTCCACTTGTTCAGAGGTAGAGGCATAAGCTTAAGTCCTGGAAGCACCAAGAAAATATTTCAAACAGGAACCATGGCAACCTTGAGCAAGGAGGAGATTAACATATCTTGAACAAAAATGGAACTCCTCCTTCCAGCTTTTAGCCCCTAGAGGAAATATTTACATCTTGAATTTCAAGCCAATGAATGCAAATATTGTCCAGTTATTTACAGGGTCTAACCCCCTTTATTTCCATTGTTAAACAAGTTGGTGAATAGGAAAACGAATGACTGGGCCAGCAACAGTGAGGAGGCAGTTTGAAGAAGCATGGAATATTTCAGAAAGTTTAAGAACTGCCTGGACCAAGCTTAGGGTTTGTTTAGGAGAGTTACAAGACATGAGGTTAGAAATGCAGATTGGAGAGAGATTACAAAGAGCCTTGGAAGTCAGCTTGAGGATGGCAAAAGCACTGGTGAGAGTTTATACAATGTCAGGTAGTGTCACGCCTAAGGCTTGAGCTTCACCTGGGTTATTTTATTCATTCTTCTCGACCAGGGCTGCTAATAAGTTACCATGAGAATTATTATTGTCCCCTTTTTGAAGAGTTTGGAGAACTTAGATGAGGTACCCAAGGTTCTCTGTCTGGTAGCCCAAGGTTACATATCTGGTAAGTAGCAAAGGTGACTAGCGTTAGAACCCGGGTCATGGTGAGTTCTTAGGCTGCTAGGAGTTTGGTTTTTTTTTTTTTTTTTTTTTTGGTGGTACTGGGGTTTCTGGAAGCCCTTCTACCTCCGGGCTACACTCCCAGACCTATTTTATATTTTTATTTGGAAACAGGGTCTCTTAAGACAGAGCGGCTGGCTTCGAACCTGCCCGATACTCCTGTCTTCGCCTCCCAAGGGCGGGGATTACAAGCGTGCACGACCATGCCCGGCAGGAGTTTGGATTTTATCCTACAGGTTTGAGAAGGTTTTTTGTTTGTTTATTTGTTTGGGGTGTGTGTGTGTGTGTGTGTGTGTGTGTGTGTGTGTGTGTGTGTGTTTTACTGGGATTGGACGCAGGGAATTCTACCTCTGAGCTACACCTCCTGCCCTATTTTTTTTTTTTTTTTTTTTTTTTGATAGGGTCTCATTACACCGGCGTGGTGGCGCACGCTTGTAATCCCCGCGCTTGGCAGGCGGAGACAGGAGGATCGCGCTGGTTCGGAGCCAGCTGGCTTAAGAGACCCTGTTTCCAAATTTAAAAAAATATAAAATAGGTCTGGGAGTGTAGCCCGGAGGGAGAAGGGCTTCCAGGAACCCCAGTACCACAAAAAAAAAAAAAAGAAAGAAAGAAAGAAACAAAGAAACAAAGAAAAGAAGGAAGGAAGAAAGAAAGAAATAGGGTTTCACTAGGTTGATGAGAAGTCTCACTACTTGCTGAGGCTGTCCTCAAACCTGTGATACTCCTGTCTCGGCCTCCCAAGTACTGGAATTACAGGTGTGTGCCACCATGCCTGGTGAGTTTTTCTTTTTTAAGCTGCTTTTATTGTTATCAAAATTTTGTATGCAAGAGGATCAAATAGTTCTACAAAGCTTACTGTGGAATATAGTGGTCCTCTCCCTATTACTCTAATTTTTTTCCCTCCTTGGGACCATTTCTTTCACTTTTTACATTATTTCTATAATGATGATGATGACTTTTACTTATCTCTAAATTTTTACATTTCTGGACAGTCATCTTTTGATTTTGCAGTATTATATGTTATCTACTTCCCCAGTAAATGATAATGACTTAGTTCTTTTCTACTTCTTGCCTGCACCAAAAACATCATCCTTTGTAAAAATATGTAATTTTGTTAAATAATATTCACTATTTACATTGTTCTGATAAATAATCAACATCATCACTTCTCCTTTTCCTTTTTTTTTTTTCAGTACTGGGGATTAAACCCAGGGGCATTGTACCTTTGAGCTATGCCCCCAACCCTATTTTTATTTTAGTCTTTTTAATTTTGAAACAGGGTCTCTCTGAGTTGCAAAGAGCCTCACTAAGTAGCTGAGGCTGCCCACGAACTCCAATCCTCTAGTCTCAGCCTCCTGAATGCTGGGATTATAAATGTAGGCCACCATACCTGGCTCCTTTGTCTTTTTTGAATAACCTTTATTTTTTCTTGGATTCAATAAAATTAATTTTTTTAATTAAAAAATTATTTTTCTAAAAATATTTTTTCTTTGTTTTCTATCCCCAAACCATCCCCAAGAGAGGCCCATCTCCTCTTATTATGTCCAAACATGTGAGGTGTCTTACAAATTTCATATTCTTTGGGGCATATCTCCCAGAATTATCCAACCTTATTTGGTTTAGACAACTGTTTTTTGTTTGTTTGTTTGGGTTTTTCGATGTTGGCATTCTACCTCCAAGCTTACCCCTAACCCCTTTTTATTTTTGAAGCAGAATTTTGCTAAGTTGATGAAGGTCTTATCAAATTGCTGAGACTATCCTCAAACCTGCAATCTTCCTGTCTCAGCCTCCCAAATACAGAGAAGTCAGGTAGTCTGATTCTTTATTACTTGTATGTGTATGGGTCCTCCATACCTAGGAGTTCCACATCTATGGATTTCACATCTGCAGATTTGACCAACTTTTGATTAAATATATTGAAAAAAACCATTTGCATCTATACTAAACATGTACAGACATTTTGCTTGTTGTTATTACCTAGACAATATAACAACAGCATTTGTGTGGTATTAATTGTTCTAAGTAATCTACAGTGATTGAAAGTATATGGAAATATATGCATAGGCTATCTACAAATACTATCATTTTATATAAGGGGCTTGGGCATCCTTAAATTTTGGAATTCTTGGGGGTCCTGGAACTAATCCTCTGCAGACACCAAAGGACAACTATGATCTATCCCTCGTATTCACTCACAACTTTATTATCTTTACTTTCTTTTTTCAATTTTGTATTGGTGCATTGTAGTCATACATCTTAATGGGGTACAAGATGGTAGAGGCAAGCATGAACACATCACTCATTTAGCCCTTCCTCAATTCCCTCCCCATTCCCTCCCCCTCCTTCCTTCTCATGTTTGACTTAGTGATTGACTTTGATATGTTTGTGAATATACATCATGTACATCAGGGAAGTTTCATTTTACTTTCTCCCATTCCCCTCAAGTCACCTTATTTGCTCATCTATAGATTCTCCTTCTTTGTCTAGAGTTCCTCCTATGACCCATTTTATCCCTAGCTTCCACATTAGGGAGAGCATCCGATTTCTTAATTTTTTTTGACTGACTAATCTCACTTAGCATAATGTTATCCAGTTCCATCCATTTCCCTGTAAATGATGTAATTTTGTTATTCTTTATGGCTGAGTAAATTTCCATTGTGTATATATCCCACAGTTTTGTAATCCATTCATCTGTTGATGGACATCTTGGTCGGTTCCATAGTTTGGCAATTGTGAGTTGTGTGGCTGTGAACATAGATACGCAAGCATTAGTTTGGTAGGTTAGTTTTCATTCTTTTGGGTAGATACACAGAAGTGGTATTGCTGAATCATATGGTAGGTTTGTTCCTATTTTTCTGAGGATCATCCATACTTTCTTCCAAAGTGGTTGCACTAATTTGCAGTCCCACCAACAATGTAGTAGAGTTTCCACTTCTGCACACCCCCACCATCATTTGTTGTTGTTTGTGTTTTTAATGATTGCCATTCTATTTGGAGTTAGGTGAGGTCGTGGGGTAGTTTTGATTTGCATCTCTCTAATTGCTAATGATGTTGAGCATTTTTTCATATATTAATTGGCCATTTGAAAAATCCAGAAAACACTTCCACTCAGGATATCCCACAAAAAATAAAATGCTTAGGAATAAACTTAACTAAAGAGGTAAAAGACCTTTACAAAGAAAATTATAAAATGTTGAAAAAAGAAATCAAAGACGACCTTAGAAGATGGAAAGATCTTCCATGTTCTTGGATAGGCAGAATAAATATTAAAATGGCCATTCTTCTAAAAGTGATCTACAGATTCAACACAATGCCCATTAAATTACCAACGTCGCCCGGCGTGGTGGCGCACGCTTGTAATCCCCGCGCTTGGGAGGCAGAGACAGGAGGATCGCGCAGGTTCGAAGCCAGCCGCGCTGGCGTAAGAGACCCTGTTTCAAAAATATAAAATAGGTCTGGGAGCGTAGCCCGGAGGTAGAAGGGCTTCCAGGAACCCCAGTACCACCAAAAAAAAAAAAAAAAAAAAAAATTACCAACGTCATTCCTCACAGCCATAGAAAAATCAATCCTTAAAATCATTTGAAAGAACAAAAAACCCCACAATACCCAAAGTAGTTCTCGGCAACAAAACCATGAAAGAGGAATCACAATACCTGACTTCAAACTATTTACTTTCTTAAATAATGAAGCAGCTTGGTGTTATATATTTACACTGAGCTGGAAACTTCATGAATCTTTTCAATCTGAAAACATGATCTTTGATAATTTCCTCTCCTTTATTTTTCCTGTTCTTTGATAATTTCCACTCCTTTAATTTTCCTGTTCTTTGATAATTTCCACTCCTTCATTGTGTTTCTGTTTCCTTTCCAGAAATCTTATTCAGAGGCTTACCTCCTTAAACTGATATCCCTTTTTCTCTCTCCTTGACTATTTTCCATATCTTTATGATTTTGTTCTATTTTCTTAGAGATTCTGCCTCTTTATCTTATAATCCTTTTACCAACTTTTTCATCTATGCTATCATATTTATAATTTCTCAAAGCTCTCTTTTGTCTTCTGAAATTTTTCCCCCAACCCAGGTGTGGTGGCACATGCTAATAATCCTAGTACTTGGGAGGATGAGACAGGAGGATCATGAGTTCATGGCCAGCCTCAGCTACTTAAGTGAGGCTCTCTGCAACTCAGTGAGACCCTGTTTCAAAATAAAGAATAAAAAATAGGGCTGTCTGTATAGTTCAGAGGTAATCCCAGTTAAAAAAAAAAAAAAAAGAAAAAAAAAAGAAAAAAGAAAAGAAAAGGAATTTTCCCCCCAATAGCTTATTTCTAGTTTTGTGGTTGATTTATCTTCCATTCTCTTCCTGAGGGTTTTTTTTCTCCCCTCATTTCCTTGTGTCTGAATAGTTTTTATTTTCTCTTAAGTGTCTTCCTCAAAGTCTATTTACTTGGGGTTATCTGTTCTTCCTTCAGAATGAGGCATTTGAAAGGCTGGCTGGGACCTCTGGACCTTGGCTGTGCTTTGATAATTGGTGGTAGACTTTGGTGCTGGGAGGCTATCTGGCTGGGCAGTTTCATCAAGGAATGTGAAAGCGAAGTTTTATGTGTCAATTTGACTAGGCTATGGAGCCAGGTTGTTTGGTCAAACACAAGGCTAGACATTGCTGTGAAGGTATTTTATAGATGTGGTTAACAACTGCAATCAGTTGACTTAAGTAAAGATTGCCCTCTATAACATAGCAGGCCTCATCCAATCATTTAGAGGACTTAAGGGAAAATAAATAAATGAGGCTTCCTGTTTGCCTTCTCTACAGATTTCAGGTTTAAGACTGCAACATTATTAACTCTTGCTTGAAGTTTCTAGAGTCTTGGTCAGTCCTACAGATTTTGGACGTCTCCATTCCCCATCACATGAGCCAATTTCTTAAAATAAATATATAAATATGCATATATCTTTGTGGTTATTTTTTATTTTTGGCCCTGGGGATTGAATCCAGGGACATTCTACTTCTGAATTATACCCCCAGCCCTTTTTAAATTTTGCTTTTGAAACGGGGTCTTAGTAGGTTGCTGAGAGCACTGCGAAGCTTCTGAAGCTAGTCTTGAGCCTGAGATTCCCCTATCTCAGCCTCAAAGTACTGGGATTACAAGAATGGGACACCACACTCAGCTCTTTGTGGTTGTCTGGAGAACTCTGGCTGAAACAGGGAGCCTCTGCTATCTGTATATATAGGCTTTTCTTCTTGGGCTAGTCAGGTTGCTTTTAAAGGACTCTTCTGGGGCAGGAAGGCTACAGGATTGTTGTCAGTCACCTGCTCCCACAGCAGTACCCCTCTGATTTGCCTTCTCCAGAGAGTAGGAAGACTTTTCCTGAAAAAATTGCAACTTTCAAGGAAGACAACCGATACTCAACAATGTGCTGCATAGGTGAGCTATGCTCTTCCATAGGTTAGGTGTAGTCAATCCATTTTCCACTTACAATGAGTTTATTTGGACATAATGCCATAGGCAGTTGAAGAACATCTATATAATTCCTGGTGATTCTGGTTTTGCTTTGTTGTGGTGCTAGGGATTCAAGCTAGGGTCTCACACATATGAGGCAGGTTCTCTACCACTGAGTTGCATTCCCAACACTTCAGTGATTTTTTTTTAACTAGCAATTGAACCAAGGCAACCAGAATAACTTATGTGTCCAGTCCTGTGGCTTCTTTACCAGGGCCAGGTCCCTAACCCCTGATTGGCTGATTCCAAGCCTGGATAATCCTACAAAAAGTGTCCCTGCTGCAGTATTTTTTGCCTATGAGCAACAGACCTGCTGAGCTCAGGTGTTTTCTATGGTAACAGCCTTACTATCTCATACAGTTGAGACTCCAGGGAGCAAGAGTGTACTACAGTGGCACCCTAAAGCCATCAAGAACCCAGGTGCTGTCCTTGTTTGGGGTTCAGCAGCTCAGCCTCCCCAGCGTGTTGCCAGCATCTCTCTTATGGGCTCCAGAGGTTGCAGCAGTTTCAGGCTATCATCTAGGAGGGCGAAGATATCCAGGAAAGAAGTTGCTCTGTGCATTTGTTTTTAATTAGTAAGGAAAGGCTTTCCCAGAAATAGTTGCAGCAGACATACCCTTGGGTAAGGACTGGGTCAAGGTGCCAATGTCTAAGCCAGTCACTGGCAAAGAGTGGGAGGACACTGTAATTGCCTTTGGTCACTGTCTTCCCTGAACAGATGGACACAGAGTAACACCAGAAGGGGTGGGGCTGACATTAGCTCTTAGGCAAAGCAATGAACAATCTCACTGAAAAGAGAAAGGTGTTCCTTTCTATCCACAGTGAACTCGGACCTCATAGTGACAAGGGGTTGGAAGGACTCCAGACATGGGAAGTCAGCTCTTATCTTTATCCAGGCCTATGAGTATAACCATAAAAAAGGTAAAACTGAAGAAATTAGAAATACTTGAGAACAAAGGTATAGTATCCCCGCCACCTTCATCACCATTGGACAGCCTTTCTGAGGTGTTCATAGTATGCTCCATAAGAACAGAGTCATCTGGATCAACGTGACCTCAAGTCCAAGGGCTCTTGTCCTCAACCTTTGTTCTGTAGATAGAGGACATTTGCATGGAAGACCCACTCCCATGGATGTTCAGGATGCTACAGGAACCTGAGCCCACAAACCAGGCAGGCTATGAGTTACGTTCAGTACCACCCATGTCCCATTCCACCAGTGAGCACTCCTTTCCTTGCTCTTACACAGATAAAAACCCACCAACAACCCCAGAGCCAAAAGATTTTGCTTTAAAAATTTATAATCCAGCCAGGCGTGGTGGCGCATGCTTGTAATCCCCGCCCTTGGGAGGCTGAGACAGGAGGATCACACGGGTTCGAAGCCAGCCTCAGCTACTTAGTGAGGCTCTCAGCAACTTAGTGAGACCCTGTTTCCAAATAAAATATAAAAAAGGTCTGGGAGTATAGCCCGGAGGTTGAAAGCCTCTGGGTTCCACCCCCAGTATCACCAAAAAATAAAAAAAATTAAAAGAATTAATTATGCAGAACCAGGTATGGTGGCACACACCTGTAATCCTAATACTTAGGAGGTTGAGACAGGAGGATTGCAGGTTCGAGGCCAGCCTCAGCAATTTAATGAGACCCTGTTTCAAAAATAAATAAATAAATAAATCCGGGTATGGTGGCACACACTTGTAATCCCAGCACTTGGGAGGATGAGACAGGAGGAGCGACAGGTTTAAAGCTAGCCCCAGCTACTTAGTGAGGCTCTCAGCAACTTAGTGAGACCCTGTTTCAAATAAAGTATAAAATAGGCCGGGCATGGTGGCGCACGCTTGTAATCCTTGCGCTTGGGAGGCAGAGACAGGAAGATCGCACAGGTTCGAAGTCAGCCGCACTGGCTTAAGAGACCCTGTTTCCAAAAAAAAAAAAAAAAAAAAAGTATAAAATAGGTCTGGGAGTGTAGACCGGAGGCAGAAGGGTTTCCAGGAACCCCAGTACCACACACGCAAAAAAAAAAAATAGGTCTTGGAGTATAGTTTGGAAGTAGAAAAGCCCCTGGTACCACCCCCAGTACCACCAAAAAAAAAAAAAAAAAAAGAAAAAAAGAAATAGGATGGGAGGGTAACTTGGAGATAGAATGCCCGAGGAGGGTAACTTGGAGATAGAATGCCCCTGAGTTCAATTCCCAGTGTGCGCCCCCCCAAAAAAAGATTTAATTATGCAGGTAAAAATGCTGGCAACACACAGTTGAGGTTTTTTTTTTTTTAAGTGAATAGACCAGTTTAGCAATTCTATTAATTAATCATTGGTTTGTTGTTGTTGTTGTTTTATTTTTTGCAGAACTGGGGATTGAACCCAGGGGCATTCTACCTCCGAGCCACAGCCCTAGCTTTATTTTTTTAATCTTTATTTTTAAAACATGGTCTCACTAAATTGCAGAGGGTCTCACTAAATAGCTGAAGCTGGCCGAGAACCTGCGATCCTTCTGTCTCAGCCTCCCAAGTACTGGGATTACAGCGTGCACCACCATACTCGGCTTATTAATTACTCTTTGTAAGCAAAAACCTATGGGGAAGAGAAAAATGGGTAAATATAGAATACCTCTAAGAACAGGAAAAATGTCACCTTTCCTCAAATAATTCCAGAAATGTGTATTTGTCACTGGACACTCATGTTCTCAGTATGTACAACTGTACCACTGCACTGGTGTATAATCTTTGGTATCAGTAACTAAATCATTACAAAGTAATTAAATCAGTATGAAACTTCCCTTGTGTTTATGGTAAGAGAGTGGGGGGGGGTGGAAATTTCTTTCCTCCTCTCTCTTTTCTTTCTTTTTAGGCAGTACTGGGGATTGAACCCAGAGGAGGTCTAACTCTGGACTATACTCCAGCCCTACTTTAGTTTTTTTAATTTTTTTAAGTTTTCAATATATATCTTAGTTTTATAATTTTTAGCACTTTTATTGGTGCATTATAGTCTCACATAATAATGTAGTTCATATTGACCAGTGGCATACATGCACACAGAAGTTGGAGAGTTTTCCTCTGGTTCCCTCCCCACAGGTCCTCACTAAGTTGCTGAGAGCCTCATTAAGTTGCTGAGGCTGTCCTTGAACCTGCAATCCTTCCGACTCAGCCTCCAGAGTCTGGGATTACAGATGTGTGCTACCACACCCGGCTTCTTTTCTCCTCTTAAGACAAGGAGGGCGTTTCTCCTTATGGCTGCCTGAGCCGCTAGAACTTCCATGGTGCGCCCTTCTCTTCAGCCCACAAAGGAGCCACTGGCCCCAAGGCTGGTGGTGCCACTTTTTTTTGGTAATACCTAAAAACTATAAAAGCTTCACCTATCTTGTAACCATGACAACAAATCCGTAACAGCGACAACAAAACCGTAGCAGTTACAACAAAATTAACACCGAGATAGCACTATGTATCTTACTGCCAGAAGATCCAAAGTGAACCCCACTAGCCTGAAAACTATTTTAAACTGAAAACATCTGAAGAAGCAGTAGCCTCAGAAGAAGAAACCTGCTTAAACTTCTTTTGCTGATTTAATCAAGACCTTCCAAAAAAATATATAGCGGTCATAAATCCCCTGTACAGGAGGTTTACAGCTAGGAGGGAGACTAGCCATTAGCCCTGGAATGAGTAATTGCTTAAACAAACTATTTGAAACTGTCATACTCTCCTTTTCCTTTCATGGGAGCCCTTCCTCCCACCTCCCTTTCCCCCACATCACTGGTCTGTAAACCTCTTTCTCGTGATTCTTGGGGAGCCATTTCACCTAAAGGCTCCCATGCACATAAATCAACTTTATCCTTTCTCCTGCTAACCTATCTATGGTCAGTTATCCAAGCAGGAGGAGAAAAAGGTTTTTCTCCCAACAATATCACCTTACTTAGTCCTCACAACAATCCTTTTGTACTCCCATTTTCCAGGTGAGGAAACTGCGCCTCAGAGAGACTAAGAAAGTCTTAAGATCACACAGCCAATTAATTAGGAGAGATGAGGTTTGATCATTTACTATTTGGAAAAGGAACACAGGCAATTATCCTGACATGCTAAGTACATGATGCCATTGTTCCAGAAAAGCCAACAGTTGATTCTATTTCCCTATTTCCCTTGGACCTTTGGAGCCAGGCGGGCAGAGCTGTGGCACAAGTTGGTTGGTGGCAGTAGCTCAGTTCAAGACTAGTCAGGGAAAGGAGGTTTCAGAGGGAGTTTGTGTGAAGTTAAAAACCCACTGAACACTGGGAACTTGTTCATCACAGTGCCTGTGGCCAGACACCTAGGTGAGAAGGAAGAGGGAAGGAGAGATGATCTCGAACCTGAGCATGGGCAGACACTTCCTTCAAAATCAAGAGATGCACACCGGGAGATCGTTTTTGGACCAGAGGCTCTCACTCAATACAGGTTAGCATCTCAGTCCCTTCCCAGGAAACACACTGGAGTGGACCTGCATGAAAGAGACAGTATTATCATCATTGTCACTATTATTATTACTACTACTATGATTATTTTTTATTGGTGCATTATAGTCATACATCTTAATGAAGTACAAGATGATAGAGACATACATGCACACATCACTATTATTATTATTATTATTATTATTAATTATTTGTGATACTGGGGATTGAATCCAGAAGTATCTACTACCTCTGAGCTACACCCCCAGCCCTTTTTATTTTTTGTTATAAAACAGTCTTGCTAGGTTGCTGAAAGTCTAAGTTGCTGAGGCTGTGCTCAAACCTACGCTCCTCCTGTCTCAGCCTCCCAAGTACTGGGATTACAGGCATACACCACTACACTTGGCTAAGAGACATTATTTTAAGGAAAAACAGTAATCTGCTCAATTTACTTAATTATCATAATTATTGCTATTAATAAAGACTACATTATTATTATTATTATTATTATTATTATTATTATTATTATTATTATTGTTAGTGGTGGTACTGGGGATGGAACCCTTCTACCTCCGGGATACACTCCCAGACCTATTTTTATATTTTTTATTTGGAAACAGGGTCTCTTAAGCCAGCAGGCTGGCTTCAAACCTACGCAATCCTCCTGTCTCCGCCTCCCAAGCACGAGGATTACAAGCGTGCGCCACCACGCCCGGCTACCATCTTATTATTAATAATGTATTTTGACATATAGCTGACCTATAGAAAACCAGTCACTTGTCCTACCAGAAAAGCACCTTTTTGTACTATGGTTCATCCGATTCCAAAGAGAACAAAAGACCACAAAGGGCAACAGCCACTGTCTCCTCTCCCAGATCCTAGATCCCAGATATGATCTCTCTGGGCATCTTGTCTTAACTCTTATTCCTTTCTACTTTGACATGTAAAAATGCCAGCATTGACAGGCACCACTCTGCAGAGAGTGATCACCTACTTTGTTAGTCTTGATTATAGAGGAAAAATTACTGTCAACAAAAAATAAAGTTACTAAGCTAATGATGAATGCCGGAGAAGCAAAGATCAGATTTCAATAATAAAGAGGGAAACTTAGGAAAGTCTTAAATTGAGCAGTGGCTTTCATAGCCCTTGGGGCTGCCTCTGCAGAGGCAGTTAATCATCTGCCTGAACAATCAAATCGATATCCATGACCTTTTCCTTTAGTGTCTATCTCCTGCTTTTTCTCCTCTCCCTCTACAGATAATGAGATTGTTTCTTTTAGAAAAGAAAACATAAATACAAAACAAGTTTATAAATTATGTTTTATTAAAATGAAACTCTCTAAGGAAATTATGTTTAGATATCATAATTATAAGGCTTATCTTTGGTTATCTTTGGTATTATTTGTAGTTTATAACATCTTCCCATAGGTTTTTATTTGATCTATTCCTGTGTCCATCCATTATCTTGGAGACAATGTGGGATAAATTACTCCTAAAAGATGGAAAATGTTTATTTCTATATCCTGGGTGGAATGAGATGAGGTTGAGTAGGTGAGGTGATTAAACTTTCACAAGTTCACTGAGAAAAATATCTATTATTCCTCAGAACATATAACTCTATTGATGCATCCTGAAATTAAACTCAAAATGTCCACAACTCGGGTGATTTTCTAAAGATCTCTGATCTCCTTGAAAAGTGAAATAGACTGTGAAGGAGTTGTTTCCCAGGCTCATCAAGTCGGTCGTCCTTGTGCCTGCAGGAGAGGCCCACACTGCTGGCCTTCTCAAGTTTCTCTTCCAGGAGACAATAAACAATCCCTCCCTGAAGAGTGGTGAGAACAGCTTGGGAGGTGTGAGGTGAGGTCAGGGAGCACTGGCAAAGTCAGGGGCTGAACTTGAAACCCATCCAAAAGATATGGGTCAACCTGGACTGTGCTCAAAAGAGAAATACTGAACCTGAAGGTCCTCAAATTTCAGGCAAATTGAAGCACCTTCCTGCCTGCCTTTAGCAATCCACTGCATAACAGCAGCATGAAGTTTTCTTCTGACTGAACCTTCCTTACCAATAAAAGTCAGTTCCCAGGGAAAATTCTCTATTTTAAAAGGAGTTGATTATGGACACTGACTTTTCCAGGTGCCTTCCTCTAGGAAGTGCCTCCCTTGCACTTCAGTCAAGGGCTGAGTGTATCCTCTTGTAGCACTTGAGTATCACCTCTAAACATTCGTTATATCAGTTCATGGAGTCATTTAGTTGGGGGAAGGGGTTGTCACTGTTGTCAGCGCAATCAGAAGAAAACAGACAGAAGCCCAGATATAAAGCTTATATAACAGAGTGAAATATTAGAGTTTAAACCAAGGCACTGATACTAAACATGGAGAGGAGGTGACCAACCAACTCAACAAAAATGTCAGAAATAAACCCCACAGAACCTGATCATTGACTGTTTGTGCAGACATGAGTCAAAGGGAGGGGTGGGTGTCTTGGTCAACATTCCCACTGCTATAATGTAAGACAGTTGACCACACAACTTAGAGGAAGGAAGGTTTATTCGCTCACAGTTTCTTGGAGATTCTGGGTTCAGTCCATGTGAGGCCAGGTCTGAGGAGTTCAAGTCATGAGAGCAGGAAGCAAAGAGAGGAAGAGAGCAAGACTCTGCTTTCACAGCATGGAGGCCAGAGGCAAGAGAATGATCAGGGAGGAGGAGGACAGATGTATAATCCCAGGGACCCATACTCTAGGGACCCCTCCTTAGCAACAAACCCTGCTTCCAACATTACTACCTTGTGTCTGTGAGGGCTGGGGGGACATTCTAAATCCTAACCATTACGGCCAATGATGGGTGGATGACAATGCCCACGTGCTGATGTAGGGAATATAGAAAATATGGAACTTTAAGGACCGAGGCAAAGAGAAGACAAGTGAGTTAATTGTTGGGATTCTGAGTTTGAGGTTCCATGGGACTGAAGGGATACAAGGAGCTGACAGCTGTGTGTAAGACTGAAGCTAAAAGATGTTAGAATTGCAGATTTGGCTGGGCGTGGTGGCGCACGCTTGTAATCCCCGCGCTTGGGAGGCAGAGACAGGAGGATCGCGCAGGTTCAAAGCCAGCTGCACACGCTGGCTTAGGAGACCCTGTTTCCAAATAAAAATGTAAAAATAGGTCTGGGAGTGTAGCCCGGAGGTAGAAGGGCTTCCAGGAACCCCAGTACCACCAAAAAAAAAAAAAAAAAAAAAAAGAATTGCAGAATTGGGCTTTGTGGTATTTGTGGAGGTGTGCCACCCAGGCCTCCTGTTGGGAGAAGACACTGCAAAGAGCATAATTGGTAGGCAGCTTTCTGCATATTTGCTCTCCATCCATTGCAGTGTTGGCATGGGCCTGGCCTTGGATTCCGCTCACACAGGCTTTCTCAGATGTGTCCTGCAATCTGAGGCTCTTCCCACCTGTCAAGTCCTCCTTCCTTCCCACCTTCCTTTTGCAAATGTCTGGTTGGCATAATGATCTGAATGCTCTCCCTGCCTGCTGTTGCTGTTTCTATCAGTTCTCCCAATAAAGTTCAATACATCTTCCACTTTGGTGTCTGTTTCTTGGAGAACCTGGACTGACATAGTCACCCATGTATAGTTAAAACATCAATGTATAATTAAAAGAATGGGAGTAAACTGGATATTCCTGGGAGGACATATGGAATGTAATTAATAAATTATTGAAATGTTGAAGTTAACTAAGAGTGGAGAAAAATTAACATTTAGGTAGTGATAAGAGGGGCTCCTGTAGCTAGATTGTCCTGGCTTAATCAGGTACCACTGAGTTGATTGCTTGGTCTTTCTAAACCTTGATTTCCTTGTAGGCAGTGGTGGTGGGATAATAGTACTCATTAAAGATGAGTAGATTAAAATGAGAAAAAAAAGCTAGGCGTGGTGGTGCCTGCTTGTAATCCTAGCGCTTGGGAGGTAGAGACAGGAGGATCGCGCAGGTTTGAAGCCAGTCTTGCTGGCTTAAGAGACCCTGTTTCCAAATAAAAAATATAAAATAGGTCTGGGAGTGTAGCCCGGAGGTAGAAAGGTTCCATCCCCAGTACCACCAAATAAATAAATAAATAAATAATGAGAAAAATATGTATCTTAGGAAACTTCCAGCAAATGTTAAGAGCTCAGTGAAAGTTGAGTATATCCTCAGAAGAAATGAACAAGGAGCCCTTAAAGTAGTTAGAAGGGGCTAGGGAAGGAAGAGGAGGACCCACAAAGCTAAGGAGGCAGAAGTTTCAAAAAGGGCAATAGTCTCAAAAGTCATAAAGAACAAAGAAGGATAAGGTAAAATAATTAACAGGCTTGACAGTTAGTGATGACTATAGCAAGAGCTGTCTCAGAGGCAAGAGGAAGATGAAACCAGAGGACGGTGATTTAAGGAGGGAATGGTGGGTGACAGGAAAGGAGGGAGCAATCTCCACACCTTCCAGAAGCTTGGCTTTGAAATAAAAGAGAGAGGGAGAAGGAGAGAGAGGGTGTTGATAAAATGGAAGTCCAAGAACCCAGGAGGGGAGTCAAACTTCATTGCACACAGATGATAAAGTACTCCAAGATGGGAAGAGAGTGAATGAGGTTGTGGACAACAGGAAAGAATGGGCTCCAAAGCACAGACAGAAGAAGTTAATCTGTCCAGCAGGAAGGGTGGGTGATGTCCTGAGACCCAATATGTAAGGAAGACGGCAAAGAGAGGTTAGAAGACAGAAATATAAAGACATGCCCAATGATGACTTCTATTTTTCTTTCTAAACAAGTTGCCAAGGTTTCACCTGTTGAAGAGGGCAGAGGTGGGGAAGGCAACTTGAAGAATAGTGTGAAGATTCGTTTCATTGTTATAGATGTCCCTTCTCCCCTCACAATGTCTGTCAAGTTCTTCCCTATGTGGTCTTAGGCTGAGAGTTTTCACACAGCTGCTGTTCTTAATGTCTGCTCTCTCTGTGTGAGGTGGATATTACTATTCTCATTTCACAGATGAGGAAAGCTCAGGCTCAAGGAGGTTGAGTCAGTGGTCTAAGATGGATGTGGTCTAGCAAAGTGCTCAGTTGACATTTGTCACATGAGTGGCCTACAGAGACCAGTCTATTTAGTGGGCTGTATCCTTGTGTGATGGCTTTTTCTAACACTCTTTTTTGCGATTGAGTGTACTTTTACACTGTTATGTCTTGGATCAGCCATAACTTCCAAAAATTTCACAGTAACAAACAAACAAACAAACAAACAAACAAACACAAAAAGTAGTCAGAGGAGGAAATGCCAGGGTGACTTTATTTACTCCAAAAAGAAAAGCTACTTATAAGATTATGATTGATTGGGAAATGAGATGTAGTTGGACAAAAGCACTTGAAGCTCCAGCCTCTGACATTTTGAACAAGGACCTCCCTGAATGTTGGAGTTGATGTGCGGACTGTTTTAGTTGTTGTTAATATCTGGATGAAAATGTCTGCCAAAACATTTCACTGAAGGGTCTAGAATATACGTTCCAAGCCTACAATTGAAGGTCAGCAGCTGATATCAATGTGTGCGTGCTGGCATTCACCAGTTCATCTGGCTGAATGAAAAAGAGCCAATTGTGTCTTCAAGACACTGTGTATTGTTAATACTTTTAAGCCTACATCTAAGTTGTGCCTTTGTATTTATAACAGTAAAAAAAAAAAAAAAAAAAAAAAAAAGAATGGTAAGCCGGGCATGGTGGTTCATGCTTGTAATCCCCATGCTTGGGAGGCTGAGACAGGAGGATCGTGCAGGTTCGAAGCCAGCCTCAGCTACTGAGTGAGGCTCTCAGCAACTTAGTGAGGACTTGTTTCCAAATAAAGTATAAAATAGGTCTGGGAGTATAGCCCGGAGGTAGAAAAGCCCCTGGGTTCCACCCTCAGTACCACACACACACACAAATGAGAGAATGTTACAAGTAATAAAAGTTGAGGTAATGAATGAAAAGGGCAGTAGATTCCAAGTTCTTTGAGGGCAGGGATTGTGTCTTATGTAAATATTGAAAACTCTTTTTAGGGGACTGACCCAATGTTTGGCACATGATCTGGGCTAATCAAATTCTTGTTGAATTGTATTGAACCACATCAATATTACAGACAACAAAGTGGTCAGAGATTGGTAAGCTATTTAAACCTGATTTATTTTTCTTCTATAACAGAGCATAGAACTGTTACACAACAGTAACAGTTATCAATTAGTAATTGATACTAATTCATTACTGAAGTTCAAAATGAATTATTAATCCCCAAGAATATTCTATAGCCAAGGATGTCTGTCACTGCAAGGAGTGAAGAAAGACTAACCTTCCTAAATTGTGTCCCTTTTTTCCTCTTTAAGACTTTGTTTTTAGAGGTCTTTGGAACTGTAGTTCTAATTCTCATTCTATCCCTGCCTTACTGTTTGACCTTACAATGAGTCACTTAATCTCTGTTAATACTTAAATTTCTCCTTCAGGAAAAACCAATGGGCCTGGCTATATAGTTAGCAACTTTCAGGCATCAAAAATTGGATGTATTATTCAGAGACATTCATCATCACTGGAAGGCCAACGGAAATGAATCCCAAATGCAAAGCCACGTGCAAACTCCCTCAACTCCTTCCAATTGAGCCCTTGGGGTTGCTAAGTCACTGTGGAGTGTAGCGGGTGGGAAAAGATAAGGAAGCTGAGAATGGTTGACCACACCCAAAGGGGGAGAGAGCCTAGCAGTAGAGGGCAGTGAGGAGAAAACTCAGCTCTATGGCCAGAATGATTGTGACTGGACCATGGGTGTGCCCATCTGAAAAGAGTATACTAGCCTTGCTTTTAAAAGATAACTGAGAAAGACTGCCATGCACGCCAGCCTTCCACATTTAAAGTTAAGTGAAATAAAATGCAAGTTTGTAGAATAACTCAATTATGGAGTACTTAGGTTTTTGTAGTATTCACCACTGTTTTTTCTTTTCTAAATAGAAAGCACCTCCAGAGCCTTTAAATAAGATAAACGTTAAAGATCAGATTTCTATACTGTGCATCAGTAGCAATCTGAAAGTAAGAAGATTGTGTGGCTTCTCCTGGCATGTGATAGATGATGGAAGATGAAGTACAGGAGAAGCAGAGGCTGGGACACAGTTCCAATCCATACTGCCCATCCAGGTTCCAGGCACCTTTCTTCTTCCTGAACCATATTTTTCAGGGAGGAAAAAGATCCACAAAAGTGAAAGCCCACACTCCTATGAAAAAGATCTAGAAGGCGTTCAGATACATGACTCATTTTCACTACAACAGAGCTTAGGAACCTTACCCAAAAGGTGTGAGCAATTTCATTGGCTATAGTCAGAGTTCTCCAAGGGCACAGGTCAATTAGCCACCTTGTAGACATCGCACTGCCTAACTCATCTCTAGAATGGGGCCATGCTGATGGCAGGTCTTCTCCTCCATTGAATGTCTGTCCATACACTGGCCTCTGCAGGCAACAGCAGAATGCCTTTGAGTCCCCACCCACTTCTCTCCTCAGTTCACAGCACCATCTGTATATTTACTGGCTAATAACAATAATGGATGGACACTCCAATTGCATATGAAAACCTCTGAGGCACCACTTGCAAGGCGGTGGAGCTTATCTACAGCATTGTGGAGTGACTGATGAGAGGGGTTCTCAGCACAGCTGAGTGCTCCAGGAATCTGTGATAATAGCAGTTCATAAATTTGTTTTCTTGCGACAGTATTTACAAGCTCTGTGAGCCATGGTGGAATTCAATAGATATTCAATATGATAAAACATTAAAATTTCAAAGTTATGATTTGCATATGGTTAGAATAAAAATGGCAAATTTTCAGAGAAAAAAACAGAACCATGAAAGAGTTCATTCGGAATTGATACACTAGTTAAAAGAACTGTCGCGCGCAGTGACGACTCTTACACGATCTTCCTCAAGCAGTTTTATTACCCCAGGTTCTTATACAGTTCCCGTTCCTCTTTAATGCTCTCTCAGGTAAAAACAACATCAGTCTTCTATCTCCTCCCTCATCACTCCACCAACCCTCCTCCGTGGCACTCTACGTCTCTGCTGCAGCACACACCGGTCACAATGGTGGCTTTGTGAACATGTCCGTCCCAGCTCGGAGCCCAGAGCAGTCCGCCAAGGAACTGCTCTTCCTGTCCACCAACCCTCTTAGCTCCTTCTCCTTCTTCCCGCTAGGGCATGCGCGCTTTTTAACCTTCTCCTGGGCGGGCAGGTGGTAGCACGAGGCGTTGCGTCACTAATTATCCGTAAGGCGCCTGATAGGGCTCACTGCGCAGGCTCAGGGCACCGCCAGTCTCGTGAGCCTCGTGACTTGGCTGCAAGCCCAGGCGCCATCTTGAGTCCACGCTGGCAACAAGCCTGGGTGCCACCTCGGTCCTGCCGAGTGGGCCCCAACATATCTCCCTTTTTGTTTTATTAAAATAAGGCTCGGGATCGTGCCTGTCTTAGGTTGCCGACCCTCAAGGACCATTCTTACCCGTCATTGGGAGAACAATAGCATGATTGTTTCCCTGTCTTAGGTTGAAAGGTCCCGGGGACGATCTTACCCGTCACTGACTACCGATCCAGCATACTGAGCCGTACATGGGGAGATAAGCCAGCTTCTAGGGCTGCCAGAGCTTGCACCAATATGCGCTGTTGTTGCAGTGCGCGTTGTCGAGTTCGCCTGATATATCCAACCATGAAACATCATGCTACCACCAGCAAGAATGCCCAGAACGCCATGCCACCCCAGTCTTTTAAAAAACCCAATGTTCCGTGTATTAAGTCCATTCATTGTTGTACTGTGGCGACTTCCACGCGGGTAGAATTAATTGCAGCGATGGATGCTCATAGCTCAATCATGGTGTGTTCAAATTCACGGCTCCAAGTTCCTAGAAGCGTCTTGCTTAATTGACGAAACAAATTGCCTGCATGGGAGAAATTCTGATACTGCACATACGTTATACATATAGTCCAGATAATTGAGCTTGCTGAGCCATGCCAGCAGCCACATGTGAGGATAGAGCATTTATAGTGGTTGCAATAACTGCCACGGCCACAGAGGCCACAATTACAGCAATAAGAGCAGAAATTCCAAAGTCTCCAAGGGTGCATAGAAGCATAGCAGAAAGTCAGAAAACAGGTATCAATAAAACAACCTAAACTATCATTAACCAAGGTAAAGGAAGAGGGAAAGTAGAAATAATTCCCCAAAGATCTTAAAGAAAACAACTCATCTCTACAGTACCAAGCAGCAGTTTACAACTCTTACGTTAGGAACTAATCTTCTGACCTATCCTTTACACATTAGGCGCCTTTTCCAACTAACCTCAGGTGTCTTCCATCTATGGTGGCGGATTAGGAGAGGGAGTCGAATCAGGACCAGCCCGATTCTCTAACTTGCTTACACTAAAAAATATCCTCCTTAATGGAGCCCCCTTTGATCGGGGAAAATACAGCGCTGTCCCTCGCTTTTCCGCGAGCCTCGCTTATCCGCGAGCCTTATTTACTAAATATCCTCCTTAATGGAGCCCCCTTTGATCGGGGAAAATACAGCGCTGTCCCTCGCTTTTCCGCGAGCCTCGCTTATCCGCGAGCCTTATTTACTAAATATCCTCCTTAATGGAGCCCCCTTTGATCGGGGAAAATACAGCGCTGTCCCTCGCTTTTCCGCGAGCCTCGCTTATCCGCGAGCCTTATTTACTAAATATCCTCCTTAATGGAGCCCCCTTTGATCGGGGAAAATATCCTCCTTAATGGAGCCCCCTTTGATCGGGGAAAATATCCTCCTTAATGGAGCCCCCTTTGATCGGGGAAATAACTTGCTTACACTAAAAAATATCCTCCTTAATGGAGCCTCCTCCTCCCTTTTCGGAGTCAAAGGAGTACTTACCAGCCGGCTGCCCTGGACTGCCGAGGTTCTGATCAAAGCGAAGTTCCCCGTACGGGCCACCACTTGTCGTGCGCAGTGACGACTCTTACACGATCTTCCTCAAGCAGTTTTATTACCCCAGGTTCTTATACAGTTCCCGTTCCTCTTTAATGCTCTCTCAGGTAAAAACAACATCAGTCTTCTATCTCCTCCCTCATCACTCCACCAACCCTCCTCCGTGGCACTCTACGTCTCTGCTGCAGCACACACCGGTCACAATGGTGGCTTTGTGAACATGTCCGTCCCAGCTCGGAGCCCAGAGCAGTCCGCCAAGGAACTGCTCTTCCTGTCCACCAACCCTCTTAGCTCCTTCTCCTTCTTCCCGCTAGGGCATGCGCGCTTTTTAACCTTCTCCTGGGCGGGCAGGTGGTAGCACGAGGCGTTGCGTCACTAATTATCCGTAAGGCGCCTGATAGGGCTCACTGCGCAGGCTCAGGGCACCGCCAGCCTCGTGAGCCTCGTGACTTGGCTGCAAGCCCAGGCGCCATCTTGAGTCCACGCTGGCAACAAGCCTGGGTGCCACCTCGGTCCTGCCGAGTGGGCCCCAACAAAGAACGATCCAGTCCACTTAGCAGCAAAACATTCTGCTTGAACCATTCCTGGCATTTTGGGCATCCTTATGGCCCCTGTCAACAGCACAGATCCCATAAGTAGTAATCAGGCTGAGATTTTTAGTCCATTCGTTTATTTGTCAAGGATGCTGTAAAGGAAGCTTCTAGTACAGGTACAGTGAAGAGCTTCTCCAAATTACTATTGGAGAGAATTAAGGTCAGATCCAATCTAGTTATTTTCTTTTGAGTTTGCTCCTCACGCTGCAGTTGTTTAAGGGAAGCGATGAGAGATGGGCATTTATCTTTTGTCATACCAAAGTTATGGGATAAATGGCAAACATATAGTAACTCTTCTCTTGTGGGCTAAATATGATTAGATGCTCTTATGCTCTTGATTTGCTTTAATGTTTATGGTTAATTTTTCAATGTTGTTTGTAGCAGAGAACATTGTCCTACATCCATTTTCCTTCCTTGTGGTTATAGCACCTGGATTTTCTTTGGGGAAGCCATCCCTCCCTCACCTTGAGGATGGATACATGTGCCTGTGGGTGACTATTCAGAATGGGCAAAAGATCTAGTCTTAGCCAGTTAGAACTCAACATTTCCTTGATCCCAGGATTGGTTTATGGATAAGTCTGAAGTTAGACAAAAAGGACATTTGCTGAAACTATGATGGTTCAGGAAGTCCTCTCTCTCTACCTCCTTTCTCCTACATTCTAGCTGCTAGAATGTATGCTTTTGCCATCTTGACACAATGAGGCGATGAACCTTAGAAGAAAGCAGAGCCACTTCCCCCCAAAAGGAAGAAAAACGATGACATCATCTTAGCACCTTAATAAATGTCCCTTCTGATGGGAGTCTACTTAACTTTGCTTTCTGCTACTTAAAACTGAAAGTGTTCTGACAAGTGCATACAATTCTTTGTATTCTTTCTTCCTGATTATTTATGTCTAAATAGTTCTCAAACCTAAAGAAAAATAAGAATTATAAAATGAATGTCTGTGTTTATCTAAATTCATCAATTGTTAATAATGTTACACATTAGCTTATGTATCTTTCATGTTTTGTTTTCCTACTACACAGCACCAGTAATATTTTCATACTGAGAAAATTAAGGTAAATAATATCAAATAGGTATCTCATATTTAAATACTCTCAATCTTCCTCAAATGTTTTTTATTTTATTTTACTTTACGTTAAATGTTGATCAGGTTTCAGGTACTAAATATGGTTTTGTCTCTTTTAATTAATTAATTAATTATTTTTTTGTGCTACTGGAGATGGAACCCAGGGTCATTCTACCTCTGAGCTATACTCCCTGCCCAATTTTTTAGTCTCTTTATTTTTGAAACAGGGTCTCACTGAGTTGCAAAAGGCTTCCCCAAGTAGCTGAGGCTATCCACAAACCATGATTGTCTGGTCTCATCCTCCTAAATTCTGGGATTACAAGCGTGTGCCATCACGCCCGGCTCTGACTCTTAATTTAGAATGGTACCCTTAACTTTTGTTGTGTTGTTTCTTTGATAACACTGTTTTCCATCTTGCTTATAGAACCCACCATTTTGTTTTTTAGAGCTCAGGTCTCATAGAATATACCACATCCTGCATCTATCTTCTTATTTACTCAGGATTAGATTTACATGTTAAAACAAAAATACTTTGTAGGTGGCATTGTTTTATACATATATTTCTGTACCTGGCTTTTTTTTCCTCTTACATTACATATTGGAAACAACTCCACTCAATCTCCAACAATCTCCCCTAGTCTTTTTAAGGCTTGCATAATACTCCTTTGTGTGGAATAATTTGTAATTAGTATAAAATTCAAAATAATTTATAACTATTACATGATACTAAATTATGTCTGTAATTCATTCCATAGGTCTTCTAAGGATAGACATTAAGGTTGTTTATTAATTTTTCTATTACAAAATTGCCACAATGAAATATCTCATGCACATGTTGTTATATATTTGGAGGTCTTGGATTCTTAGAAGTGCAGAGCTGAGTCAACAGATAGGTACATATGTAGTTTTGTTAGTTGTTGCCAAGCTCCCTTGTATAGGAGGTTGGCAAAATAGTCTGACTTAACAGTATTCCACCTGGTCTTGTAGAAATTTTGCTCTTATTTTACATTCCACGAGTTTTTTTTTTTTAATATCCTTAGAGCACAATCTATTTTGCATTTCTCCTTTTTATCTTCACAGCACCTAACAGTGTATTTTTCTAGGAGGCACACCTCAGTAGGTGCTGAACGAGGTAGTAGAGGAATGAGTCTGTGAATGAGTAAGTTATTCTTTCCCATGCAAAGCATCCTCACTCATGACTCAAGAAAAGTAAAAACATTTTTCAAGACTCCTCTACAAGTCAACATAGAAGATGTAATAGATTGATAAATATGCAGGCAAGCAAGAAAAAGTGGGATGCTAACCTTGAGTTTTTGAAATAGCTACCAGAACACATTTGATTGGCATCTGCAGTGTGCCAGACAAGAGAGATACAGAGTGTAACGATGACGTTATGGATCTCAAATTTACAATCTAGTTATGGCTGTAGCGATGCAGGATATGTGTGCACATATACACAGTAAGCAGAAAGAGTAGTGTGTGACAAATACCAAGAGGATGGTGCAGATGTTTTAATGCAATAGGAGTTACAGTGAGAGAAAACACTGTTTTGGAGTAGGGCCTGGGATGCAGTGGACAGATTCCATTGCAGTTTTGACACTTGATTTCAGATGAGGCGGGATTCAAATCGGAAGAGGGCCTGAAAAACAAATAGGGTGTTAATGGTGTAGTTATGTGGCAGTAAGCAAATCCATCTGGCTGGACTAGGGAGCTCACACACGAGAGCAGCAGGTATTGGAACTTATAGTTTGTGCCAATTCTGGGGCAAGCCATGAATGTCCTGCAAAGAAATGTGATAGATTATGGCAGCAAAGGTTTAGTTTGCATGAAAGTTTGCATGCTTTTTTGTGATCCTCAGTTCTGTTTCTTTGGAGGAATCCTTCTCCACCTTGCATGGTCCTGGTGAGTCTGTGAAAGTGAAGTCAGTCATCCTCTTCAGTGCCAAAGGGTAGAGCATAACTGATGACCACTCTACCAAGCAGGAGCACGGAGAATCACCATGGGATGTATACATGGACACGGAAGAGGAAGGTCCTTCATTCCTGGGATTGCAAAATGGAGAGGATGGGGTATGGGGCAGTCAGTAGTGGCCCTACTCACCTTGTGGTGGAACACATAAACAGTATGAAGCTCAGCTGAGTCAGGTAGAGGGATGCTGGAGAGACAGAGTTCCCATCATCACTGGAGTGCCGGGATCCACCTGTGCCTGAACCAGCACTCCTCTCCTGGACCTCCTGCCAGTGACATGTAAACCAATATGTTTCTTTTCTGTTTCAGTTCCTCTGAAATTGATTTCTGACATTTTCCTTGGAAAGAGACTTATGAGATATGAAAGGCTTAGACTTCATCCCACAGATCACAGCTTTCCAAAGTGGTTTCCTTTGATCACTGGTCCTGGAGGTCTTTTAAAAAAGAAGTTTCGCCAGGCGTGGTGGCGCACGCTTGTAATCCCAGCATTCGGGAGGCTAAGACCGGAGGATCGCAATTTGCAGACAGCTACTTAGTGAGGCCCTCTGCAACTCAGTGAGACCTGGTTTCAAAATAATGAATAAAAAGAAATAGGGCAGGGGGTGTATCTCAGAGGTCAAATGCCCTTGGGTTCCATCCCCAAACCTGCAAAAAAAAAAAAACAAAAAACAAAGTTTCATGGTAAAACTAGTTTTGAAGTGCTGCATTAACACCTTAGCATATTAAACAGTCAAGAAGTCCTCCTGCGAGGTAACTTTGTCCTGAAGCCTTCCATAGGTCCCTCACCTCTGTTGTACCCTGCTTGGTGTCCTGGGGGCTGCCTTGCACCTCTTGCTGTTGGTCTCAGCTGGGTTTGGACATCAGCAGGAAGCAACATAAGGACAGGGGGAGGGAGGAAGGCGTGGCTGTTTTTATCCTCCTGGCTCTGCCCATTGAAGCCATTCAGTTCTATGTCCCTCAGTCCAAGAACGCAGGTCCTGCTGGGGATCCTTTCCTGGCACCCTTCCTCTCCCTGCCCTCCTGGCACCCTTCCTCTCCCTGCCCTCCAGGTGGTTGGTGGTTTTCTGCTGCTACCATCCCTGTGCTCTCCTTTGTGGTTTCCTCAAACCCTAACTAGTCATTTACTGAATTATCTTGAAACTAGTCACTTTGAGTGTACTGTTTCCTGCCAGGACCCTACTGAAATAATATTGCTAATTAATCCATTATTTTCTAAATTTATTAAACTTACAATTACTTTTATTAAAACATTTTTATTTAGCTGGGCGTGGTGGCACACGCTTGTAATCCCCACGCTTGGGAGGCTGAGACAGGAGGATCACGTAGGTTTGAATCCAGCTTCAGCTGGCTTAAGAGACCCTGTTTCCAAATAAAATATAAAATAGGTCTGGGAGTGTAGCCCGGAGGTAGAAGGCCCCTGGGTTCCATCCTCAGTACCACCACACAAAAAAATCATTTAATTTATTAAACCTAAATTCATTAGACCTGTAATTGTTTTTAAAAATGGAGGGATATCTACATCTATGTCACAGAATACACATTTTGGCCACATTCTTTGGTAAATGCCTTGGTAGGGCAGTGACTTTGGCACAGCATTTTGGAAGGATGGAGGTAGCCAGACCTGTCTTCCATTCTTTCCCTGGAGCATTCCATTTACAGCATCTGGTCCTTCCAACAGGCTGGCATGCTGGTGCCCCTTTGGACTTAGATTTTACTACTTCTGTGTACAGTACCTTCTTGCCCTGAGGACCTCTCTTTCTGTTCCTCTCCAACCCAGAGCCACCATTAAAAAAATCCTAGTGCTTGTTAACATTTGCCATTGAATATTCCCCAAAGTGCTGGAGCTCACCCTGTTCCCTATAACTCATGTGGCCATTGCAGTTCACACACACCCATGTAAATGAGGGCGTATTCTAAACTTTACCTACAGAGTTCATTTTTCTCAAGTTTTATTCCTTCTCTTGAGCTAGATTTTAAGATCCTTAATGATAGGAACACTATCACCATTTCTTTTGTATCTCAAAACTTTCAAATGCATGCTAGTCTATATACAGAGAACGCCCCTTTCATCTCTCTTCTGGTCCATGGATGAGGCTATTGTTTCCTACTCAGTTTAAATTCCATCATAGTGGAAGGTCCTTCCTGATCATCCCAGACAGGTGTGATGTCTCAGTTTCTGACAGGCTAGCACTGATTATACTCCAAAGCAAGTATCCATGCACTCTGGCATATAGTATTATCTAGAACTATTGTATATATCCTGCTACTACTTAACTCTCTGTGCACTTCAATCTTGAAGCCATAACCAATTTAAAAACAGTATTATGGGTTGAATTATGTCTCAATCTAGAAAAACAAAATCCACCTTATTTGTATCAGTTCTAACCCCCAGAACCTCTGAATGTGGCTTTATTTGGCAGTAGGGCCATTGTGAAGGAAATGAGTTGAGATGAGATGAGGTCATACTGAAGTAGAGTAGGCACAAAATGAATATGATTAATATCATAAAAAGGGGGATCTGAGGCGGGCGTGGTGGCGTACGCTTGTAATCCCTGTGCTTGGGAGGCGGAGACAGGAGGATCGTGCAGGTTCGAAGCCAGCCGCACTGCCTTAAGAGACCCTGTTTCCGAATTTAAAAAAAGAGTATGAAAAATAGGTCTGGGAGTATAACCTGGAGGTAGAAGGGTTTCCAGGAACCCCAGTACCACCAAAAAAAGGGGGGGGGGGATTTGGATGCAGACATATAGACAGGGAGAGCATCATGTGAAGATGGGTTATACTGCCACAAGCTAAGAAACACCAAAGACTGTCGGCTATGTCAGAGGCATAGATCATATTCCCTCTCGCTGCTTCAGACGGAACCAGCATTGCTGCCATCTTGATCTGGGCTTCCAGGGCTGGGAGGCAATCCGTTGCTGTCCTTAAAGCTGCCTGACTTGTGGCACTTTGTTATGGAAGCCCCAGGAAACTAGTACAAGCAACTCAAGGACAGGATCCCTACTGCAGATCTCTTGCTTGTTTCTTATGTCACTGCTGACAACTTAATTCACTTCTTGGAACCTTAACTTTTTCTTTTGCAAAGTGGAGATAGCATCTACTTTGGAAAGTTGTTCTAAGGATTAAAGAAGATACATTAAAATGCTGGGCACAGTGCCTGACACCGTTAAAATGTCCAATAAATGCTAGGTCTGGTAATTCTAATCCTCTTATTTTACAAATGAGGAACTGGGACCTAGACATGCAAAGTGCCTGTCTAAGCTCACATAGTTAAGTAGCTGAGCAAGCTTGCTGGAAAAGGAAAAAAGAAAAAAGAATCCGACAAAACAAAACAATAAACCCACTCCAAATTGATAGGCTTCAACTACTACATACACTATGTTGTGGGGAGGGGGATCAGGGAGGTACTGGGGATTGAACCCAGCAGCATTTTATCTCCAAGCTACACCCCCAACCCTTTTTATTTTTTTGTTTGGAAACAGGGTATGGTGAGGTTGCTGAGTCTTGAGACGTTGCAGAAGCTGGCCTCAAACCTGCAATCATCCTGTTTCAGTCTCACAAGTACTGGGATTACAGGACTGCACTACCATACCTGGATGTACACTATGTCTTATTTTTCATTGGTAAAGAGAACAATTAATGTGGTGACATTAGTTGGGTGGTACTCTGTGCGTGTTTGTTTTGCTTACTGCTATGCTACACCTGGGGCTGTGAATTTGAGGAGTGGAACCTCTGTACGTTTTTTCTACCCACATATAATGGAGACAAGTAAAATCTTAAAGCAAGCTAGCCTTCCTTTTTTGTACTAAATGAAATTTCCTTGCCTAAGAATGGTGTGGGTAATATATTTATATAATCAATGAGCAAAATATGTAGGAATAGGCTTATAGAATACCATTACTTTGTATGTACAAACACTCCTGTTTAACAGTTATCAAATTATGCTTGAATCAACTTAACCTCCATATTCCTTCCAAATGCAGGCTCTTCACATTTGGCAAGCCTCCTATTCACTTGGCCTTCTAGTTGCAATGAGCTTCCCTCTCATTTTGATTTGACTGAATATGAAGTCAGCTGCAGAATGATTGGTTTCTTCACAGGTTAATCAGATAAAATGCCTATTGTTCCTGCCCCATAATTACGCTTATTCTGGTGACATAATTCAAAATTGATGATAACTATTAAACTACAATGACCTAATATAATTGGTAATGACTGGACAGGCTTTTTATGCATCACCATACTGCTTAGCAAAGTATCTGCCGCTCCACATGCTGAGAAATCAATCATGAGCTGAACAGGTGGGGCCAGGAAAGGTGAGTGCCACCCTATAACAGGCAAAGGATCTTATTGCAAATGTTGGGTGGATCCTGTATGTCTGTCATTTTAGATGGCAGGTTCCTCAGTGAAAACAAGGAGAAGAGAAAGTGCCTGAAAGATGATTAAACGCTGAGATCTCACTGATTTTTCCGTTCTCTTCCGTCATGCCATGACAACTTGCACCAGAGAAATTTCTTTTTTCAAAACTGTAAAAGGATATTGAAATATCTCCTTTTGAAACAGAAACTTGGGAGATGTAATTTCTGAGATAAAGCTGTCAGGAAAATAAAGCAGAATCAACGTTTGACAGGTTAACTTTAATTTTTTTTATTTTTGCAGACCTAATATACTCTCTCTCGGCAAACTTCATCTATCAGCTCAACATACTATTTTGAGGCTTAAAAAAAAAGGGAAAAAGAAATATTTAAAGATAATAAAGGGCATGGGGAATGCCCCTCAAGCTGAGAATCAGCCCTTTCTACCAACCTCTCCTCCAAGGGCAGTTAGAAGCGCCCAAGGGCCAATAGGTGAGGAAGAAGGTAGCTCTGTGTGCTCTCTTTCATCAGCTGGTAATTTAAAAAGCTACCTGTTCTCCTAGGCTTCAAGAGTTATCCGAACAGCCAATATCTTTTAGGTTTTCATAATCCCATGATAAAGACCACTGTTGACAGAGCAGAAACTATACCACACCTTGCTTCCTGAGTGTTTTTATTTTTATTTTTTTCTGTCTCAAAATCATTATAGGTAAATGGCTCTCTGAGTTCCTGAATGCTAGGTGACAGGGCTGGGAGCTGGGAGCTGGGTGTCAGCAGGGGAAGGAGGAAAAGGAAACATTTATTCTTTCCCAGCAGAAGTTCTAAGTTTCACTTCCATCTACTTCAGGGGTTGCACAGGGTTTAGGGGATTCCTGAGCCTCTCAAAACCCTATTCACAACTGTGCCATGTAGCTCGGTGCATTTGTGGAGAAGAGGGTTCATAGCTTTCAAAGGTATGCTACTTTAGAAAAAGTGAAATACCACTTTTTTATTATATACTTTTATTATATACTTTTATTGGTGCATTATAGTCTCATATCAATGTAGTTCACAGCGATAGTGACATACATGCAGAAAGCACTTGGTGAGCTTTCCCCCAGGTGCCTCCCCACTGTCCTCCCTTCCCCATACAGGGTATTGAGATTGACATTGGTATTTTCACAATGGTATTCTACACAATGGCAATAGAAGTAATCGAAGCCCCTCCAGTATACTTATTACTCCTTAGCTTTCACATATGAGAGAAAACACATGACCCTTCCCTTTCCATGACTGGCTAATCTCACTTAACATAATATTCTCCAGGTCCAGCTATTTTCCTGCCAATGACATAATTTTGCTCTTCTTTATTACTGAGTAGAATTCCATTGTATGTATTTCCCATAACTTGGTAATCTATTCATCTGTTCATGGGTACCTAGGTTGGTTCCATAATTTGGCTATTATGAATTATACTGGTATAAACACGAATATGTATATATTACTAGAATTTCTGATTTCAGTCCCTTTAGAAAGATACCTAGGAATGATATGACTGGATCAAAAATGGTGGATCTATTACCAATTTTCTGGGGAATTTTCACACTGATCTCCATAACAGCTGCACTAATTTGCAATTCCACCAATAGTATAGAAAAGTCCCTATTTTCCACTTCCTCACCAGCACTTACTGTTGTCTGACTTCTTGATGTTTGCTATTCTGATGGGAGTTAGATAGAATCTCAGGGTAGTTTATATTTGTATCTCTCTGATTGCTAATAATATTGAACATTTTTTCATGTATTTATTGGACATTTGTATCACTTCTTTTGTGAGGTGTCTATTTAATTCATTTGCACATTTCTTGATTGAGTTTTTTAGAGTATTAAGTCTTTTAAGTTCTTTGTATATTCTAGATATTAGTCCTTTCTCAGAGGAATAGATGGCAAATATCTTCTCTCATTCTGTAGGCTCTCTCTTTAGACTGTTGGTAGTTTTCTCCGACAAGAAATCTTTTAGTTTAATGTTATCCCATTTTTTACTTCTTGTTTTAATTTCCTGAGCTTTAGGGGTATTATTGAGGAAATTTCCATCTATACCTATATATTGGAGTGTTTGACCTATGCCTTCCTCTAGTAACTTCAAAGTCTCTGGTCTAATTTCCAGGTCTTTGATTCATCTTGACTTGACTTTTATGCAGGGTAAAAGAAAGAAATTTCATTTCATTTTCTATAAATGGATAATCAGTTTTCCCAACACCATTTGTTGAAAAGGCTGTCTTTTTTCCAATGTGTGTGTTTGGTACCTTTGTCAAAAATCAATTGGTTATAAGTGTGTAGATTTGCTTCTGTACCTTTTATTCTGTTACATTGGTCTATGTGACTGTTTTTGTGCAAATGCCATGCTGTTTAAATTACTATAGCTGTGTAGAGTAATTTGAAGTCAGGAATTGTGATGCTTCCTGCATAGTTTTTATTGCTGAGAATTGCATTGGCTATTCTGGGTCTTTTGTTTCTTCATATGAAATTTAGGACTAATTTTTCTAGGTTTGTGAAGAATGACATCTGTAGCTCACTTTTGGCAGAATGGCCATTTTGGTGACACTTATTCTTTCTATCTAAGAGCAAGGGAGATCTTTCTACCTTCTAAGATCTACTTCAATTACTTTCTCTAATATTTTATAATTTTCATTGTAGAGGTCTTTTATCTCCTTGGTTAGATTTACTCTTAGGTATTTTATTACTTTTAAGGTTATTGTGAATGAAATTGTTTTCTTGATTTTTTTTTTCCACTGGGTTTATGGTTGGCGTATAGAAAAGCTACTGAGTTTTTTAGATTGGTTTTGTATCCTGCTACATTGCCAAATTTGTTAATCGGCTCTGGAAGTCTTTGGATGAGTTTTTGGGGTTTTTTAAATATAGAACCATGTCATTTGCAAATAGAGATAATTTCAGTTCTTCTTTTTCTATTTGAATTCCTTTGATATTGTTCTCTTGTTGTAACACTCTGGCAAGAGTCTCAAGGACTACATTAAAAAGGAGTGGTGTTAGGCTGGGAGTGGTGGCACATGCTTATAATCCCCGCGCTTGGGAGGCAGAGACAGGAGGATCGCGCAGGTTCAAAGCCAGCCGCGCGTGCTGGCTTAGGAGACCCTGTTTCCAAATAAAAATGTAAAAATAGGTTGGGAGTGTAGCCCAGAGGTAGAAGGGCTTCCAGGAACCCCAGTACCACCACCAAAAAAAAAAAAAAAAAAAAAAAAAAAAACATAAATAAAAGGAGTGGTGTTAGTAGATATCCTTGTCTTGTGCCTGGTTTTCAAGGAAATTCCCACAGTTTTTTCTCATTTAATATGATGTTGGATTTGGGTTTATTATGCATTGCCTTAATGATGTTGAGGTAAGTTTCTTTTATTCTGATTTTCTGCATTTTTTATGAATTGGTATTAAGATTTTGTCAAGTGATTTTCAGCATCTATTGAGATGATCATGTGATTTTTTTGTTCTTAGTTCTATTTATGTTGTGATAACATATTTATTTGCCTATGTTGAGCCAGCCTTGCATTCCTGGTATGAAACCAACTTGGACATGGTGTACTTTCTTGATGTGTTTTTTAATTTGTATCACTAGTATTTTGTTTAGAATTTTTGCATCTATATTCATATGTAATATTGGTCTGTAATTTCATATTCTTGAAGGATTTTTATTCAGTTTTTTGGTGTTAAAATGATACTGGCCTAAATATGAATTTGGAAGGATTTCATCTATTTCAGTTTAATGAATAACTTGTTAATAATTTAGTGTAGTCTTCTGTAAAAGTTTTGTAGAATTCAGCTGGGAATCCATCTGGTCCTGGGCTTTTCTTTGTTGGAAGGATTTTTATTACTGCTTCTATTTTTTTTTTTTTTGCTCATTATTGATTGATTTAGATTTTCTATATTCTTTTTAGTGTTAATATAGGTATATTGTATGTGTTTAGAAATATGTCAATTTCTTCTATGTTTTCTGGGTTATTGAAGTATAAATTTTCAAAATAGTTTCTGATGATCCTCTGAATTTACCACTGTGTATGGTGATGTCTCCATTTTTTGTTCCTGATTTTAATAATTTGGGTTGATTCTTTTGGTCAGTTTGGCTAAGGGTTTATCAATCTTAATCTTTTCAAAGAGCCAGCTTTTTGTTTTGTTAATCTTTTGTATTGGTTTTTTCTTTTCTATTTCATTTACTTCTGCTCTGATTTTAATTATCTCCTGCCTTTTACTGGCTTTGGAATTAGACTATTTCTGTTTTTCCAGAACCTTAAGGTGTGCCATTAGGTTGTTTATTTGGTGACTTTCTGTTTTTATTATGTGAGCATTCAATGCTATAAATTTTTCTCCTAATACTGCCTTCAAAGTATTGCATAGGTTTTGGTATGTTGTGTCTCTTCTTTTGTTTAGTTCTAGAAATTTTTTTATTTCTCCTCTTATTTCTTCTTTGATTCAGTCTTCACTCAAAAGTATTTTATTTAGTCTCCATGTATGTACATAATTTCTTTTGGTTTTTCTATTGTTGATTTTTACTTTTATCCTATTATGATCTGAAAAGATGGATGCAGAGAATTATATTACATTTTTTAACTTGTGCTTTGTGTCCCTGAATGTGGGCTATTTTGGAGAAGGTTTCATGAGAAGCTGAAAACAATGTGTATTCAGTTCAGCTGTTGTTTGAAATATTTTATATGTCTATTAGGTCCATTGGGTTCATGATGTTCTTTAGCTCTGAAGAGTCTTTAATCATCTTCTGCCTGAAATATTAATCTATTGGTGTAAGCAGTGGTTGAAGTCTCCTTATCTTATGATATTTGTGTCTATTTGATACTTAATATCCCAAGGAGTTTGTTATATAAAAGTGGGTGCACCCATATTTGAAACATAAATGTTTACTATCATTACACCTTCTTTGTGTTTTTCTTTATTATTAAGAAGTGACCTATCTGGGTGTGGTGGCACATGCTTGTAATCCCAGCATTTGGGAGGCTGAGACCGGAGGATCATGGTTCGCAGACAGCCTCAGCTACTTAGTGAGGCCCTCTGCAACTCAGTGAGACCCTGTTTCAAAATAAAGAATAAAAAATTGGGCAGGGGGTGTAGCTCGGAGGTCAAATGCCTCTGGGTTCCATCCCCAGACCCGCAAAAAAAAAAAAAAAAAAAAAAAAAATTGACCTGCTTTGTCTCATCTGGTAAGATTTGGCTTAATGTCTGCTTTGTCAGATGAGTGTTGCTACCCTTATTTGTTTTCAAGTTCCATTTATACGGTATATCTTTTTCCATCCATTTACCATTAACCTATTAATATCTTTGCCTGTAAGATGAGTTTCTTACAAACAGCATATAGTTGAATTATGTTCTTTAATCCACATTGCCAGTTTATGACTTTCATTGGGGAGTTTAGACATTTGACATTCAGTGTTATTACTGAGAGATGGTTTTGTTTCCTGTAATTTTGAGGGTTTTGTTCTGTTGATATAGTGTTATTTCTCTTTCACTTAGTTAACCATCTGGTGGAAGTCATCCTTTCTCTGGTTTTGGTATTAACTTCTTTTTTTGTATTTTATTTCTTTAAGTTGTTTTCTCTAGACAGCTTTGTAGTTATGAATTCTTTTAGAGTCTGCTTGTCATGAAAGGTTTTTATTTATCCATCAATTTTTAATGATATCTTTGCTCTATATAGCCTTTTTGATTGTAAGCTTTTTTTTTTTTTTTTTTTTTTTGTCTTTTCAGGGTCTGGAGTACATCATACCATAACTTTGGGTTGAGAAATATGGAGTGATTATTACTGCTTTGCCCCTGAATACCAACCTTTCTTTTATTTTCAATGTTTTTAAGATTCTTCCTGTTAGTTATATTGGCTATTATGTGGCATGGAAAAGTTCTTCTTTGATCTTGTCTTTTTGGTGTTATGAATGTCTCCTGTACATGGATATCCAAGTTTTTTTTAATGTTTGAAAATTATCTGTTACCTGTGTTTTGTGCTTCTAAACCTTCTTCAGTGCTTATCATCCATAATTTAGGTTGTTTCATATTATTCCATATTTCTTAAATGTTCTGGTCATGTTGTTGTATTGTCTTTTCTATATTGTTGACTGTGTGGTCAGTTTTAAATAAGCTACCTTCCAAAAGTGAAACTCTATTTTCCATGTGGTCTAGCCTGCCAGAGGTAGTTTCTATTGAGGTCTTTAATTTATTTATTGACTTCTTCATTTAACTCAAAGCCTCTTTTTGTTTCTTATTTAGGGTCTCAATTTTTCTAATAATATGTTCTTTAATTTCCTGTACACTTTCTCTGATTTTATTTTTGAGGCTTTTGATTATATTAAAAATCAAAATTCTGAATTTTACTTCTAGCATTTTCTGACTAATTTGGCTGGTTGCTCTGTAGATTCACAATGGTTTTGATGAGGCAAGATGTAGCCATGGGGGTCCCTGCAGGAAAGTCCTGGCATTTCTTGGTTTGGGTTCAGCTGTAGCTACAGGATTTAGATGAATGGTCTGGGAAGTTGAATCTTGAGGTATGTGAGCATGGAGAGAAGAGTGCAGTCACTTTTGATGATGGTTTTCTGCAATCACTGGCTTGACAAGACTCTGTTCCTTCTTTGCTGGAGTTGATCTCACCACCTCCCTTCTCCACTCACCAGGTGAGACACATGGAGCTCTTTTCAGTCCTCTGCTCTCCATGCTGCCTCCAATTCCACCCATTTTAATTTTTTAAAATTTTATTGGTGCATTGTACTCATACATCTTAATGGGGGTACAAGTTGGTAGAGGCACACATGCACATTTCACTCATTTAACCCTTCCTCGTTTCCCACCTTATTCTATTTTCTCCAGTTCCACCACATTTTAACTGTTGAGTTTTGACTGCCTTTCTTCTCTTGACAAGAAGCAGTCTACCTGTTGGTTGAATTCTGAGTCTCAGAGCAACTGAAATGTCTTGTCTTCCTCTATTCTGTCATCTCTAATCCTCTAATCAGAACCACTGTTTTATAACAGAGTTTCACAACCTAAAAAACAACATAAACATAACCCTAAAGTTGACTAGGGTTCAACTGAATAAGCTGAAAGGGACAGACTTTATAAGAACATTTTACTCAAGTGTAAGTCTTGAGTATTTGGTTATTGAAGAATAAATAAATAACTTTTATTTTACTGCCAGCTACATTGGGCATATATAACTTGGCAGGACACTTTTCCTACCCTCAAGAAATTGACTTTCTTTGATGAAATATATTATACAAATACCTATAAACAAAAGGCCTAATCAAGCTGTGGTCTATACTATGAACTAAAATGAGAAGAGAAGCCAGTCTGGTGGAACATGCTTATAAACCTAGTACTTGGGAGGCTAAAACTGGAGCATCAGAGCTTCAAGGCTAGGCTCGGTAATGTGGTGAGGCACTGTATTAAAAAAAAAAGTTTGGGGGTGTAGTGCAGAGGTAGAATACCCCTGATTTTAATCCCCAATATCATAAAAATTTAAAAAAGAGAAAGAGAAGGGATTGGAGAACTGGGAGAACATTTGGTTTGCTTTATAAATAATAATATGAGTTTATGTGGTAGCAAAAAAAAAACTGGAAAGAATGAATGAGGGACATAGGTAAATTATGTGATCTGAAAATAATTTGTCTCTTTTATGCATTCATTTTTTAAATTCTTTGATTTATGTATTTTATTATATCAGGTGCTTGTTTGAGGTCCTATGCAAAATAAATAAATAATACAGAGTTTCTGCCCCCACAAAGGCCTTTGACCAGCTCTGAGTAGCTTCATTCATCCTATTCTCCTATATACTTTCAAATTCTGCTTTCTAAGCCAGGCAAATACCTGCAGCAACTTACTGAGACCTTGTTTCAATATAAATAATAAAATAGTGCTGGGGATTATCTCTGGGTTCAATCATTAGTTTTAAAAAATATGTACTTCCAGTTCTGTTCTGGAACCTTCCAGTTTCTGGTCAAATCATGTTTTCTTATCTGGGTGTGGCAGCTCATGCCTGCAATCCCAGTACTTGAGTACTTGGGAGGCTGAGACAGAAGGGTCACAGGTTGGTGGCCAGTCTCAGCAACTTAAAGATATTCTCAGCCACCTAGCAAGATTCTGTTTCAAAATAAAATATAAAAAGTGCTGTTATGTAGTTCAGAAGTAGAATGCTCCTGGTTCAGTCCTTAGTAACACACACAGACACACACAGACACACACACACACACACACACACACACACACACACACACTAAAATAAATAAACAAAACTTACTTTCTTGGTAATGAGTCTACCTCACTTCCTTGGCAGTACTCCAGCTCTCATCTCTGACTTCACTTCTTAGAGTCACTTTCTACTTTCTGTTTGGGGTTAGACTGGTTTATTCTGAGTAAAGGAATCAGTAAATTTCATTGGGTAAATTCTTGCCTAGTCTATTCAAGCCTTGTGGTCTTGGCAACCAGGCACAAGCCTTTTGGGTTGCCTCCCTTTCTCCCAAACAACCAGACATTCAGAGTCCACAAAACAGATGGGCATAAACTAATGAAGATGCACTGCCCTCATGCCATTCTTATGGGCTGAGTAATGTGCTCTTCCAGAGGTGGGAGTGGAACCTGATGAATTCAACAGGGCTTCAACATGAACAGAACTAATTCCTGCAGGGGCATCTACTGCTTTAAGCCCATAAGAATTTATCCAGATGACTAACTGACCAACTCTCAGAATTTGAAGAGCAGTCAAGGGCCTTAAAGACAATCAAACTCAGCATGGTTTGTTTTTATTGAAACTGAGAAAGAAATAGAATTATGCCACCTAAGAATCACAGGGATTCTTGACACATTCTTACCTGCCCAACACATTTTTTTCAAAGGGCATGCTGCTACACAAACATTTTAGTTACAAATAAGAAGAAAAGTTTTGCTCCATTTTGTTTCTAAAATTATCAAGAGGGACTAGTCTTGAATATTTATGTGATGTATCAGAATCCTAGACACAGGTATGCTTCCTTAAGGATTCCAGAAGAAATAGGGAGGCCAAGGAGAAGAACAGATTTAAAAAGAAGGGAAGCATTCAATATATATCTAGGGCATGCTGACTGCATCAGTCGCCAAACAAGTAAGGTGATGATGACTTTGCATAGGGATCCTGAATAAATGAGGAATATCTTTAAAAAAAAAACTTATATTAGTGCAATATAGTCTTATATTCTCACACCATAATGTAGTAATAGTGATATCACATCGCAGTTGGTGAGTTTCAACCCCTCTGCTCCCTTCTGACTTCCCCCTTCCCCATACACGATACTGAGACTGGCATTGGTATGTTCACATATGTACATAATACCCATAGAAATGTTTCCTTTATTAGTTCTCCTTCTCCCCCACCCTCCCCTAGACTACCTCCCTCATTATCTAAAGTCTCTTTTGTAGCCTGATTACCCCCTAGCTTCCATAGATAAGAGAAACCGTAATACCTTTCACTTTCTGTGACTGGCTAATCTCATTTAACATAATAATCTCCAGGTCCATCCATTTTCCTGCAAACGACATAGTCTTTTGTTCTTTATTGTTGAGTAGAATTTCATTGTATGTATGTCCCATAATTTTGCAATCCATTCATCTGTTGATGGATACCTAGGTTGGTATCATAATTTGGCTATTGTGAATTGTGATTCTATAAACAGAGATATGCATATATAGCTATAATATTCTGATTTCAGTCCCTTTGAAAATATACCTAGGAGTGGTATAGCTGGATCATATGGTGGATCCATTCCCAGTTTTCTGAGGAATCTCCACATAGATCTCCACAGTGGCTACACTAATTTTCAATCCCATCGACAGTGTAGAAGAGTTCCTATTTCCCCACATCCTCACCAGCATTTATTGTTGTTTAACTTCTTGATGATTACCACAAGGAAGAATATCTGATATTCAGATCCTTCCTGCTCAACCATTGTCAAGAACCAGTGGCATCAGTGCACCTAGGAGCCCCTTGGAAATACAGCTTCCTGGGCCCCTTCAGGGCCCCCTGAATGAGAATCTGCACTCTAACAAGATCTCCCAGAGATTTGTAGGCTTTCTAAAGTTTGAGAGGCAAACACAGAATTGCTTACTTTGGCTTTTTCTCCTGTCTAGTTTAAATCACATTCAGTGTTAGAACTTGAAAATTCTGACAAACGAAATTTGCATGGATGTGTGTAAAAAAGCTCACTAGAGACAATCAATGCAAGGTCACCATAGGGTTTGCTTCTGGAGAGGAGAATATGCCTTAAACAACTCTTTTCCTCTGAGTGTTCTTTAATTGCTTTGCATTAGCATATTGCATTATGAAGGGCCTGTGTTTGCAATTAGGTGGCTCTGACAGATGTGGTGGGGTGATTAGGTGCTTCTGCCCAAGGGGAAGGAATGTTACCTGGGCCCAAGAGTGTATTTCTCACATGGAAGATGCAAATCCTTTATTTTATTTTATTTTTTTAAAGAAACCAGGATATACCCTGCTTCTTGGTAAAATTCCTGGCTCACAGTTCAATTCTTCTTTTTTAAAACAACAATTTTAAGGACTAGATATAAAAATAGGGTATCAAATACATTAATGAAAGTTGGATGTTAGCTGCCATCACTCAGGCTGCATATTATGAGAGTATTTTGCCATTTTCCTGATTCCAGGAGGGAGTGGAGAGATGAGTCCATGGGTGTCCCTGGATGGTCATCTGTAAATCAGTGCAGCTTAAAGCTTCTAAATCCTAATTAGGCTGCTTGGACCAACTGAGATGCCACAAATGCAACCTAGTGGCTTTTCCCATGGGAAGTCAGAGAAGTGGAAAATATTTCAAGCCATTTGGCATGCTCGCATAACCCTTTTGTGAAAATTCCTGCACTAACAATTTGCAATTAAAGTGAAAGTGAGTAAAAATAGAATGACCTCTCATTTCCACAACGACTGTATTTTGTAGACTCTCATGTGTGAATGTGCTTTACATCTGACCCATATATAATGACAAAGAAACCCCAGATCAGCAACTTTCTGTATGCCTAGCAGAATAGAGAAGATATCAGGGTTCAGGTTGCTGTTGCAGCATTAATAATAATCTTTAGCTAAGACAGAAGACATGACTACATGTCAACAGCCAAGTGAGGACGGAAAAGCACATGCTCAGCCCAGATTATAGCTATAAATTAATATTATCTGTAACAAGTGTGGTCTCCCAGCCAGATTAATTCCTAAAAATTCCCACAATTTTGGGTCACTCTTCACTTTATCATTAACTGCATAGTGTTTGGGATAGAGAATTAAATTTTTTTATCAATTTAATAAAAGCTTCATTAGACATATCACTCTGCTAGATTTAAAAAAAGCATATGATGTAGTATACAACAAAGTATATTATTCCTGTACTTAACATTGTGAGTTATCTGTGCTATTTCCTTCCCTTAGCTTGGATAAATACAAGTTCAGTATTCACTGGAAAAGGTTTTGACAATCACTCTGCTAAAGTCATTATGCCATGATTCTTCCAAACATTTCTGAGATGCCATCGAATATAGTTTTCCTCCAGAACTTTGTAAAACTCTATGATAAACGTGGTAGAGTGTTTTTCATTTCATGACTAAAAATATCCACCAGAATTTTCCTGGGATTGAATCACCTACATATGCTGAACAATTCAAGCAGATCTGGGCTATTTGGCAGAGGAGAGTGGCTGTGAGTGGAAATGATCTGTTAATGAACTGAAAGCGCAAACTAGACAGAGACTCCATGTCACGCTGCCTGGGTCCAGGGCACTTTCTGCAAGGGACGAATGTAGAAGAACCAACTGGAGTCAGATTGTGAAGGACATGGAGTGCCCCGTGGGTGGTCATGGCATAGGGCACGTGTCAAAGACATTCAGGTGAGGGGACAAGGTGAATTCTCTATTTAAAAATGATAGCTCTGGCCACAGGGTGAGGGCAGCTAGAAAGCAGAACAGGTTTTCTGGATAAAACATTGTGAAAGTCTGAATGAAGCAGAGTGAAAAGATGAGAAAGAAGCAAATTTGATGATGTGCAGAGACCGATGGAATAGGATGGGGTAGTAACTGATCATTGAGGGGAGCTGGGTGGTCACTGATAACTGAATTTCTACTTTGAGTGCGGGCAGGCAGTGGATCCATTCTCTAAGTTAGAGAACACAGGTGGAAGGAAGGGAATGGGACAGTCCTGGACACGTGCCTGTGAGACAAGCAGTTAGAAACTCTGGTCTGGAGTTAGGGAGTGCCTAGACCAGGGTGGGATCTGCTTTGGTAGTTAGAAGCATAGAGAGAATGGCTACCATTTGTTGATGTGCACAAGATCACGTCTGTTAGTCAGCTTCCTGTCACCGTAACAAATATCTGGGATAAATTAATGTAAAGGGAGGAAAAGTTTATTTGGCTCATGGTTCAGAGATTTCAGTCCCTGGTCTCGTCACCCCATTGCTTTGGGCCTGTGGCAACATAGTACATCATGGTAGGAGTGTATGGTGGAGTCAGCAACTTAGCAAGATTCCTGTTTCCAAATAAAAAATAAAAAGGGCTGAGAGTGTAACTCATAGGTAGAATGCTCCTAGGTTCAATCCCCAGTACCAAAAGAGAAAGAGAGAGAGAGAGAAAAGATAGTTATGGTATATTAAAAGAATAACTAATTTTCCTGAAGCATATTTTCTCAATTTGTGAATATAAGGTCTCCCAGGATGGGGTGGGGCTATTATAAGGGACTTGTGAATTTATGTACACAAATGGTGTTGCTTTAGATAGAATGAAAAAATATCTAGCAAGTATATATTTTTTCAAATAATGAATATTTATATAATAATTATTAACTATGATCTACTATGATTAATAAAGTATGAATTCATTATGAATGTCACTATATTTGTAAAAATCTTTTGCCTTTTTGCCTTTTCTCCAAGTACAGATATTCAAAATATAATTGCTGACCTGTAGAGATTCTTGAAGCCGTTTTTCTTGTAAGGTTAAAAGGGATCCTCATGATCAAAAAGCTTGGGAAACACTTCCCTAGAGAACTTTTTAAGTCTTTTTCAACACAAAAATTATGCTTTCATGAGCTCTGCGAATCCTGAGGGCCACAAATAATTTAGGGGGCAAAATCCACCCAGGAGTTGGTGTACCTACTACTCTTGGTTCTTTAGCAGAAGAACACACATAAAAATGCTCTGAAATGTCACATGCAGAACAGAGTAACCAGCTGTCACTCATTAAAGCAGTGCTAGAGACCCATCATTTCCTCATTCCATGAGCAGACATATCTTTGTTTGTTGCTCCCAACAACAGGGGTACATTTTTGCCACTGTATATATTTAAGCAGTCATCCATATTTTACCATTTCCAGATACCTTGATACTACTACCCTTTCTAAGTTTCTTTCTGTCTTTAAATATCTGGACCATTGCCTTTGAAACTCAGTAGCTAATAAAATGCCTTTTGTAGAAGTTCTCATAGTTTCAGTATCATAAGCATTTATTTGATGGGGATGTTTTGTTTTACCAAGTAAATCAGGAAGATCAAGTCCCCCAGATTCTTCTCTTGTTGCTGTTGTTTTTATGATGCAGGATTGAATAATGTATATATTTTGGTTTTCATCCATGGTTCCTTGTTTATCACTCTGGCCTACTTACTCTGATAATAGGTCATAAGACCCTCCCAAGAGAGTCCTGCCCCAGGTCCTGGTGGCAGGAGGGGTGACCAGAGAGGCTGAGAAAAATCTGAACAGACAGGCCTTGCTGGGTTTCCCCACCCAGTTTATTAGCAGCCATGCCTATGCTGGGAAGACTCCATAAAACCAAAAGGACAGAGTTCAAAGAGCTTCCAGAGAACTGAACACAAGGAGGTTTCCAGTGGGTGGTGAATCCAGAAAGGGCATGGAAGCTTGGCACCCCTTCTCCCACACCTCTCCCTATGTGTTCTTTGTAATATTTTGTATCTTTAACTGGTAAATATAAAAATGCATTTCACTGCCTCCTGTGAGCTGCTCTTGCAGATGAACTCTAATTTATGGCCAGTCGGAAGCCCTTGGGGCATACAATTGTTGTCTAAAGTTAAAGGGTCTTTTTTTTTTTTCAGGTCTGGGGATGGAACCCAGGGGCATTCGACCTCTGAGCTACAGCCCCTGCCCTATTTTTTATTCGTTATTTTGAAACCAGGTCTCACTGAGCTGCAGAGGGCCTCACTAAGTAGCTGAGGCTGTCCGCGAACCGCGATCCTCCGGTCTCAGCCTCCCGAAGGCTGGGATTACAAGCGTGCGCCACCACGCCTGGCTTTAGAGGGGTCTTGAGTACTGAGACCTTAACTGTTTCCAGATAGATAGTGTTTGAACCGTAGTAGATTTGAGGACACCTGCTCGGTGTCTGTTGTATAATTGTTCGCTTGTTGGTGAGGAGAAATCTCCAAACCTTTTGAGGTTACAGAACCCTTCTGAGTTAATTGTGTTGTGAGAGTGGAGGAAATATAAGGCACTTGTGTGTTTCCTAACACAGCATGGGAAAGAGCTGAGATGAAATCTAATTTTTTATTTATATATTTTTGGTACTGGGTATTGAACCAGGGGCACTCTACCTCTGAGCTACACCCCCTCCCAGTCCTTTTAATTTTTTATTTTTGAAGCAGGGTTTTGCAGAGTTGTTGAGGTTCTTGCTAAGTTGCTGAGCCTGGTTTCAAAACTGTGATCCTCCTGTCTCAGTCCCTCAAGTACTGGGATTACAGGTGTGTGCCACTGCATCCAGCTGAAATCTAGTATTTAACATGTTTTCTTCCTTTCTACAGAAATTATACTCCTCACTCTTCAACATATTTAGTAAAAGAAGTGGTTGGGGCTACCTCCAAGGAAAACAAAGGGGCAAATTCAGTTCTCTTTAGAGCTTTTTTTTATTGTGTGTGGGGTCCTGGGGATGAAACCCAGGGTCATTCTACCTCTGAGCTACACCCCCAGTCCTATTTTTTAATTCTTAATTATGAAACAGGGTCTCACTGAGTTGCAAAGGGCCTCACTAAGTAGCTGAGGCTGGCTGTGAATCATGATCCAGTGCTGGAGTTACAAGTGTACGCCACCACACCAGGATCTTTAGAGCTAACCTCTTCCTTAGATGGATTTTACTTGTAGTTCAACCACTGCCCCTACCCTAGGCACGATGCTTGCTATTGGCACCTGAGGTGGCACAGACCAGGTCATGAATTGTTCAAGACCAGGCCTTGAACCATAGCATCTCTTACAACATCAAGAAAATTACAAGAAAATTTAAAAATATATATATTTATTTGGTTAGCCTAACATCATAACAGCAGCTGCCCAACTTTTTAGCTCTGTAAGAAGATGAGATATTCAGAACTCCTGGTAAATCTGGAAAACAAAATGCTCTCCACACAGACAAATGCATAGGAAATAGTCAAATTACCTTGGTTATTATAAAAGAATTTAAATTAGGGATACTTAGAGCAAAGAACTCATACCAGATAGACAAAGTTTAATGCTAAGAACTATTGTATCATGTCAAAGTACCAAAATAAAGTTGAGGTCAACAACGAATCAAAGTTTGTACCAGTGCTGATATCTCTGTAATGTTCTGCTATAGTTTGGATCTGGAACATCCATCAAAGGCCTGTCTGTTGAAGACCTGGTACCCTGGTACCCAGCCCTTGGCACCATTTGGAAGTGGTGAAACATTTAGGAGATGGGCCCTATTGGAGGAAAAGTAGGTCTTGGGGTCAGGTCCTTGAAGGGAACTGTGGGACTACCCTCTCTCTCTCTCTCACTTTCAGGATACCATCATGTAAGCAGTGTTGTTTCCCACTACGATGTCCTGCCTCATCACAGTCCCCAGAGCAACTAAGCCAGCTGACTATGCACTAAAACCTCTGAAACCATGGGCCCAAATAAACCTTTTCCTTTAAAAGTTGTTTATTTCAGGTATTTTGTTACAGTAATGTAAAGCTGACTAATACACATTGTTTTCTGAGTTCTTTAATGAGACAGCCTCACCTACTGCATGCAGGAAGGTGATATTCTGCTGTCCTGTGGTCACCATAGTACATGGAAAAAGACCAGGAGAACTGCTAAAATAATGATTCTGGTATCACTGAGCTGCTGATACTAGGCCACTCACCCCCAGACTTCTTTTACTTGAGGAAAATAGCCTACCTTGTACTAAAGCCACACTGAGTTGATTTTCTGCTACTCATAGCCAACTGCATTTGTGAAAATACAGGATTATTTTAGGCCTCATGTGAAAGAGATACCTTTGTCATAAGTTTCTTTCAATAATATATAGCATTTAATTAAAGATCAAAACATTTCTAGTCATGAAGAGCAGCATGGAATACCTGCTATAAAACTCCAGATAGTCACTGAAATCCACAAAAGGAAAGTAAAATCACTCAATTCACATCTAAATTATTTGAGTTATTGATTTACCACCAAGTATATTTATAATTAATTCAGGGGTCTAGAATATGATATATTGATTCTTTGGGTGTTAATCTTATTGAAACTTCATATAATTTCAACTTGTGGTATGAAAAATTCCTGTACCATAAATATCCTTTGGGAGCCAGTGAAACTTTTCTTTTTCTTGGTCTGCAATAAGAATTTTTTTTTTTCCAGTACTGGGGATGGAACCCCAGGGCATTCCACCTCCAAGCTACAAGCTATACCACTAGTCCTATTTTTTAGTCTTTTTTTTTTTTTTTGAAACAGGGTCTCACTGAGTTGTGAAGGAACTCGCTAAGTAGCTAAAGCTATCTGCAAACTGCAATCCTCCAGTCTCCATCTCTCCAATGCTGGGATTACAAATGTGTGCCACCACGCCCGGCTGCAATATGAATCTTACCATCTGTGTAATCTACTTAATATGTCCCTGCTCCATTTCCCAAATGGAGTCCCTGCTCCATTTGGGAAGCCAAAATATCATGAGGCTTGGGGCTTGGAGAGGACCTCTCTATCCATATCCTGTGTTGCCGTGACTCTATCTCACAAGGGTTGGCCTGATGAAGAAGCATTCTATGAAATGATAATTCCACACTCTAGGCTGCATGTGTTTTCTTGGGGGCCAGGGTCTCCTTTTTATTGTGATAACATTATATTTCAATTACAATGATAATCTTAAAAAAGAATTGATATCCAGAATCACATGAAAGTCTGAATACCTCCAAACAGTACATATAGTTCCCATGAGGATTCTATAGAGACAAAAATTTTGCAGGAGTTTGAAAAGAAGAAGTGCTGAGAGGGTTGATTCACTAATCCCATGGTCAAAGTTTTACATTCAAAAGAATCTGCCCCACTGCAGTTGGTATATATTCCCCTTGTAAGCAGATCCAATCGTTACAAGTACCAACTTGCAAAAACTCATTAGCAGCAAGCGTAATAGTAAATATACAATGAAATGTTTTTTCCTGTTCTTCATTCAAGCAGTAATTGGATTTGTTATCCATTTAATGCATAACCCAAATGCATTGTGGTGCTAACTTTATCTTCAAGAATATGAGACAATTTTGTGAGCTAATTTTAAAATTTGACATTGATGAATTTCTGGCTGACAGTTTTGCATTATGTATGAGGTGAAATGTTACTGAGCTAGAAAATAAAGCCTTAAAAATGTTAATATCATCTTGGAAAATATCCTTAGGTGAATAGGTGTTAGTGTTATTAAAGTCACATTAGCACTGTTGAAGTCACTAAAAGGAAACCAAAAAGTATACAAAATCAGATAAAAGGCTGCACTTAGAATTTAAGTTCAGTAAAACAGTTTTCTCTGGCACATTAAAACAGTTGATCTAAATAGCTTTATAGCTTTACTTGCATTGAATTTTTAAATTTGTTTTGGCTTTTTAGTTGTGTAATAACAATAAGCATAAGGAGCTTATATCTTATTTTATGACTTTACATATTTAAGTAACATAACAAAATAATTCAATAATGAAGTCTTATAATTTTGAAAGAGACTTCCCCCCAAAACAAAAAATGTGAAAACAAAGAAAGAAATAATTAAAAATAAAAGAGAGATGTTTCTTACTTAAATTTGAGAAGCATTGCATAAAAAAGGTTTCTCATATAATGTGGGTTTTACCCAATTCATATATCTACTTATAACATGCCTTGAAAGGGTTCTTCAATGAGGTGTTTTATTAAGATAACAAAATGCATTGGCTAAAATAGGTGAGCTCACACTACAAAATAAGAACTGTTAGCTCATTTATATTCTGTTTTCTTCCCAAAAGGCTTTAGGTGGTTTTCAAATATAAATAAACCTTTACAACATAAAAGAGAAGTAAAATAGAGGAGAGAAGTAGGGCAAAGGGAGATAAGGGTATTCAAGTCAGAGGGAACCTGTGTGAAGTTAGGACACAAATGTCTGTCCTGAGGTCCTTCTGCCACGTGTTCAGTGATAGGTTCTAAATGCAGCTGTCTGGATGGAACACAAGTGAACCTGCTTGTCTTGTCCACCCATACGTCCCAGGCATCATTCACAGAGATTGGTATGCTGTAGGTGTTCAATTAATGACTGAAAGAGGTAGGTCAAAATAGGAAGAGGGAAAACAATACAAAGCAAGACAGAAATAAATCAGTTGTTCAGAAGGCCTATAATTATATCTGAAATTGAGAAGGAAATTTTTTTCTTTTAGTTAACTGACTATACATATATATTTTTCTACACAGTTGACTTAGTCATAATGCATATTTCAGACAGCCAATAAAAATAACTGGAAATAAACCCACCAACATTTATATCTCTTTTAAGTAGAGATCAGAAACTAAATTTAAACGACTCTCCAAATATACCAATCTATATAGCTAGTGAAATAAGAACAGATATCTATACTATGCAAACTTTTGCTACACTTGATGAAATCTGGCGAGCCTTATCAGAAACTAAAGATTCCAAACAATTTGTTCCTAATTTTGAGCAGGATATTTATTGTTGTCAAATATGTTCCTATTGATATTAACATAACTGGTGGTCAATGGATAGGTCATAGATTACACAATTGAACTAACTTTTTCTCTCCTGATAAAGATGAGCTCTTCCCTGATTTTCCCTACCATGTATCCCTTATCCCACAGCCTTTAGCCCATTCACCTTTCCCCAAAATGTAAGTTCTGCATAGAATAAAATTTACAGAGCATCAACTCATTCATAGGATGGTTTAGCATGCCCAAGGCAGTCACATGCTCAGGGGATAATATGGCAGAATAGTTACAGAGCACTTGCGAATGCCCTTCACTGCTTTATGGTGCACCAAAGATGGAACCCAGGGGAATACTACCTCTACACCCTCAGTTCTATTTTTTATTCTTTATTTTGAAACAGGGTCTCACTAAGTTGCGGAGGGCCTAAGTACTTAAGGCTGGCCAGGAACCCGTGATTCTCCTGTCTCAGCCTCAAAAGCACTGGGATTACAAGTGTGTGCCACCATGCCCGGCTATTATGAGTGTTTCTATGAGGATGTTTTTGAATGAGATTAAAATTTAAATAGGTGGATTTGAGTAAAACCGATTGCTTTTCATAATGTGTATGGGACTCATTTAATCCACTGAAGGCCTCCATAGAAGGAATACTGATCTCCCTCAAGCTAAAGGGGGTTCTCCTGCCTGATGGGCTTCGGGCTTGAACTGAATCATTGGTTTTCCAATGGGTCTTTCCATGGGTATACAGAGGACAGGCAGACTAAGTGATAGTTGAGTCTTTGGCTCCATTTCCCCATCTACATTTTCAGTTTAATACTAGCCAGTAAATTTCCTTTACATTTAAACTAGCAGGAATTAGGTTTCTGCTATCTGAAAACAAAGTCCTGACTAATACAAACTTTAATTTCTCTTCATTCAAATTCAATAGCAAAAGTATTTAAGTACTGATTATATTCATTTATAGTAAACATCATGGAATCTTCTATCTGAAAATGATTCCCAAGCACCTGCCATATTTGACATTTAACAATCATCTTACACGGCAATGCTTTATTTATTTATTTATTTATTTATTTATTTATTTATTTCTACTAAGGATTGACTTAGGGGTATTCTATCAATGAGCTATATCACCTCAGCCATTTTATTTATTTTTTATTATGAGACAGATTCTCAGTAAGTTGCCCAGACTAGGCTTGAATTTACAAACCTCCTGCCTCAGCTTCCTGAGTAGCTGAGATTATAGGCATGCCACTGCATGCAGCTATATGAAAATGCATTTTAAATGCTCAAAAGAATTTTTTTCTGGTCCACTCATGGGGTATGTGTGTGAATGTGCCTTATTTAGCTTGTATGAAATGATGCTATTTGAATCCTCCACTAGCTAAAGATGCTAATAAGTAAATGCAACATCAGTTGTATCTACCTAGTGAAGTCCATTATGTTTGTTCATTCAGTATTCCCAGCCTATAAAGTCAATTTTTCAAAGGTTTTGGGAAAGTTGCATTGAAAGAAGGCTGAGAATCTAGTTTACATTTTGGGTTACAAGACTAACAATAACGCTTTTTCATTAATATTTTAATTTTTTGTTTGGGACAAGAAAAGGATCTCAGCTCTTTCTTTCCTCCCATCATTGTTGATTTGTTATTACAAATGGACTTACTGTCCTCATTGCTATGTCTCTCACCCAGCTTTTAAGAGAGGCAGATTTCTGTGTACAGTATTTCAAGCCACTTGTGTGGATAGTCTTAAAATTAGTCAGTTTTGAAGCAAAGTATGCTTTATAGAAAGCCTATTATCTTTCCGTAGAACTAAGAAAGAAAAAATTTCAAATAGCTTATGACTATTAGAAGCAAACTCACAAAGACAGCAAAAACAGAGTAGCCAAAATTACTCTTTCATAGAAGAGGGAAGAAAAATATATCATATGATTATATTTTAAAAAGATGGTCAAGCTTTGAAAAACTTTATTTCTTTTTAATTTAAAATTCCAATTTCTAGCCGGGCATGGTGGCGCACGCTTGTAATCCCAGCATTCGGGAGGCTGAGACTGGAGGATTGCAGTTCACAGACAGCCTCAGCTACTTAGTGAGGCCCTCCGCAATTTAGTGAGACCCTGTTTCAAAAATAAAGAATAAAAAATAGGGCAGAGGGTATAGCTCGGAGGTCAAATGCCATTGGGTTCCATCCCCAGACCTACACACACACAAAAAAAAATCCAATTTCTAAGCCAGATATGGTGGTGCACACTTGTAATCCCAGCACTTGGGAGGCTGAGACAGGAGGATCACGCAGGTTCGAAGCCAGCCTCAGCTACTGAGTGAGGCTCTCAGCAACTTAGTGAGACCCTGTTTCCAAATAAAATAAAAAATAGGTCTGAGAGTATAGTCCAGAGGTAGAAAAGCCCCTGGGTTCCACCGCCAGTACAAAATAAAATAAAATAAGATAAAATAAAATTCCAATTTCTATATACACATTATAATACAATTACTTCTCACTTATTTGCATTTGCTGTAAAATAAATTAAACATGTCAAAACATATTTAATTTATGAAACAAAACATGTTTAATTTAATATATGAATCATTATTGTAAAAAAAAGAGTCTTGCCAAACCTTCCTATATTGCAATTTATTAAAGAATTCCAGTGGTCAGTTATAGGACTTTATTGCATCACATTCTAAAATAATGTTTTATTATAAAATTTGTGGGAAGGTTGGAGTAATATTTTTAATACCAATTAATTAAGGTTGATTTTAGATTTTAAAATTCTGAGTGTTTGGCATGTTTTGTTTCCAACCTGAATTCTATGCCATTCGGACTTACTTTTCTTAAGAGTTTACACGGAGCCATGTGGACTATGTTTATCTGTACAGAGAATTCAGCAGAAGCATGGAGTCTGTTGTGCATGCTTCCGCAGAGGAGGGATGACCACACAGTTTCAAATGATTGCAGCCAGTGTTATAGGGGAGCAATTGCCACTTCATTCGCAGATATCCATCTTTCTAATGTCCTCATCTGCCTCATTCTAACCCTCCTTGTCACACAGTGTGCCCATTTATTTCTCTGTTGTATAGAACCCTCTCTCAGAACATGAAAAGTCTGTGAAAATTATGTCTACATAATAATTTGATGTCCTCTTTACCCCAGATGGGGCTCTCACTACATTGAGGATTAAACATATGTCAGACTCAGGCAATTTCTATGTTGACAGTTTTCACACTTTGTTGCAGAGTGATATCTTGGCTTTGCATGGATTTTGACCAATGTGCCTGAGATATTCTGCTATACACATTGTCATGATCTGTTTAGTTCTAATCCAAGGGATAAAACAGTTCTGTATTAAGAGAGTTGTGATACGATTTTATAGGTGGAAGCACTGAACCCTGACCAAAAACTCTGCCAGTATCTGAGTTTTATAAAGTCAGGTATTTTGCAGACATCCCACAAAAAAAAAATCAGTAAGATAACATACATTTTTCATTAACACAATGAGAGTTTCTGACTGTCTGATCACTGGTGAAAACCAAGAGTCACTGAGTGTCACATTCAATAGTTCTGTGAACTCAGCAGTAGGACTTTTTCAAACCATCGTGGGTGGCCAGAATGACTGCTCACTCAATGCCAAATGTTACCCTGGGATGCCTCATAGAGCAGAGAGGAGAAATGCAAAGTTTAATTAAACTCAAGAGCTGGAAGATCACTCTTGTTATTTAATTAAATTGGAGACATTTCAGAGTATTGAATATTTAAGTGATATATCTATGTCTCAGGCACTTTGTCTGATCTTGGACTCTTCCCCACAAAATCTAAAGCCAGCCAAATAGCAATGTCTTTTTTCTCCCTAAGGATGCTACTCAGTGTCCTACAGTTCCATTTTGTGGTCCTTCTCTGGGCCTTTAAGGGTGATGTGGGTGGCATTTTCCTCCTCTTTCTCTTCAATGAGGACCTTTGGCACATTTGGGAGTGACACTAGACTCCAGCCTTTAAAAAGGTTCCTGGAGTCAGCCTGCACTCACATGAAGCCTGGTTTATTTTGGAGATACAGAAAGATAAGAGTAATATGCGAAAACTCTTGCTTTTGCAATGTTTTTACAGTGAGACTGAGAAAGACAGAATCTGAAAGGTAGGCTGTTGCTCTGAGGTTTGCAGAAATCCTGAAAACTCTTTCTGCCCTCTGGGAGATAGAGTTCAAGTATGCTGTCTGGTGAGAACATTTGAATTATCCTTAATCTCCACCCTTGTTCATGGGGATTCTGATCATTCTTAGGTTGGTGGAAGAGAGTGAAGGAGAGTCATATAACCATTTAGCTGCAGCCTTTCAATTTTTCTACAAATTGATCCCCTCTGGAATGAGATGCACTCTATGGGCCTGAAACCTAATGCTTATTTATTACATTGTTTTCCATGATCAATGTGCAAATCCTTTCCACTTAACACATCCTCAGACAGCCAGGATTGTCCAGCATGTAAATGAAAAAGGTGATGTGTCCGCTACTCAAAGACTCAGCTATCCAAAAATAATATTTCCCTTGGGTCTGCCCCAATATTGTATGCTATCAATTCTGAAATAAAATCTTTGGCCTAAGGGAAGACACAACTCCTTATGGCACCCAAGGTACAGCTCAAATGGAAACATTCACCCAGTTAATACCCACTAACATTTTACCATGGTTTGATCAGCCTCTTATATAAGATTGTGGTATTGTTAGCTGAGATATGGAATCAACTTCCGTACTCATCAATGGATGAATGGATAAAGAAAATGCAATATATATATATATATATATATATATATATATATATACACAATGCAATACCAGTCAGCTCAAAAAAGGGGCAGTTTTGTCTTTTGCAGCAACATGGGTGAATCCAGACGACATTTTACTAAGTGAAATAAGCCAGAAATAAAAAACTGTATGATATCATTTATATGTTAAATCTAATAAAGTTCAATTTATGGAAGTAGAACCATTGTTATCAGAGTCTAGAGCTGGAGGCATGAGAAGAAAAAGAATGAAGAGTTGTTGATCAAAGGGTATAGGAGGAGCCGGGCGTGGTGGCGCATGCTTGTAATCCCAGCATTCAGGAGGCTGAGACTGGAGGATCGCAGCTTGTGGACAGCCTCAGATACTTAGTGAGGCCCTCTGCAACTCAGTGAGACCCTATTTCAAAATAAAGAATAAAAAAATAGGGCAGAGGGTGTAGCTCGGAGGTCAAATGCTCCTGGGTTCCATCTCCAAACCCGCAAAATACAACAACAACAAAAACAAACAAACAAAGGTACAAGAGGAATATATTTTTAGATCTCTTGCACAACAGGATGACTACAGTCAATGAATTCTATATTTCAAAATAACTAAGAATGTCAGGCGTGGTGGCACACACTTGTAATCCTCGCGCTTAGGAGGCAGAGACAGGAGGATCACACAGGTTTGAAGCCAGTCGCGCTGGCTTAAGAGACCCTGTTTCCAAATAAAAAGTATAAAAATAGGTCTGGGAGTGTAGCCTGGAGGTAAAAGGGTTTCCAGGAACCCCAGTATCACCATAAATAAATACATAAATACATAAATACATAAATGTAAAAAATAACTAAATAAGTTCAAGTGTAATGCCATGAAAATGATAGCTATGTGATGTGATGGATATGTTAATTAATCTGATCTAATCATCAACATTGTACTCATATATGAAAAAACATCATATTGTGCTCCATAAATGTAATGATACGGTTTTTCTATAAAAATAAATACTAGTACCAGGTATGGTAGTGCATGCCTATAATCTCAGTACTTGAGAGGCTGCAACAGGAGACTTGCCGGTTCAAGACCAGCCTCTGCAAGTTAACAAGGCTCTTGGCAACTAGCAAGACCCCGTTTAAAACAAAATAAAATAAAAAAGGGTTAGAGGGTATAGCTTAGAGGTAGAGCACACATTGATCCAATCCCTAGTGCCACAATAAATAAAATAAATAATAAAATTTATTTTATTGATAATAAAAATATTGTTGAGTAGGAATAACATTAGAGCTTATGAAGACCATATATCCTTCCATATATTCTTCATATGTGGAATATGAGACTCTACATTTAGGTGACTTGTACAAACATGTAGGTTCGAGGTGGCATCATATCAGAGCACACTCCTTGCCATTGGCTCTTTCTATTTTATTACTTGGAAAAGGTTAGAGCAACTGGAAGAGGCTGGGATCTGGTATTAGCTATAAATAGGGAAGGGGCCAGTGTAGGGGCATATTAAGCTATGGACCATGGGAAGATTGTAAAACAAAGTCAAATCCCACTTTAATTATGAAGAGTCAGATTGTTCCCATAACACCAACAAGCTCTGTGCCTAGTGGTGAGGAACGTAGGAACAGGGAATCAATAGGCACAGCCCTGATAGATCAGAAAATAGAAGTCACACCACGCTTGGGAAAGACCATAGGTACAAGAGACCTTCAGAGAAGTCAGACTCAGGAGAACCAGTTGGGGCTGATTAAGTCGGCTAGAAGTGCCCAAGTAAGGCATGGAGCAGTTAGAAGCTAATTTTTCTCCCACATCTTGGTCTAGAGCAGGCCCTATTAAAATCAGACACTTGAGACTCAGACTGATGATCTCAGGGTCCAAATAAAAGCCAGATTGCACGCAGAATCAAGTAAAATCCCACCCTTATGCTTAACTGCTTGGTATTATAAAGCAAAGTATAGTGCATTTTCTCTTGAGAATTTGTGAGATCTTTCACACTTTCTTATAAAGTAGGCCAGCAATATGAATCTCAAGTTATAGAAGGAAGAAAAAAAAATCAAAGTGGACAAACAATTTACCCAACAACATAAAATGCTTAAAGGCTGACCAAGACCCACAAGCCACAAATACCAAGCCCTTAAATCCAGAACCCTATCCACAGCTAAACCGTGGTTTCAAGCAGAGCTTTAGAAGTTCTAACATGTTCTGCTCCTTGTATTATGACCTGTATTATGAAATTCAATTCTTAGAGATTTTTGTAGCATCTGAGCTAAATCAGTTTATCAATCAAATTTGGTTTCTCTCCGTTTTTTCTTTAAACAGTGTACGATCCCCCTGTCACCCTGGCTGCCCCTTTTCAGTCAGCTTCACCAGAAATTCTCTTCCAAACCTCTGAGTGTTGGCTGCTCAGAGCCTGGGCTACATCCTCCTCTGGGGGACTCTGCCTGTGCCTTTATGCATCAACTCTATCCCCAGGATCCACACACCTGGTTCTTCTGCCCTCCCGTGATGGTTAATCTGGATCCTCAGCTTGATTGGATGACGAAATGCCTCAGATCACATGCTGCTGGGTCTGTGAGTGAGTGAATGGTTAGCTTATGTAATGGCAGACTGAAGGGGAAGCCCTGCCCTGAAAGTGGGCAGCAGGGTTCTGTTAAATGTTGGGACCTGAATAAAAGAAGGAGAAAAGTGTGTGAATGATGCGTGGTTCTTCCTGAGAAAAACATGTCTGCTCTTGCCTGGCATCTTAGCCTTCAGAAATTTTTTTTTTTTTGTGGTACCAGGGATGGATCTCAAGGGCATTCTACCTCCAAGCTATACTTCCCAGTATTATTTTTTTTTTTATTTTGAAACAGGATCTCACTGAGTTGCAAAGGGCTTCACTAAGTAATAGCTGAGGCTGACCTCAAACTGTGATGCTCCTGTCTCAGCCTCCCAAATGCTGGGATTACAAGCATGTGCCACCACGCCTGGCTGGCCTTCAGCTCTTTGAACTGTACTTTCAGTATCATTTCTCCGGAGGCTTTCCTGGCCTTTTTTCTCAGACTGGGACTGCATTATCAGCCGCTCCTGTTCTGAGACTCCAGCTCTCAAACAGCTCAAGCAGCAGCTCGTTCCTCCAGCCCTCCACATGCAGGTGGCCACTTGGAACCACACTGCTTTGGATGGCAAGCTGATTTGAAAAGTCCCTTTTTACCATATATACATCCTGTGGTTCTGTTACTCTAGAGATCAATCATATATCACATTTCCTTTCCTAATTCCAGACCCACACTGAGCATTCTACCAATAGCCCTGTGTGGATGGAGAATAAGCATTTCACTTTGAACACATTAAAAAGGACTCTTGGAAGCTGGGCATGGTGGTGCATGCTTGTAATCTCAGCATCGAGAGTGAGACAGGAGGATCTCGGTTTGAGGACAGCCTCAGCTACTTAATGAGGCCCTTTGCAACACAGTGAGACCCTGTTTTAAAACAATGAATAAAAAATAGGACTGGAGGTGTTGCTCAGAGGTAGAATGCCCCGGGTTCTATCCCTAGTACTGCAATAAACAAACAAACAAACAAACAAACAAATAATAAAATAAAAGGACTCTTTGTTCCCTAGCCACTTCAGTTACCAAACCCATCATTCTCCCCTTGGTGAGTGGTACCACCCTTCACCTGCTTGCCACAAACTTGAAAGTCTTTCTCAAGTGTTCTTTTTCCTTCCACACCCAGGCTCAGTCTGCCATAGAATTCTGTCTACCTTCCAAAGGCATTTGTCACTGTGACCTCCTTCAGTGCCTCCAGCCCCACCACCATAGCCCAAGTTCCCCTCATCTCCCAGCTGGGCGATCTTGCCCGTGGTCTCCAGGCTACCATCTGTAACCTTAACAACCATTTCCCATCCTGACGCCAGAGTCACCTCCCCACCACACAGCCTCCAATAAGTTCCCATCGTCCCTGGCATCAGATCTCAGCTCCTCACAGCAGCCCATCGAGCCCTACATGACCTGTCTAATCCTAACCCGTCAATCTCAAGTACAGAGTACTGCTTCCCTCTTGTCTTTGCATACATTGGTTGTGTGTGTGTGTGTGTGTGTGTGTGTGTGTGTGTGTGTGTTTTACTGGGGATTGAACCCAGGGGTGCTCTACCTCTGAGATACACCCCAGCCCTATTTTATTTTTTATTTTGAAACAGTATCTCACTAAGCTGCAGATGGCCTCACTATGTTTTTGAGAATGGCCATGAACCTGCAATCCTCCTGTCTCAGCCTCCCAAGTTCTGGGATTACAAGCATGTGCACTATGCCTGACTCACACATTGATTCTTAACTTCTACTGTGCTGTGGAACCCTGCAACAGTCAGTAAGCCTAAAAAATGCTTTCAAATGTATAAAATAAAATGCACAAAATTACAAATGATAGTATTACAATGAATATGTGGGTCAGAATATTTCTTTTTTTGTGGGTCTTGGGATGGAACCCAGGGGCATTCGACCTCCAAGCTATACCCTCTGCCCTATTTTTTATTCTTTATTTTGAAACAGGCTCTCACTCTTTATTTGAAAGAGGGCCTCACTAAGTAGTTGAGGCTGTTCACGAACCATGATCCTTCGGTCTCAGCCTCTCAAATGCTGCTATTACAAGCTTGTGCCACCATACCTGGCTTGGGGGTCAGAATAATAAGAAACACACCTGTGCTGCAGTGATAACTGTGTGTCTTCAATGTGTGAAACAACAGGAGCTAGCAGCAGCTCTCACAACCATCATGTCGAAGTCCTGATGAGCACAAGCAAGCAATAGCCTGATATCTGCAACACAGGTGATATGACATGGAAGTGTCTGTGGGAGCCACAGACATGGCTGGCATTGCAGCGAATTCTTTGCCTTCAGTCTTTATTGGAGGAAATGGCCATTTTCAGTTAGCGGTTCATGAGGATAGAGATATTCTTTCTTCCTCATTCAAATTCAGAGACCCCTTACTTCTATCCACGAACCCATAGGTAAGAACTTCTATTTAACTTCCTTTCTAACTGTAGAACTTTTTGCTTGCTGTTCCCTCACCTAGAATGCCCTTCCCCTAGATCTCTGCACAGTGTACTCTCTCCTCACCGGAGTGCTCGTCCAAAGGTTGCTTTCTCAGGTAATCCTTCGCCCTCCGCCTAGCCGGCACAGCACCCTGACTCACCTGCCATGGTCCTCCCCTCATCCTATTTTATCTCCCCACTCTTACCACTCCTGCATGTTGTTTGCTTATTTAATGGATTCCTAGAAGTAAACTCCACTATCTGCCTTCTTCCCCAAGGTCCCCCTCTCCACCCCCAACCCCGTCTCTGGCAGTACACCTGGTGAAGAAAAGCACTTAGCAAACATTTGTGAGATAAATGGATGTCGATAAAAGGATGAGAACAATTTAGACTTAGATGCATGAAGGCATCTCTTCTGGGAGGAGATGTTTTGTTCTAAATTTCAGTCAAAAGGAATAGGTTTTCACATGTGCTCAAAATTTTTCAAAAATAGGACTCTAAGCCAGGCATGATGTTGAACACTTGTAATCCCACTACTTGAGAAGCTGAGATAGGAGATCTGAAGGCTTATGGCCAGCCTCAGCAACTTAATAAAGCCTTCTGCAACTTAGTGAGATACTGCTTTAAAATAAAAAGTAAAATAGAGCTGGGGCTGTAGATCAAATCCTAGTACAAAAAAAAAAAAAAAAAGGAAAAAAGAAAAAAGAAAGAAAAGAGAAAAAAAATTAGTACTTCCCCTGCTTTTTTTGTGGTACTAAGGAGGGGTGTAGAACCCAGGGGCTTTCTACCTCCAGGCCTATTTTATAATTTATTTGGAAAAAAATTCTCACTAAGTTGCTGAGAGCCTCACTAAGTAGCTGAGGCTGGCTTCAAACCTGTGCAATCCTCCTGTCTCAGCCTCCCTAGTGAGGGAATTACAAGCGTGCACCACCACGCCTGGCTCTAAGAATTAGTACTCCTAATGGAGAAAATCTTTTGTGTTTTATATTCTTGTTAATACAGTTGATGATATGGCTGAGGCGTGTGCCTGGATCCCCACCAAAGAATTAGATGTGAGAGTCCCAGAAGACAGGCAGACCTTGATCACAATGAGCAATTGCTTGGTTCAACTACATCACATTAAAATACAACAAATGACTTCTAAAACTAGCTATTTTCTTTTAAAGTTACTCTTATCATTTCAAATACGGCTGACTGTCAATTAAATAAGGGACTGTCCTTGAATTGATATTAAATTTCACTTAACAGCAAATAATAGAAGGCAAACATAATAGCTTATCACATTAAATGGAGGCAAACTAATCCTTTATTGTAAGATATGACTTAATATTGAAGACCTTGTGTTTGGAGTTCTGTAGGACTTCATGGTAATATCCCATTAGTTATTAAAAATATGGGTCTAGAAGTCAGGGGAGTAGATATAACCTCAGAGATAAGTGGGTATCATTCTTGCTTATGTGTTGCTGAAGTGTTGGTAGGAGGTTGGGAGTTCCCAGGTAGAAGGTACACATCAGAGAAGGAGCCCAAATAATCTTCTAAGGAGAGCACACAGAAGGGGGAAAAACCAGGAAGACTCAGACTCAGAATCAGAAGTTCTAAATTTCTTAAGTATGTATTTGCTCAAGTCAATCAACAAACTAGGTATCTAATTAACCAGCTGTTAATTTCTCACTAGCTCTCGAAGAAAAGGAAGAAGAAAAAAGGAAAGATAACACATGCACTAAGACTCTTTTTGAATAAAAAGGAAGAGAAATTGATTTAACACAAACCTAATGAACAATATCTAGAAAATGCTAATCATTTCTATTTGCCAATTATTATACAAACACCTAAATGGAAGAGTTGGCAGAATATAGCGCTTGATAAGGGAAGCCAGAGAAAAATACTAGGGCAAACCTCAAGTGGATACAGGAATAACTCAGAGAGCTAAAAAAGAAAGTTAAAAAAAAAAAAAAGCTTATTAAAGCCAACCCATGGATGTGTCCTTACTGTTCCAAGAAATTGTTGATATTCCCAGGGCATCAGTATTAAGTAACCACAACAACAACTTAAAAAAAAAAAAACTTCATTTTGGACAGAAAACTAAAAATGAAGGAAAGTGAAAAAAAGAATATATTTCTGAAACAAACCAACATACAGTTTCTATGAACAAGTCTGTTTCACAGATACATTATTTTTACTTTCCTCTTCAGTTCTCTGAGTTACTCCTATGTCTACTTGAGGTCCTAAAATGTGTCATTGTGAAGTATGGAATAGGTGTGACCACTTAACTGCATTTACACAAGTGCTTTGACTACTAATCTTTGGAAAATAAACTGATCATTGACAATATTTCCAAATGTCAGAGAGCACAGATCTAGGGAGCTTGATGTTTGCTCCTGGTGAAAGCTAACTGATTAGGAGCAATTTTTTAAACTTTTAGGCAAAATACATTTATTCTATACAGTTGAACCTGGTTGAATCTAGTGGTCAGAGCCCAAAGCTCTGCTCGCTGGGCTCCCCTTGTCCTGAGCCCCCACCACCTGCTTCCACATTAGCTCCAAGAGGCCCCAAGGGACCTCTGTAGAAACCCAGGGATTTGGGCTGCAAGATTTGAAAACACACTCGATTAAAGAAGATGGTGTGTGTTTCCCACGGAGTGCTGATTCTTTCCCAACACTCGCCTAGTCCCTTGATCCAACATAAATGAATCTGCTTCTTAACTGGAATTGTTTTAAGCATCAGAAGAAAGCCAGCTTGGGACCCTGAATCCAGTCTCTCTCCGACACAGCTGCCATGTCCACACAGTCTAGGCTCCATCTGAGCAATGACTGCAGGGGTCCCTGCTCAGCGATGAAAAGAGAAAAGGGTTGGGTGGGCGTCAAGTGGAGAATGAAGTGGGTTTCCAGGAAGCCAAGGAATCTTAATCTTTCAGACTGCCCCACACCCCAGTTACTGAGTGTCATCAACCCAAAGAGCACGGAAGATTTGTACTGCACAAGACAAACTTGAAATGTCCCAGAATCTTACAGCTTACGGAGAAAGGAAATTTGACAGAGGTTCTAACCATTCTAAAAGTTTTACATGTAGTAAAGGCCCCCTTGAGCCCCCGAATCTAATTCTTATTTCTTTTTAAAAATACTTTTATTGGTGCATTATAGTCTGACATCATAAAGTAGCTTATAGTGTACTACTACCACTAATTCTAAAAAATAACTTCCCACCAAGCATGCTAAAAGAAAGTTTCTTGAATTGATACTAAAAAACCATGTGCAGCCTGTTCCCCCACCCCAAACAAATAGTGAAAAGTGCACTTAGAGAGGTACACCAGACAGGGAAACAATTTTTAAAAAATTCTATTTTGGGGGGTTTTGTCAGCTTTTGTTACTGGTCAATGTTTTACAGTTTAAAATGCATTGAGATTTCATTTCTCATTCTAAATAAATATTCATTTTTGTACCTGACTTTGGATTTGGAATTTTGTATTCTTTTGTTAAACATAGTGCCACAAACTATACACTCTGAAGAACTTGCAAATACTGCTGTCCACACCTGTTAACAACAGAAGTCCAGCAGGACAGACCACAACTGATTCTCTGGCACTGTCCTACCAGACAGTCCTACTAGAGCTTGTCGCAATCAAATGTACAGAGACAACAGGGAAAGCACTGTGGATGAAAGAATCAAGGTACAGAGAGCAAGTTTTATTTTAGACCCTTGTAACAAAGTCCAAGTCATCCGCCCTCTCTACAAACCAAATGGATCCTTTAATATTCCATTATCACCATGAAGATATAGAAGACAATTACTAGTATAGTGGGAACCCCACATGCATCTAAGCAGGAGTTCAACTCTGGGCTTCTGGTGGGATAGACCTAGAAGATACTGATTTGTATGAAGAATAGAGAATCCTTCAAGGAAAAAAACAACTTGCCTTCAGGACAGCAAAAGTCCTGTGTGATTAGCTAGACTCCACCTTAGGTTCTTTTCACTAAGAGTTTGCAAAGTCTGAGTTTAGAGAAGTGTTTGTCACTAGTTTTTTGCTTTTGTCTCAAGAACAAAACACTCACACTGACCAATCACATGAGATTCCTCTGGGTCCTTCAAGGAGAAGACCAGAGCCCAGAGGCTCCGAGAGAGCAACTTCCCCAAGGATGTATACAGGGTAAGGAATTCTAGACCCAAGATAGTCTACACCCTAGTGTGTATAGCACAAATAAGAGAAAGCAACAAGAGAGTTTTGAGGACTCTCCTGTTTTCCGGTGCTGTGGTATATAACACAGCACCAGCAGGTTTCTGGGGGACTCAGTGAAAGGGTGGATCAGTGAAAGGGAGGTTGGCGGCCTGGAGAAGTTTTTTTTTGTTGTTGGGTTTTTTTTTTGTTTTTGTTTTTGTTTTTTTGTTTTTGATTTTTTTTTTTTGTGGTACTGGGGTTCCTGGAAGCCCTTCTACCTTTGGGCTACACTCCCAGACCTATTTTTACATTTTTATTTGGAAACAGGGTCTCCTAAGCCAGTGCATACAGCTGACTTTGAACCTGCACGATCCTCCTGTCTCTGCCTCCCAAGCGCGGGGATTACAAGCGTGCGCCACCACGCCCGGCTGCCTGGAGAAGTTTGTCCTTGAGTATATAAAGACTTCCAGAGATACTTGGAAGACATGTTGCAAAGACCTGAAGAGGTCCTGGCTTAGCTGGTGTAGGGATGCATGAGTGAAATTTGGTTTATTACTCTGAATGTGGTCCAGCCTCAGGTAGGTGAGGCATGGGGAATCTAGGGTAATACTTAAAATGATAGGGCAGGGAGTTGAGGTACTTGAATAATAGTCCAGGGGACCTGGATATTATCTGCCACAGACTTGCTATGTGGCTTTACACTTCTGCTTCCTGATACAGAGAAATTTGTTGCAAGTATCAGATGGTGATCTCTAAGATGTTTGTTAGCTCTAAAATTAGAAGGGAGCTCGAAGAAGGAAGTGGTCCAAATGATGTTATGTTTGTATATAAATATATCACTACTAATTTCTCTAGCAGGTAAAGGGAGGGAGAGAGGGTAGGAGTAGGACACAGAAAGAAACATACCAAGAGATGTTGTATGCATATATGAACCTATCACTTTGAATATTGCTAGGATGTATAGTTACAATTCTCCCATTTAAAAACTTTATAGTTTTAAAGGGAACTTTTTGTGGGTCTTTCCCACATATTCCTTTTAGAAAAGTGGTCATGTTAAAGAAAGGCAAGAACATATGCTCCTGTACAGTTGCCTCCTGGAAGTCTCTTCTAATTCCAATAGTGAGTAAATAAATACTATACAATGATGAAGCCTACATATCCCTCACAGGTCCCCACACATTGCATGTACTGGATATCTATCAATAGAATAAGGACCTAGTTCCCTTTCATCTGAGCTTATAATTCAGTGCAGTATCTGGCTGTTTGGGGAAGCATCTCACTGTGCCCATTAAGTCAAGATCTATGGGGCGATTTCATATATGAGATTCTGAAACGCAGTAGAGTAATGTATGTGTGTGTAGACTGGTTGTTTCTGAGGATAAAGACAATCCTGCTTTGTACTTGTCAGTTATGGTGAGAGAGAGGGATATTTTACATGACTATATTCAATTATGGATATTCATATGTTCATGTTTTATATGATAAAGAGCAGAACATGGCTGCTTTTTGTATAATATGACAAAATGCCTTATAGTGAAAGTTTCTTCTATAGTTGCTTTCTGAAAGGTATTGGCTCTTCCTTTGAGTAAACTGGGAAATGTGATTCTCTAAGGAATCTCCAAGTCTGAAATGTACAAAATGGAGAACCAGAGAGAAAAATTCTGCCTCACACCTCACTAACAAAGGCTTCCAATCAAGGTCTCTTTATTTTTCAGAGGGATTGTAGACAAACGGTTTTGGTAATGCAAATGGCTCAGTTCCCACCGACCTAGAAAGTGACTTTAGAATCACACAGAGTGCTGGAAAGTGCTTATCAATGTGTAGATGGACAGAGTGAAGTGCGGAGGGTGGAGGCGGCACCTCTTCAGCTGCACGACGGCAGAAGCACTATGTAACCAGAACTGAGGAGCCAGAACTCAATAACAGTGTTCCTGCCACGACCGTGGGATTTGGCGGTGGGGTGGCTGCTGTTGAGTGTTGGGAGCATAGGATTATGCTGTATTTCATCTGCCCAACCATACAGGACAGCCCTGCTTTGTCCTCCTTGTCCCTATTCAAAACTATTTCTTTCTAAGTCCTATCCCTGGCAGTCCCAGGAAAGGGAAGGGTGGAGGCGCTGGCTGGGCCCCTGCCCTGCCCACTGCCTTTCCTCTCCTACAACTCTTATTTTCTTTTTAAAAGTTGCTTCCAAAGCCACAGTGATGACTTTTCCAGATGCCCTGCAATCAGATGTGGTTACAACACTGTCAAATTTCAAGTGAATTCTCATGCACATCGGAAAGGCTAGACACGACAGTAGGGGGTTAGATAATTATGAGAAAATCTGAACATTCTTAGCTAATTTAGGAATATCATAAGCTGGAATTCTCTTGCTTCTCTGCCAAACACAGGTACTATAAAGAGAATATGAACCAGAACACAGTGCCCGCTCCTTCAAAGTGGTGACCTAGTGCCAAGCTTGATGGCGCACGTTTGTAATCTCCGTGCTTGGAGGCTGAGACAGGAAGATCATGCAGGTTCGAAGCCAGCCTCAGCTACTTAGTGAAGCTCTCAGCAACTGAGTGAGACCCTGTTTCCAAATAAAATATAAAATAGGTCTGGGAGTGTAGCCCAGAGGTTGAGAGTCCCTTGGTTCCATCCCCAGTACCTAAAAAAAAAAAAAAAAAAAAAAATTGGTGACCTAGGGGAGGCCGGGCTCCATGTTGGAGTGGCTGGGAGGAGCAGGCCAAAGAAGCGTTTGCAGAAGAGAGGGAAATTGCCCTTCTTGTGGCACGCAGCAGACCACACTTTCCTCAAGGACAGCCAGGTTCACCGGCCTCTACTGAAGCTACCAATGATATGGCAGAAAATGACCCCAAGATTCTCTGGCCCAGGCATATTCCCCATAGCAGGGAAATATAATTTGGCACAGATGTCAAGAAACATACTTTGAGCTCCTCCACTACATTCTGCCCACTTGCTTTCCCTGTGAATGCTTTCAGTTTTACTCATACACAAAAGGCCCTTGCTGTTCCTGTATGGATCTTGTTTGCAATATATCTCCCCTCCTGTCCTCTGTGCTAGGCCATGACCAAGGAGGAATTGACACAGAAGAGTCAAACTAGCTAATGTTTAGATCAATGGCTGTACATAAGACTCATCTGGGAATTTTTGTAAAAATGCCTATGTCCAGCTCCTGCCCTTGACCAAATAATTCAGCTTCTCAGCCCAGAGCACAGGCATTTGTTAAGAATTTATGTGAGTCAAAGAATCTTTCAAATTCTGAACATTAAATTGGTGATTCCCAAACTTTATTCAATTTCAAAATTTTTCTTCAAATATTAACTCTTTAGAAGCCCCAAGTTCTAGACACGTGTTTTGAGGAGATTAAAAAAAAAAAAGCCCAATGTCTAGACTGCACCTTGAATCAAAGAAACAAAAATTACTAGGGGTGGGAACCAGGCATCAATATTTAAAAAATTTTCTCAGATCTTTCTAAAGTTTAGCCAAACTGGGAACCTATGAGTTAAATGAAAATCATCTACCTCACACAGTAGGATGATGAGAGTTGGGAGACCTGAAAGACTGACTGGCTTCCAAGCCAGGCTCAAGAAATCAAGAGTTTGGCTACAGCCTGACTGGTGGTATTAACAAATCTAAAGATAGAATGTGGCAACCAAAGTAGGATATTTGCACGGAACAGAGAAAGTGGGGGTCAGAGAGGAAGGGCTCGCCAGGGAAGGTACAGGGGTGACCTCGCGGGAACAGCCAGTTCTATGTTTGGCAAGTTCATCCCCAAAGAGGAGATGAAGGCATGAGTTAAGAACATTTGACACCCTTTGACATTAAACCATCTCTCTAACATCCCCTGCTCAGGCTGTGTACTCAAGCTGTGTTCTCATTACCGGTTGTCTTCCGATTTAGTTTCCTACTGGGCACAAAAGCGTTAGTCAAGGTGACACAAACTGTCCACTCTGCTTGGAAGGTCTTATTTCTCGTTGCAAATTAATAAATTGACGTTTTGGTTCATGCAGCAGTCTCTCAGGAGCTGGGGCGATGCGATGTGAATCTGTCTCACAGAACCTGACCCATTCTAGCATGTTGATAAAATCCAGTTCCCAAGCCTGCAGATCATTTTCACCAAAGTGGCGCCATCTCCAAATTCCTGGGACTTAGCACAGAGCCTTTTTCATGAAAGTCCTCCACCAGGTTGGGAGCTCCTGGCAGAGAGCGGTCAATGTTTATTTTTCTGTGTTACCAGCTTAGTACTAGGATATTAGAGACAAGGGTAATGGTCTAAATATTTACACCCATGCTTATATCAATGGTACCACCCTTTTTCTGCACAATGCCTGCCATGTTCTGGAGCAGAGTCCTGGAGGTCCTTTTGGTGCTAATGTTGTAGGCACGTGGTCTTAGGAAATTCAGGGAGTCCTGGGAAAAGCATTGGTATGTGTGGACAGAGGGAGGAACTGGAAAGGCTCAGGGTTCGGGCTTTTTCCAGTCAGTGCAGAAGTATTTTGATATTTCAGGATATATAGATACAATCATACTAGTGCGTGACAATTGAGTGTCAGCTCTACTTTTAGGTAATAAAAGTTTGATAAAGCAACCTTCCTATAGCTGATGGCATTCCACTCTTTGTGATCCCTTAAAACACTGAAGATTCTCATTCCCACAGCTCCTTGACATCAGACTCATGAGACACTGATTAAACATGATCCTAATTTTCCATCATGTACCCTTGGGGCCTGGTTCGTTCTGGTGGCTGGGACTGAGAGACAAAAAGAAAAAGGGGTGTGGCCTCTTCACAGGATTAAGAATATAAAGCATGAGGCTCTATTAGCCTTCACATAAAAAGGTACAAAGCTAGTGTCTTCTGCAACTGTGAGACTCCTTTGACAAAGTCACTCTTCTGTGCCATGTTCTAATATGAAAGTCCAGAACCCACTAGACGGGTATTTGTGGCAAGTCACCCTGATCAGATGAGACCATTTCTGATTCCCTTCAAAGTGGAACCTCCTGAGCACGCTGCCCTGACTCTCCCACATTTGATATTCTGTGACGAGTGATGGGGAGGAATATCACCAGAGGAGAATGCTTAAGACTCTCGCTCTGTCATCCCGCTTTGTCATTTCGATGATAGATAATGTAGCCTGTGCCTGCTGAGGCTACATTAAGGAGGCATGTGGGCAGCAAGTGAAGTAGAGAGAGGCTGAAGAGTTCCTTAGGGTCAACAGTGTTGTTATTGTGAAAGTTTGGGGTTTTTTAATTTTTTTTCCTATATCTTAACTTTTTCCCTGCTGCTCATTTGCCCACCTATTTTTTTTTTTTTTTTTTTGGTACTGGAGAGTGAAACCAAGGGTGAAACTACCTCCACTATACTCCTGGCTATTTTTATTCTTATTTTTTATCTTTATTTTATTTTATTTTATTTTGTTTTTCATTTTGAAGTAGGTTTTCACTAAATTGCTGAGGGTCTCACTTGTACTGAGATTATAGTCTGGCCCTGAACCTGGGATCCTCCTGTCTCAGCCTCCCACCTACTGGATTACAGATGTATGCCATCATGCCTGGCTCCCACTCTTAATTTTAGTAAAATGTATATTGTCACGCTATTGAGAAATCCAGTCTAGACAGATATATGAAAAGAAGACTGGTGTTCTTCCTAAAAAAGTTTATACTCTGATACATAAATTATTTCATAGTCTCTGGGCTGGGTCTATATGAGTAGAATGAGGATTATTTGGTACCTACTCATGATAAAAATGTCAAAAAAGATAGATGGGTAGTTATCAGGTTTTAAGACAAAAATTTTATCCAGAACAACTCCGAAGATGGACTGCAACAGCAAAACATTTGATTCCAAGTTCTATTTGGGTGTCATCTTCCGACCGTCTTAGAAAGCCCTCAGCTGAGATAGAAACAGAAAGAAGTTCATTATCCAGGAGGAAAAACCTAGCATATCTTGTGAGCGCTGTGTGAAAACAGCCCGTGAACTGGGGGCTGCCGGCCGCCCCTCTGCCAGCTGGTTCAATGTGCAGGAGTGAGAATGTTAATAAACACCCTAATGAAAGGAAGTTGTTAGATGGTAATTACCATATGCCATTAGTATCTGTCCCTTTGGCCAGACACGACAGACAGGCTGAAACCATACATACAAATGAGTGTCTACCAGGACTGAGCGGGGGAAGAAAGGCAGCAGTGTCATTGTGAGTGGCTGGAGCTGTTGGCAGCTTTAAGTCACTGGGCCACTTAGTAACAAAAAACAGGGAAGGCTTTTCTATTTCACAGCAATCATGTGGCTTCTGTTTTTCTTTAAATTTAATAAATATGTTTTCATCCATGTGTACTTTTCTTCCATTTACCTCAAAACATACTGTTCATAGTTTTCTAAGAATAATACTGATAACTTTTTTATTTATTTATTTATTTATTTTTTGAAACAGGGCCTCGCTTAAGTTGCTGAGGCTGCCCTTGAACCTGCAATCCTCCTATCTTAGCGTACTGGAATTGCAGGCATGTGTCACCATGCCCAACTTCTTTCTTCCTTTATTAATCAATGAGTACAAAACTAAGGCTCATTAGGGCGTTTTTTTTTTTTTTCAGCCACAATTTCCTAATTTTCCCAGGAAGAGGGGTGAGTACACACATCTCTCAATATCCTGGTAGTTGTTTTTCTCAAGATTTACATTATCTTTTCAGGTTGACCTAACATAGAATCTAAATTTTACTAACTACTCCCAAATGCTGCCTCTCACGGCACAGCAGAAAGTGAGAACTGGACATAGAGCTCAGTCCCACTGGAAAACTGATGCCCCGAAAGGCAAAGTGATGTTCCCTGAATCCTAGGCAGGGTCTTTTGGCCAGTTGTCAAGCCTTTCCCCATCCTTGGTCATATGGTCTTATTTGTTTCTTTCTCATTTGGACCATGACTTACAGTGACCAATCCAATATTACTTTGATGAGAAAAAAAGAGGCATTAAAAGAGACCACATAGCCAGGTGTGGTGGAGCATGCCTATAATTCTAGTACTTGGGAGGCTGAAACAGGAGGGTTGTAGGTTTGAGGCCAGCCTTAGCAACTTAGCAAGACTGTCTGAAAAACATAAAATAAAATAGGGATGAGCCAGGCATGGTGGTGCATGCTTGTAATCCCAGCATTCTGGAGGCAGAGACAGGAGGATCAGAGTTTGCAGACAGCCTCAGCTACTTAGTGAGGCCCTTTGCAACTCAGAGAGACCCTGTTTCAAAATAAAGAATAAAAAATAGAGCTGGAGGTGGAGCTCAGAGGTAGAATGCCCCTGGGTTCCATCCCCAGTACCAAAAAATATATATGGGGTGAAGTGCAGAGGTAGAATGCCGCAGGGTTAAATCCTGAGTACCAAGAAAGGAAGACAGACAGACAGACAGACAGACAGACAGACAGACACACACACACACACACACACACACACACACACCACATTAAATTTGGATTCCTCTTCATGTGTGTGAATTTCCTGAATTCACAAACCTGAAGGAGGAAACTCTACATTTCAGAGACAACAGAAGAAGTGAAGCTTGGTGCCATTTAGCTGTGAGATATAAAAAGTTAAAACTAGAAAATCTCGCAGGAACAAAGGATTAGCAAGAGGAAATAAAAATGAGAAATCACAGACATTACAGTAAGCTATGAGCTGACTAGAGAGATGCCACAATATGTAGATGGAGCCTCTGAAGAATCTAGAAGGTAATTTCATGAATAATTTTTCTAGTGGAACTTGAATGACTGCATTTGGGCATCTGTGGAGAATTAAAGTTGGCTGAAGTTTCTCTGTGTTATCTTTGAAGAAAGAATTTATTAAACCAATTAAAGGTTAAACTAAAGTATAGAGAAATTGGTTTAACCTATTTAAAAAATAACTTTCAAAGCCATAAAACAAAACAAAATTATCAAAAAAATCTTCAAGCATTTTTCAGGCATTTTTCATTTTTATTTCTTTAATGCAATGTGCGACCTTTAAATGAGTAGAATATACTTTATTATTTTATTTTATTATTATTATTATTTTTGGTGGTACTGGGGCTCCTGGAAGCCCTTCTACCTCTGGGATACACTCCCAGACCTATTTTAAACTTTTTCTTTTTAATTAAAACAGGGTCTCTTAAGCCAGCAAGGCGGCTGGCTTTGAAGATCCTCCTGCCTCCGCCTCCCAAGCTCGGGGATTACAAGCAAGCGCCACCATGCCCGGCTGAGTAGAATATACTTGATAAAATAGAACTCTATTCCTTGCTGTGGCCAGACTACGTGACAAAAACAAAAGAAGACAGGTTTATTTTGACTTTCAGTTTCAGAGATTTCATTCGTGGCTGGGCGGTTCCATCTCTCTGGATCTCAGGTGAAGAAGAGCATGTTTAGAAATCCTCATGGTGGAGGAGAGCTGTTTAGACCATGGCTTCCAGAAAGGAAGGGCCCAGAGAGAAGATAAACCCTTATAGGGCACACCCCCAGGGGCCTGCTGCCTCCAACTACTCGCCCCTTTCCAGCAGTCCATTCAGCCATAGTGAGTTAAACCACAGATGGGGTCAGATCTCTTATAACCCAGTCACCCTGAAGCCCTACCTCTGAACATGTGAGGCTAACAACCTCCCAACCATAACCAAAAAATAAAGGGCTCCATTTGGTGACAGATAAGCAAACAGCTTTTGTTCAAGAACTTCCTATGGATGGAGGTAGCCAGTCTAAGGGTGACAGTATTCTCTCCTCATTCGCTGCACCTTGAGGACATCTCCCCAGAAAATAGGACTTCCCAGAAGACAAGGCAACTTTAGACTGTCTGAGTTGCTCTGGGGCCTGGCAGAGTCTTCAGACTGACCCTCAAGGTCCACGTGAGGCAGCAAAAAGTTTTCTCTCTCCAGGATAGCCTTTCTCTTAGCTGGTGACATTATTTATCAAATTATTGACATTATAATTGATTTGTTTAAAGAACTTGTATTGCGCATATCTTAGTGTCAGAAGCAGAGCTGGCGCTGGGCCTCCTGTGAGCAAGGTAGAACAGGCCTCCTTCAAGCACCTTTTGCTATCATCTGAGACTGTTTGAGAGTAAACAGATAAGTATTAAGGGAAACTCATTGAGACAGTATTACCGTTTGCCCCTGATCCTGGCCTTGAACTTTCAGGCTCAAGCAAGGGTGACCAGTCAGCCTCCCACAAAGCTCCTTTCTAGGATTCTGTTAATGTGGGGTCCATGGCCTTAGTTCATTTTCTGTTGCTACAATTGAATACCACAGACTGGTAATTTATCAAGATTAGAGGTTTATAGAGGTTCATTTAGTTCACAGTTCTGAAGGCCAGGAAGTCCAAGAATCTAGTGCTACCCCTGCTTAGCATCTGGTGAGGGTCTTCTGCTGCTGGGGACTCTCTGCAGAGCCCCCAGGTAGTACAGGACATCACATGGTGACACAGAGCAAGCTTGCTGGGTCACGGGCTCCAGTTTCCCTTCATTTATGTACATATATGAAGAATATATGAAATACATGAATATATGAAAATGTATATATGTAATATATTTTTTTGAGGGAAGAGGATAAGATCTCACTATCTTGCCCTGGTTGGCTGTGAACTACTAACAGAAGTCTGTTAGGGTTGCAGTGAACACACAGGATACCTCAAAGACTTGGGAAGATGGGTGTCCCATGGGCCCCAAAGAGCTGAAGCCACTTTCCCATTAGAATTAAGAGATCTCAGCCGGGCGTGGTGGCGCATGCTTGTAATCCCCGCACTTGGGAGGCTGAGACAGGCGGATCACACAGGTTCGAAGCCAGCCTCAACTACTTAGTGAGGCTCTCAGCAACTTAGTGAGACCCTGTTTCCAAATAAAATATAAAATGGGTCTGGGAGTATAGCCTGGAGGTAGAAAGCCTCTGGGTTCCAACCTCAGTACCACAAAAAAAAAAAAAAAAAAAAAAATTAAGAGATCTCATTAGGGTTAAGAGATCCTTCTACCTCAGCCTTCAAAGTAGGTAAGACTACAGGCCTGTGCCACTGCACCCAGCTTCTCTTCTTCTTTTTATATAGTCACTAAGGCAAGCATGGGGGCTCTACCCTCATGATGTCACCTAATCTTAATTACCTTCCAAAGGCCTTACCACCAAATATCATTAACACATGGCTTTGGGGATTAAGTTTACAATATATGAAATTTGGAGACACATTCAAATCATTATGCATACATTTCTCATCATCAGGAACTGATTCTAATAGGAAAGTGACTTCAGCTCTTTGGCACCCATGGAATGCTCATCTTCCCAAGTCTTTGAGGTGCCCTGTGTGTTTGCTGCAACCCTAACAGACTTCTACCAAGGGAACTTACTCTTTATTTTAATCATTCACTGCTATTGTTGTTTTTTATTATAAATATGTATTTATTACAACAAATTCAAACAACACAAAAATATAAAGAGTCAAAACTACAGCCAGGCACAGTGGTACATGCCTATAATCCCAGTGTTTGGGAGGCTGAGACAGGAGAATCCCAGGTTCAAGACCAGCTTCAGCAATTCAGGAAGACTCTCAACAACCTAGTGAGACCCTGTTTCAAAACAAAACAATAACAGGCTGGGGGTGTAGCTCAGAGAGAGAGAGTGTGTGTGCCATTGCTGGAAGTTGTATAACATTTCACTTATAAAAAAGTTGTTAAAATAGTCCAGAGAATTCCTGTTAATCTCACCCAGTTTCCCCTAATGTTAACATCTTGTGTAAACACGGTACAATTAGGAAAATTTAGTGGGCATGTCACCTTAGTTTCTTCCAATCTGCTACAGTTTCTTGATCTTATATTTTGTAATTGTGACATTTTCTTTTCAGTACTGGGGATGGAACCCAGGGAGGGGCATTCTACCTTTGAGCTATGCCCCCACTCCTATTTTTTATTCTTCATTTTGAAACAGGGTCTCACTGAGTTGCAAAAGGCCTCACTAAATAGCCGAGGCTGTGGAGCCTTCTGTCTCAGCCTCCCAAATGCTGGGATTACAAGCGTGCGCCAACACTCCCGGCTTCGGGACAGTTTTAAATACTATAAGGCAGGCATGTTGTAGAATGTCCCTTGATGTGGGTTTATCTAATGTTTCCTCCTGGATAATTTGAAGTAATGGATTTGGGGAAAGAATATCTCAGTTCATCGTGTCAGAGAATACACAGTATTGTCTTATTACTAGTCATATTAACATTGATCGTTGGTCAAGGCAACATCTACCAGGATTTGTTTTTCCTTACACTTTCATTCTTAAGTGGTTCTTGCCTGTTGCAAATGTCAGTATGGCTTTCAATGAGGTCTAATGCTTTCTTTCATCCCTCCTACATTTATTAATTTGAATTCTTCTGGAAGGAAAAGTTATCCTTCCTTTTCCATTTATTAATTACCTCACTGGATACTCATAGATTTCTATTTTGCTCTTTACATTATAATTCAATGTTATTGTTATACCTTTTGTAGCTCAAAATGTTCTAGCTGTGTCTACTGGAAACTCTTCAGGTTTCAACAAGCCTCCATCCTGTTGTTGGATTTCATTTGTTTGTTTGTTGTTGTTTTTGCTGCTGTTTATCATTTTCTTATTGTGTCAAACCACAAAATGCTTCAGGCCTGTTTTGTATTTTCTCTGCCCTAGTCCTAGAATCAATGATTTCTGTAAGAAGCACTAATTCCCTTCGTTAGAGAATGGTATTTGGAAACCAAGATCTTAGTACGAGGTGATCTCATTTCTACTGGAGTGTCACAATTTCTAGGTTGCCTCAGTAAGCAAAGCTAGAAAGTAATATATGTAGACTAACCCATGCATATACGTACATCTTTGTCTAATTCTGTGTATGTCTAAATCAGTGGTTCTATAATTGGGACAATTTTCTGAGCGTGTGTGTGTGTATGTGTGTGCACACACACATGAATATTTGGCAATGTCTGGATCCATTTTGAGTATCACAACTCAAAGAGGAGCTGCTGGATTCTTTAAAAAAAAAAAAGCTAGAAGTACAAATAAACTTGTTACAATGCACAGGACAAACCCCCAACAACAAAGAGTCATCGATCTTAAAATGCCCAAAGTGCCAAAGTTGAAAAGTCCTGATCTCTCTGTATATATTTAAAAATACAAACATACATGAGTTCATACTGATCCCAAGGACTCAACCCAGCACAGCAAGGCTCATTTTAGCATTCTTCTTTTGTTTATTTCTGGTTCTCATTATCTACAATTTATTACTCCTCCTTCAATCATAGTATATAGGAAAAGAAATTTCTAAATTACTAACTTAAACCTTAAAAGAGACAAATTTACTTAGTAGAGCACAGTGTTTGTGCACCATTCCCTTGTGTCTTTAGCCTCATGGTGTGGACTCAAAATATGGTTTGTTGAAGTTCCTCAGGTTGTCTCCTTTCCTCACCACCCGCTAGAGTATGGAATGCTGTTCATTCATCACTCTGTTAAACAAAGATTCATTTGGCACAGTCTGCATTCCATGTTAGGCCTCTAATTACCTGGTTAATTTTTTTCTTATATTCAGTAAAATTCTGAAGCTATACATTTCTATGGACTTTGATATCACCATAGTAACAAATTAAACCTAGGACTGTTCCATTATCCCCCAAATTGCTTTATGTTGCCCCTGAGTAATCAATCCCCTATTGCCAGGAACTGAGCTTATAGTATTTTTTTTTTGAGAACATAACATAAATGGCTTCATACAATATGTAGCCTTTGGGTTCCAGTTTATTTTACTAATCAAAACACATTTAATGTTCATCCATGTTGCTATATGAGTCAATAGTATGCTCCTTTTTTTACTGAGTAGTATTTCATTGTACAGCTATATTATAGTTTGTTTATCAATTCACCAGATGTAGCACATCTGAATTATTTTCAGTATATGGTGATTATAAGTAATATAAATGTGTGTGTGTGTGTGTGTGTGTGTGTAATTTTTAAGTGAGTTTTTAGTTAACTTGAATAAACATTTAGGAGTATAATTGCTGGGTTGTGGGTTGTATGGCCAAAGTGCTTGTGACATTTTGAATCCTCAGCAACAAAGTACAAAATTTATCCTCACCAGGTATCCTCAGGTTTTTTTCTTTTCTTTTTTAAGCCATTCTAAAAGTTGCAAAGCAATATCTTGTTGTAGATTGGGGTGTATATGTGTGGTTTTAGGGACTGAACCCAGGGGAATTCTACCTCCAAGCTACACCCTAAGCCCTATTTTATTTTGAAACAGGGTCTTACTGAATTGCTAAGGGTCTTGCTAAATTGCAGAGGCTGGCTTTGAACCTGCACTCCTCCTGTCACAGCCTCCCAAGTACTGAGATTACAGGTATGTGCCACCACACCCAACTCTCCTTGTAGTTCTAATGTGGGTGTCCCTAATGACTCATGCTGTTGAGGGGGATTTTCTACAGTTATCTGCCACCTGAATGCCTTCTTTAGTGAAGTGTCTATCCGTACTTTGCTTGTCATCTTTTAAACCTTGTCCTTTTTTTGAAATATATAATCAATGCATTTATTGTGACTTTTAGAAAACTCTTTAAATAATTGATTATAATTCTATCCATCTACATCATATACAAAATATCTTTTAGAAGTTTTACAAACTATTTGCAACTTCCTCAAACCACCTGTAATATGCTTAACATTCTCATTTTTATTTTCTTTTTTCATTTCCCCTATGGAACAATTCAATTATTTTAAACAAAGATCTTGCCATACAAAATTATATTGCAAACATAGAAAACAAGGTTGATCCACAAGTAAAATAAACTTATAGAGCCCTCTTTATACAAGATCAGAAAAAAGTTTACCATGCCACATACTAGTCAGACTGACTAACATAGAAGCCAAAAAGAGAATCTTAAAGGCAAAAAAAGCAAAAGACCAAGTGACCTTCAGAGAAAAACCAGTAAGAATCAAAGACGTAAGATGGCATAGCATGAATGCTTACACTCATGTTGGTTTGTGAAATGCTTATCTAGAGAGGCTTCCCTAACTCTATACCCTCCATTTTAATCACAGATTCTTATCCCCATCAGCTAGGATGGTTTGTTGAGTTTTACTTTCTGAAGCTCGTATTATGTAAACATTCTATTTACTGATATGAAATTATACCTCACTTTTATAGTGATCAGCTTTGCCAAGCCATCACCCCAAATCCAATATGACCTCCTAGAGGACATGGTTTTGGTATTCAGTCTTCTAGTGACATGACCCATTAATTCTGGTAAGAGAATTATAAAGACGGGGCCTTCTCTTTAGCAGAGTGGAGCACCCTTGATGGGCTCAGTGTTGAGGTTGGGAAAATTTCAGTGCAGATGTCTCTGGGTGGGGAGGGCAATGACTATGTGAGCATGCTGGAGGTGGAGGCGAAGATCTATTTCTTCAAGATTCCTCACTTATTTAGACCAACCTCACTCTCTAAAAAATGTTATGAGTTACAATTAAAATATAATAGCCACAATTGGGAGGTTAACCATTATTTATTCATTTAATTAAGAATTACTAGTTCATTTAATTCTCACAACAGATCAGTGAGGAGGTGAGGAATCCATTTGGTTGATAAGAAAACTGATCTGGTCTGTTGCAGGGCCGGGGCTACTGCCCATGGCTCTCTGACCCTAAACTTGTTTCCATAGCATCATTTTACTGCATCATGGATTTAATTCATACGAAATACTAGAAATAATATATTTTTTGGTGGTACTGGGGTTCCTGGAGACCCTTCTACCCCCAGGCTACACTCCCAGACACCTATTTTTTATATTTTTATTTGGAAACAGGATCTCTTAAGCCAGTGAGGCTGGCTTTGAATCTGTGTGATCCTCCTGTCTCCGCTTCCCAAGAGCGGGGATTACAAGTGTGCACCACCATGCCCGGCTCAGAAATAATATTTTTAAGAAGGTAGTACTTTAGAAAATCACAAAGAAGGCCAGGTCTCAGATCCATTCATAACATACTCTCTGAATTCTCTTTCCCATCTCAGCATGTCTAAGCTATTTTTGTCCATTTGTTCCCCAATGAGCTGGACCCTGATCTTCAAGATGGAAAGCCATCCTGTACCAGGCCAGATAAGACCATCGTGAGCCACTGACCACAGGAGCGGCCTCCGGAGAGCCTGAGCTGCGTTCCAGCTGCAGCCCAAGGGTTTTGGATGGAAGTGAGTCAACTTCAGGAATGTAGTGAATTCTACATTTAGCCCCAAGTTAGTCACCATTGCAAATAGCAATGAGGGCAGGGGCTCTTGCTCCACCTCCTTCGCAGCTACAACAGAGCGACCAGTAAAAACAAACCCAAGAAAGGAGCAAGGCTGGCCTGAATTCATCAGAGAGCCCAGGGACCAATTAAGCTCCTTTCCCCACTTTAAGCCTGGCCAACTTTGGTGCTACTGAAGCAAAAGGTTGTATGGAACGCAGTGTGGTTCTCCCGGGGGTCTCTTTAGGCTGTGACTTAAAAAAATAAAGTTCTAGCTGGGCGTGGTGACGCACCCTTGTAATCCCCACGCTTGGGAGGCTGAGACAGGAGGATGGCACAGGTTCAAAGCCAGCCTCAGCTACTTAGTGAGGCTCTCAGCAACTTCGTGAGACCCTGTTTCCAAATAAAATATTGAAAAAAATAGGTCTGGGGGTATAGCCCAGAGGTGGAAAGCCTCTGGGTTCTACCCCAAGTACCACCAAAATAAATAAATAAATTCCTAGCCAACTAAAGTGGTGTATACCTATTACCCCAATTTTTTGTATGCTGAGACATGAGGACCATAGTTTAGAGGTCAGCCTCAGAAACTTAGAAAGAGCCTCAGAAACCTAATGAGACCCTGTTTCAAAAGAAAAATATAAAGCTGGACGTGGTGGCTCATGCTTGTAGTCCCAGCATTCCAGATGCTGAGACCTGAGGATTGTGATTCGCGGACAGCCTCAGCTACTTAGTGAGGCCCTCTGCAACTCAGTGAGACCCGCTTTCAAAATAAAGAATAAAAAATAAAATAAAATAGGGCAGGGAGTGTATCTCGGAGGTTGAATGTCCCTGGGTTCCACCCCCAGACCCACAAAATAAATAAATAAATAAATAAATAAATAAATAAAAAGGGCTGAAAAAATAAGAATGCCCCAGTACAAAATCTCCAGTACAAAAGAAAAAAAAAATCTTAACGTAGAAGAAATAAAAATAAAAGGAACTTGGGAAGAAAGAGTACCTACACTTTAAACAAGAAATTCATAATCTGACAATAAAAAATATCACTTAAATCCTTTGGAGGAAAAGAAGTTAACAAGTCTCTAAAGCGTAGTCCATGTGAAGTACATCTCCAGAAGCCCAGGTGAACTAGTCATGAAGGAACACATTCTACTGAAAATTTTTATTTTTTTGTAAATAGTAATTCCTTTTTGGAGTAGAAAATTCTTGCACATCATTTCATTTAAATTCGAAAGTTATGACAGAGCCTGCAATAAATGTCTTCCTTCTTCTGCCCCACAGCCCCAACCACCTTGTTCCTCCCGACTCAGAGAGATGATGAGACAGTTCATCTTTATTGGCAGACAAATATGTAAATTATGGGTCAGTTGGTTTGGCTAGTGAGTCAAGGCACTAATCCAAGAATAAATCTCAGCAGAATGGAAAAATTGTTAAGGAAGACTTTAAAAGAGGCTTTCATGTTTGGGCAATAGAACACCAGCGGCTTTCACTCTACCCACGAAGCAAAGGTAAGAACCAGAGAGTTCCTCGGCACTCAGGAGGAAAAGCACTGGGGTGAGGAGGAAGAGGTGACATTACTTACTTCCCCTTGATTTCCTCTGGGATGTTTGAAGGCTCCTGAGAATGAAGATCTTCCTGAGAATGTTGGAGCTGGGGTTTGGCCTCTGGCTTGACCTGAATTGCCCAGGCACAGCTGGCCCTAATTATTACAAAATTCCACGTGACATGAAGGACTTCTTTGAGCCCTGGAACATCCCAAACCATCCAGAGTAAAAATCTAGCATTATCCATTATTTTTTCCTTTCTTCTGATATATTTCTAAACCCTTCCAGCCCTCAGAGTGCTTTGTTGAAGAGGTGCCTCACATCCCAGCTATCACTCATGTTCCAGATTCTAGGAACCAAGAAAGAATCCGTTGTAACCTGAGCAATTGCCAGCAAATCGCCTTTCCAGCGGACATAGGTGTGAGAGAGTGATGACTGTTCATTTAGTACCTGGTATTTTATACTTATTATCTCGTTTAATTTTATATTTTTAATTAATTTGGGAAACATCCTGAAATAAAACTATTAAAGCCTTGCATCCTGGTCCCAGCCATTCTAGAAGCCACCTTTAATTTTTTTTTTTTTTAAAAAAGGAGAGGTAGAAGAGGAGATGGTATTTTGCTAGATAAAAATATGTGAATATACCTTTATAAATGAGCATTTAACACCTGTAATCCTAGTACTTGGGAGGCAGAGACAGGAGTATTACATGTTTGCAGCCAGCCTCAGAATTTAGTGAGGCCCTCCACAACTTGACGAGACCTTATTTCAAAATTAAAAATAAAAAATAGAGCTGGGCATGGTGGCGCACGCTTGTAATCCCAGCATTTAGGAGGCTGAGACAGAAGGATCCCAGTTCATGGACAGCCTCAGCTACTTAGTGAGGCTTTCTGCAACTTATTTAGACCCTGTCTCAAAATAAAGTATATAAAAATCAGACTGGAGTGTAGCTTGGAGGTAGAATGCTCCTGGGTTCCATCCCCAGTATCACAAAAAACAAACAAAACAAAACAAAACAAAACAAAAACAAAAACAAAAAAAACCTCAGAAGTAGAATGTTCCTGGGTTCAATCCCAGTGCCAAAAAAATAAATAAAGTACTTAAAAAGTTGTGATGTAGGAAGCATCCAGCCCTGGTTTAGGAGTTCATGTAATGTCCCTATTTATTAATTCTCTACACCGCCTTCCTGCAAATAATTAGCTGTTATTTAAATAATAAACACACATGACTTCAGCTGGCTGGGTATTATGACAACATACAAATAGCAACAGAGAATGGTAACTAACTGTTTCTTAAGACCAGTTCACAGCCTGACAGAGTTCTTGTCTTTCAGGCTAGTATTTCCCATATTCCGTTACTCACATAGCACCTCCATAATTTTTAAGTAGAATTTAAAGTATTTTCTGAAAACTGTATTGCATATAGTTAAGGGTCAAATAGTTCTATAGTATTTGTTACAAAAAAATTAGAAACTGTCCATTCCTTTGATGTCAACACTTGCAGTGCTTCTAAGTTATTCATTTTATATTTGCCTCTGGTCCTCCTTTTTACAAAATAAATCCTGATATTTCTACTTGATTTTTAAAATTTTTAGTATCATCCATTGGCTTCCTTGTACAGAATAGGAATAGGCTTAATTTCAATATTTTTTTTTTTTGGTGGTACTGGGGTTCCTGGAAGCCCTTTACCTCCAGGCTACACTCCCAGACCTATTTTATATTTTTATTTAGAAACAGGGTCTCCTAAGCCAGCGCGCGCAGCTGGCTTCGAACCTGCGCGATCCTCCTGTCTCCGCCTCCCAAGCGCGGGGATTACAAGTGTGCGCCACTACGCCCGGCTAATTTCAATATTTCTTACCCAACTCCCATTCTCATCCCTATTTCCCATCTTTCCCTATTCTTCTATCAAAGACATTTGGGCAAATCAGTGTTTAGTTGACATTACTAATGTGTAATGACGTACACGATTGACAGCTGAGCCACATAGCTAATTTTCTTTGGGAAATCCTTTGTAGAGTTAAGAATAGTATTATAGCTTAATAAAATTCAGATACATTTGTGATCACCATATCTCCCACCTGGCTGGTTGCATAAATCTTCTCTTCACCCTCTGCTTGGTATCCAAGCAGTTTTTTCTTCTGGAGAATCCTGTCCTGCAGCCTCTTGCCAGCTGGGCGAGAAGAGGCAGGTTTTGGGCAGGCTGGAGTAAAGAGTATGTCCTATTCCTTTGCAAACAGACTTTCAATCATGGTTCTGTTTTGGACTTCACCTTCCTGCTTCTGCTTCCAGAGGTAACAGAACTGCAAATTCCTAGCCCTTTCAGAGGCTGTGGGTGCAAATCATATTGCTTCTTGAGTCATCCACTGAGGGTTAGGATTCAGCTTTCTTGAGCATGCTAGGTAAGTTATCCCTGATAATGAGGATTCTTAAAATTTGTTGCCTTAATATTTATCTAACTTTATTTGTCCTATTGTGTACTATTTATTGTATATGCACTTAAAAAATTTCTCAGTCTGGACTTTACTTGGGAGGCTGAGATAGGAGGACTGCAGGTTCAAGGCCAGCCATAGTCACTTAGCAAGACCCTGTTTTAAAATTAAAAAAAATAAAGCCGGGCATGGTGGCGCACGCTTGTAATCCCCGCGCTTGGGAGGCGGAGAAAGGAGGATCGCGCAGGTTCGAAGTCAGCCACGCTGGCTTAAGAGAGACCCTGTTTCCAATAAAAAAAATATATAAAATAGGTCTGGGAGTGTAGCCCGGAGAAGGGTTTCCAGGAACCCCAGTACCATCAAAAACAAAACAAATAAAATAAAATAAATAAAAAGGACCGGGGGTTTAGCTCAGAGGTAGAATGCCCCTGGGTTCAATCCTCAATATGTGTGTGTGTGTGTGTGTGTGTGTGTGTGTGTGTGTATTTGTGTTTAATATCTATATCTATATATATTATAGATAGATAGTTTGGACAATTATTTACATTATATTTGCTTTTTTAGTCATTTTATTTTTGTATTTTAATTTATACTACTCAATAATATATATAAAATTTTTATATTAAGATTTTTCTACGCCGGGCGTGGTGGCGCACGCTTGTAATCCCTGCGCTTGGGAGGCAGAGACAGGAGGATCGCGCAGGTTCGAAGCCAGCCGCGCGCGCTGGCTTAGGAGACCCTGTTTCCAAAAATGAAAATGTAAAAATAGGTCTGGGAGTGTAGCCCGGAGGTAGAAGGGCTTCCAGGAACCCCAGTACCACCAAAAAAAAAAAAAAAAAAAAAAAAAAAAAAAAAAAAAAAAGATTTTTCTAAAATACATTGAAATATTTTAAAAAGAAAACTCCAATGGTGTGTATTCCATTCAGTGCTGACCCATGCAGAAACTAAGATCCTGGATGGGTAAATGATCCTGCTTTTGGTCTAGCAAATGGCAAGACTGGGGCATTCATCGGCCCTCCTGAATTCCCTGCTGGTGAAGGAATAAAGCCAGATCACCAGTGTCTCTATCTAGACATCCTCACTGACAATATACCTTACTTTTCTATGACATCCACTGCCACTTAACCTGTGATACCACTATCAAGTTCTCCACCCTACAGCCAACAGACCTTGCTTGAAGCTGATGGTTACAAGTGCATCCCACTCTAGCCCTGAGTAGGAAGATCCACTGGCGGAAAAATAAATGAGGTCAGTACTCTCTTCTGCTCATCTGACAAGAATGCCTATCTACCAGGAAAGCAAATTTTCCAATGTGGTTTCCAAAAATTGTATTCATTTCAAAATGAACAAAGAAGGGTACCAGAGAATCCTTCCCTTGCCATATGCAATGTGACGGACCTGCAAGTCACAGACCTTACATATTTTCTCTAACAGAAAGGAGCGCTGTTTGTACATGGAAGAATCAGTTTGTAAACACAATTTGTTCTAAGCCCATCATTTAAATAGAAATGGCCCAAAGCCAGCATTACTTCAGGCATAGGAATTCTCACATCGTTTGTCCTCACCAACAAACTCCACGGTACCAAATTTAGCTGGGTGAGACCAGCACGATGCTGAAAATACTTCCTCTGCTGTTATTTGGCATTGTTTAATACAAGAGGAGCAGATGTTGAACCACAAAAAAGGTTAAATTTTGAAATGACAAATGCCATAACTATTTAAAGCCAGAATAGAAGACACAAATTTGAGATTGATAAAAATCAATGAAATTGCAGTTCAGAGCTTGCGTTTAACAGAATTTGATGTGTGTAATGTATTTTATAATGTATATTTGTATTTTTATATAATAAAAATTTTAATTTATAACAGCTTAACTTCAAATAATGTTATTCCACGTGAGAGTATAAGAATGTTACAGTTTCTCTGTATTTCTTCTTCTTGCTTTTACACTGTTGTGATCCAATTGCTTTGACATGTTATGAATCCTTCAATACACTGTGATTGTTTTTTGCTTTAAACAATCAATCATTACAATTTCTGGCATTCTTTAACCATTCTTGTAGATTTTTTGTATACTATTCTGTATGTAAAATTCCATTAATATTTCTTAAAGTGCAGAGTATTTATGAATACTTCTCTTAGCTTTTGTTTATTCGAAAGGCTTTATTTACACTTTATTTTTGAAGCATACTTTTACTGGATATAAAAATGTCTAGATTGGTAGTTGTTCTTTCATTGACGATGTTGTTCTATTGCCTTCTGGATTATGCATTTCTGACAAGAAATCTATTGTTTGTTGTTGTTATTTCAATGTATGTGTCTCTTTCCTCTGGCTGCTTTTAAGATTTTTGTATTGCCATAGGTTTTCAACAATTTGATTACGGTATACCTTGATATGCTTGCCTGCCTGCCTTCCTTCTGTCCATCCTTGTATAGTGCTGGCAATTAAATACAGGAATGCTCTACCACTAAGCTATATCTCCAGCCCTTTTATAAGTTGATTTTGAGATATGGATTCACTAAGTTGTCCAGGTTGGGTTTGAACTTCCCACCCTATTTCCTATGCCTCCCAAGTAGCTGAGGTTAGTGGTGTGCCCCACCATGCCTAGCTCCTTGGTATGCTTTACATATTTTCTTTTTCTCTGTTTTTTGTATGTTTGGGGGGGTACCTAGGGATTGAACTCAGGAGCATTCTACCTCTGAGCTGCACCCCAGACCTATTTCTTATTTTGAAACAGAGTCTCACTAAATTGCTCATGACCTCCCTAAATTGCTGAGGCTGGCTTTGAAACTGTGATCTTCCTGTCTCAGCCTCCCAGGTACTAGGATTGCAGGGATGCACCACAATGCCCAGCTGTGTTTCTTTTTCTGCCTCCTTTCTATTCTCCTTCTCCTCCTCCTCCTCCTCCTCCTCCTCCTCCTCCTCCTCCTCCTCCTCCTCCTCCTCCTCCTCCTTCTTCTTCTTCTTCTTCTTCTTCTTCTTCTTCTTCTTCTTTTTTGTGGTACTGGGAATGGAACCCATGGGATTTGTACCTCTAAGCTACACCCCATCCCTATTTTTTATTCTTTATTTTGAAACAGGGTCTCACTGAGTTGCAAAGGGCCTCACTAAGTAGATGAGGCTGTTGGTGAACCGCGATCCTTCTGACTCAGCCTCCCAAATGCTGGGATTACATGCATGCACCACCACACCCAGCCTCTACCTGTTTTTCTTAATGTTTATTCTCTGGGTGTTTGTTGAGCTCTATGAATCTGTCAATTTATGAAAAGTTGGGATAATTTTACTTATTACTTCTTCATATATTTTCTGTCTTTCTTCCATGCCATTTTCAGTGGTACTTTAATTACATACATGTGTGTTTGCTTAGATTATACCTGTGAAGTACACAAGTAACTAATGCTCTGCTAATTTTTTTCAGTCTTTTTCTGGTCTATGCTTCAGAAAGATAGTTGCTTTGTCTTCAACATCACCTTTCTTTTCTTCTGTGACATATGATTAGCTACTTATACCATTCAATATTTTGCACTTCAGATACTGTACTTTTCATCTTAGTTTTATCTGAATCCTATTCATACCATCAATTTATCTTCTCATTGTGTTAATGTTTTCCTATGCTTTTTATACATGAATTGCCTATTTAAAATAGATGCTTTAATGTCCTTACCTGTTAATTCATCATCTCTACAACTTTTGTTCCTGCTGCTCATCTTTATGAGTAGTAGTTTTGTTTCTTTGCACACCTGGCAATTTTTGACTGAATAGTGAAATTATGATTCTATATTGTCGATTGTGGAATTTTGCTGTATTTTAAAAATAGTGTTGGGGACTTCCGGGAAGATGGCGACCGAGAAAAGCGGGGCTTAAGAGCCCCGCTAACAATCAATCTCCATTACCACAAAATCAGCGCCTTTCATAGCCAGAAAACACCATCACCAGAGAAACAAAAAAATTACCAGGCTCCAGAGAGAAAGCGGACTGAGAACAGAGCTCAGAGCCACAGAGGAGATACACTGGCCTCACGCCCAAGGACGTGGCAGCAGCGCCACACTGCCGGCGGCAGCGGTGAGTTCACCGGACAGCTACAGCAAGCTGAGGTGAGCCACTGCGGAACAGCCAGGTGGGATTTCTCAGCGCAGAGAGCATCTAAAGCTCCCAGTGGCTGAGCTCAGCACACGCTGCAGGGATTCAGAGTGGAACTCAAAACCAAGAAGAAATACGCCAGCCTCACGGCCGAGGGAGTAGCAGCAACGCCATATTGTCACCAGCGGCAGCAGCAGCGAATTCACCGAGACCAGTACAGCTACATCTGCGTACTCAAGAACAGTGAGTCAAATTGCGGGCCACAGAGGAGAAATCCCAGTACTGTACTCCCTGGGACTTTACCCAGTTGGGGAGTGGCGGTGGCAGAGATATCACACCATAGGAGAACGTGCAACCTGGCACCCCCCACAGTCTAAAGCAGCCTCTATCGACTCTCTGGGTTGGAGACTCTGAGATACAACCCAGTAAAGGAGTAGTGGGGTCTGAGATACTACTGACTCGAGATCCAGAACACCTTAAGTGAAGTCATAGTGACCCAAGGGAAGAACCCAGAGAAGGCACAAACCTCCGAAATCATGGGAAAGAGTAATAATACTGGAGCAATGAATGCCCACAACCCCACAACATCAGAACCCGATAAAACTGAAAATCAGAGATTTCTAGAAGATCAAATCAGGAAAATAACTGTAGAAATAATAGAGGTGCTTCGAAAAGAACTCAGAGAGAGCCAAAAAGAGGTAAAGGATGCAATTAATGAAGTAAAGGCCTCAATTCAAAGCACAAACTACCGATTAGACCACATGGAGAACAGAATCTCGCTCTTAGAAGATGATCATTCCAAAAATGAACGCATAGTTTCTAATCTAGGAAAAAATATCCAACAGCAGGAATCTGATATTGAAGAAATATGGGCCCATTTTAAGAGAGCTAACCTAAGAATAATTGGAATAGAGGAGGGAAAAGAAAGTGAAACCAAAGGGATCAACAATCTCTTCAAGGAAGTAATAGCAGAAAATTTTCCAAACATAGAGCAAGAGATTGATACACAGGTCCAGGAAACTTATAGAACTCCCTTTAGACAGGATCGGAGAAGAGGATCCCCATGCCACATAATTGTCAAAATGACCATGTGGAAGCCAAGCAGAGAATCTTAAAGACAACAAAAACAAAGGGCCAAGTGACATTCAGAGGCAAACCAATTAGAATCACCCCAGACTTCCCAAACCAAGTCATGAGAGCCAGAAGGGCTTGGAGTAACATATTCCAAACTCTGAAAGAAAACAACTTCCAGCCAAAAATTTCCTATCCAGCAAAACTTTCTATCAAATTAGATGGAGAAATAAGAAGCTTCCATGACAAACAGAAACTGAAGGAATTTATGTCTTCAAAACCAGCACTAGAGAAAATACTCAAAGATATTAACTACAAAGAAGAAATAGGTAACACACACCAGAACCAGATAAACAAGATTATCCATCCAACAGACAACTAAGATTGGTTATCTGTGCAGATTCATTATTTATGTTAGTCTTTTACCTATCTCTAAATGGTATTGTTTGCTTTTATTGTTGTTAATTTTTAGGATTTCTAGTTGGAATATTAATATACCTTCAGATATAGCATTTGGAAATATTTTATCCCATTCTATTAGTAACTTTTAACTCTGTCTACACTGTCTTTGGATATACAATATTTTTTTTTTATTTTTTAGGGAGTTTGTATACTCTTCTGTTGCCTGTGCCATTGAAATCATATCCAAGAAATCACTGCCAATTTCAATGTTGTGAGGTTTTATGACCCAGATTTTCTCCTAAAAGTTTATAGTCTTAAGATTTATATTTAGGTCTTTTATCTATTTTGAGTTAATATTTGTATATGGGATTAGGTAAGGGTCCAATTTTATTCTTTTCCATGTAATTATTATTTTTCAACAATATTTAGTTAAAAGATTATTATTTCCACCACCAAATGTTCATAGAAACCTTGTCAAAAATAACTTGACAATATAGGGAAGAATTTAGCTCTAGGCTTTTATTTAACTCCAATGGTTTATATATCTGCCTTTAGAATAGTACTACACTGTTTCAATTATTGTAGCTTTATATTGTTTGAAATCAGAAAATATATATCTTCTAGTTTGTTCTTTTTCAAGATCGTTTTGGGTATCTAAATTCCATGTTCTATATTAGGATAGATTTTTTTCTGAAAAATAAATATATAAATATATGATAGTTTCACCTAAAAAAAATAGAAAAAAATATTCTCTGGTAAGAAAGTAAAAAGAAATATTGAAATGTTATCTTTAAGTCATCAAAAGCTTGGTATCAGACAAATTAAACTGTTATGTGGGATTATCTTTTTTAATTTTAGATAAATTGCTATAATACTAGATGTCAACCACTAAGCCAAGCATGGGAGGGAGGGATGGGGAGGGAATGGGGTGGGGATCGGGTGGGGGCTGACTGGGCGATGTGTGCATGTATGTCTACAAAAGTTTGTATCCCACTATGATGTATGAATACAGTGCACCAATAAAAAATTTAAAAAAATTTATATATATATATATATATATATAATAAAAATAAAAATAGTGTGGATCTTTATTCCGGCACAGAATTAAGTTACTTGGAATCAGTTGGCTCCTTGGACAGCTTGACTGTAGGTTTTGCTAGGGTGAATCCAGAGCAACCTTTAGTCCAGACTTATCTAGTCCTACTATTAAAGTAAGACAAATAAAAAAAATTCCCCTTCTGAGGGTTCTAGATCTTTATAATTTGGATGGTAGGAATATAAACTATTCTTAGTCCTGGTAAATCTCTGGATTTGTTCAACCTGCTGCTTTTGAATGATTCTTTCAGATAGTTTCTTCTTCTCTGTACATAGGGCAACCCTTCTGCAGATCTCTGAAGTCTGGAAGTCTGTCTCTGTCTCTGTCTGTCTCTGTCTCTTTGTCTCTCTCTCTCTCCCCTTCTCTCTTTCCCTTTCTCTCTCCCCATCTCTCCCTAACCGGATCTCTTTTTTTGTGTGTGGTGTTGGCAATTGAACCCAAAGTCATTCTACCCCCAAACCACACCCCCAGCTTATTTTTTTTAATTCTTTATTTTGAAACATGATGTAAGTTGTGGAGGAAGGGCTTCACTAAGTAGCTGAGGCTGGCTGTGAACCTGGATCCTCCTGTCTCAGCCTCCCAAGTACTGGGATTACAAGCATGCACCACCACGCCCAGCTCAGATCTCCCCTTTCTGGTGCCCTGGCCTATAAGTCCATTTTCCTGGTTCTCTAGCTCCTAATGTCAATGTGGCTGCTAAGCTCTGTTTTTACCTCCGTGCACCATAGTCTGGAAATTACCTCCAGGCAGCAAGCTGGGCCAAATGTAGGGCTTGCCTCTTTTTTCTCCCAGTTCTCAGGTCATAGTTCAGTGATTCTTGCTAATATCTTAAAACTACTGTTCCATACATTTTTTCCAGTTTTCTTGTTTAAGGCAGGAAGACAAATCCATTCCTTACTACTCCATCCTGGCCAGACGCAGAAGTCTTTGACCTGGTACAATGAATGTTTGTGGCTTACTTGAAAGAAATTCAATACGTTCCAAGCCATTTTCACCTACTCAGCACCCTGCTTTTTACTGCCAGTGAAACATAGGCAATCCATCTACCCCTGTATACTTTAGGGCTAATATTTCATCTTTCTTTCCCATCTTGTATCTCTCTTTCTAAAATCAGAATCATGGTGTATGTTTCCTCTCTCATAATAACCCATGGATATATCATAAAAACTATGTGATACTGTATAAAAACTAAATATATATGTTCATTTAATAAATTTATTTATTTTCTTTTTTGTGTGTGGAACTGGGGTTCCTGGAAACCCTTCTACCTCCAGGTTACACTCCCAGACCTATTTTTATATTTTTATTTGGAAACAGGGTCTCTTAAGCCAGCGTGGCTGGCTTCGAACCTGCGCGATCCTCCTGTCTCTGCCTCCCAAGCTCGGGGATTACAAGCATGCACCACCATGCCCAGCCCATTTAATATATTTAATACAGCATTAGTATGGCAAGAATAAAATAAACACATATACTGGGTTGTCAGAGGATGCTTTTGATCTGCTCAGGATCTTTTTCCCTTGCTCCTAAACAATATGGTTTGGGTGTGGTTGACACATGTTTCAAATCAAGAATTGCGTACATGAGTTAAATCAGGCAATCAGAGTGGTTCAAAGATTTTCCTAGAATGATTTAAAAAGAGGCTGTCTCTACTTTGCCTGTCTGCTGTGATGACAGATAAAGCGAGAGGTACTGGTGGGCATTATTGCTGCTGAACTGAGAGAATAATGAAAGCAATACTGGAAATATGAACAAAAAATAAAGCAAAAACTCCAAGCAATCCTAGCCCCTGCGAGGCTAAGGCAGGAGGATCACAGGCTTGAGACCAGCCTCAGCAACCTAGCAAGATTCTCAGCAGCCTCGTGAGACCCTGTTTCAAAAAATTAAATAAGGGGCTAGGGATGTAGTTCAGTGGTAGAGTGCTTGCCTAGCATGTGCAAGGCCCCAGGTTTGATCCCCAGCACAATAAAAATAGTAAATAATAAACAAACAAACAAACAAATAGGACTGGAGGTGTATCTCAGAGGTAGAACATTCTTGGGTTCAATTCCCAAAACCACCACACACACACACACACACACACACACACACACACGGGGGGGGGGGACAGTTATCTAAATTCACCTTTAGGTTTCCCAAGAGAGCACAATTTCCCATTTTTTAAAAGTGAATTCTAATTGGGTTTCTGTCACCAGTGGGTCTAGGCAACCTTTGAACAATGAACACCAAGACCCAGGTGCACTATGTGGAGAACAGTAAGGGAAGTGGCAGGTGCCCAGAGACATGCAGCAGCACCTACAGGAGTCAGCACGCTGAGCAGAGCCTCGGGAGACCCAGGCCTGGACAGCGGCACGAGGCTGGACGGCCCCGACCTGTGGTAGCACCTGGAGTGACCGGAGGCCACAGGTCAGGGTGACCCCAAGGGGACTGGTGCTTTCACACATAACTTCTCTTTTTGGCAAAGTAGGTATTATTCCCATTTTACATTTATGGGAAGTGATGCTCCAAGGAGTAGAATAACTACAAAATGTGAGAATATCTGGAAAGAATCTGTCTTCAGCATCAAAGAGCCTCTCACTACACCATGTGACCTCCCAAGCTAACGAGTCCCTGACACTACACACACACACACACACACACACACACACACACACACACACACACACGGAAGGCAAATGCTCCTCTCCTATGGGAGTCACCTTTCTGCCATATGTTCTAATTGTCCTTAAAACTCTGAGTGATACTGCTTACCCCCCATATTTGACTCAGGCAGCTGGTGGTGTTTCACCAAAACTATGCTGGCAGCAGTTACCAAAGAGGTACAGTTCAGGATAATGTGATAAGCTGGCTAATTGCATTTCCCTGTCACTCTCACAGGGTCTTTTAACCTATAGTGCTATCTTTATTTTTTTTAATATTGTAAAAACTATTTAAATGAAATTTACTCTTTGTGCCATTTTTTTTTTTTTGGTGGTACTGGGGTTCCTGGCAGCCCTTCTACCTCCAGGCTACACTCCCAGACCTATTTTATACTTTTTATTTGGAAACAGGGTCTCTTAAGCCAGTACAGCTGACTTCGAACCTACACAATCCTCTTGTCTCTGTCTCCCAAGCATGGGATTACAAGTGTGCGCCACCACACCCAGCCTCTTTTTGCCATTTTTGAGTGTGCAGTTGAGTGGTAGGAAGTACAGTCACACCACCATCCTTCTCTGGAATGTTTCATCATCCTAAACAGAAACTCTCTACCCTTCAAACAATAACCTCATTCTGCCTTCCCTTACCTGAGATCAGCCCCTGTTTACCAGCATTTGATTTTCCGTCTCTATAAATTTTACTCTGCCACTTGTTTCATACTTATCACCTGTATGGAAGTGGAATCCTACAGTATTTGTCCTTTTGTGACTAGCTTAATTCACTTAGCACCATGTCCTCAAGGTTCCTCCGTGTCCTAGCATATACAGAATTTTCTTCCTGTTTCAAACTACATAATAGTCCATTATACATCTGTACCACATTTTGTTTAACTGTTCATCTATCCATCACCCTAAGCCACTTTGAACAAATTTAAGGGATAGAAAAAGCCTTCCTGACAGAGGTCCAAAATGGCAGCAGTCGCCGAAAAGGACATGCATTCCTCAGAGAAGCCCTGGATACCAGATTTTGGGTTAATAGCTGAGTGGGTCATCTTAAGAAGACATATCCAGCCATGACTTCCTATCTAGAATACAGGAGAGAGAGTGGATAACGGCGGAATTAGAAGCAAGATGACAAGGAGGGTGCCCGCCACACAGGAAAAGTGATTTTTTGAAGAACATCCCAGAAGGGATTAGAGGAAAGACCGCTGCAGCCGTGCATTCTGGGGACTCTTAACAACATACCTTGTAAGAAAAATGATCCAGACGTGGTGAAGGGAGCCCAGCAGGGCCAGGCAGAAAGCCCAGCTGTGTGTCCCAGGGAACTCAGAGCACCTGGCCGCTGTGCTCCTCTATGCTGTGCTAGGGGCCTTGATGTGCTCCTCTTCGCGGTGAGGCTGTGGGCCTCCGCTCTTGGAGGGGAGATAAAATCCATTGCTGCTGAGTGCTCGATCCCACAACCTCTTCAAAACACACATACTGTCTTCTATTGTTTAAATATATATAGATTGGAGAGAGGCTCAAAATGGTGGCAGCAGCAGCCAGGATTCAGGAGATGCAGACAGATCCTATCCAATTCACCTGGAACTTTTGGAAAAAAATCCCCACAAAGGGGGACTGCTCCTGCCACACATGCTTAAGAATTCTGGACATCATATCATGTAAGGAAGGAGCTCACGGAGAACCAGGAGGAAGGTGGTGGTGGCAGCAGCGGTGGCAGTGGAGGCTAGTATTTGGGAGAAGCAGAGATCTGATTCAGCCCACCCTGATCTTCTGAAGAAATTGCCCCAAAGGTAGAATGCTACCGCCTCAAATGCTTAGGAATTCTGGACAACATGCAGTGTGGGAAAAGTGTTTGGGAGAGAATTGAAATGGTGGAGGCAGCGGCAATGGCAGCGACCAGTATTCAGGAAAGGCAGAGATCTGATTCAATCCACCTTGATCTTTTGAAGAAATTGCTCCAAAGGTAGAATGCTACCACCACACACGTTCGGGAATTTGGGACAACATGCTGTGTGAATAAAGTGATCAGAAGAGAACTGAGATGGCTGTGGCAGCGGCAGTGGTGGTCAGTATTTGGTAGAGGCAGAGATTCAACCCAATCCACCTCATAATTTTAAAGAAATATCCTCAAAGATATACTGCTACTGCTGCATATGCTTGGGAATTCTGGAAAACAAACTGTGTGGGAAAGGTGTTCAGGAGAGAGCCAGGATGGCAGTGGTAGCAGCGGCAGTGGTGGTGACCAGAATTTGGAGGGGCAGACAGATCCAGTCCAGTCCACCTTGAGATTTTGAGAAAATCTCCCCCAAAGTAGACTGCTCCTGCCACACATGCTCAGTAATTCTGGACAATATGCTAAGAGGTAAAGAGGTTTTGGGGGGTTTCAGAGGGAGCCCCGCATAGCCAGGATGGGCTGCCACGCTGCGTGTTCTGGAAGTCATCAGCCCTCATGGCCACCGCGCTCCTCTGCGCAGAGTGGGAGGTGAGGGTGTATGTAGAGAAGCAGAGCCTGCTCTCTGAAGTAAAAGCTATGGACCTCTGCCTTTGGAGGGAAGACAAAATTCATTACCGTGAGGCAAGGCCGGCGCTGGGGCCTCCAACATTGGGATCAGAGCCTGCCATGTGGCGAGGCCGGTTCTGGAGTCAGCAAGGCTATTATTGGTACCTGCCAATTGGTGAGGCCATAGCTGGAGCCAGTGAGGCTGGGATAGGAGCTTGCCTTAAGGCAAGGCCAGTGCTGGGGCCTCTGAGGCCGGTACGGAGCCTGCCATGAGGCCAGACTGGTGTTGGAGCCAGCAAGGCCGGGATCAGGGGTCTGCTGGGTGGCCAGGCTAATGCTGGGGCCTTCAAGAGTGGAATTGGAACTTGCAATGCAGCATACACAGAGAAATATCACAGAAAATAAAAAATATGATGCTTTCCCAATATGCAAAAACTAGGAAGTAATGGGTAATAGGAGGAAATCTAGTTGAAGATAGGGCCCTATGGAGGAGCAATTAAGGTGACCAATCAGAGGGGATGGAATGGGGGAAGATGGAATCTCTTTAAAACACATGATGTATGTAAACAAATATATCAAAGTTAATCACTAAATCAAGCATGGGATTGAGGGAGGGGGAAGGAGTGGGATGGGGATTAGATAAAGGCTAATTGGATGATGTGTGCTTGGATATCCTCACAAGTCTTGTATTCCATTGTGATGTTTGACTACAATGCACCAATAAAAATATATTTTTTAAAAAAAAGAAAAGAAAAATCCTTCCTTCTTATGAACCCAATTCTAACCTGTGTTTGCAGGTCCTAGTTCTGCCTCTCCATAATAACACAAAGCAAGCTGAATTTCTTTCTCCACATCAATTCTCCACTTATTTTAAGACCCTTTCTGGGTGGTTTCTAGGACTGCCCTTTCTGTTCTGTGAGACAAAGCCTGCAGGGTTTCTTTGGAGGTGGGCCATCTTCTGTCCATTTATCCTTGGATCCAGCTGGCTGGGGATTAAAATGTTATTCTCTCCACTCCAAGGACTTCTGCCTAGAGGACCGGGTGAGGAGCTACTCAATAATTTTCAGTCTCCTGAGGGCACTAATGTCTACACTGACCTCTTAGCAAGAGGGCCAGCAGGACTCCCCAACACCAGCCCCTCGGACCAGACCAGCGCTAACAAAGCTGCGTCACATAGCAGCTCTGGGCCAGGGCCAGGCTCTGTGAAGACTCTGTGGAAGGTTTCCTAACACTCATCTCTTCTCAGCAAGTTATCTCCAAGAACATAAAGAGGCTGAAGATGGGTGAAAGAGAGATGCCAGAATGAGAAACTAAATAGAGTCCTCCTAAGACAGTCAGGGCCACTGGCTTGCTCTGGGTAAGAAAGGGGAGATTTCAGCACATGCTTCTCCCCAGAGGTGGAAGGGGCAGATCGAGTTGCCTCTCCCCCGGCCCCGCCCTGAGGAATGGGCCCAGGGACACTGCTGGCCTTTCTCTTTTCTGATATCTTTGAGTCAAGGCGCCGCATTGACCAAGTGGGTCAGAGACAGGACTGCGAAGCCATTGTCTAAACTGCCCAGGGAGGATGAGGCCAACATTCCTAGGTGTGTTTGCAAGTATGGCTGAGACCGGAGATGCCAAGTGAGAGGCACTGGCAGTGAGCGTGCATTTGGAGGCCAGAAGTTTCCTCCTACAGGGAGGTACTTTGGATTCGATCCCTTCCTTCCCAGTAGTAGAACTGCACACTGTCACACACAACCACAGAGGGAGAACCCTGCGCTCAAAACTCTGTCCAGGTGGCTCTCACAGTGGGATATTGTTAATTACCACAGAATTCTTCTGCCTTTTCCCAAACTTAGTAATCCATCCATTGACAAACTTTCCTGGCACATTCTTTAAAAGGTATTAGAAAATTTAACTCATTTGTTTATTACCTATACACTATTCTATTAAATTATACGTCTTGTCTCTAAAATCATTGAGACTTGCCTACAATAAATATCATAAAATGATTCTGTCAAGAACATCCAAATGGAAGACAAGTAACAAAATAGACTGAGGAAAGAAGACAACTAGATTAGAAGATTAATCAGGACAGTTTAGCTCTGAGCTTCCACAATAAAACAAAACAGGAAAAACAGAAGTTAGGTTGCATGTGTCCCATCATTTAAAGACAGAATACAGATTCATCAGGACATGTTGCCTTTCAAATTTCAAATTTCAAACCAAAGCTATTTACAAAAATAGAATTTAAATACAAGTTTATAGTAATTCATCTACTATGTACATAAGACCTATTGGTATGTATGGGTATGTCTCTGTGTATGTGTGGAGGTACATATCTGTCTACCAGCTATAGTCTCCTTTTGTATATGTATTTCAGGAATTAAAAACTACCAGGAAACTTTGCAAGACCTCAGTCTGCTTCATTGTGTGGGAATGACTGTCTATTATGGGGAAGAATCAGGATCCATTGTGGAAAAGATAATCCTACAACCTTCAAGACATCTGCTTACTTCCTCTGTCCCGTAAGGTAGCTGAAATGATCCGACGAATGCCTGGTAGTTTCATAATCTGGGACCCTTGTTTCTAGTGAGGGAAGGGGGAACAGTCAGTCTTGTTACCCTAAGGCCAGGATCCAGGAGCCTGAAGAAAGCTCTTTGGCACCTAGATGTTCTGCCCCAGAATATTTCTGTCTAAACTCATCCCAGGGGCCAAGCCTGGCATATGACTGGGCGCCTGCTCAGCTCTCATTTGGACTCTAGTCCCTCCTGGCTCTGGAACCTTGCCCCAAACCACATCTGCCTGGCTCGGGCCTGGCCATCTGCCTCCTCCTTGCCAAAACACTCTCGAGTTCCCTAGAGGGCTGAGACATATCGTGTCCTTCCTTCTGCTGTTATAAAGGGACCTGCTTCCACACTGATGCTCAGACATGCCCCATCCCTATGTATCCACCTGACTGTTGTGAATTTTCCTCTGTCCAAGATACCCTAACTCTCCTGTATTTCCACCTCACTGATTAAACCCCCAGGAAGTCTAAGTTCACCAAGCCCTTGAGTGGTCATGATATGGTTCCGATCTGTCCTTCTCAGAAGCCAGCCCAGGCTAGTCCTGGACCACCCCCCTTCTTCCACCAACTCACTCACTGTCTTAAAAGGTTATGAAAGCGGGGTGTGGTGATGCACACCTCTAATCCCAGTACTTGGGAGGCTGAGACAAGAGAATCACAGGTTCAAGGCCAGTCTCAGCAAGTATCAAGGTTTTCATCAACCTAGCAAGACCCTATTTAAAAATAAAAATAATAAGGCTGGGGATGTAGGGGTAGAATGCCCCTGGATTCAATCCCCAGCACAAAAAAAAGGCAGTTATGAAAGCAGATGGCAGTCCTGCCTTCCTACAGGGTGGTCCCCGTGGAGGGTGTGTCCAGGCACCCTAACAGCAGGAGGTCTATAGGACAGTGATTCCGGAGAGATTATTCCTCATCCCCATAAGCAGAATCAGGATGGATTCCAAAGGGTCAAAAGTTATCTCATTGCCCTGAAAGGAAGACAGTATGCTGCTTCCTTTGATATGTTTCTGTAGAGAAACAGAATGTATGTCCCATGATCACCCCCTGGAAAAAAAAGATATGGAAAAGGTACCCTTTAGCCCCACCCTTTAAGGTAGAGAATGAGAAAGAAAGAAATATTTCCAGACCCTCACATATTTTCTGGAAGAGGAGAACGCTTTAGGATCAATTCCCAGATAAATCTGAGGTTGGGGGCAGGTGAAATCTGAGCCTGGGGTTACATTGACCAATCGCAACCATGGCAATAGAGTCTCCAGGTGTCCCCAGCAATAAGCTCAGCTGGTCAAGAGAAACTGTGAACTTCTAGGGTTGGGTGCTGTCAGGAAACATCACCAAGCCCAGGTTATAGAGTATGTATTCCCTGAGGCTGAGGGGTCCCCAAAGGATATCAACTGAGGCAGCCAGAGCTGATGACTGGCCCCATCTGCTTGAAAGAAAGTCACATCTGTTACTGCATAAACTAATGGGGAGCAATTCTGCAGAGCCTGGACCAGAGTGGGCACGCAACACGCGTTCACGGATTCTCCCTGTGGGAGAGCACAAAACTGAGGTGGAGATAGGGACATGTCCCCGGGGGTGGCACTGGACTCCTTTGGGTGAAGCAGAAACAAGCCTTTCCATAGCTGAGGAGTCGTCACCCTGTGGAGGGAAAGGTTTCTTTGGGTTCCCTCCTCCTCTGCCTGACTGTTTTCCAGGAACACGTTCCTATGGAGAATGAAGAGAACTTGGGGGCCTGGGAGGGTGACATTGATGGGTCCAAAGTCTTGCTCTTCAGAGCACCTACTCCCCATCAGCTGGGGCCTCTCTTTTGTAACAAGTACATGGGTATTTACTTATTTTATTTTCATGTAGTGGTTAAAAAGCAGGTAAAATTTATAAATAAGCGAGCCATGTGGTAGTGACAAAATGTGATTATATAAAGAAATACCCCTGACTTTAGATGTGCCAGAAAGCTAAGCAAAATAGAAAATCCCATTATGCAGGCCAAATAAAACAGGGAGCGATTATAGACAATGGCGTTATTTTTCTCAAAGCCCAGATGTCCTAACCTGCAGTTTGGCTGGGCACTTTAAGATGGTAAAATACACAAAACCAGCTTCTCTCATACCCTGTTCCCTGGGAGCTGTAAAATCTCAGGCTCTGACTCTGGATGGCTGAGGTTTCTGCTGGGCAGAGGTGGCTGTGTGGCAGGATCTGCCGGGTGAGGGCTGGAGAGGGCTGGAGGCTGCGGCCTGCGCTGTGGCTCAGAGGCCTGCTGCCAGGTGGGCACAGACAGAGGGTCTGGGGCAGGCGAACAGTGGTCACAGAGAGGCGTCCAACAAGAAGAAGTAAAAGGGATGAGATAGTCATCAATCAGTAAAAATAGTTTCAAAGCACATCTGCTAATCGTAGTAGTATATCCATGCTACTATAACAAAAATAAAAACCATATGCTGGATGGTTTGTAATCAACAGAAACTTACATCTCAGAATTCTGGGATCAGAAAATCCAAGATTAAGGCGACAGCAATTTGGTATGTGGTGAGGGCCCAGCTGTCTGGCTCCTGGATGGCGACCTTCAGCTATGCTCTCATGAAAGCTGGGGGAGGGAAGGGGGAGAGAGACATGGCTGTGGGGCAGAACAGGCTTTATCGAGATAAAACCAGTGTAGGGGTTCTCCAGTAAAAGATGAGGGTTTATATAGCTTATTTGGGAAGGAAGCTCAAATTCTGGTGGGTAGTTCTTAAGGCAGAAAAGTCCTTAAGGTAGGAAAAGGAATTATCAAAAGGTCCCTTGTGGCCAAGCAAGATATGGGGTAGTTCCAGTAAGCAAGATAGGAATACTTTTCCAGTAAGTGGAACACAAAATAGAGTTTCTTTTGCTCTGGCCAACCATCTAACACATGGAAGAAGTGACTAGCTGACTCTCTGGGTCTTATTTATTTATTTATTTAGGTACTAAGGATTGAACCCAGGGACATTTACCTCTGAGCCATACCCTCCAGCACCATTTTCTTTTTAAATTTTGAAACAGGGTCACACTAAATTACTGATACTGGCCTCAAACCTATGATCCTCCTATCTCAGCCTCCCAAGTACTGAGATTACAGGTGTGCACCACTGGGGGCAGCTCCTGTGTTCTCTTTTATAACAGCACTAACCCCATTCATCATCTCCCAAAGGCTCCTCCTACTACTACTACCATTACTATCATCACTCTGGGGGTTAAGACTTCAACATAAAGATTTGGGGAGGACATGAACATTCCATCTATTGTCTAATCCTATTCAGACTAGAAAAAACGACTGCCTAAATAATAGTTCTTAAACTATTATAGTTCTATAAATATGGTTCTTAAATAGTTCTTAAAACTCTGCATTCATTTTTGAATCATTATGACATATACCAAGAGAACAATTTCACAAGGTTCTGTATTATCTGTGCACGGGCATAGGGAAAATGAGAAATGAGCAGGGATCCTTGGCAGTACTGGTTTTCAAGGTGTGGTCCATGGACCCCTTTCTTCAGTATGTCATTTACTGTGTGTGTGTGTGTGTGTGTGTGTGTGTGTGTGTGTGTGAATGTGTGCATGTGAGCGCACGAGTACGCATGTGTTACCGGGAATGGAACCTGGGGGTACTCTACTATGAAGCTACACCCGAGCATTATTTATTTATTTATTTATTTATTTATTTATTTATTTACTTACTTATTTTGAAACAAGGTCTTGCTAAGCTATTGCTGGCTGGTCTCAAACCTGTGATCCTCCTCCTATCTCAGTCTCCCAAGCACGGGACTTACAGACATGCACCACTTCACTGAGGCTAGTAGAATTCTTTCTTGTATTACCCAACTCTCTATAGAGTTCCAGGCCTCCTTCCAATTACTGAGTCAGAATCCCTAAGAACTGGGTCCATGTATTTGTATTTTTAGGCTTAGAAATATATTAATTTGGAAAACCATAACCCATAGGGTAAAAGACCAAATTGTTACCATCTATCTGACTCTTAATCTGGTAGCCAGGCACTGGAATGCACATTGAATTTGGAATCAGAATGCTGAGGTTAAAATTATGCTACTTAGCCTTGAGCAATTCGCTTAATTTCCTATGGCTCCACTATTTTCTCGTTTGCAAAATTGAAATTCTACCCAGAGTTGTAAACATTAATTGGCAAAGAATGTAAAAGCACTTGTGTCGTAAATTCTAAAGGGTTACATAAATGTTTATTATTATCATTAACTGGTAACAGAAGTTCTCACTGTAGTGTCACTACCCTAGTCTAAAGCAATAAACTAGCTCTTATCATTACCAAGGCCTGATTGATTGAGAGAAGGTAGAAATGAAATGCAAATGATCCCAAATATCATTGGCTGCTCAGCAAACATATACCCAGGCTTAATTCTAGTATTTGGAAGCCCAAGTAGCCAAGACAGTGCTGAGGCCCGACCCCTGGCTCCACAGCAGCCCCATGTAGAGGCAGGGCTGGGTAAAGAAAAAGACATGACCTCATAGGCCTGGGGGAGCCCACTGGGGAAGGAGAAGAAAATATTAAAAATGTAGGCATAAGCAGGGCTGGTGGGGCATGCCTGTAAGCCCAGTACCTGGGAGGCTGAGACAGAAGATCGAAGGTTGGGGGACAGCCTCAGCCACTTAACAAGACACTTTCAAAATTTTAAAAATTAAAAAATAAAAGTAAAAAAGGGTGTAGATTGGAGGTAGAATGTTTCTGGGTTCATCCCCCCGTGCCAAAAAAGAAAGATAGATATTGTACTGTACAAACTTCAAGAATTATTCTAATTCATAATTATTTTTGCAGTACTGGGGATGGAACCCAGGGGCATTCTACCTTTGAGCTACATCCTCAGCCCTATATTTTTATTCTTTATTTTGAAACAAGGTCTCACTAAGTTGCAAAGAGCTTCACTAAGTAGCTGAGGCTGTCCTCGAACGGCAATCCTCCTGTCTCAGCCTTCCAAATGCTGGGATTACAAGCATGTGCCACCATGCCCGGCTCATAATTTTTATAATAACATAGTTAAGTATAATTTAAAAGGCAGAAAGTACATATAATTTTTAATATACAAAAATGCTCTTTGATAGACATTTCTATTAATGAAAGCAGTGTGTGTATGTGTGTGTGTGTGTGTGTGTGTGTGTGTGTGTGTGTGTGTGTGAAAGAGAGAGAGATACTGGAGATTGAACCCAGGGGCATTCTACCTCTGAGCTACACCCCAGCTCTATTTTTTTATTCCTTATTTTGAAACAGAGTCTCACTAAGTTGTGGAGGGCCTCACTAAGTAGCTGAGGGGAAGCATTTTTAAACAAGCCTTTTACTTTAAAATAGTTTTATATTTACAGGAAAGTTGCAAAGATAGTACAGAGGGGTTCCAATCTACTCCTTACTTAGCTTCCCCAGCTGGCTGTCATCTTACATTACCGTCCAGCTAGTTCCATGAAGGGTCCCAAGGAATCCCCAGTGGGGGAGAAGGGAATGCAATTCAGGACTGGCAGGGTACTTGGCTTACATGGTAATGAAGATTTCAGCAGGAACCAGAGACATAGAGATTTATTAAGAAAGCAAGAAATACACAATCAAGGATGTGTATTTTTCCAGGGTAAGAAGCATATCTGGAGGGACCATAGCTTTTCTTTTTTAGGAGACTTTGTGAGAGATGGGTAGGAGAAAGTACGTGAGGATAACATCAGTCTGTAGTCACAAGACTATCTAGGGTGATTTTTGTCATCTTGGGAGAGGGACTTCACTACCTTATCAGTAGCTATTCCCTTAGTTTAAACTATTCTAGGAGGCTAACAGTTCCCAAAGCGATTACTTTTTTGTTTAAACTATTTACTGTGGGATGGCTAACAGTTCCCATGGAAATTGCTCTTTTGTGTGACCTCCATTGTCTGATCCACAGATATCTCTCCTGTTTAAAGTCCTACGTTGGATAATTCAGAGTTCAAGGCATTTTGCAAGTGAATGAATTTTCAATATGCTGTCTGGCCACCTTTACTGATCTTTTGTGTGTCTTCTGTTGTCTGATCGATAGATAACCTCTTTGAGGATAGTCAACAGTTTCCAGGGTAGTTAGCAAAGACTTGTAAATTCCTCAGAAATTTGGGACAAATTAGGCCTAGCAGGGGTATAAGGGTATTAGGAAATTTTGCCACAGGTTTCCATATTAAAGTTTGCATATTAAAGTTACACTTTCTTCCTTATTTCTTTACATCTCCTTTCTACATATTTTCTCTCCCTGCCCCACCCCCTCATGGTGAATATTGAACCTATAATGTCTCACTAAGTTGTTGAGGCTGGTTTCTAACCTGCACTCCTCCTGTCTCAGCCTCCCTAGTACTGGGACCACAGGTATGTGTCACCATGCCCAGTTCTACTTAGTTCTTTTATTTTTTTTCCATTCTCCTTCAAGACAGTACTGCTAACTCTAATTTTTATTCATGTTTTATTGTGACGGGCCCCGCCCATCAGCCAGTAAGTCCGAGAGCTAAGATGGCGCTGAGCGGAAATCTTCCCCAGAGCACTTAGGTGGTAAACAGCTTTCAGGAAGTGACGACAAGAGCATGAGATACACGGGAACACCGCATGCCATAGGGCAACAGCCAATGGACTGGCTGTTGCCATGAGTTGTGCACGTGAACAGTCTGCTGATTGGCTGTTGGGCTCTATATAAGGGGAAGATTTCTGGGGGGAAAAAAGGAGAGAGAAGAGAAGATTTACGGGAAGAAGATTTGCGGGAACTGTACAAGAACCTGGGGTAATAAAACTGCTTGAGGAAGATCGTGTAAGAGTCGTCACTGCGCGCGACAAGTGGTTGGCCCGTACGGGGACCTTCGCTTTGATCAGAACCTCGGCAGTCCAGGGCAGCCGGCTGGTAAGTACTCCTTGACTCCGAAAAGGGAGGAGGAGGCTCCGTTTACGGAGGGTTATTTTCCCCGATCAAAGGGGGCTCCATTAAGGAGGATATTTAGTAAATAAGGCTCGCGGATAAGCGAGGCTCGCGGAAAAGCGAGGAACAGCGCTGTATTTTCCCCGATCAAAGGGGGCTCCATTAAGGAGGATATTTTTTAGTGTAAGTAAGTTAGAGAATCGGGCTGGTCCTGATTCGACAAGATGGGAAATAGTCCATCTCACCCATTGCATAAAGCATTGAAAGCTTTGTTGAAAAGTAGAGGCCTAAAGCTTAGGGACAAGACAATACAAGATTTTCTCGAACAAATAGATAGGGTAGCGCCATGGTTTACAGTATCAGGGAATCTTTCTTTAGCAAGCTGGGATAAATTGGGAAGAGACGTAGAACGCGCCGAAGAACAAGGTATTGTCACAGGAGGGACTCGGCCGCTTTGTCGGCTGATTCGTGCCTGTTTGGAAGAAAGGCGCTTTAGAAAATTTGTGCAGGAGGGCCAGGCAGCTTTAGACGGTGTAAAAGAGGAACGTTCAACTTCCTCTAAAGTGGCCAGTGAGGAGGATTCAGAGTCAGAGGGGGAGGATGAATCTGAGGAGGAATTAGAGGCCATTTGTAAACAAGTGAAAGCTTTTGAACTGATTAAAGAGGAAATTTCGCCTCCTCCGTATAACCCTTCTGCGCCCAGAGCAGGAGAAGGTGTCTCTTTTAGTAGTCAGATGTGGAGAGATGCGGGAATTTTTTTAGCAAATCAAGCTTTCCCAGTTTTCCAGCTGCAGGAGGGGGGAAATCGTTATCATGAGCCTTTGGACTTTAAAATAGTTAAGCATCTCGCAGAGTCAGTTCGCACATATGGGTCGTCAGCTGCTTTCACTATAGCAATAATAGAGAGTTTACATCGCTATGCCATGACCCCAGGAGACTGGCAAAATTTGGTTAGGGCCACCTTAAATCCTGGCCAATATTTGGATTGGAAAGCTTATTATATAGAATATGCCACTGAACAAGCTGCACGTAATCGAGCAGCAGGAAATTCAGCCTGGGATATAGACATGCTGATGGGCCAAGGACGATTTGCTAATCAACAGCTTGGGTATCCACAACAGGTGTATGAACAAATCAACAGACTCGCTACCCAGGCCTGGAAGGCCCTCCCTAACAAAGGAGAGGTATCTGGTAACCTTACAAAGATTACTCAAGGATTGACTGAACCCTTTTCAGACTTCGTTGCCCGTCTAGTAGAGGCTGCGGGAAGAATTTTTGGGGATTCTGACGCGGCCATGCCGCTCATTAAACAATTGGTCTATGAGCAATGCACTAAAGAATGCAGACAGGCCATCACTCCTTACAAACATAAAGGCCTAGAGGTGTGGATGAAGGTGTGCAGGGAACTCGGAGGACCCTTAACCAATTCAGGACTTGCTGCAGCCATTATACAGGCCTCTGGACAACAAAGTAAGAATAGTACCAAAAATGGCAATTGTTTTTCCTGTGGAGCGACAGGACACTTAAAACGAGATTGTCCTAAGTGTAGGGCGTCCCAATCTTATCCTTCTCCTCCTGAGTATTGTCGTCGATGTAGAAAAGGAAGGCATCCTACTTTTGAGTGCCGTTCGGTTAAAGATATCGATGGCAACCCCTTGCCCTATACTGGAAAGCAATCATCAAATACTCAGACAAAAAACGGGAGGGCGGGCCCTCGTTCCCAGGGCCCACAAAAATATGGGAACCCTCAGGTGTATGGGGCCATGGAGACACAGCCACCTCAGTGGCCCAATTTACAGCCTCCGGAACAGTCCGGCGAGCCACTCCAGGTTCGGCAGGATTGGACCTCTGTGCCACCTCCAGGCTGGTATTAACGCCACAAATGGGGGTTCAAATTATTGAAACAGATTTTCAAGGTCCTCTGCCACCTAATTCTGTTGGCTTACTTTTTGGAAGGTCTTCCTCTACCATGAAAGGACTTGTAGTCCATCCGGGGGTTATAGATGAGGATTATACCGGTATCATCAAAGTGATGGTTTCAGCGCCCCGGGGTATCGTTGCCATTTCCCCTGGGGATAGAGTGGCACAGTTACTTTTGCTTCCCAGTCTACATGGTATGTTTCCTTCAGCAGAGGGACGACGCGGTATTGGTGGGTTCGGTTCTTCAGGAAATGAGTTAATATCTCTTGCCTTTGATATGGGAACTCGTCCCTTGATAACCTTGGACGTGGAAGGCAAGCAAATCCTAGGACTTTTAGATACTGGGGCAGATAAAAGTGTCATCGCCTGTAAAGATTGGTCATCTTCATGGCCCACTCAAAAGGCTACCGGAGAACTTAGAGGTTTGGGTTATGCTAAAACCCCTGACCTCAGTGCTAGGGCTTTACATTGGAAAGATCAGGAGGGACATAAGGGGCAGTTTGAACCCTATGTGCTGGAGCTGCCAGTTTCCCTCTGGGGAAGAGATTTATTAGTGGACATGGGATATTCCTTACAAAATACATCTTATTTCCCCCAAGCCCATAATATTCTCCTTCGCCAGGGCTACCACCCTTCCTACGGGCTGGGAAAACACCTCCAGGGACGTAAAAGCCCAATTCCTACTAAAGAAAAGAGTGGTCGCGAGGAACTGGGTTTTGTGCAGTAGCCACTGAGGAGGCAATTCCCATTACCTGGAAGACGGGAGATCCAGTATGGGTTCCTCAGTGGCCTCTCTCCCGTGAAAAGCTTGAAGTAACAAGGAAATTAGTACAAGAGCAATTACAGTTAGGCCATATCCGGCCATCCACCTCTCCTTGGAATACCCCGATTTTTGTGATAAAGAAAAAATCTGGAAAATGGAGGTTATTACACGACCTCCGAGCCATAAATAGCCAAATGCAGATTATGGGGCCAGTCCAACGAGGGCTTCCACTCCTCTCTGCTATTCCGAAGGAGTGGCCACTTATCAGCATAGATATAAAAGATTGTTTTTTCTCCATCCCTTTAAATCCTGCGGATACTCCTCGTTTTGCTTTTACTGTTCCCTCTATTAATCAAGAGGAAATTGACAGTAGATATGAATGGGTGGTCCTCCCACAAGGAATGGCCAATAGCCCTACCCTCTGTCAATTATATGTAAATAGTGCTCTTGAGCCCGTAAAAACCAAATTTCCAGAAATTCGGTGTATTCATTACATGGATGACATTTTGTTAACCACAAAAAATCCCTCCATACTTGAGGAGGCTTATTGTCACCTTGTAAAGATTTTGGAAACTCATCAATTATTCATCGCCTCAGAAAAGGTACAAAGAGGAGAAAATATACACTTTCTTGGCAACATTGTTCTCCCCCATGCAGTCCTGCCTCAAAAATTAATCATCCGCACTGATCAATTAAAAACCCTCAATGATTTCCAAAAACTGTTGGGAGACATTAATTGGGTTCGACCCTTTTTACAAATTCCTAACCATGCCTTGAAACCTTTATATAATCTGCTCGTAGGCAATCCTCAATTAGATTCTCCTCGCGTCCTTACCGATGAGGCCCGCCATGCGTTACAATTAGTAGAACAAGCACTTACGAAAGCGTCTCTCCGTCGAGTGACCCCTGGACAGCCATTATGGGCTTGTATCCTGGCCACTGAAAAACAGCCTACTAGTGTTCTTTGGCAACAAGGACCCCTTCTTTGGATTCACCCCAAAGTCTCCCCTCAAAAGGTAGTTGAATATTATCCCACCAGTGTAGCAAGCCTTGCCCTTAAAGCCATTCAGCAGTGCATCCAACATTTTGGCAGAACGCCCGATAAGTTGGTGGTACCGTACACTGCTCTGCAAGTACAAACGCTGGTAGCCACTATTGATGATTGGGCTATACTTATGTGCTCTTTCAGTGGTGAAATAGACAATCATCTTCCCAAAGATCCATTGTTACATTTTGTTCTGGAACATCCTCTCATTTTCCCATTGGTCACTAAAAACAAACCTGTAGCTAATGCAATTAACATTTTTACTGATGGATCCAAAACTGGTGTGGGGGCCTACCTAATAGAGGGAAGCGATCCTGTTATCATCCAATATTCACATACCTCTCCACAACTGGTTGAATTAAATATTGTTTTAGAAATTTTTAAGAGAGTTTCTTCTCCTTTCAATTTATTATCAGATTCACAATATGTGGTTAATCTGGTTAGATCGCTTGAATGCGCGGGTCAACTCTCTTTACATACTCCTATTCATTCTATGGCTAGCCAAATCCAGATTTATATACATTTAAGAAAGACACCATTCTTTATCCAGCACGTTAGGGCACATACTGGATTACCTGGCCCTATTACATATGGAAATGATCTAGTAGATAAACTCACCAAGATACATATGATTTTTTCTCTTACTCAAATGCAACAGGCACAGGCATTTCACCGTCAATATCATGTAAATTCTAAAACATTACAACAGCGATTTAAAATCCCTCGACATCAGGCTCGGGAAATTGTAAAAACCTGTAATGCCTGTGCCCCTTTTTTACACCCCCCACATGTGGGCATTTGCCCACGAGGCTTGCTCCCTCTACATCTCTGGCAAATGGATGTAACTCACATATCTGAATTTGGAAAATTGAAATATATCCATGTTTCCATAGATACTGTCTCTGGAATTATTCATGCATCTGCTCATGCCGGGGAAAAGGCACATGACGTCGTCAATCATTGCCTTGAGGCCTGGGCAGCATGGAATATGCCTAAAGAAATAAAAACTGATAATGGCCCGGCTTATACTTCCCAAAAATTCACATCTTTTTGTTCACAGATGGGAATAACTCTAAAGCATGGCCTTCCGTACAACCCTCAGGGACAGGGTATTGTGGAACGCGCCCATCGTACTCTTAAAGAATGCTTGATAAAACAAAAAGAGGGAATTGGAACCAATATGAAACCGAAGCAGCGCCTATCCTTAGCCCTTTTTACTTTGAATTTTTTGCAATTAGATGTCAATGGCAAGACTGCTGCCGATCGTCATTTTGCCCCCTCGGGTACGAGCCAGGGTTTCGTGCGTTGGAAGGATGCCCTCACAGGGCAATGGAGGGGACCTGACCCAGTGCTCACATGGGCCAGAGGCTCTGTTTGTGTGTTTCCACAGAACGGCGCCGATCCTGTCTGGGTTCCAGAGCGGCTGACTCGTCTGGTGAAACAAAAGGATGATGAGCCATCGACTGATTCTTTTGGGGACCATGATACTGTGGAATTCCAAGGATAGGAAGTGATCCACAATGGGGGCTTTTGACTGCTTTTTCTTTTCTATTGCCTTTGAGTCATTCTGCTCAAGTTCTTCCCCGCTTAATCCTTTTACCTTTTTCCCCTAAAATTGGCACAGGAGCAAATTCTACTTTTGCAGGTTATAATTTTACTTATCAGAGCCTGACCATGGCCTTTCATTCTAACCTATTTGATCTGTGGCTTCTTTGTGGGATAAATGGCAGTTGCACGGATTTAGCTCCCCTTGTCATGATTAATGATAATGCGTTTATTGCCGCTAATCTTTCTTGCGAGCTTTCTGCATATCCTACAGATAACCGGTCATCGAAATTTGACAATTTGACAAGACGGTTGCGGTTGGAGATCATCAAAACCAATACTACTCAAGTTGACCCGGTGATGGCCCGCACCTTGATGTCCTGGATCCAACAAGCAGCTCGTCATTTAAAAGAGTGGGCTGGACTGGGTGCTCTTGGTCTTTGTCTGGTCTTACTGTGTATCTTATGTCTCTACTGTCTTAGAAAACTAATCCGTCAGCGCGCTACAGATCAAGTGCTCATAGCTCAGGCATTTGCAGCCATGGAGTTGGGACAATCCCCTCAAATATGGCTTGCGGCGATGGGAAAGTCTTAATGACAGGATGCCAGCTAGGACTGCACTCGGGACCCCGGGAGGGTGCATCCCGAGGAGGGCATGCTCAACTGCATACGGGTTGCCACTGATTCTTGTCCCGTCCCTGGCAAAAGGTGGTGGGCCTAGAAGCCCCTTCCAAACATACAGGGGTTGAGTCCTCTGTCCTCTCCTGTCTGAAAAAACAAAAAAGGGGGAACTGTGACGGGCCCCGCCCATCAGCCAGTAAGTCCGAGAGCTAAGATGGCGCTGAGCGGAAATCTTCCCCAGAGCACTTAGGTGGTAAACAGCTTTCAGGAAGTGACGACAAGAGCATGAGATACACGGGAACACCGCATGCCATAGGGCAACAGCCAATGGACTGGCTGTTGCCATGAGTTGTGCACGTGAACAGTCTGCTGATTGGCTGTTGGGCTCTATATAAGGGGAAGATTTCTGGGGGGAAAAAAGGAGAGAGAAGAGAAGATTTACGGGAAGAAGATTTGCGGGAACTGTACAAGAACCTGGGGTAATAAAACTGCTTGAGGAAGATCGTGTAAGAGTCGTCACTGCGCGCGACATTTTATCAGTTTTCCATGAAGGTTCTCCCCTATTCAGGATTGAATCTGGTGAGCCTATGATGCATCTAGTTGTCTTGTTCCTTAGTCTCCTCTGGGATGTGCAGTTCTTCAGATTTTACTTGTTTGATGACCTCAACAGCTGCACAGAGCACTGAGCAGGTGATCTGTAGAAAGTTCTTGGTTGGGATGTGTCCAATGGTTTCTCATGATTTGTTTGGACCAAGGGTTTTGTGGGAGGCAGACCACAGAGGTGAAAGGCCATGTTCATCACTAAACATTAAGGGACCTGTGATCAACATTACTTTTCACTGTTGATGTTGACCTTGATCACTTTACCTAGATAGTAGTTGCCAGATTTCTTCACTATAAAGCTACTCCTGGCCAGGTGTGGTGGCACACATTGTAATTTCCGTAGTTGGGAGGCTGAGACAGGTGGATCTCAGGTTTGTGGCCAGCCTCAGCTACCTAGTGAGGTCCTCTACAACTCAGTGAGACCCTGTTTCAAAATAAAGAATAAGAAAAATAGGGCTGGGGGTGTAGCTCGGAAGTAGAATGCCCTGGGTTCAATCTCTAGTACAAGAAAAAAAGAAGAAAGAAAGAGAAAGAAAGAAAGAAAGAAAGAAAGAAAGAAAGAAAGAAAAGAAAGAAGCAAGCTAGGTGTATAGCTCAGAGGTAGAATGCCCTAGAGCTCCATCAGTAGTACCACACACACACAAAGCTACTCCTGTCCTTGTCCATACTGTCCTCTTCAGAAGCAAGTCCCTAAGCATGGCTCACCCTGCTCAGTGTATGAAGGTGGAGGGATGAAGGATTGTAAGAGTATCTACAGAAGTAAGTTATTTGGAGTTCTTCTGCAGAGAAGACTCGTTTCCTATCCTGGATGTCTGTAAGCGTATGTTTGTGATGAGCACATTCTTACTTCCAAGTTATGTATTAGCCCTGACTCCTGACTCTTGCTGTGCTATTTTCTTGGCTCTTCATTACCAGTGCCGTGAGCATCCTCACCTCATCATGGCTGAGAGCTACGGCCAGCTCATTACGTGTGGGCCTTTTCCTCTAAATGCTTCATGTGTAGTAATTGCCTTCATCTTCACAACCACTCTACGGGGTGATTACAGAGGAGAAAACTATGTATAGAAGTCAAGGTTAGCCGGGCGTGGTGGCGCACCCTTGTAATCCCAGCACTTGGGAGGCTAAGACAGAAGAATTGGGGTTCGCAGCCAGCTACAGCTACTCAGTGAGGTCTTTTGCAACTTAGTGAGACCCTGTTTCAAAATAAAGAATAAAAAATAGGGCTAGGGGTGTAGCTCGGAGGTAGAATGCTCCTGGGTTCTATCCCTAGTACAGAAGAAGAAGAAGAAGAAGAAGAAGAAGAAGAAGAAGGAGGAGGAGGAGGAGGAGGAGGAGGAGGAGGAGGAGGAGGAGGAGGAGGAGGAGGAGAGGAGGAGAGGAGGAGGAGGAGGAGGAGGAGAAGTAGTAGTAGTCAAGGCCCCTTCTCTTCTTACCCTGTATAAAATCCATGGGCAGCCTCAGTTACCCACATGGTCTCAAAGATCATGAGACTTAAATGTTACACTACATGAGTCCAAAATTTTTTCATAATTTTTGAGTTCTCCACCTACTCCTATAACCTATCCCAGATTTCAGAGACTATAAGTTGGGAGACTGAATGAATCTCGTCCAGAACATTTTGTTCACCGGCAGTCCTAGCATCTCTATCTGCATGTCCCTCTGCACTTCATATTCAAATTTCCCAGAACACAGCTCACTGCCTCCTGTTCTTTTCTGCCCTCTGAATATATTCTCTAGTATTTCCTTTCTCTGTGAGCTCCATCATCTCCCTGACACTTATTCCCCACCCCCTTTTTTTAATTGTAGTCTGTTCCAAAGTCCCATAGCTTTAACCTAAACATTCCTCAATGCCATCTACTTCTCTCCATCCTTACCTTAATCTAGAAGAAAGACTCTGGAGGTAGATTCCCTGGGTTTAAATGTTGTTCTCTTCTAGCTGTGGGAGCTTGGGCAAGTCACCTACCCATGCCTTAGCCTCTTCATTTACATTATTAGACATTTAGTGGGTTGGTACTAGTAATATAAAACTCAATTCAAACTGCCTTCAAAAAAGAAACAGGTCAGCCAGGCATGGTGGCGCACGCTTGTAATCCCAGCATTTGGGAGGCTGAGACTGGAGGATCGTGGTTCGCAGACAGCCTCAGCTACTTAGTGAAGCACTCCGTGACTTAGTGAGACCCTGTTTCAAAATAAAGAATAAAAAATAGGGCAGGGGGTGTAGCTCGGAGATCAAATGTCCCTGGGTTCCATCCCCAGACCTGCAAAAAAAAAAAAAAAAAAAAAAAAACCAGGTCATTTTTTGATTCATCTCACTGAGTCAAAGGTGTCCTATGTGTGTGGTTGATTTACTCTGTATTGGAGTTTTGCTCTTACTAAGCTCTTCCCTCATACTGGCAATATGGCTGTCAGAGCACCCTATCCTCTCAAGAAATCCAGAAGTAATGGAACTCTTTCTTCTTTTTGTTTTGCTAAAACTTCAGGATTATTTGGTGTTGACTGTCTAGGATTTATCACACAAACTCTGCGTGCGTGCGTGTGTGTGTGTGTGTGTGTGTGTGTGTGTGTGTGTGTGTGTTACTGGGAATTGAGCCCAGGGACATTCTACCCCAAACCTGTTTTAGTTTTTATTTTTATTTTTGTTTTGTTTTTTGGTAGAGGATTTAATTTAGGGACATCTACCTCCAAGCTATACCCCGAGCCCTATTTTATTTTTATTTGAAAATGGAGCCTCTCTCTCTAGGTTGATGAGAGTCTCACTACTGATTGAGGCTATCCAAGAACCTGTGATCTTTCTGTCTTAGCCTCCCAACCAAGTACTGGGATTACTATATGTGCCATCATGCCTGGCCTTTTTTTTTTTTTTTTTTTTTACAGGGTTTTACTGAATTGCAGAAGGTCTTGCTAAATTGCTGAGGCTGGCTTGTGAACCTGGGATCCTCCTACCTCAACCTCCCAAGTACTGGGATCACAGGTAGGGTACACCATGCCCGGCTATCACATTTGAACTTTGAGATGGAATCAATCTCGTGAAATCACATGGAACAAGTATGGAACAGGGAGGTTAATCAAGAAGACGGGAGTGTTGCTTCCAGGAAAACATTTAAAAAGTGAAACGGATGCTCCTTCTGCATAATCAGGATTTTTATTCATAGGCACACACAGAATGGTTTTCCTGTATCCTGCCTGGCTGCTTTCAGCCAGTTACCCACATTGTTACTGAAGAGAGTTTTTGAAAGTGCAAGTGAATTATTATAAAGTACAATCTCCAGGAGAATGACCAACTCTTGTTCAATTTTAGATCCTAAGCTTAGCCCAGTGCCTGGTGCAAGCGGATGCTTGGGAATCTCTGTAACAAATGACCTCATCTGAGTCTGATAAGCACCAGGAAGTCCCAGGACATAGGTGATGACTCATGCTACACATGATAAAATGAGCTGGGGGAACACAGTGAATCCAAGGGCATCATGAAAGTGGTTCACACAGGGATGGGGTTTGGGCTGCATCTTGAAGGATAAAGATGCTTAAGGGTGGCCCACTGTGGTGGCACACTTGAGAGGCTGGGACAGGAAGATTGCAGGTTCAAGGACAGTATCAGCAATATAGTGAGACTCTCAGCAACCCAGAAAGACTTGTATCAAAATAAAAATGTATCCCTGTGGTAGAATGCCCTGGGTTCAATCCCCAGTACCAAAATAAAATAAAATAAAATAAAATAAAATAAAATAAAATAAAATAAAATAAAATAAAATAAAATGATGCTTAAGGGCAATGACAGGGGAAGGGGTCCCAACTTGAGCCAGAAGGAAGCAGGGCAGGGAAGCCCAATTATTCTCCAGGAGAAGACAGTCCTCAGGAGCCACAGGTGTAAGGGGCATTGTTCACATTCCAGCAATAAAAGGAGAGGTACAGCTAACCTGATAAAGTGACAAGCCAGGCCCTCCCGAGCCTGGCCCGTTGGGCCCCTGTGTCCAGATGCTGCTCACATCACCAACCTCCCACCCTCCCTTGGGCTTCAGTACTAATGTCCCCCTTCCCTGCAGAGAGGTTCATCTTAGTCTGCTATTTATAGCAACATTCATCACATCCTTATACAGCTGTTTCTTTGCAGTGTCCAACACTATCTGAAGTTATCTTGTTTACTTATTAATGTCTCTCCTCTCCCCTCACAAGCTCCATGAGAACAGGGTTCTTTGCCATCCTATTGTCCTTTCTGCTCAACGTTTTCTAAACAAATGAATTCGTAAAGAGAACATTTCTTCTGGCTTCAGGTTAGGTAAGTAAATAACACATTTTAAATGTGACCAGCACATTATCTGATACATAGCAGATAATTTTGTAAAAGCAAAATAATAACAAAAGAAAAATAACAAAAATAATAACAAAAATAATAACAAAAGAAATAATTATACTAATAAGTTTATAATAAATATTAAGCATTAATAATAAATAATAAAATAGTCATTATATAATGACATATTGGAAGCCCTAGTTCACTGTTTCTGACCCTCCTTAAAGACATAGCCCAAAGTTGAGTAGAAAATACTGAGGCAAGACACGTAGAGAGAGGGAGCAATGGCCCAGGAGAGCAGGCGCTGCTTGTCTAGGTGAAGAGCCCACAGTGGGGAGAGCAGAGTAGAAGTGGGCAGGAGACCCCCAGGGTTGAGGGTGCCTGGAACTTCCATAGCAAGTTGGGAATGGGGTTGCAGAGACTAGGATTGGGAAGACAAATAAATCCTAATTTTAATCTTATCTTAATTATAAACTAAATAGGGAAAATCTAGTTCAATGCAACTTCAACATTCCAGGCAACAACTAGTGAATATTTGCTATGTTTGAAGCACTTGTTTGTCTCAGTGTAGGATAGAGACTTGAGCCAGATATGGCTAAGGCCCCTTAGGAAACACATTTTCTTGGTGAATACAGAGAGGTAGGTCACACCAACTCTAGTTATATGGTGATGTGCTGACTAGTGATACCCAGCAGAGGGGGAGTGAACATAGAAAGGGTGCCTTGGGCAGGAGAGAGCCAGGCATGCAGAGGAGGAAGGAGGATCTAAATCATGTTGGTGAATTAAAAATTCAGCCAGGCATGGTGGCACACATTTGTAATCCAGTACTTGGAGGCTGAGATACGAGGATCTCAGGTACGAGGTCAGCCTCAGCTACTTAGTGAGGCCCCCCACAACCTAGTGAGACCCTGTTTTGAAATAAAGAATAAAAATTAGGGCTGGGGTTATAGCTTGGAGGTAGAATGCTTCTGGGTTCAGTCCCTAGTACTGCAAACACAGACACACACACACACACACACACACACACACACACACACACACTTCAGGGAAAATATCTTGGTTTTGTTTTGCTAGTTTTTTTCCCCTCCTATTGAAATTATGTCAAGTTAAATGTTACCTTTAACTGGCAGTAATATGGTTGGAAAAGATCATTTAGCCAAGATAGACCATGTATCTGAGCTCAACATAGCTATCAATAATTGGTTTTTGTCTTTTCAGAAACAAAATATGCTGAAATTCAAGAACTGAGTGTGAATGGCTATCTGTGTGACTGGCCAGAGCTGAGCCACCTCCACACAGGGAGCCGGGCTGGTCACATGAGGCCCGGCAGACTTCAGCAGTGTCCTGTCCCCTTTCACCAGAAGAAAACTCAAGGGCATGCTGCCTCTCAGCCCCCTGACTTCCCTCTGGCTCCACAAAACACACAAACATAAAGCAGGCAAATAAAAGTGCTATCTTCTCATAATGAGAAAATATTCTCCATTTAAATTTTTTTCAGGAGCTGAAATAATTTCCTTTCCCTTTCTTTCTTCTTTCTTCCTTCCTTCTTTCCTTTCCTTTCTTTTCCTTCCCTTCCCTTTCCTTTCCTAAATTGAACCAGAGGCATTCTATCACTGAGCTACACCCCCATCTCATTTTTATTTATTTGTTTTTATCTTTGAAATAGGGTTTCACTAAATTTTTGAGGCTGGCTGCAAACCTGTGACCCTCCTGTCTCTGCTTTCCAAGTACTGGAATTACAAGCATGCACTACCATGTCCATTTCAGGATCTTAAATTTCAACTGTTAAAATTATTTTTATAAGATGTTGCAATTGTCATCAATCCTTTTGAAATGAATAATTTACCTTTAAGGAAAATCTGCACTTTATTACATTAAGGCTAAAACTCAAGTAACTCTCAAAAGGACAAAACTCTCCTTTCAGCAAACTCTCAAAAGGAGAAAAAAGAGTTTTATCTTGTAAGATAGATTATAGATAGATAGAGACAGCTAGGTAGATAGGTAGAATGCTGCTGCAAATGTATGCCAAGAAAAGAGATAAGACATTCTGACATATGTATGGGTCATATACCTTTAAAGATTTCTCTGCTGTTAGGATCCTGAGCGCCATATGCTCAATTTAATTGAAGATAGGTTGGGGAAAAAGAAAGAGAAGAAAGAACAGGACGAACTTTTACAGAATAACTGAGCTATCAGACATAAAGTGGTCATCAAGCACTTACCACATGTTCAAAACCACTCTGAGTTTACCCAAGAACAGTACAGGCTGTCTCCAGCTTTACACAGAAGGTGTGTGTCAGAGTTTGTTTGTAGGTTAAAAAAAAAAAAAAAAAAAAAAAACTCTGAACAAATTTCTTGTAGGCATAAGTCTTCCTGTCCTATATTAGATGTTGAATAGGCCTTTGTGGGCCAGCCCAGGGCGTAGCTAGCATTTATTGTTCCTATGGAATGTGTTACCCAGGGTTCCCATTATGGCCTGATCACCAGGACTGGCCACCTGCTCCTTCCTCTACCACAGAAAGAATGGCAGGGCCGAGGTGGGAGGGGCCGGGTTCCTGCTGCAGCCTCTGGCTCTTTCATTACCTCTGAACTGAGCACCTATGGATCAGCTCCCCCTTTAGGTTGGGCTCTTGTGAAACTGTTGGTTTAGAAATCGCCTCTGTCAATTGATGTTGCCTTGGGAGAGTTTGGGTTTTGGGTTCCTTTTGGATCCATGTTGTGTTCAGGAGATAGCCTGGGCCATTAGGAAAGGAGAAAATCTTGGCCGGTTCAATAGTTTGGGTGAGGCAGCTTTTCCAGGGATCCCTGGGTACATGGAGGCCTAGGTCTGAGAGTTCTGTCTGCAGCTTCTCACATCCAAGCAGAGAACTCAGTGTTCATCGCTTCGGGTGACAAGAGGCTCGTGTCCCAACTTGAGAATGAAAGACATGGTTCAACTAGAACCCATACACCTAGCTTTACTGATAATCATCAAAGTCTTCCTGGTCAGCAACCAACATCTACTTTATTTTTTCCATACCAGGGATGGAACCCAGGAGCATTCTACCTATGAGCTATAACCCCAGCCCTACTTTTTATTCTTTATTTGGAAACAGGGTCTCACTGAGTTGCAGATGACCTCACTAAGTAGCTGAGGCTGTCTGTGATCCTCCTGTCTCAGCCTCCCAAATGCTGGCATTACAAGCGTGAGCCACCACGCCCGGCTCCAACATCCACTTTTAAGGCAAGTTCAGGGATTACTCCAGGGATGGATCCTCTGGTCATGCCTGTCTTCAGTGACTCTCTCCTCTTTTCCTGCTTTAAAGGGCCAGGGGAAGGTGGGCAGGCCTTGTCTTGTAGTCACATGATCTCCAATTGGACTGACCCATTGCAGAGATTGCCTTTGTCTGGTTCCCAAAGTACAGTCCAGCCAGAGAACCTCAGGATGAGCTCTGCTTTCAGAGTTGGGGTGGAGGGGGGCAGAAGTCATAGGCCACATGCTGAGAAGATTATTTATTCAAATATATTCAAGATCCTGAAATAGATTTGGGATGCCTGTATCAAAGTATAGTGGCCTGGCTGTGTTCAACATCTTTCCTCCAAGAGCTTATGGGTGGGAAACCTGGTCCTCAGTGTGGTGATGTGAGAGGTGGTAGAAACTTCAAGAAGTAAAGTTTTTTAATGCACACAATTAACTTAGTGTTTTAAACCACAAGCACAGAATGGAAGATCTGAGACCACTGACTCTGTTAAGGTGAGAGGCTTTATTAGCCAGGGCAACTACCATTCTCCAAGAGATCAGAGACAGCAGCCCTGAATGCACTTGCAGTCCTCCTTGTATAGCAAGCAAGCTGGATACAGAAACAGAATTCATGGGTTATTGTTTAAATTAGCCAATCACAGAAAATTTCCCTTTTCAAGGGTGGGGTTGCTGGTTTCGAGTGTTCTCCTTATTTGACAATGCTGGCTGCTGCCATGGGTGGCTAGGGAAGGACTCAGCAGTCATGGAGCTTGGTTTCATCAGGGCACATTACCACAAGTGTAAGGTGGTCAGGTCACTGGGGGATTACCTGTGGAAGAGATTAATGTAGTTCTTGTGGCACCCCACTTAGTTCTCCTTGAGAGCAGGTTGTTAGAAGAGTGAGACCGGCCCTTTCCACTCACTGGCTTCCTGTCTCACTGTGTGACCTCTCCCTCCTGCTCACACTCCTGCCATGATGTGAGAAAGCTGAGAAGGCCCTCAACAGAGGCTGAGCCAAGGGGCTGCCCAACCTTGGACTTCCACCTCCAAATACAGCTATATAAACTTCTTTTTTATATACATGACATGGTATAAGGCATTTTATTATAGCAACAGAAAAAGACTAATAATATGAATCTACAAATGCAAGTGTCTCATCAGCCCCAAAGAGCACTATAGAAGGTAAGCAAGAATTGTCCAAGTAGAAACTATGGAAAACAAACTGAAAGGGAAGGCTAGTCCCAGGTGGAAGAGGACAGTGGCCAGGAGTTTGAATTCAGTGTTATATTCAGGAGTAGGTCAGAATATGAAATAAACTCAATCCATTCCAAGCAACACAAGAATCCCAGGAGTCAGGGGGAGAGGTTTGTGCAATATTTAAAGATTGTGCAAGCATAACAAAGCTCTAGTGGGTCAGAGAGGAGTCAAGACATCAGAGGAATCTACAAGGATTTACCAAAAGCCTATCCCAGCTAGGGTTAAAAGCTCTTGTCACCTGACAAGAAGAAAGAGTCACCTGTTGGCTAGGGTTCAGGTGAGCTGCAGAGCTGACAGACACCCTGGACTCAGGGATCCATACTCTAGCCTTTTTAGGCAGAATAGCTGCACCCTGGAGAGTGGGATGAGGGATACACATAACACTATCCCTCGTACCCAGTGTCTGTTATCTATCAGGCATAAGGCAAGTGAGAGAAACTCAACTACAAAGCCAAAGTAAAACAGAGGTCGGTGGGTTAGATAACTGAAAAAGGTGTGGGTAAAACTTCAGGAATGGATGAATCCAGGAACTCCAATGATGCAGTCCAGGAGGTGTCCGTCCTCACTTCCCACTTTCTGTTAATTTCAGCAGTTAGCTTATAGGTGGTTTCAACAGCTCAACCTCTGTGGTGCTAAATGCTAGCACCACCAGTCTTACTTCCTAACTTCCTGGCTTCCTCTTCTAGTGAAAAGAGACTCCTCCATACCCAGTAAATTCTAGAATCAAGTTTTTTTGTGGTTTTTTTTTTTTTTTGTGTGTGTGTGTGTGTGTGTGTGTGTGGTGTTAGGGATTGAACCCAGGGGCATTCTACCTCTGAGCTACACCCCCAGCTCGATTTTTTATTCTTTATTTTGAAACACGGTCTCACTAAGTTGTAGAGGGCCTCACTAAGTAGCAAACCCAGATCCTCCTGTCTCAGCCTCCCATGTACTGGGATTACAAGCGTGTGTCACCACACCCGCAAGAATCAAGTGGTTTTCTTGTTTTGTTTTGTTTTTGTTTTTTGTGGTTCTGGGGTTCCTTGAAACCCTTCTACCTCCAGCTATAGTCCCAGACACCTATTTTTTATATTTTTATTTGGAAACAGGGTCTCTTGAGCCAGTGAGGCTGGCTTCGAACCTGCGCGATCCTTCTGTCTCCGCCTCCCAAGAATCAAGTTTTTATTTCCTTATTTTATCTCAGACTCATTTGTGAACCAGTCACTGTGCCCAAAGGAATGTAATATTCAGACTGGCTGGACTTATATCACCTTGGACAAGCCCCATCTGATCATATGGAGTAAGGCTTAGGAAAGAGATGGTTCTCTATAGAAAATTGGTATACCCTAAGAAGAAAGAGATGTGGGTGGTGTACAGGCAAAAACAAAAGATAGTACAGGGAGGGGCTAATATTCTTCCAGGTGAGGTCTCCCTTGCCTGGTCTTGGGCAGAGCTGAGCCTACAGGTGGTCAATGACTGCCCATGTTTTGGAATCATGGAACAGACAGGGACTAATAAAGTCACAGTGTGTTGAAATGTAAAATAAAATCTTATAAGACTTTATGTCTGTTTAATTTTAGAGTTTTCACTGAAGAATTTTCTCAAAGATTATTAAATAGTACTTAATTAAATGAACTACTTAATAATTATCTTCTCTATCACAGAGATTCCAAAACTGAGGCTCTGAATCAAGCTTAAACAGATGTCCTTCTGAATAAAAGGTCATCTAAATTGTTGGTAGAGTTTGAGTATAAGCCCAGTTTCTAAAGCCATTGCTTATGTTTCTCTATCAGCCTTTGGAGTAAAAAAGATGTTTCTGAATATTATAGAAAGTTTTGACCCTTTCTTCTGATTTGATAGGTAGAGTCATCTAATGGGACAGTGCCTTTGAAGAAATAGTTCACAGAAAACTTTGCTGGCCAAAACACACATATGGATGTATATTTCTATGTTGTTGAGCCTATGTTTAAAAATTTCATAGAAACCATAGGGTGTTTTATCAGCTCTTAACTGTTAATACTTTTTATGTCTATGTGTATTTAAGTTACATAAAATATTTGTTCAAGAAAATTCCATCACAAAATTATTGAAAGAAAAATAATTGAGCACTTACAAAAGTGGAACTTTGAGGGAAATGGGAATTTTAAAAAATCATCTAGTAAATAATTCATGCTAGTGACCAAAACAGTAGATGAGGCTTTTATATTGGTAATGGTATGTCATACAAAAATATAACTTTGAACATACATAAAATGCACACCATTTCCTGTGGATTATTAATGTGGCTGTACTGCTACTCTCAAATACTTGCAGACAAGAGCTTAGAATACTTTCCGCCACAGAAGAAACATTTCTGGGATTCATAGATACACAGAGAAGAGAACTGACAGAGACCAGCCTGTACCCAGGTGAGACCTTTACAAAGGCCAGAAATAGGCTTATACACAGTTCTCTGATTCGATCTTCTGACCCACTCCAGCTCTCTGCTCATTAACCAGGGAAGTATCTCTGTCTCTAGTTTCATCTCCAATAATGCATCTGCTCCAACCAAGCTCCCCTACTTTTATTATGGTCACAAGTATATAATGCACCTGAAATTCTGCAGCTCTGTTGAAATTTTTACAATCTAGTATAATACAGCAGGTGCTCAAGTTTAATGAATAATTCCACAATTAAAATTTAAAGGTAAGGATAATATTTAAATTACAAAGTGAGTCACTGACAAAATAACTGCAAGTTGAATCCTCATGAAGGAATGTGTTCATTTTTCTTCTTTGGACTCCAGCCGCTGTCACACAAGCAGCTTGTGGTTGTAGGACTTCCTAGAATAGAGCTCCTTATAGGGTTGTTCTACAGCATTTAAATTGGATTCTTCTTGAGGCAAACTGCTCGCTTGAGCACCTTTAAGGACATCAGGGGCCTTCTATATCCGCCGTGCTTCTGCTCTGAGTTCTGCGCTCTGTATGGATATTTTAAGTGGCTGCACCTTTATAATGATGTGAATGCCATTCTTCTCATTTTCTACAGTAAGATTTTCAGGATGGTGAAAATCATCTCCGATTTCCTTTTGGGTAGAGAATATTTCCACATGATAATTGTCACCCTTGAGCTATGCTTTTTGCTAAGTTGAGACCTTATATATAATAGGGATAGGCTCTTATCTATGTCATCTAACTTTTGGAGGCTCTAAGAAAAAAAATAAAACCTCAAACACATGGGCATATGTGCGTGCGTGTACACACACACACACACACACACACACACACACACACTCTATCATTTGCTATCTGATTCCCAAAAGTCCAGCCTTGGCTTAAACCATGATGAGTAGCCAGCAACATAGCTGGCAACCTTGATTGGTAATGTCAATTGATCTAAGACCAAATACAAAACTATCAGAAAAAAGAACTATTGGGAGGACACTGAACTCTATTATAATTCATATCCCAGGAAGTAAAAGCTTCTGAGCTGTTGACAGTCATTTGTACCTTAGAGGGATTGAAATTCAAAAAAGAGATGGGCACTGGGAGAAGAAAGGATATAGAGGAGCTGTAGACTCCAGGGAGGAAGATACAAGGTGGAGATGGGGAGGTCTAGCTATAATAAGCTGCAACAATATGGTATCAGAATAGACTTGTTAAAGAGTATTTTGAGGCTGGATCTGAGGTCACTGCAGGACAATGGCTATCTATTCTTTCTGGCTCCAGCACTTAATGCAGTGCTTGAAATGTAGTGATAGCACAACACTTTGTGTGTGTGTGTGTGTGTGTGTGTGTGTGTGTGTGTGTGGTGTGTGTGTGGTACTGGGGATTGAAAGCCCAGGGGTTTTCTGCCTCCGGCTACACTCCCAGACCTATTATAACATATATATATATATATATATATATATATATATATATATATTTTTTTTTTTTTTTGCAGGACTGAGTTTTTTTTAATTTTTAAAGTTTTTATGTGGATCATATTGAAAATGGCATACATTCAGACTGTTCTTGGACCTATTTTATATTTTATTTGCAAACAAGGTCTCACTAAGTTGCTGAGAGCCTCACTCAGTAGCTGAGGCTGGCTTCGAACCTGCGCCATCCTCCTGTCTCAGCCTCCCAAGCGCTGGGATTACAAGTGTGTGCCACCACACCCGGCCATGTTGTTATTTTTAATGAAAGAGTATTTGTTTGTTATACAATTAAGAAAACCCTGTTTTCATTGTCAAGACACAATTTCCTGAGCCAGTTGTTTTAGGAATGGAAGCAGTTGAGGCAAAGGTGTGGAGAGGTGAACACCGGTTCCATTTTGGCCAATATGAGGACCTGGGTTTCGAAGCAAACTTCACTGGGCTGAACAAGCTGAGCCAAGAGACAGGCTGGTGAGTAAGGGATGAAAACAGTGGCAACTAAAGGATGGTTTAAGTATTTTTTCACTGCATTTAACATTCAAAAGAAAGCTTATGATTGTCCCCTTACACTTCCATCACATAAAGAGCACTTCCATCACATAAAGACATGCACGTGCATACACCAGTCTTTGGCTGCCTCCCTATTATAACATTTTACTTTTAAGAAAGAGGTTATCTGTGCCAGGAGAGTAAGGCTCAGCAAGATGGGGTTGCATGCCTCTATGGTTCCATCGATATTTTCTGAATGCAAGCTCAGTATGCAATCAAGCTCTAAGTGCAATCTCCCCAATATACAAATAATGAAATTCTGTTTGAACCATAGTTCTGTCCCAATCTACCTTGGTTTCTATACATCTCATAAAAGCAATAATGCTAGATATATTGGAAAGAAAGATGTTTAGGTAGAATTTAAATGGAGTGGACTCTACCAGGCCCTTAATTTAAGGGGCATAGAAAGAGGTCAGTAGGAATTTCAAACTGTCCACCATGGTGTCCTTCTCCTGCATGGTGTTGCTTCCCTCTGCTCAGAGCATGGTTGCTTCATTGCCTGGTAACATGTTAAATTCTTCTTACCTTAGAATTATTATGAAGCTTCCTTTTGAGATTATGGCATAATTTATCAGAGTCAGAAATGTTATCCCTTGCTATGTTGTCTAGTCTATTAAAACTAAACTCTGGGTTGCATTCATGTACAGCTATGTAACAAAAAAATTTTACTCTTATGTGTAACTATAGGATACCAATAAAAAATTTCAAATAAAAGTGCTGGGGAGGTATAAATAAATTACATAAATAGATTCTAGGGCACTTCGTGGTACTGAGATATGGGGTACATATGAGGATTGAGGGGTACATACCATGCATCATAAGATACCAAAAACCAACAAAAAGGAAATAGCCACTGGCGAGCCTCAAGGACAAATATCCTCTGATTGTGAATGTAACAGCAGCAGTTTTTCTTTCCTCGTCTCTCTAGTTCAGAAATGAACAAATGTTTTTGTATCTGGCCTCATATTAAGTATTTTAGCTTTGCAGGTCTTACAGTGTCTGTCACAATTCCTCAACTCTGCCACTGTAGCAGAAAGCTCCTTAGAAAGTCCATAAATAAGTGAATCTGGCTGGGTCTGACACAGGCCACAGTTTTTTGACCCTTAGATGACAATCATGATAAATAACATTTCAAGAGCTACATACCAGGTACATATTTTACTTAATTTTCCCGGCAATTCTATGAAGTGAGTACTACTATTCTAACCCCAACATATAGGTGTCTTATCCATTCTATGTTGCTGTGATAAGATAACCTGAGGCTGGACGTCCCGGGCCTACTTAACTCACAATTCTAGTGGCTGCAAAGCTCAAACAGCATTGTGCTGGCATGCAGTGGGCTCCCTTGGTCATGCCACAGTATGGTAGAGAAGCAGAAAAGGGAAATGACCAAGTGCAACGGGTGTGAGCAAACAAGGAGACAAGAGAGTGGCTTGAACCCAGGGATGCTCTCTTCTGAGCTGCACCCAACCCCCCTTCTTATCGTATTGGGACTGAACCTCCATCCCTTTTATTTTTTGCTTTGAAACAGTGTCTCGCTAAGTGGCCAAGGCTAGAATCAAACCCGCACTCCTCCTGTCTGAGCCTTCTAAGTACTGGGATTACAGATGTTCTGTGCCACCATGCCCAGCTACCAACAGTTTTTTATTTCATTTTGAGACAGGTTCTTGCTAAGTTACTCAGGTTTGTCTCAATTTGTGATTCTCCTACCTCAAACTCCCAAGGAGCTGGGATTACAACAGACTCAACCCCCACCCCCCTCGATGGCACTGGGAATTGAACTCAGGGCCTTTCTACCTCAGAGCTACACCTCCAGCCCTATTTTATTTTTTTATTTTGAAATAGGGTCTCACTACCGGGCATGGTGGTGCACGCTTGTAATCCCAGTGCTTGGAGGCAGAGACAGGAGGATCGCACAGGTTCATGGACAGCCTCAGCTACTTATGAGACTCTCAGCAACTTAGTGAGAACCTGTTTCCAAATAAAGTATAAAATAGGTCTGGGAGTATAGCCTGGAGGTGGAAAAGCCCCTGGGTTCCACCCCCAGTACCACAAAAAAAAAAAAATAAAGAAAAAGAAAGAAAGGAAGAAAGGGAGGAAGGGAGGAAGGAAGGAAGGAAGGAAGGAAGGAAGGAAGGAAGGAAGAGGGTCTCACTAAATTGCCGAGGCTGGCCTCAAACCTGTGGTCCTCCTCTCAGCCTCTCAAGTACTGGGATTACTGGTGCACACCACCTCAGCTGACAGGCTCACTCTTTTATAACAATTCATTCTCAAGGGAACTAATCTATCTCTATGAAAACAGCATTAATCTCTTCACTAGTGTTGTGATCCCATGACCTAAGTACCCACCACTGGGCCTGGTCTCTTAAAAGATCTACCACTTTGAGCTGGGTGTGGTGGTGCACACTTGTAATCCCAGTACTTGGGAGGCTGAGACAGGAGGATCACAGGTTTGAAGCCAACCTCAACAACTTAGTGAGGCCCTTCATAACTTACTGAGACCCTGTTTCTAAATAAGAAATAAAATCTTGCTAGAGATTTAGCTCAGAGGTAAAATGCCTCTGGGTTTAATCCCCAGTGCCACACACACAAACAAAAAAAGATCCACCACCTCTCAATATCACCACATTAGGGGACACACCTCTAACACATGAACCTTTGAAGGAAATACAACATGCAAAACAATATATAAAATTTAAGTCTTAAATAGATCAAAGCAAGCTTCTTCCTATCACATAGCTAGAAATCAACACAACCAGGACCTGACCCTGGAATGGTCATATGGAAAAAAATCAAGGTTGGTAATATGCAGAAATAAACTCAGAAAAAATTGGGAAAGATGGAGAGAATTGAACTGTCAACATTTGGTTGATGTTTACTTTCCTGAACTAGACTTAAGATGTACTCAACTTCTTTGAGACTAGGGAATACCCTAAAGTCAATCATGCCTACTCCCAAATTCTGTAAGCTGGTAAGCTGGCAAGCTGGCCTTATCTCTTATTACTATGTTATTGTATTACCTGGAGAGGACATGGCTACTGGGAAAAGTGAGTAGTGGCCCCAGTAGAGGTAACAAGTAAATATTTTATAACCCAGTACAGACTTTCATTTGATCCTCACAGTGTCCTTCTCTATCCTTGGCTTTAACTGCTCCTCTACTTGGAAAGCCCTTTTTCCAAACCATCAACCTTCAAGGGCTTATTTGAATGTTTCCACTTCTACTATGGTTTGTAAAAGGTTACACCAAAGGTCCACATGTTAAAATTATGGTCCCCACGGTGCCATTATTGGTAAGTAGTGGTACCTTTAGGAGGCTGGGTTTATGGGAGGTCCTTAGGTCACTGGGGATATGTCCTTGAAGGGGATTGTGGGGCTGAGTCTCTTTCTCTCCTCTTTTGCTTCCTGTCCATGAGTTAAGTAGTTTAGTTGGGTGTATTTTCCCTACTATTGTCATCAGAGGACCAAAGCAAAATCTGTCCAGTCTTGGACTAGAACCTCCAGCACTGTGAGTCATAATAAACCTTTCCTCCTTGTAAGTTAATTATCTCAGTAATTTTGTTATAGTAACATGAAGCTGATTGATACAGCTTCCTCAAATCTGTCTTCAATGGCACCAACCAGAATTAATGTTCCCTTTACTTATAATACGATCACAATGTGCCCTATGCCCCCATCACACAGATGGTACGTTTCTTTCTATTGTGAAAATATGTGTGCTGCTCTTCCCTCCAGTGCTTCCTTCATCTATGCCCACGGAATTTGACAAGATGTAGTGTACACCAAATATTTGCTTAATTCAATGAAATGTAATGATTCTTATAACAACATCGGAAAGACTGCAATAAAAGTACCCTGGGGTTTTCAAGTTCCTGGTGGTAACAGTCATCCAGTGGTTTTAATCAGATATGGAGAAGTGATAAAAGTCAAAACTTGAGTACTATAACCTATGAAAAAGTAGTTGCCCATGACATTTCTCATAGCAATAAGTATTGTCTTGTTTTCTACCCTTTTGCACAATAATAATATCAACTGAAATAGCACTGAGAGCAGTAATCAATACACAAACCCACTCAAGATATGCTTAACATCTCCTTGATTTTACCATGATTCTTAAGGTATCACATACAAGAAAATGTACAGATCCTCAGTACTCAGTCTGGTGAATTTTAATAATGGTACATGCCTTTGTAAGCACATAATTTTTGGTAAATCTAAACTTGTGCATGTGTGTAGGATAGAATGGTATATTTGAGACAGAGAAAGGAAGAATGGCAGAAACGAAGACACAGAACCACAATGATGACATCAAGACATGCGTGTGAAAAGGGCCAGAAATTGCTCACAATTAGTGACATGGCAAGTAGTCAAAGAAGTGACAAAACAAATGCCAAGCCACCCAAGTAGCTCCCTTCAAAAACGAGGTCAAGGATGCTGAGTGAGTCAGGGATGTGTGGGCAGATGGAAAAAGCTAAAATATCTGAATGCAAAAGTAAGTTCCGTTCTTTGACAATTCCATACACACGCATGACAACTCTTATGAAAGAAAAAGCAAACTATTGATAGACACACAGTTGAAAAATAATCAGGAGAAAGAACCATCAAAACGCCATTGGGGCCAGGCGTGATGGTGCACGCTTGTAATCCCCGGGCTTGGGAGGCGGAGATAGGAGTATCAAGCAGGTTTGAAGCCAGCCATGCTGGCTTAAGAGACCCTGTTTCCAAATTTAAAAAGTATAAAAATGGGTCTGGGTGTGTAGCCCGGAGGTAGAAGGGTTTCCAGGAACCCCAGTACCTCCAAAAAAAAAAAAATGTCATTGGGAAGCTGGGCTTAGTTGTGGACAAATGTAATTCTAGTGCTTAGGAGGCAGAGACAGGAGGACCATAGATTTGAGGCCAGCCTCAGCAACTTAGCAAGACCCTGTTTCAAAATAAAAATAAAAAGAGCTGGGGGTAAAGCTTGGAGGTAGAATGCCCCTGGGTTCAATCCCCAGTATCACACACACACAAATAAGGATCTTGGAACAAGTTTATATTTCAGAATTTCAGAGACTAAAATAATTTCTTCCTTAATTGAAAGGAGAAAAGGTGAAAAGAAGCCCATCAGAGCAGAATTTCTTTCCTGTACTCACGGGGTAGAGAGTTGTTTAGTTGTTGCTTCTTTACACTAAGCTCCTAGCTTTATGAGCATGCGCACGACTTCCGAGCCTTTAATACAACTGAAGAAAGCAAGCAAGCAAATCATGTTTCTCTATTTCATATTTTAGAGTCTAGTAACCAGGCTAAGTAACTACAGCAACGATTATAAGGAAACTTTTAGCAGTACTGGCTGTAGATTATAAGGTCTGTCGTTATCTACCTGGGCGGCAAGTTCCATGGGTTGGCACCAGCCTTCCTAAATTAAGATAGCACTTATATTCAACTTGCTCATTGGTCTCTGTTTTACAAAAAATCGGTAGTATTATGAACTGCAATACTGAATTGGATTACTTTTCTGAAGTATTTGAACAGAATACCATTTATCCAAATAAGTCATAAGTCACATTGGTTTACTGTCCATAGAGTTTTGCAGATATCATTGCTGTTCAGAGCTCCCGAGTGAGGCTGCCTGGGTTTAGACCCCAGTTCTACTACTCCACTGGCTATGTGATTTGGGGAAAGTTATTTAAGCTCTGTGCCAATTTACTCGTCTGCAAAATAAGAAAACAGTATCTATATCATACGGATACTGAGGATTAAATGGATAATATCCATGCATTCATACAAAAAACATGTTTTTGAGCACCAAGTCTGTGTGTGCCAGGCAGTAAACAAGTAAACATAACAATTTCAGGTGGTGGTGAGAGCTATGGAGAACAGCCAAGCCAAGCAAAGGGGCTAGGAGTTGGGGATCTGCTATTTAGAGCACACGGGGACGAGGCTCACAGAAGTGACATGTGACACTTTGAAGTCTGATGCTTAAGTAAGCATTTGGTAATTGCTAGCATTGCCAAAATGATTGTTCTTAATTAGACTTATACTTACCGAATCTGCTTATGAAAAAGACCAAGAATAAATGAAGAACATTACATTTCTTCCAGGGGGACTATAATCACTATATGATTCAACCCTAACCATCACTACATGCTTTGGCAATTTGGGGACTGTGCTCTCTTCTACCCTGTTCCTACCATCTCCTCCACATTCTTGACATCTCTGCATAAATATTACCATCCCTGGCACCGTGGCCTGGGATGTGTGACTCTCCACGTCCTGTGGTTTGGATCTGGTCTTCTCCCAAGGTTCATGTGTTGGAGGCTTGGTCTCCAGCATGGTTATGTTAAGACGTGGTGAACCTTTATGAGGTAGGACTTAGTGGGAGGTTATTAGGTTACTGGGATAGCCGCCTTTGGAAGTGAAATAAGATAGTTCTTATGGGGCTCTGTTTAGTTATTATAGAAGAGCAAGACTGAACCCTCTGCTCTCTGACTTCCTGCCACGCCATGTGATTGCTCCCTCCCGCCTTGTTCCCACCATTGTGATGCCAACCACCATGATAGGACACAGGCAGTGGGCTCTCACCAGAGCCAGAGCCATGCTATTTAATCTAGCAGCCTTCAAAACTGTGAGCAAAATAAATCTTTTTCCTTTATAAAATACCCAGCTTCAGGTATTTACTACAGCAATATAAAACTGATAAATACACCTTCACAGCGCCTTATATCTTTTCTTCCTAGTATTTATCTCTCATGTGATTATGGTATGTTTCTTCACTAGACTACTTCCCATGAGGGAAATAATGATATCTGCCTTGCTTTTTCCTAAATTGTTCCCACCTTTCTCTGGCATAGAAAATAGATGAGTGGTTAGAGGTCTCTACTCAGCTGTGTCTATGATTACACAAATGATGTTGGCAGGGCACCTGTGTTTTGGCATCTGTATCATGTCCTTTTGTATTTTCATTCGACATATTTAATTTCTTTATTATTTATTTACTTATTTATTTTGGTGGTACTGGGGATGGAACCCAGGGGCTCTCTACCTCCGGGCTACACTCCCAGACCTATTTTATATTTTATTTCGAAACAGGGTCTCACTAAGTTGCTGAGAGCCTCACTAAGTAGCTGAGGCTGGCTTTGAACCTGCGCGATCCTCCTGTCTCAGCCTCCCAAGCTCGGGGATTACAAGCGTGCGCCACCACGCCCGGCTCATTCGACATATTTTAAACTTCCCATCATTTGAACTATATAGATTCAAACTATATAGATTTGAACTATAAAGATTCAAAGCTAATCTACATGATAAACTAGTCTTTGAAGAAACTGACAATAACTGGCTAGAGTAAAGGATCAAGCTTAGTCTTCTGGGGAAACAGTAGGAAAGTCTCCTGAGGGTAATGATCATCTCTTTTGGGTGTTTAGACTTCTTGGCATAATCTTATTTGTAGCTATTCTGAACTAGCCATAAGCATCATACAGGATAAGTTACACAAACCCTTAACTGGTGACAGCTGGAGAAAGGAGATTGTAACATTCAGATTTCAGGTTGCCAAGCAGAGGATAGCACAGCACTCTTAAGCCGGCATTCCCGAGGTGTGAGTGCCTGTGCACACGAAGGAAAGGGCTTGGGGCAACATGTAAGCTGCTGGGAATAGGTCAGATTAAGGAGCAAAAGACTTGCATTTTTATTTTTCTCTACAAGTCAGTGTTGCTGGGAAGAACAGTAATCATATCATTACCTACTGGGGCGTCTCAATGTATGCATCACAGAAGTAATATGAAGAGGAGCACATCTCCCATGAGATGGGCAGTATCACATGGAACTAGAGCATTCGACAGACAAAGAGAGTGGATGCTGAACTCAGTCCTTTTATAACCACCCCACGCCGACAGACCTAATCCACTGCTGAGGTAACAGCCTTAATCCAGCCACGAGGGCAACCACCTCTGAAGGGTCCCACCTCTACACAGTGCTGCACTGGGGATGAAAGTCCCAATGCGTGAAGGGCAGGAGGCACGCTCAGTAATAGCAGGGGAGAAGCAGCGAGTCAAAGCAGGTTTTTATTCTGTTTAGTTTCCAACTGTTACTCCAAGGAAAAGGTGGGACGCCATGGCTTAGCTGTTGGCTTATTGATTGATTTAAATAAGGATGTCACATCTATAAGCTATTTTTGCTTTACTCCTTCCTGGTCCTGCCCACTAATACTCTAGGTTCACAAGAACAAATGACTTCAGGCTTTCTCTTTTCCCACTGCTACTGCAGGGCTCTTGGGGAGGAAGAGAGGGTTGCTTGAAGATATAAATGCAGGTCTGCACCCAGCCTGGCTGGCTCCCCTGACTGAAGAATGGTGCATATCAAGGGTGGGAAGGAGAAGGGGAGGGCAAAGGAAACCGGGATTCAGGCACTGACTCACACTGGGAAACCAAGTGGAGTGAGTGTCACGGGCACCATATTGGAGAGACAGGGACACGGTGCAGGTTGACACCAGCGAGGAGAATGGACTGCTAACAGTATGGCCAGTTTCTGTCTGGAGAACACATGAGAATGCAGAGCCACTGCCAATCAAAAGGGGAAGTTGTGGGGCAGAGGGCTGGGGGTAGGGCCGGGGCTGAGCAGGGCTGAGAGAGAGAAGGACTTGAATCTTTGGCTGCATTTCTGAAGTAAGATGAGATGCCTGTTCCCCTATGCCAGAGGAGACCTAGCCATGACATGATTGATTTCACACTCTGTAAAAGAGTGTTTAAAAAGAAGTCCGGCTGGTTTTGAAATATGAAGCCATGCTGTGGCTGATTGTACATCTTTGACCAATTTTTTTTCCTCCTGTGAGGCAATTATATTAAGTGCTTAACGTCATTTCAGAAAAGAATAAAAATGAGGGCACAAGGTTTGGGGTGGGAGGATTTAGTGAGGAGCAGTAGAGAAGGGATGGCTAACCTGTCCTCCATATATAGACATATATAGACACAGCAAATAGAGAAAACGGACCTGTACTTCCTGAGCTCTGGTCACAGTGACAAGAAAACATAAAGGCCCGAGAGCATGAGACAGTATTAGTTGTGTCGACAGGTGCACATTACAAATGCTGAAGGTGAATGGGACCTGCCAAGCGCTAATGGAACTGCTGGAAATAAAGACAGCAGGCATCTGCCACAAGTCCCACCCTGGCCGACCTCACTTGAGCTGGAGCCCAAGAAAGCTGTTTTGCTCTTTTCTTCTTTCCTTTGGGGTCAAAATAAAGCTTGTTCCTAAATGTGTTTAGAACCTGGTCTGACCCTGGAGCACTCACCCAATGTTTGAAGCAATGGCAGGTATCAGATGCCAGATGAAGAAAGGTCACTTGCAGGTGTGAATGTACCAGGAGCTTCCTGAATGCTCACTCTAATTTCTCCACACAATACTGCTGTCCCTTCACAAAAGGGTCAACATTGGAAGGTCAACAGAACAATCAGGAAATGAGGGTCCTCAGAACATTTTGTAGAATACTGCACAAAGGGCTGTGAGTGTAGGAAATATATAGGTGAGTTCCTAAAATAGCCAGGGAAATAATTGAATAATAGAGGCTATATATATATTTCTATATAGTAAAAGACATCCGTTTGAAAAGGTCAGAAGGGAAAAGCATAATTACACAAAACAATTCCTTTGTGTTTTTCTACATTTTAAAAATAAACACTTTCAATAATACAGAAAAGTAGAACTGTAAAATGAACACTCATATATTCATCACCCAGTTCTAGCAAATACTAATGTGAGCCCTTCTTACTTTATCTGGCCCCAGCTCTCTTTTTCCCTGAGATATTTTGTGTTCATTTTTTGTTACTATAACAAATACCTGAGATGACCCAACTTATAATGAGAAAAGGTTTGTTTTGGTTCCCAATTTTGGAGGCTCCAGTTCCTGACCGAATGGCCTCATTGCTTTGGACCTTTGGTGAATCAACACATCATGGCAGGGAGCATGTGGTGGAGCAAAGCTGTCCACTTCCTGGCCTGGAAGTAAATGGGGCCCCATAATCCCCTTCAAGGGCATGCCCCTGGTGACCTCAAGGCCGCCCACGAGGCCCCACCTATTAAAGGCTCCACCACTGCTCAACAGTGCCAAGCTGGGGACTAAGCTTTGAACATGTGAGCCTTTGGGGAACATTAAAGAGCCAAACAATAACATATTTTAAAGAGAAATTCCAGAGATTTCATCATTTCATCTGTGAATTTCAGAATATATTTATTAAAAAAACTATTTCATTTGCATTTATGACAGGAATTTCTATCTGAAAAATAGAGAATTTAAAGAGAAAACTTAAGAGGAAGGAAAAGTATAAGGAGGCAATAACTGAGAAAGTTTGCCTCCATCCCCACCCATCTGCTCTCCTCTGTAGTGTCCCCCAAAGACTTAGGCAGGTGTGCTCTACTAGACACATTTTTGTGTGTGTGACTTCTTCAGAACTCAGCCATATTTCTTCCCTGGAAACTGGTCAGCAGTGATACCTGCTTTCTGTCGTCCTGCCTTGCAGCCCCAAGGAGCTCTTTGAAGGGTAGAAACTTTGGGTCAGAGTGGCCGATAAAATTCTCTGCTAGAGATTTGAACTCAGCAGCAGTAAAACATGGTCAAACAAAGCTCTAGACTGAAAGAGAAAGCCTCCTCGTTTCTGCTGCCAAGACTCCAAGGCTGCCCTTCTCAAACTCTGAGGCACCTGGGAAGGTTCTTAGTTTTCCCAAGGTTGGGATGGAACATTTGCTTAGATTCAGTGAGATACCCCATGATATTTCAAATAAATTCCCTTTTTATACATTACCTAGCCAAAACTGATTTTCGCTGTCATGGCCAAAAGAACTTCAGTTACTACAGATCTCTAGAAGGATCCTATGGCCTAGGGATTCAAGCAAACACAAAATAACCCAGTGGTGAAAATGTTATGAAGCAAACCTCATATGTTACAGCCACTGCGATCTCCCCAACACCTAGCACTGCCCCCGACAAAGGGTGAGCATTCCTTACCTACTCGTTATTTAAGGTGAATACTGATCATCCCAACAGAGAAAAAATGGTGGAACCTGCCCGCTGTGCAGCAGGTCCAGCTGTTTTACTAGAAACATGTATTTGGCTTTAACTCTGCTACTTTCTCTCTGTGTAAGTGAGTCATTTGGTCTTTTGGGCCTTGGTTTCCTCATCTGCAAACTGGGGATAAAAAAATAGCCAGGCTTAGAGTTTTTGTGAAGCTCAAATGAGGTCATACTCTATGACGTGCTTTGTAAACTGTAAGTTGTTTGCCGATGAAAGGTATTATTATCTTTTCTAGCTAGGGATTCCTTTCTGCCTGTCTCAGCTTTTGGGCCTGAGAAGCCTTTAGGGCAAAATGGATAATGAACTCCCTCCATAATTTTTTGTTTGTTTCCATTCTAACCAAAGTATGTACTTTGGAGACTGTTTTACAGATAAAAACTATTAGAAGCCCGAGTACCAAACTATACTTTTTCCCAAAAAAAATCTATGGCATCTGTACTCAGGTACCCAAAATGACCAGATGTATGGTGGCTGGTGTCCACATGTCTCTCTGACAGTCAGTGGTACGGACACAGCAGCCAGGTCCATTTATATTATCACTCCTGGAGAGGCTTACTCATCTTCCTGGTTAAGGGGACTGGGGAAAGACTGGGAGGCAGAGTGGCAGGAGAGATAAGTAACTGCCAGTCTCAATAAGGCTTCCAGGCTCAGCAGTCCAGAAGCAAGTGGGTGTCCTGGTCCCTGAGTCATGAGACAGCTTGAACTTTCCCATTACCTGAATGGCTCAACGCCTCCAGAACACTGCTGCACTGTTCTGTGCCCTTAGGTTTCTGAGTGGCAGGCCAACTCCAGCCCTTGCCAACAAGCCCATAGCTGCGATGATTCGTCAGGCCTACAGCCCTTCGTCTCACCGGGTACCCTAGGACATCATCTCAGTGCTACTACCCAAGAGAACAGGGGTGAGGCTGTGAGGGAAGGGATGACATCATCATTATTATTGTTATTCACTTATCAGATGATTATTAATTATACTTCAATTAAAGCCTTGCACTCTTTACAAGCATGAGCTCATCAGTCACACAATGCCCAAAGGAGGTCAAGAACCAGGAGACAGCTGATCTGTTCATGAATGAGCTGGCTAGAGTTGCAGAAATCCTGGCTTCTGAGTTTTTTCCTCTGTGTGTCTATGGGGTGGGGGGAGGTTGCCCCCCAATTTTCCCCAGTGTATGTTGCCCATACAGCTGCTTGGAGTTTGTAAACATGGCAAGGATAGAATTTTCCTTTCTCAACCCTACCATGGTTTGAAAAGGAAAGAAAATGAAGGGAAAAAAAAAAAGAAATAGTTCAATACCAGGCACTGCTGTGCAGCCAGCTCATTCTCAAAATAAATATGCCTGTGGAGGTAACTTCAGGGGAATCCAAGGAGCCATAGTTGGTGTCTGAATTTTAACAACGCTTGGCGCAAGGTTCTGCTGGATGTTTCTGACAGGTGGGGTGGGGGGCAGCTTTAGCATCAGGACTTATTTTGTAACTAGGGGTCAAAAAACCAGGCTGCTGTGTATAAGTGGTGGGTGGGGACCAGAGCTCTCAGAAACAGACTGTGCCGCAGAAGGATGTGAGTCCAGAGCAAGGAGGCCACGGGCTTGCTGCCATTATGGGGTGCAGGTCCCACCCCCTGCAACAGCATCCCTGTGACCTCCACCCCTCCTCCCCATAGTCCCAGACTGTGGCCACCCAGCCAAACTGCCAGCTGCAGGAAATCTGTCCCTTTAAAATAAAAATCAAGTAGCCGGGCGTGGTGGCACATGCTTGTAATCCCAGCACTTGGGAGGCAGAGACGGGAGGATCACAGGTTCAAATCCAGCCTCAGCTACTGAGTGAGGCTCCCAGCAACCTTGTGAGACCCTGTTTCCAAATAAAGTATAATATAGGTCTGGGAGTATAGCCCAGAGATAGAAAAGCCCCCCAGTACCACTAAATAAATAAATAAGAATCAAGTAGAATAACTAATTACCCAGTGGCCTTTTCTTTTTCTTTTCTTTTTTCCCTCTTTCTTAAGAATGGGGAGGCCTGGGGGGTAGAGTGGACTCTGTTATGAGGCAGAGGCAGGTACCAAGTCCCCTAGTGAACTGAATGCCCTAGCCCATGACAGCCACCTCCAGGCTGGCTACAAAGTTAATAAAACTTGAAGGCAATGGAAAAAGAGAGGTAGAAACCTGAGGCAGCTGGTACCTTATCATGAAAGAAATCAGCATTCTAGTTAGTGAAAGTTTTGCCAATTAAAAAGCTCTTGAAAGAAGTGAATAAATAAATAAATCCCCAGTTAGTTATCCTGTACTAGGAGAGGAGAGAAGGTCCTGGGCTTTGTTGTATAAAGAGTTGGATGGTTTTGCAATACGGGGAGTTAGAGCCTCAGCCTCCCAGCCTGCTTCGGCTATCCTTACCCAGTGAGGCTTGTAGTGATCTAATCTGAAAGAGATAAAGCCCAATTTCCTCAGCTTCCAAGATGATAAACACCAAGCCAAAGATGAGCTCTGTTCACAGGGCAATAATTAAAGCTATCAGGAATCCAACCAGTACTGTGGTCAAAAGGACAAGGACAAACTCATATTTCTCAACGCCATTCTGGGCAGCTGTAAGCATTTCTTGAGGGAATTTAATCCAGCGGAATTAACATTATCATCATCCATGCCTTTATGGATTCATAACAGCACCTGACCAGCTTGGCTACCACCTAACTGCTGATCGCAAGCACCAAGCACTCCAATAACTGGGCATTCGGCAGAGAGGCAGGATTCAGCAAAAATACACATTCATGGATTTCTTACTGCTAAGGATCTAACTCCTAGAAAATGCATTATTCCACATTCAAGTGGGATGCCCTCTTGATTTCTAAAACATTTATAGTGAGGTATTACCTGACATCGTTGCAGTTTGGTTAATCCTGAAAACTAAGTTCTCTTGTATTTGGAAATAGCACAAAAAAGTTCTCTAGTGTTTGAAACTAGTACGGTGCTTGTGTGCACTAGGGTAGAACAGAAGCAAAAGGGAAGAGTGTGTGTGGCCATGCTGTCTGTACCCAGAAGCGTTTCAGAGGTCTAACCTGGCAAGAGGTAGAAAGGATAGGCAGAGACCACAGGGCTGATCTGTCTAGAATGAGCCATTCCGTTGGTCCCCTGAGGACACATAAGAAATGCCAACAGGAGATGTACAGGTCTCCATTCAGTTCAGAGATAATCTGGCTGGAACAGAAAACATGGCTTGGAGACCTGCTGGGTCTCTTCTCTGTGGACATACTTACTAAGAGCAAGAGGAAGAGAGAGTCCATGGTGGAGTGGCGGTGGTTTTCACATTAAAAAACATGTAATTGGAAACTGTCTTTTGGACTGAAAATTTACTTGGGCTTCAAATATATACACAAATAAATATGTTTTGCCACTATAAATTTTTTTAATATTTTTGTTTTAAGTGTTCACTTATCAATAAACAAGAACATGACAACTCTGCTGAACATAAATTTCTGGAAAAAGTGCCATGTTTTGCTTCATATCAATCTCTGCATTCTTATTATTTATTTTAGTTGTAATTGGTTATGCTTTGGCTTTAAAAGAACTTGTTTATGTGTTACAAAGTAGCTAAAAATCCTAATTCACATAAGTAGATGCAAATAGAAAATATTTTTAAAGCTCTATTTTTAGTCACAGTACACACTCCAAAATGAAATAGTCTGAAAAGTTGGAACAAGAAGAGATTTTTAGTTTCAAAATTTAATCACAATAATGAAAAATGATTCGTATTTCTCATCATTACATAAAATCAAACAACAAACACCCAACCTTACAGTAAGTACAAGAATATCTCTAATAAAATATGATGCTTTTCCAGGTGTGGTGACTCATACTTGTAATCCCACTATTTCGGAGGCTGACATAGGAGGATCACCTGTTTGAAGCCAGTCTCAGCAACTTAGCAAAACCTTTAGCAACTTAGTGCGACCCTGTCTCAAAATAAAAACTAAAATAAGGCTTGGGATGTAGCTCAGAGATAAGAATGCCCCTGAGGTCAATAATATAGTACTTTATGTAATATGTATAGAACTATACAATATATATAGTACTATATATATTACTTTTATATATATATGAAAATAATTTTTGACTCAGAAGAGGTAAGAATGTCCCTGGGATCAAATATATATATATATACATATATATATATATGTATATATATTATGTATATATTATATGTATGTATCTATAGATAGATAGATAGATAAATGTGCCAAGACCATGGGCCTTAGCCTTGTTTGATATTTAATTGGGCTCTATTTTAATACACAGTTTTTAAAGCATATCAACACTGGCTTAGTTTCAAAGAAAAACAACAACCTGTGCAAAACTACCAACTTTTCTAGTCATAACATATTTGCATAAACTTCAAATAATATTCTCAAAAAACATAGAAGTTCCATACTGAAGAATTAACTAGACAACCCAAATTAACGCATCGGTGGTTCTCAATACATAGAATGTGTGGTATGTAGCACATTTTCATGAATGTTTTTATTGCAGTTTTAAAATAATTAAACTATATTTAAGCTGGGCGTGGTGGCGCACGCTTGTAATCCTCACGCTTGGGAGGCAGAGACAGGAGGATCGCGCAGGTTCGAAGCCAGCCGCGCGCGCTGGCTTAGGAGACCCTGTTTCCAAATTTTAAAAAAAGTATAAAATAGGTCTGGGAGTGTATCCCGGAGGTAGAAGGGCTTCCAGGAACCCCAGTACCTCCAAAAAAAAAACTATATTTAAACATATATTTAAATCAGACATTTGTAGAAATCCTTAAGAGCTTCCAATAAATCCATGAGTCTAGTATGGATGGGATTTGCCTGAGGGGAGATATATGAAAGGTAAGAGAAATAAAGACTCAGGTCATAAAGAGCCTTTTACATAATACCAAGCCTGTGAGTCCGAGCTGTGCTTTAGAGAGTTCACACTGGCTACGGTGTGGACAATGGTCTTCGCTGGAGCTGGAGGGGAGAACAAAAAGCAGACAGACCGATAGGCTAGGAGCTGCCGTGACAATCCAGGTGAGGGCTGATGGCCACAACTAAAGCCGCAGCAGCATGGCAGGAAAGGACAGGGGTGTAAACTTAAGAGTGATTAAAGAGACAGAGTTGACAGGACTTGGTTACTGACTGGATGGGAATAGAGGGGAAAGAATGATGCTGAATTCTCTGGCATGGTGGTCAACTGGATGGGGTTTCCATCACCAGGGCCGAAAATTCAAGAGGAAGAGATTGGAGTGAGAATGGAGGAAAAACAGTGCCAACCTCAGACATGTTGGGTTTGAGGTTCAAGCTAATAACTATTCCCTGAGCCCTTGCAAAGAAGTTCAAATCAATAAGTAGCCACTGAGTCCTTGAGAAAACTATGCTACCCAGAGCCAGCGTGCAAACACAGACAAGCAACAGATCTGTCTTCCAAGGAGCTTTTAACAAACATAAATAATCTGGTTATAGGACAGAGGTGGCAGTGTTTTTGTGACAGTACATATCTTTGGAAAAATAAAAGCAGCTATCTGATAAGGGTTCACAGGCCTAAAAAAAATGAGTATGATTGGTTTTGGAGGGCTGGGAAAGATAAAAGCAATGAAGACAGGAGTAACAACATGAGCCAGATTGGGGAGAAGATGTGACATTTTTAGGGAACCAGACTAATCCAGTTTGTAAAATGAGCGCTAGGTAAAGTGAAAATGAGAACTTGGTAAGGCAAGAGAGGCAACGTGTGGCAGATCAGAAGAGCCTCGTCTTGGTGCTTTATTGCAGGAACCACTCTCTAGGTGTGGAAGCCGGGGAAAGGCATGAGGTCATGGGAACCAGCACTCTGAGGCGCGGCGTGCTTCCTTTACTCCTGGGGTCAAGGCTGCTGGGGAAGTAATGTCATCTATTACCACCAATCCTCCCAGGTAAGTGTCACTGTTAGTACAAAGGGAAATACCAGTGGCAACCGAAAACCATGGCAGTGGAGCCCTGTGGGCGAATCTGTCTGAGTCACTAATGCTGCTCTTGAACTTATTTCGGACTCTCTGCTTTGTGGTGTGGGGGTGGATTAATTGGCAGAAATTACAGAAGTAGCTATTACTCCATCTTGATTTGGGAAATTTGTGAGGAGATTTTGAAAACTCTCCATTTACTTTTTGGGTTTGTGCCTCATTCAGAAGAAATGATTAATATATATATATATATATATATATATATATATAGTTATAGTTATAGGGTTAAGTGTGCCTCTTATGTTAACAGCCACAAGAATACCAGCAAAGGGTTTTTGTCATCAGGGTATAAAAACTGAACTTTCCCCCCAGCTGTGGTTTGATAAATACTTCAAATTTAAAGCAAGGGAAAAGTCAGAGCAAAAACATAGTCAGTGCGAGCAACTAGTAATGCCATCTCAAGTCTAACCACTGCCAATGGAAAACCAAGAGAAATGAGTCTCTAAAAGGCCAAGATTTTCCAAATCAACAAGTTTCTCCAGGCTTCTCGTTTTGTTTATTTTCTGTCTGATTACATCAGACTATGACATACCTGGTAAATATATCTATGGTTAGTTTTGCACATAGAGAAGTACATGTTGAGGAATTAATTTTAAAAAATCACTTGTAAAGTCCCAGTTTGGCCGGGCGTGGTGGCGCACGCTTGTAATCCCCGCGCTTGGGAGGCAGAGACAGGAGGATCGCGCAGGTTCGAAGCCAGCCACGCGCGCTGGCTTAGGAGACCCTGTTTCCAAATATAAAAATGTAAAAAGAGGTCTGGGAGTGTAGCCCGGAGATAGAAGGGCTTCCAGGAACCCCAGTACCACCAAAAAAAAAAAAAAAAGTCCCAGTTTGACTTTTCATTTAAATGTGCTTTAAGCCAGGCATGGTGGTGCACGCTTGTAATCCCAGTACATGGGAGGCTGAGACAGAGAAATCACACATTTTGCAGCCAGCCTCGGTAACTTAGTGAGACTTTCTACAACTTAGTGAAACCCTTTTTCAAAATACAATAATAAAATAGGGCTGGGGGTATAGCTCAGAGGTAGAATGCCCTTGGATTCCATTCCTAGTAACACACACACACACACACACACACACACACACACACACACACACACAATGTGCTTTAAATTTTCCAGATGATAAAGGATCTCATTCTATTTGCAATCTCTCCTATTATATCTAGAAACTTGCATGAATTACTGACAATCCAAAATTAGTAGTCTCAAGCAAATAGGAATAAACTGAAGAAGGAAACCGAGAAGATTGGTGACACAAGCCCAGTAAAAAATGATCACTGTTGGGATGGTTGACATGGAGAAATGGACGGCCAGACGGTTTTTTTCAAGCCAAGCCAAGTTGGATGGAGAAATAAATAGGTAGAATTTTATTTTGCTATCAGAAGTAGAATACCTCAAAAGTAATTAGAAATATTCAGAAGATCAATCAATTCATTGTCCTTAACAAATTACAAATGATAAGTCAAAGGTTTAACCTGCTGTGGAGAGGTCAAAAGCCTTACACAATTGTTCCAGAGTTCCAAAGGGCTAGAGACGGAAATTGATGTTTATGCCCTTAGACTTCTGACTCAAAAAATTTAGGTACACTAAGCAGCCCATGACTGTGGAGAGTCAGAGTCAGATTAGGCGATGGTAATTAGCTGGTAATGTTAAGTGCTCAAGGTAGCATCTTATACTTAGGTATTTGTCCTTTATTTATAGCTTGCTCTAAGTTGCATTCTTCTGTTTATACAAGTTAACAATTAGTGGCTCAATAGTGGCAGCTACCTGAATTGCAGGGATAGTTTTGGGGAAGTAAATAGCATCTGAAAGATTATATTTAAAACTGATACTCATAAAATTGGCCACAAATATCACTTAGCTAGTTGGGATTTTTGCCTTAATTACAGTTTGAGTCTTCATTTCAGTGAGTAAAGCCTTATGTTTTATATCTCCATAAACATGAGAAATCAGTCATCAAAACTCTTTTTAACCCATTTATTTGTTTCTTTTGCAACCTTACACTATCAAGAATTTTTGAAATATAACCCCAAGAACAATTTTTTTCATTATTGTTACATGTACAATTTTTTTTTTTTTTTGGTGGTGGTGGTGCTGGGACTGCCCAATTTTTTATTCTTTATTTTGAAACAGGGTATCCCTAAGTTGCAGAGGGCCTCACTAAGTAGCTGAGGCTGTCTGAGACCTGGTTCCTCCTGTCTCAGCCTCCCAAGTACTAGGATTACAAGTGTGCACCACCACGCCCAGCGTATTCTCATTTTTTTAATTCTAATAATTAGTAAATCAGACATTTGATTTAATAACCCCCCTCTACTTCAGAATCCCCTAACCCCTTTTTCTAATGTTTGTCTAATATCTATTTGCATATATAAAGACATATTTCCATTTTATGTTTTTACATAAATGTTTACTGTACATATTTTCTATAATTTTATTTAATTTATCAAATATCTCAGAATTTTTTTCTTGTATGTAATAGAAGTTAACTTCTTTCTTTCTATAAAATTTTCTCCATTTTTTTAAACCATTTAGTTTTAAAGAATTGCATATTCTCAAGAAATTACCACCATGCATAAAAAAAAAATAAATGTATAGGAAATCCAGTGCAGTCTTTATAGTACAATATTAGGACCAAGAAACTGACATTGGTACAACTCTCAAAAATATTTATATTTCACAAGTTTTACATGGACTCATTTGCATGTGCATTTGCAAATAGTTCTATACAATTTTATTCAATATATAGCCACTGTGGGGGGTACAGATGAAACTCGGGGGCATTCTAACCCTGAGCCACACCCCTAGCCTGATTCTATCCTTTTATTTTGAAACAGGATCTCACTAAGTTGCAGATGATCTCACTAATTTCACAACGATAGCAGCGAACATATGATCCTCCTGTCTCAGACTCCCAAGTACTGGAATTACAAGCCTGCACCACTACTTCCGGCTAGCTGAGTTCTTTTTTAAGACTTTGTATTCTTGTTGAAACATACTCCTGGCAATATATCTTTATTTTTAATTCCTTAAAGATACATTTTCAAAGTGGCCTTTTAAAAAATGGAATTAGAAATTTCTCCTACTAAGATGTATTTTTAGGTGATTTTCAAGATCAGAGATATAGAGTATTAATCACATGTTACCCTTTGGGATGCTCCCTTGTTCTCTTATTGTTTCTTATTTATGTGTAGGTGATTAGCTAGAGAGGGGGATGGCTGGAGGTGACTAGTCTTCTTCCCTAGACTAAAACTTCCTTGAAGACAAGACTCATAGTCCTCGAAGTCCTCAAAACACGTGTCTATGTCTGCTTTATTGCATGCTTAGTGTGTGCCCAGGAAACACCTACAGGTTGGTTAGACTGCTTGAATGTCTGGCACAGAGTTACCCCACCCTACCAGAGGTGCCTCTGAGTGATGCAACCTTCAGATGAGCCAGGCTGCTCATCTTTACATAGAAATCCACTCCAGAAAGACTTAGAGAGTTTACTTCTACTGCTGTCTGTGTTGAAATATTTTGAGAACATTATAAAAGACACATAGACACTGCAGTGATGAAGTTCAGAGGCACAGCTTAGAGAATAGGTAGCCTAATATTTATACTCCTAACTCTAAATTTCATCCCAAACAGAGGAAACTTTCTATGTGACCTCTGGTACCTGTGTCATGCATCTTAATGAAGTAAAGATCAGAAAATACTACTGTTTGGTAGCTATCCTGGATCCTCCTGATATGCAAAGCAAGGTTCAACTAAGGCTACATTTGTCTTACTTTGCATTATTTTTAGGACACTATTATTGTATTACATATTTTAATTCCATTGCAGTTAGGTCAGCCAGCAAAAGAAACCAGAATATTAGACATGCAATTGATGGTCATTTTAAGGAACATTGCAATGATTACTTCTTAACCCCTACCCCCAAATCCTATAATCAAGAGCATGGGGGCATAGGAAAGTTGTCCTCTACTAATCCTGTCCTTCCTTCAATGTGGACCTCAAATCCTACCCTCTGGGGAAAAGTCTTTGATTAAAAGTGAATTTTTACATAATAGCCAATAAGCCAAATTTACCATTTGGGTCAAGTTCTGGCTCTACCACATAGAATTCTGCAACTTTAGACAAGCTGTTTAACCTCTCCGAGCCTCAGTTTCTATATCTGTAATAATGAAAATAATAGTCACTGGCCTGCCTTGAGAATTAAATGTACTTAGTACAATACCTGACACCTGGCAAACATTCAGTAAATGTTAGTCATTTATTAGTCATATTTATTAGTTTATTAGGAAACTTTTATTTACGGGTCTGGGGATGGAACCTAGAGGCATTTGACCTCCGAGCTACACCCCCTGCCCAATTTGTTTTTATTCTTTATTTTGAAACCGGGTCTCACTGAGTTGCGAAGGGCCTCACTGAGTAGCTGAGGCTGTCCGCAAACCGCGATCCTCCAGTTTCAGCCTCCCAAATGCTGGGATTACAAGCGTGCGCCACCATGCCCAGCTATTAGGAAACTTTTTATACCAAGAATTGCAAACAAGAACTCGTAGGTCAAATTTTGTTTTGCTCATAGAGTACGTTCTCTTTTTTGTTGTTTGTTTTTGTTTTGGTTTGGTTTTTTTTATGGTTTTAATGAATCACGTGTAAGATAAGCAGTAAAAAATCAACATTTCAGATGCGAGGCTATGGTATGCTATTTACCCAAGTTTGTATTTTTTAGTTCCATTCTACTTATTTTATCAAGAATATTAATAAGCCACAAATGTTATGAAGTAGAAATAACATAAGAACTTTTTTTGCTTTCAGAAAACAGCTGAAAAACAATTGAAGATTTTTTTTTTAATACAGAAAAAAAAAATTCCTTCAGAGCAGTTAATATCTTCCCCCTGGGCATTAAGACACATTTATTTTTGTAACCTTGATACAGGCATATTTTTGCTCTTTATAAAAGTTAATTCTCCTAGTAAAAACAGAGTATTTCACCACATAACATTTAAATTGCATCATTGAAAGTATAATTATACACAACAATTTCTAACTTCTTAAAACATTCTGCACAATTGATTATAATCACTGGAATGAGTAATTGCTGAGAAAAGCAGTACTGCCTCAGCTGAGATGATCTGTAGTCAATATTTCTGTTTTCCAGTAAAAAGAAGGTTTCATAAGCAGAAACACTTGGTTCCTTGTGGTTTCATTGACCAAGACAACGTTCTGAGAAGCTTATGAACAAACATTTCTTTTTTTTTTTCTTTTTTTACTTTTTTTTTTGCAGTACTGAGGATGGAACTCAGGGGTATTCTACTTCTGAGTGACACCCCCAGCCCTACTTTTTAATTCTTTATTTTGAAACAGGGTCTCACTTAGTTGCAAAGGGCCTCACTAAGTAGCTGAGGCTCTCTGTGAACCACAATCCTCTTGTCTCAGCCTCCCAAATGCTGGGATAACAAGCGTGTGCCACCACACCCAGCCAAACATTCCTTAATAAGCTGGTGACAGATCTGGGGTCCTCAATCCTTATAATGGCACTGCCAGGCACAATCATGGTAGTTTCTGCCTCTGCACATTTATGGACAGTGTCAGGACCCACTCCATCATCAACCTCCATATTAAAGATTAAACAACAGGGGGAAAAAATGCTATGAAACAGGTTCTCATCTAGTGAACTTTTGGCATCATATCGTCCATGAACTTCTGTCCTACAAACTCAGGTTCTACTGTCATAACCAAGGTCCTATCTATATTACAAAATTTTTAACAGTGCACAGAACACCTAGCTTAGATCCTTTCCATAGTAATATTTCAAGAGTAACACTACTTGCCAACATAGATTCATTTGTTATAAGAAATGTATCACTCTGGGATGATATGTTAAGAATGGGTAGACTATATGTATATGGAAGGAGAAGGGAGCACATGTTATATAGCTTTGTACTTTACTCTCAACTTTGCTGTGAGCCTAAAGTACTCAAAATAATCTTTAAATTTTAAAGTATTGCCTAGTAAAACTTCAGATCTCCCTCTTTATCTCTCTCTCTCTCCCTCCCTTTCTCTCTCTCTCTCTCTCTCTCTCTCTCTCTCTCTCTCTCTCTCTCTACTGGAGATTGAATCCAGGGGCATTCTACCTTCAAGCTATGCCCAGCCCTATTTTATTTATTTGGAAACAGAGTCTTAAGTTGCTAAGGGTCTTGCTAAGTTGCTGAGCCTGGTTTTGAACCTGTGATTCTCCTTTCTCAACCTCCCAAGTACTAGGATTACAGGTGTGTGCCATCCTGCCCTGCTGCCAGATCTATCTCTTGAAGGTACCTCCAGTCAACTGTATGAAGCAATAGCTTCCATGGCTGAGTCTCTGACTTGGAATGGGTTTAGATATTCTGTTCCTCACCTTTTATTTTTTCCTCAGAGGATTTGTAATTCCTATTGTTCTTTAGGCTGACACCAGCTTTTATGCTTGCTGATCTTGTTTAATGGTTTCATGGGCAATCTTATATTCATATTATCTCCTTATAGTTAACATAAGTTTTTTTTTAAATCATGGTCCTTTGGACTCCACCTCCCCTAATTTCATTGCATCAAGCAAAAGGGTTGGTATCAGTTGGTTGGTTGCTTGATTTGCCATTCCTAGGACAAAGGTTCTAGATCAGAGACAAACACCATGATCAGTAACATTTACAGCATACTCTAAGGGAAAGAAATACTGCACACATGTGGTACATTTCCAGTGGACTCTTCTCTAGAGATGCTTAGGAGCCCTCCTGCAGGTTGAATTCTGATGTCTGGCATCTATGTGCTCAGTAACTAATTGGGAAAATGTAGGAGGGGGCCCAGGACTGTTTAGCAAAGGAGAGAGAAAAATAGGCTGTTGTTGATATAGGATATCTTGGCAACATGGAAGCAAAGCCTTAAACACAAGCCTGACTTTGAGCCCAATAGTTTCATTTTCAACAATCTATTCTCAAAAAATAATTGAAGTTGTATATGGAGATTTATACATCTTTTTTTTTGTGTGGGTCTGGGGATGGAACCCAGGGGCATTCGACCTCTGAGCTACACCCCCTGCCCTATTTTTTATTCTTTATTTTGAAACCAGGTCTCACTGAGTTGCAGAGGGCCTCACTAAGTAGCTGAGGCTGTCCGCGAACCGCGATCCTCCAGGTCTCAGCCTCCTGAATGCTGGGATTACAAGCGTGCGCCACCACGCCCGGCTTAGATTTATACATCTTTAATAGCAAAAATATTTAAACCATTTAACAGTTGGACAATGGAAAATAGTGTCAATAACTTATGATATATCCATATAATAGATGCTACATTAAAACTTTGTGTCATAGAAAATATTTAATAACACAGAAATATGTCTTCCATCTGTTTTAATATTTTATAGTGGGATGTTTGAAGCATATGCAAACAGTGAAACTATAATAACAAGCCCATCACCCAATGATCTACTCATGACTAATCTTATTTCATCTATAATTTCACTTCTCTTTCCCTACACCTCCCTCTCCATCAAACTGAAGCAAATCCCAAGCTCTTATCACTACATTAATAAATATTTCAGCACATATCTACAAATAATAAAGCTCTTTAAAACACAAAACCACAATGCCATATAACACATCTAAAAAATGGCAATAATGCCCGAAGATCACTATATAGACTGTATGTAAATTTCCTTGATGGTCTCATAATGTTTTGCCTTTTTTTTTCTTTAGGTTGCTTTGTTCCAGTTAAGATATGTCTTAGTCCATTTTCTATAACTGAATACTACAGGATGCATACTTTATAAAGAAAAGAAGTGTTATGGTTTGGATCTGAAATGCTTCTCCCAAAGCTTGTGTGTTAAAGATTTAATCCCCAATAGAACAATGTTCAGAGTTGGTCTTTGAGGAAGTGGATGGATTATGAAGACTATTAATGGATAGTTTGATGGCATTATGGTTTGGTGATGGAAACTGTATGAGGTGGAGCCTAGTTGGGTCACTGTGGATGTGCCTTGCAAAGGGATATCTTGTCCCCAGGCCCTTCCTTGCTTTTTCCCCATTTCCCAGCTACCATGAGCAGAGCAACTTTCCTCTGCCTCTTCCTTCTGCCATGATGTTCTTCTTTGTCTCTAATCCAAAGCAGTGCAGCCATCTGACCATGCACTGAACCTGTGAGCCAAAATAACTCTTTCTTCTTCTAAACTGAATTTCTTAGGTTTTTGTCACAGTGGGAGGGGGGAAAACACTAACATGAGAAGTTCACTTAGTTTATGATGCTTGTGTCTGGAAAGTTCTAGAGCTTGGTGAGGCATCTGGTAAGGGTTTTCTTCCTGCATCATAGCAAGGCAGATGCTATATAGCAAGGCAGATGGCAAGACATAGCAGAAAGCCCACAGGGCTCACTTTTACAAAAAATCCATTCCTACAATAACCCATTAATCCATGAAAGGATTAGTCCACTCATGACCCAATCACCTCCCAAAGGTCTCCCCTCTCAAACGCCATTGGCATGTAACTTTAGGATTAAGTTTGAAGGACACATTTAAGCCATAGCAAGATCTAAACTCAATACATAATTTATATTTGATAACTATATCTCTTTAATATCTTTTAATCTTTAGGTTGCTGTTGTTTTACTATTGTAATTTGTTGGTGCAGTGGTTTGAATTTAGAATGTCTCCCTACCCCTCATAGAAACAAGGTAGCAATGTTGGAAGCACACTTGGTTGCTAAGGAGGGGTCTCTGGGAGCGTGGCCTTGGGGATTATATATGGCCCATACTTCCTCCTGCTTTCTCTTCTTCCAGCCTCGGTGATGTGAGAGTGGATCTTATTGCTCTCCCTCTCTCTGCTTCCCACTGCCATGCCCTGAGCTCTGCAGACCCAGCCTTACATGAACTGAACTTCTAAATCTCCAAAACTGTGAGCAAATAAATCTTCTTTGTTCTAAATTGTGTGGTCAGTTGTTTTGGATTACAACAGTAAGCGTGGTGACTAAGACACTGGAGACCAGGTTATTTATACTACAGAGTTTCTTAGTTCCTAGATTTTAATAATAACTTCCCCAAGATCCTTTAAACAAGTTCCTCTGTGTCCTTTATTTTCTTGAATTGATGTTTACTTTTGGGGGAAAAAATACATAACAAATTGTTACTGGCTAAGTAGTATTCATTTGAAGTTTATATGTTGAAGTCTTAACCCCATTACCTCAGAATGTTACCGAGATAGAACCTTTGAAGAGGTAATTCCTTTAAAATGAGGTCATTGACATAGGCACTAATCCAACATGACTAGTGTCCTTATCAGAAAAGGAGATTAGGACACAGGCTTCTAGAGAAAATATGACCATTTGCAAGCCAAGAAGAAACACCCCAGAAGAAATTAATTCTGTAAACACCTTTCTCTAGAGCAACACCATGCTCTAGTACCATGAACCCAGTGAACCTCGTGTTAGTTAGCTTTTTTTCACTGTGACAAAATCCTAAAGACAAAAACTTCTAGCTTCCAAGTTAAGAGAAAGTAAATTTCTGTTGTTTAAGCTATCCAACACTGGTTCTTTTTATAGTGGCCTTCAGAAACTAAAATATAGGTAGTATTATACTCTTTTGTGGGAAAACACAATCTCTTCTTGAGCATGAAATTATTTAATGAGGAAAAACATATTACAAATGGCAATGTAAAGAATCTACATAATATTAATAGCTAACATTTGGGACCACATTGTGTATACAAGGCACTGTTCCTCTAAGGTCACATTCATATCATTTCATCCTTACACCAGCCTTGCAAGATAAATGTTATTATCACTTATAAATAATACAACTAAATCAAAGAGATTTAGAAAGGAACCCCAGGACCCAAAGCTGGTGAGGAGCAGAGCTGGGACTCAGAGGCAGCTAACTCAGGTGGTCAGCCTGCAAGCCTGAGTCACTTCTGCATCATGCATATGACAATGGCTGAGAGCTGGGAAGCCAGCCCACGGCAAGGTCAACCTGGAGAAAGGAGTAGATAAAGGAGAGAGCTTCCCAGTAAGAAAGTGAGGCACCTTCCTCTGTGTTCTGTGTATCTGAGGCCCCAGTTCTAATTCTTATTGTTCAATCTGCAGTCTCTAGCAGCTATCTGGTGGTGATTCCTAAAATAACTATGACAGGGTTCCTTGAAGACCATCAGGGAAATCACTATGGCATTATCTTTCACCAACCTCGTGCCTCTTTCCCCAAATACCTACTAATGGCCTAACATTTTACGCTTACATTCTCAGCCATTTCCATTTTTATTCACTTTGGATCCAGTTTTTAACTCAGAGCTAAAAAGCAGTGAATAAGAGGAACACAGCATCGAGGTTTAAAGTACAGCCTTTGGAATAAACAGACCTGGGCTAGAGTCACTGTTCTGTCCCTCTCCTAAACAGCTTTGGGTGAAGGCTGTATTTCCTTGGTTTCTTCATCTTTACAATGGAGCTAATGATAGTACTTACCCCACAGGGTGGCTGTGATGCTTGAATAAAGTGATGCATGTAAAACACACCTCACAGGGTCTGGAGTTTAATAAAGCAGCTTTGAAATATTAGTCCTGAAAGATAAAGAATGATAGAAGGAATGGGTGACAGTATGCCCCAGTATTCCCTGTGTATGCAGGAGTGAAATTCACCAAAGGAAAAGCAGGTCAAATAACTCCAGGTGACTTCGTCACTAGCAGTACTTAACCACAAAGTCCCAGAACTCATCTGTTCCCTACACTGGTCCCAGATCACATTGACTGCTTTTTCCAGTGACTTTTTAGCTATCTTATCACTCAATCAGCTCCGGACAAATGACATTAGCTTTGGAAGTCGCACTCTGGGTCAGTTAGCTAAATAGCAGTGGATCTGTGAAAGAGAGCCTAGTTAGAGCCAGTTTCCTCCTGTTTCCTTCTGAAATTGCTGGCCATTACCTTTGACCAGCATTGAGAAATTTCAGCTCTGGTATGCATGTTAAACGTTATTTTATGATGTTAGTCTATGCTGTGGTTAGCTCCCCCACTACGCCACTGTGGAAAATGCCTTGTATTCAGGACAAGCCAGCTGTGTTGATATGACATTTATTGATGGCAAGTGGTGTAAGCAGGGATAATCTAACATCTTCTCTCCATTACTCTGGTCCAAACCACAGCAGCACTCTCAGCTTCTCCTCCCCTGCTTGCTCTCTTGCTCATTGGACAGTTATGTATGACCTACATTGATGTGGTAAAGTCATGTATGACCTATAATTAACCTATATTGTGTGATAAAGTCTTCTGGTTTTTTTCATGGTGGGTTCATGATTGGAGAAGGAGGCATGATGTCATCAAACCTGCTCGTCAGAGAGATGCTCTGCCAAGTGCATGGTCACCATGGAATGCTGGGGCTCAGGGCTGCAGCAAGCCTCCAGATCGTCTTCCTATGGCTGTGCATACTTCCAGGGGGACCTCCTTCTGGGTTCTCAGGCCTTTGCCTGCTCAGGTAGGGTGGGAGGTGGAGGCCAGTGCAGAGAGAGCTGCAGCTTCCTTTTTTTTTAAAAAAAAAATTTATCCTGTTTTTTATTGAGAAGAATCCAAAGTTACATGTTTGAAATAGCAAATTCCAAAAAAGAGAGAGAACTGTGTTGTTTTATCTAATGCCCCTCAAATGCCATCATATCCAAGCATTACTGCTCATCTTTGCTGTTTATAACATTGGGAGTTCAAGTAAGATTTAGGATTTTTATAATATTTAGGTGGTTTTCCTCAATGGGTCATTTTTCCTCTTTATTCTTTTATTTTTTTTTAATCTATCCCAAGAAAGCAATTCATTATATTTTTGGTTGGTAGCTTTGAGGATTATCTTCCAAGTAAAATGTTAACAGAAGAGTGGTGGTCAGCCAGGTGTGGTGGCGCACACTCATGATCCTAGTACTTGGGAGGCTGACACAGGAGGATCACAGATTCACAGCTAGCCTCAGCTACTTGGTGAAGCCCTCCAAAACTTAGTGAGCCCTGTCCCAAAATAAGGAATCAAAAATAGGTCTTACTGTGTAGTTCAGAGATAGAATGTCCCTGGGTTCAATTTCTAGTTCCACAAAAAAGGAGTGGTGGTAGCAGTGAAATAATATTTTATTACATGAAAACAATTCATACTAAATTAATATTAGGTTATGTGTCATGTCATATTTCACCAGAAATGTCCAAGATAGATTTTTATGAAGTAATTAACAGAGCATTGAAGGTTTTGACCTTTGATTTACTCTGTCAACACAATAGTTCAGCTGTACCAGTCTTCTCTCCAAGAATCCCCAAGCACATGGCGCTGACTGCCCAGTAAAATAAAATAAATCCCTCGTTCCCTGATTTGGAAGTTGTTAGAAAAATGGAAGAAATGTGTCTGCTACGCCTTCTGTTTGGTGAGACCTATAGGGAGAAACTGAGAAAATATGTAGTTTCCATTAGTCCTGTGTAGAAAAGTTTGTTGTTTTTTATGTTTTAGTAAAATTATAAAATTTCTGGAAATGTGGATGTGAATCTAAATTTTGCTCTTTTTCAGTCAATATTAGCTAATTTGTTATGATTATTCCTTTAATTTAGATCACATTTTTTCAAGATACAGATTCATATATTGTACCTGCTATAGTTTGATTGTTTCTGCCCCCTCCAAAATTTATGCTGAAACTTCATTCCCAGTGTAACAGCCATGCGAGGCATGGCATTTGGAAAGTCCTGTCCTTTTAGTCACCCCTTTTGCCCTTCTATCTTTTGCCATGGAGGACATAGCATCCCTCCCCTCCGGAGGAAACATCCAGGTGCCGCCTTGGATCCCCACCAGACTTGAACCTACCGGTACCTTGATCTTAAACTTTTCAGAACTGTAAGAAATAAATTTCTATTTTTTATAAATCATTCAGTCTTGGGTGTTCTGTTATAGCAGCACAAACTAAGATGGCACCAAATTCTACTCATAGACAAATAATTCTCCTGTTATTCTTTACTAAGTCTCTGGTATTGCTTACAAACTTTTTAAGCAGGAAAGGAGAAGAGAATCAATAGACATTGTGCAATAGTATGTGTCAGGCAGTTCATCTGGCATTTATAAATAGAACTTCAGTAAATTCTCCTTATCATATAAAGAAGGTACTTTTATTCATATTAAAGTTAAGAGATTGAGGCTCAGAAAATTAAAGTAATAACTTGGCCAAGATAATACAACCAGTCAGATGATAGGAATTGAATTTAACTCCAGGATTCTCAGAATATATATATAATCATAGAGAGAGAGAGAGAGCAAGAGAGAGAGAGAGAGAAAGACAGAGAGATTGGTAACCCATATTCCTTACTCTAATATTCTCCCATAGAAGCAAACAGACACAATGAACCTATTATCTAAAGGTGAAGTAAATATTTGACCCCCTAATGGGCTGGTCTTTTCCACTGAAGATCCAAACGCAAGTTCAAACCCTTGCAGAAAATAATTTTAGGCCGGGCGTGGTAACGCACGCTTGTAATCCCAGTGCTTGGGAGGCTGAGACAGGAGGATGGCACAGGTTTGAAGCCAGCCTCAGCTACCTAGTGAGGCTGTCAGCAACTTAGTGAGACCCTGTTTCCAAATAAAGTATAAAATAGGTCTGGGAGTATAGCCTGGAGGTAGAAAGCCCCTGGGTTCTACCCCCAGTACCACAAAAAAATTTTTTTTAAATTTTTTTGACATACCAGATGGGAGGTAGGTTCTGATAACTGTCTAGAAATGTTTATAGCATCTAGTAGTTCTTTGTTTAGGGACTTTTAACTTCTCAAGTAGTATTGTAAGTGATATTACCGCTGTATTGCTATATGCCTGTAATCTCAGTACTTGAGGGACTGAGACATGTTTAAGGCTAGCCTCAGCAACCTAGGGAGACAGTGTTTCAAAATAAAAAATAAAATAGGACTGGGGTATAGCTCAGAAGTAGAATGCCCCCTAGTTCAATACCTGGTACCACAAAAAATAAATATAGATGTTAAATAATTGCCCAAGATAAATTATGGAATTCAAACCCATGTCAAGCTCCAAAGCCAATGTTCTCTTCACTAATTCATTATATCTCCCCTTCCATCAAGCAGCAGATAATTCAGCCTTTCAAGCATTCCTGTTCTAAGACCTTTCTCGCTATCTCTGAACTTCCCAAAGAGACCCTCTTAGCTGCAAGAAGAAACTGATTATAGAAAATGTCAAAAAGAAATTTTTAAAAAGGTTTACAGGATGTTTTTAAAGTTGCAAACTTATTACATTCAAGTGTACATAAAATATAAAGTGGGCCAACAAAGTGCTGCTGAGGGAAATACCTTAGGGGATCTGCTTTAATGAATAAATAAGAATTCTTTTGAATTCGCTTTCCATTGTTTATAGTATGTCCCCATTGGAGTTTTAAATTCATCGATTTCTTATTCATGAAAAGAATTTCCCTCTATTGTCTCACTTACCCCTGTTGGGGGGATGGGTGGCCATTAAGAACTTCAGTTCAGGGAGAGTGGCTGATTCAGGACTCACTAGTGAGGGCCAGAATCAAAGTGTCTAGATAGATGCAATCAGGTGGGGCCTCAGGAGGGCCACAGCTGGAGAAAGAGTCAGAGGAAACCAGTAACTCTGGATCCCTAGAGGCTCAATCAAGAGTCTCAATCTCCTTATCCCAGTGAGAATTTAGCTCCTGGCCTAGTGGAGACTTGCTTTTTGGAGACACACAGATATCCTTGAGTTGATGTATTTGTAGGCTTGAGCAGGTTTCTATATTTTATAGATCTCTTTGATATAGGATAGAAGAAATAAGTAGGTAAGAAAGAGACAGACAGGAAGGAAAAGTAAAATAAAACTTTAATATAAGAACCTGGAGCTGAAGTGCTTCCGCCTCTAGTTTACAAAGCAGTTCTTTTTCCCAGGCCTGACTCTCTCAAATTCCTGGAAAATCTGTAGATCCTAGAGTTAATTAAAAGAAATCATTATTGCCCTGTGCATTGATAACAAGACAGATACAATATTTTGAGAAGCATATAATTTAGGATACTCCAGTTTGTCTGTCAATCAGCTAATGAGGACCCCAATCAGCCTGAGGACTATAAGGTTGACCAAACCATCAGACCACTAGGAAGCACCTCCGGACAACTGGGCTGAAATCATCCACCCTAAAGCTGACCAGGCTACCAGACCACCATAAACTGCCTCGGGAACTACCAGACTGAGCTCATCCTCACAGACCCTCTCTAGCCCACCCTTCATGAAAGTCCCCTAAAAGAAGAGAGCCCTGAACTCCACAACAGGCCTTACTCATCTTGAGGTGGCCCGCATTCTCTCTTGAATATTTTTCCCCTTTCCCCAAAAAACCTTTGTCCATGTCTCTGACTGGTATGTGCTGAAATTCCCTTCTATCATGTTAGCCAAGGACCCTCCAGATCCTGAGTTTCTGAGCTGAGGACTCACTTGAGTATCTTTTTTTTTTTTTTTTTTTGTACCAGGGATGGAACCCAGGGGCATTCTACATCCGAGCTACACTGCCAGTGCTATTTTTTATTCTTTGTTTTGAAACAGGGTCTCACTGAGTTGCAAAGGACCTCACTACATAACTGAGGCTGGCTGTGAACCATGATCCTCCTGTCTCAAACTCCCGAATGCTGGGATTACAAGTGTGTGCCACCACACCCGGGTCTCCTCGATATCTGGACCCTTAAACTCAGTCTTGTTCACTCATTCTGGATGTTCTCTGCTGGTCTGTGGCCCCCAGACACATCTCATTCTCCTTTTTTCTTCCCCTCCCTTCTCTATGCCCCAGTTCTTAAAACTCTAAGATGTATATCTTTGGATTTCTTACCTTCTGGCTTCTTTTTGAATTTATCAACATTTGGGTATTTATGACCACAGATTACTCAATCCTGGGCCAAGATTTGACATTCACTGCATTCCTCTATCAAAGGCTGGAGTTGCTATCTAACAGGCATCTGACAGCGACATTCTTTGCCCGGTTCCTTAGTATTTGCCTCTCTTTGCCGCTCTAGGCCTAGCAATGGTAACAGCTTCCTGTTACTGCTCTCCTGGGTCTTCCCCATCTCCTACCGTAGCTCTGTTTATACCTTTTGCAAATAGTAGGTACTCAATAAATACTTAGAAACAAATGGATCGACCTATGAAGTGCAGACTTTGCTTTAGTCTTAAGATGATTTTGCTCTTTCTCCTCTCTTCATAGCTCCTTCTCTCTCACCATTCATTTATTAAAATTTTGACTCTTCACTCTTTGGTTTATGATCTTGCTCCCAAATAGTTCCCAGGAACTAAGAACTGAGGAAACAATGGCTTAGCTAGTTACCCATTACCTCTTAAAATAAATAAATAAAACTGAAAAGAAAAAAACACTAGAATTTGAAACTTGGGATGTTTAAAAACCTGATTTTTTTTTTTTTTTTTTTTTTGTGGGTCTGGGGATGGAACCCAGGGGCATTCGACCTCTGAGCTACAGCCCCTGCCCTATTTTTTATTCTTTATTTTGAAACTGGGTCTCACTGAGTTGCAGAGGGCCTCACTAAGTAGCTGAGGCTGTCCGCGAACCGCAATCCTCTGGTCTCAGCCTCCTGAATGCTGGGATTATAAACGTGTGCCACCACGCCCGGCTTAAAAACCTGGTTTTCTAGGAACTTCCGGGAAGATGGCGACCGAGAAAAGTGGGGCTTAAGAGCCCTGCTAACAACCAATCTCCATTACCACAAAATCAGCACCTTTCATAGCCAGAAAACACCATCACCAGAGAAACAAAAAAATCACCAGGCTCCAGAGAGAAAGCGGACTGAGAACAGAGCTCAGAGCCACAGAGGAGATAACCGGCCTCACGCCCGAGGACGCGGCAGCAGCACCATACTGCTGGAGGCGGCGGCAAATTCACCGGATGGCTACAGCAAGCCGAGGTGAGCGGCTGCAGAACAGCCAGGCGGGATTTCTCGCCGCAGGTAAAATCTAAAGCTCCCAGTGGCTGAGCTCAGCACACACCACAGGGATTCAGAGTGGAACTCAAAACCAAGAAGAAAATACGCCAGCCTCACAGCCGAGAGCATGGCAGCGGCGCCATATTGCCACCGGCAGCAGCAGCAGAGAATTCACCGAATCCAGTACAGCTACATCTGCGTACTCAAGAACAGTGAGTCAAATTGCGGGCCACAGAGGAGAAATCCCAGTCCTGTGTACTCCCTGGGACTTGACCCAGTGGGGGAGGGGCGGTGGCAAAGATATCACACCATAGGAGAACGTGCAACCTGGCACCCCCCACAGTCTAAAGCAGCCTCTATCGACTCTCTGGGTCGGAGACTCTGTGATACAACCCAGTAAAGGAGTAGTGGGGTCTGAGATACTACTGACTCGAGATCCAGAACACCTTAAGTGAAGTCATAGTGACCCAAGGGAATAACCCAGAGAAGGCACAAACTTCCGAAATCATGGGAAAGAGGAATAATACTAGAGCAATGAATGCCCACAACCCCACAACATCAGAACCCGATAAAACAGAAAATCAGAGATTTCTAGAAGATCAAATCAGGAAAATAACTGTAGAAATAATAGAGGTGCTTTGAAAAGAACTCAGAGAGAGCCAAAAAGAGATAAAGGATGCAATTAATGAAGTAAAGGCCTCAATTCAAAGCACAAACAACCGATTAGACCACATGGAGAACAGAATATCGCTCTTAGAAGATGATCATTCCAAAAATGAACGCATAGTTTCTAATCTAGAAAAAAATATCCGACAGCAGGAATCTGATATTGAAGAAATATGGGTCCATTTTAAGAGAGCTAACCTAAGAATAATTGGAATAGAGGAGGGAAAAGAAAATGAAACCAAAGGGATCAACAATCTTTTCAAGGAAGTAATAGCAGAAAATTTTCCAAACATAGAGCAAGAGGTTGATACACAGGTCCAGGAAACTTATAGAACTCCCTTTAGACAGGATTGGAGAAGAGGATCCCCACGCCACATCATTGTCAAAATGACCATGTGGAAGCCAAGCAGAGAATCTTAAAGGCAACAAAAACAAAGGCCCAAGTGACATTCAGAGGCAAACCAATTAGAATCACTACAGACTTCCCAAACCAAGTCATGAGAGCCAGAAGGGCTTGGAGTAACATATTCCAAACTCTGAAAGAAAACAACTTCCAGCCAAAAATTTCCTACCCAGCCATACTTTCTATCAAATTAGATGGAGAAATAAGAAGCTTCCATGACAAACAGAACCAGCACTAGAGAAAATACTCAAAGAGATTAACTACAAAGAAGAAATAGGTAACACTCACCAGAACCAGAGAAACAAGAGTTTCCATCCAACAGTCAACTAAGATTGGTTATCTGTGGAGATTCATTATTTATGTTAGTCTTTTACCTATCTTTAAATGGTATTGTTTGCCTTTATTGTTGTTAATTTTTAGGATTTCTAGTTGGAATATTAATATACCTTCAGATATAGCATTTGGAAATATTTTATCCCATTCTATTAGTAACTATTAACCCTGTTTACATTGTCTTTGGATATACAATATTTTTTTTTATTTTTTAGGGAGTTTGTATACTCTTCTGTTGCCTGTGCCATTGAAATCATATCCAAGAAATCACTGCCAATTTCAATGTTGTGAGGTTTTATGACCCAGATTTTCTCCTAAAAGTTTATAGTCTTAAGATTTATATTTAGGTCTTTTATCTATTTTGAGTTAATATTTGTATATGGGATTAGGTAAGGGTCCAACTTTATTCTTTTCCATGTAATTATTAAGTTTCAACAATATTTAGTTAAAAGATTATTATTTCTACCACCAAATGTTCATAGAAACCTTGTTAAAAATAACTTGACAATATAGGGAAGAATTTAGCTCTAGGCTTTTATTTAACTCCAATGGTTTATATATCTGCCTTTAGAATAGTACTACACTGTTTCAATTATTGTAGCTTTATATGGTTTGAAATCAGAAAATATATATCTTCTAGCTTTGTTCTATTTCAAGATCGTTTTGGGTATCTAGAGTCCATATTCCATATTAGGATAGATTTTTTTTCTGAAAAATAAATATATAAATATATGATAGTTTCACCTAAAAAAATAGAAAAAAATATTCTCTGGTAAGAAAGAAAGTAAAAAGAAACATTGAAATGTTATCTTTAAGTCATCAAAAGCTTGGTATCAGACAAATGAAACTGTTATGTGAGATTATCATTTTTAATTTTGTATAAATTGCTATAATACTAGATGTCAACCACTAAGCCAAGCATGGGAGGGAGGGATGGGGAGAGAATGGGGTGGGGATCGGGTGGGGACTGACTGGGCGATGTGTGCATGTATGTCTACAAAAGTTTGTATCCCACTATGATGTATGAATACAGTGCACCAATAAAAAAAATTAAAATAAAATAAAATAAAACTGATAGTAGTGATAGTTATACAACTTCATGAACAAACTAAAAAGGAATGAATTATACACTTTAACTGGATTAATAAAGCTGTTTTTTCTTCTTAAAAAAAAAAACCTGGTTTTCTAAATCAATGTTTGGATTCTGCATAAAACATCAGTGGGAAATGTGACACGTGGCTGTTGAGATGGGAGACGCTGGCTTAGAAGTGAGGGACTGCTATCAGCAGTACACCAGCCAGCACAAATGGCCACAGCAGAGGATTTGATGGGCTTATGAAGGGGGTGTTTGGACTTGCACACTTTGTGTCAGAGGTTCTCATTTAGCATGTAGTATGGGTTGGATTTTAATTGCACCCCCAAGGGCCTATGTGCTAAAGGCTTGGTCCCACCCTGTGCCACTATTAGCAGGTGGTGGAACCTTTAGAAAGTGGGACCTACTGAGCCAGGCGTGGTGGCGCACGCTTATAGTCCCAGCATTTGGGAGGCTGAGACCAGAGGATCAGAGTTCGCAGACAGTCTCAGCTACTTAGTGAGGCCTTCTGCAACTTAGTGAGACCTTGTTTCAAAATAAAGAATAAAAAATAGGGCTGGGGGTATAGCTCGGAGGTAGAATGCTCCTAGGTTCCATCCTCAAACCCGCAAAAAAAAAAAAAAAAAAAGAAATTGGGACCTAGTGGAAGGAAGTTAGGTTATTGAGGGCATGCTCTTGAAGAGGTTTGGGGGCCTCAGACCCTCTAGTCTTTCTTAACTACCACGTGGTGAGTAGGATCTTCTTTTTTTATTTTTATTTATTATTTATTTATTTATTTATTTGGTGGTACTGGGGTTCCTGGAAGCCCTTCTACCTCCGGGCTACACTCCCAGACCTATTTTTACATTTTTATTTGGAAACAGGGTCTCCTAAGCCAGCACGTGCGCACGCGGCTGGCTTTGAACCTGCGCGATCCTCCTGTCTCTGCCTCCCAAGCGCGGGGATTACAAGTGTGCGCCACCACGCCCAGCCGAGTAGGATCTTCTGATGGCTGCTTTCCACCATGATGTACTTACTGTGCCCCATACAGCAGGCCACCCTGGACGGAAACCTTGAACCCAAACAGCATGGAACGTGCTGACATGTTGAGTTAAAAGGCTGTCTTGTTTTCTGGGTGTATAGTGAAATGATAATGGAGCAAAAGGTCAGCTGCCCGTGGCCATTCTTTAGGTAAGGACACAAATACCTAACTGGGGCGCCCCAACAATGAGAGGAGATTGTACTGATTAGCACATATAAGTGTATTAACATGTTCAGCTGGAGCCTCTCGCTTATACAGGGTCAATCCTTAAAAGGCTCAATTATTGATAGAAAAGGCTCAATTATTGAAAGAAACTTTGATCTTCTTTTCTTTGAGTGCTGACTTTCTTTTTTCTTTTCTATTTTGTTTCTTTTTACAAATACCTACAGAAACATTCTTCTGTTACAGCAGGAGCATTCTCTGTGGCTCTTAGAAGGAAATCTCTGTGAATCTCCGTCCCTTCATATCTTTTATTGGTTTTGTTCCATTTGGTATATGTATTTGTTGAGCATCAGGAACATTCCAGAACTTCTCAATCCGCATGCCTGGAGATGGAGGGATGGGGGAACTACTTGGCCTATCAGATCTTCACAGCAGGTACATGTTGAGGATAGCAGTCCGCTGGGAGTAGAACCTGGTAGCAATTCTGGCTTTGCTGCTATTCAGGGGCTGAGTGCTCTTCGCCTCTTCTGCCTCAATTTCCCCATGACTACAGTGGGGATAATCTCCATATCCCAGCTTTGTTGAGGGAGTTAAATCGGGCCTGTACCTAGAATGGGCTCTGCCCCTCAGTTGGCCTCAGTAAGTGGTGACTGTAAGGCTCGCTGGCTGCAAGGCCTCCCTGCATCAGTTGACCACAAAGAATGTAGTGCTGGTCCATGATGAAATGAATCGCTTTTGTTTTCCCCATCCTGACAAAAGAAGTCCCCTGGCTCTTTCTGGGTGTGAAGCAGCCAAAGCAGAATGAGTACTAAGAGCCCCCTTTGTCCCGACAGAGGCCTCGTTTATTGGACACAATGCTACTCTGGCTGTCCTGGAAGCCAGGGCCCACTGTGACAAATCTGTTTGGGTTGGAGTAGCACCAGGTCACTGCTGTGATACATCCAAGCTCCCAGGCTGTCCAAGCAAGTGCGCGCAGCTGTGAATTCATTCAGAGTGGCCCTGTGTATGGGGCTCTTGTAACATCAGCCTTTAAATTCAGAGAATCAGCAATTCATTTTGATGACCTTGCTCCTCTCTGGGTGGAGGTTTCGCAGGGCCCTGCCCTGTCGGTGGACAGGAATGGCTTCTGGTGAAACTTGCTAGGCTCCAGGAACAAGCACTATTGGCATTAGAAGGGAGAAGCCCCCGAAGTGCTCTGTCTTTTGGGGAGGCTCATCGGAGCCTGTATGTAATATACTTTGGCTGGAGAAAGCCTTTACTTTTGCTTTGTAAGTTGCTAAAAAGAAAAGAGGAGATTTTTTTTTCAACAGAATTTAATAGAGGAATTCATTCGGCCCAGATGATAGGCCCCGAATGGAAGACAAAGACAACTTGAGAGCTGACATCACATCAGAGCCTCAGGCCTCTGAGCACAGGGCCGGGTGAGGTGTGTGCACCGGGTAATGGCTCCTCTGGGAGTGTCCCCTCATCACATCTGTTCTTCTAGGACAGCAGGCCTTTCCACTGGAGCAGAACAAGGCACAGGGACAGGACCAGGCATCTCCTGAACTTACTCCTGAACTCACGAGCTGTTTTTTAAAATATTTTTATTTTTACTGGTAGTAAAATACATATGGCATAAAACTCATCACCCTAACCACTTCCAAATGAGCAGCTCCATAGTATTTAGTACATTCACAGTGTTGTGCAATCTCCAGAACTTTTCCCATCTTCCCAAACTAAAACTTTGTACCCATTAAAAGCAACTCCCCACGAAACTCTTCCTCCCCTCCCAGCTCCTGGCAAGCACCTTGCAAATTTCTGTCTATAAATTTAACCACACTGGGTACTTCATGTCAGTTGAGTCATACAGTGTGTCTTTTCATGGCTGGCTTATTTCACCTCACAAAGTGTCCTCAAGTTTCATCCATGTTGTAGCACGTGTCAGAATTTCCTTCCTGCGTAAAGATGAGTAATAGGATGAATTGTCTTTTTTAATTACAGTTCTTTTAGGGTTTCTCTGAATATGAGACAGAGAAGGGGTGACCCTGTAGAGTTCCAACTCTACAGAGGTTTTTAATGAATTTCCATCACATATATTTGAGGGATACCCTCACATGCTGCCAGTCTGCCAGTCAACAATTTTAATCTCTAACCATGAAAAGAACCTGATGTCATACCTGGCCCCAAGTTCTGGCAAAGACCAAGCCTTTCTCAGGAGACAGAGGCCTGACCACAACACAGTTCTGACTCTGACTGGTGGTGATATCCTGGGCAAGTCACTCCACTGTCATAAACAAGATGCTTCCAGGACAAAATGACTCTCCCTAGGTTGGGTAGAGTTTGAAGGAGAGAATAAATCCTAAAGCATCAAATATGGGGCCTGGTCAGTTCCCCAGAAACAGATGTTAAATCTTAATGCAAAGCAAATTAAAGGTGAAATCCCTCCCTTTTTCAGCAGATCACTGAAGCACACCATTAGCTCTTTAACTTTTTTTTTTTTTTTAGTCACAGACCCCTTCGAGAGTCACATATATGCACATATACAACATAACACTGAATTTGGGAGAATTCATAGATTTTGTGATATTCGTTATGAACTTCAGGCACGAGCAGGGATGTGAGGTCAAGATGACAGAAAACACTCCTAGCAATTGCAGGTCATATTTTGCCTCATGTGAATAAGTAAAGACAGATTCAGTGTGTGCATAGGAGACACACAGAGGAGCTGAAAGATACAGGTGGCTCCAAACAGGTCCACGGGTAGTTTGCTACTGTTATAAACTGCTTCACGGGGAGTCAGAACAGAAATTTCCCAAGAACTCGGCTTTTTTTTTTTTTTTTTTTTTTTTTTTTTAGTACTGCGTACACCCGTCTCAAGATTTCTGGCTCATTCGCCACCCTTTGACAGTACTTATCCCTGTGGTAGCTACACAAAGTAAGTACTTACCTGTGTTTGCTTTGTGGTTTGGTTGATTCAATTGCCAATACGACCTTTATGTGTTCTTCCTCAATTACATGCTCTGGAGAGCCTGTCTGCTGCAGAATGTCTCTCCCAAGGCCCCACAAACATAACCCTTTCAGCGAGACTGAATGAAAACCACTCTCAGAGTTGTTTTAAATTTCTAGAAAAACCACTGTCCTGTGTGGTGGAAGATGTTCTCCACTGATTTGAAGGTACTCCCTATATGTCACTATGGAAACGTGGCCTGGCTTGGACAACATGGCCTTGCCTTTCAAAGGAAAATCTATTCTTAAGGGCTCATATGGCTAAGCCCTAAAATCCAAACACCATCCTGTCCCTTTAAGAGTTGTCTGTCTAAAATGGAAAACCAAGAGAAACAATAGGGTTTCCGGCCTCCTTGCCACCCTGGACTGTTCCCCAGCAGGCCCAGGACATGCGACCCCCTAAGCAGCTCTGCAAGTGGTGGGTGTCATTCCAAGCCCTCTTTCTTGGTTTCATACCAACTATAGTTACTGACACCATTGCTGGCCACCCCCCCTTGGCCTGGTGTGAGGTTTTACTAAATTCCAGTACTTCTTGTCATTGCTGCTACAAGTGTAGCATGAAAGATTTATATCGTAACAAAAAGCCTCTTGTCTAATCAGGTAGGGGAAAACATATAGAGGGTCTAATCTTCTAATTGCCTGGAAATTGGCAGGTTACCTCACTCCCCCATTAAAGAGCCTTTGATTTCAGTCAAATAGCAAATCTATTAAATCTGATACCTTAGAAGGGGTTGAGTAGCCATACTGTTATAAACCACTTTTAAATGGCAGTAATCTGAAGAATCCAGAGGATGATAAGAAACAAGTCTACTCACACCGCTAGAACAAATAACATAACTGGCCTGAACTACATGAAGCCTTCCAAACCAGAACCACAGAAAAGGTGGCATTGATCAAAACAGTTTTTCACCCTTTCTCCTCCAATAATCTCAATTCCAGCAAAACCAGATCTTCTCAATGGCAGGAAAAACAAATTAGAGTGTATTTTTTGTTCGCTTTTATTTAAAATAAAAACCCAATGAAATAAAAGTTACTGAATATTTCATTTACCTTTCCTTTTAAAAAATATTTACAAGCTGGGCATGGTGGCACACACTTGTAATCCCTGCACTTGGGAGGCAGAGAGAGGAGGATCACGCTGGTTTGAAGCCAGCCTTGCTGGCTTAAGAGACCCTGTTTCCAATTAAAAATATAAAATGGGTCTGGGAGTGTAGCCTGGAGGTAGAAGGGTTTCCAGGAACCCCGGTACCACCAAATAAATAAATAAATAAATAAATAAAATATTTACATAGGCGATTTATTTTAAAAATTATATGCATGTACATAAGGTCTTGGTTTTATTGGTCTATTTCAATTGTAACATATGATAAACATTTTGCATACCAATAGATAGTCTCCTTAATACAATACCTAATGGCTGCACACAGTTCTGCCATTTGAATGTGTTACAATTCCCTCTCATTAGGCATTAAAAGTATCATGTTTTTCTCTTATAAATGTCTTTGATAAACATCTTTGTGTGATCACTTTTAACTTCAGACCTGATTATTCTTAGAAAAACTTTCTAAAAGTTTACCTCCTGTTATTAACACATGCACATACTTTTAATTTGAGTCAGTTTTCAAATTTATCCTTCGATTCTCCTTACTTGGGAATACATCTACCATCAAGGAATAACAGAAATGTATATGCCAAAACAGAACAAAAATGCCTCCTGTAGACCCAGAAATTTATCAAAAATAAAAGAAGATGAGCTATTTCCTGGCACATCAAATAGAGAAAACAAGGTACCTACTGATGTCAACAGAGGAAGTGAAGAGATGTTACTAAAATGCAACTTCAATTCTCAGCACTTTCAAACACAAGTGCTACCCAGGAAGGTAACACGGTATTAGTCACAGTGACACACCAACTTGTAGCATCTATAGATCAACATTTTTACTGATGTTCTAAGGAAGAGAAATCGCAACAGGAACAGCTATTACCACAAAAGTTCCAAGGACAATATGCTCAGGGAAGGGTCAGAGGACTAGAGGATATGTCCAAGCTCAGCCCTTCCTCCTAAAGAGTAAGAGCAGAATGCCGCTGAATGACAGATGAAAAGGGAACACTGGAAGCAGAAAACCAGACGCAGGGGAAACGTAAAAATGTTGAGTGATTGCATCTGCCCCCACCAATAAACATAGCTGCCATTTTCAGATTTGCTTCTAGGTATTGGTGCAGACAATTCACCTCCATTAACTCATTGAATCCTGATGATGTTAGCAACCTCATTTTTCAAATGAAGTAAAGGTCCAAGAAGACAAATTAACATTTACCTTTTTTTTTTTTTTTGGTGGTACTAGGGATTGAGCCCAGGGGCATTCTACCTCCAAGCTACAGCCTCTCAAGTATTGGGATTACAGGTGTATGCCACCACACCCGGCAACATATCCAAGATTATAGAGATAATAGACACCAGTGTCAAGATTTGAACTCTTCTCTTTCTGAAACTAGAGTTATGTCCTTGGATCACATTTGTAAGGTAGCACTCAGGCCATAGTTCTAATACACTCAAAACTGGTCAGCCATATGTATGTTCCCACAGTTCTCCCCCATTTGATTCCTACTGACGCTCAGAGCCACACTCTTGCTTCTCTTTTCCTTGTAGAACTGCTTGCTTTCTTTCCTTCCTTGGTATGCTTTCTCGTTTCTTCTTATTTCTCCTTCTCCAGTTAGTCAAGATCCACATCGCTGATGGGAGGATCAAGGTGGTTCTTAGTGTTTATAGACAATGTAACTCGATACAAATAATATCTATTGGCTGGCTCTGAGAAATTTAGCAAAGTAGAAGAAAAGAGACTTGCTTTTATCTTTGCCAAATACAACAGATTAATAAATAAGGTCAAGAAGCTGGGCGTGGTGGCACACACTTGTAATCCCCGCGCTTGGGAGGTGGAGACAGGAGGATCATGCAGGTTTGAAGCCAGCTGCGCGCGCTGGCTTAGGAGACCCTGTTTCCAAAATGAAAATGTAAAAATAGGTCTGGGAGTATAGCCTGGAGGTAGAACGGCTTCCAGGAACCCCAGTGCCATCAAAAAAAAATTAAATAAATAAATAAATAAATAAGGTCAAGAAATTGTTTATTGTGTGTTGTTGTAACCAAGAAAATGAGTTTCTGTCTCTGAGTAATTTGTTTCTGGCCCGTGCTGAGATGAGCCAGAAATGAAGGTCTATTGGCATCCTGGTTTTATCTATTTTTCTTCAGTTCTTGCTTGACATTTTCTATTTTGCTACTTGGGTTCTCTTTTCTGTGCTAACACCCCCTTCTGAATAATTTACACTTTCAGATGTTGATAGAAGTGGTATGGACAATGTGATTAATGAATAAGATCAATGAACCCGGGTTCTATGTCACCATCTAATCATCGCCATGTCCCTGCATACCAGGGGTGCCATGCCAGACCTAGGGTGGCAAAATCAGAAAAGACAAATGTGGGAAGAAGAGATGCTGAAGAAGTGAGAACAAGAGGGAGGGAGGGCGAGAGGAGAGGCAAATGGAACAAGAGGGGCTAATCTGGCGGGGGAAAGGGTTCCAGTGGTGACCTTGATTCCATACCTGGACTTCCCAAAGGAAGGTGGGTAGGCAGTCCCGGGTCCAAAGGCAGGAGTTGTTCACCTTTCATTTTGACCATAATATGGCTTTCTGCGTTCTCCTGTAATCGATTCTAGCTTGTTCTATTTGCCTTTTCACTCAAATCTCAGTCATTATGGCAGCTCTGGACGTGATTGGACCTTGGATATGACTGTTACAGCAGAGTGCTCTTACCATTCACCAGGCACACATCTTCATGCCTCAGGGTCCAGTGGATACTGTCACTCCTCACTACATCCCCACTTCTTATGAGGTAGTCACCTCTTGGCTTTTGAAGGCATTTGAGTATGTGACGCTTGGCTTGCCACTTAACCAGGTGTGGCCGTTTGCTCCCAAAATATCAAACAAAAAGGTCATGATGAAAAGCTAGAGGTGAAATTTTAATCAATCCGGCCATATTGGTAAGGCAAAATAAGCTCCTTTCTTTGGGGATGCTGACAAGAGCTTTGGGTTTAAATAGAGGAGTAACTGGGGCCAGGTAGATGGTGTGCATATTTAAGTAGCCCTGGTCTCCTGGAGGCCTGGTTGCATTCTCTCAGTTCTGGTTCTGCAAGGTGGGTCCAGAGAAGTCTTTATCACTCCAAGGGGCAATCTCCACTTGCTGTTCAGATGTTTATCTATCACACCCAAGGCCCTGGAAGGGGGCAATTCAGTTCCCATGAGATGACTGCTCCTACCGTTTCTGGAAGGTGTAGAATAATGACTGAAGATTTCTAGGCACCACTCCAGGGGTCTGAAACAGAATACCATGAATCTACCTGCAAGTCTGACCCCTGACTTGAAGAAGGATGAGATAGCTTAGGAAATTGAGGGCTAATAAACCTAGTATTTGTACTTGTTTAGACAGACACTTCTTAAATGATTAATACACCGGTGTGCAAAGCTGAGCAGAGAAGTGGCCCAAAGTTTAAGGTAGTAGAGGAGAGAGGTGCAAAATGAAGGCAGAGACGCCAAGGTTCATCTGCTTTCCGTTACCCGTAGAGCGCCTGCAAGTCTAGGCAGCCACTGCCTTGAGCAAAGGCAGCCTCTCTACAGTTTCTGTTAACATGATTAGCTGCCTTTACTGAGCACCTGACATGTGTCAAGAGAGTAGTTAGCTTAGCCAAATTCCTGGAAAACCCAGGACTCCAAACCTTTCTTATTTTGTGTGCTCAGTCATCACACCCAGAGAGCTGCTCTTATCCACCATGGACATCTACCAAGTTAATTAAACTGGAAAAGTCACTGGGAAGACAGTCTTTGCCTCTGGACTCCAATCTCTATTCTCTTGTTGTCTGAATGTGCTTCCTCTCTGCATGCGGAACATGTTAGGCAAACATTAGGATGTGCCTTAGGTCTTCTGTCTCTAAAATGTAAAGAATAGATCACGGGCATCCATCTGTTGCTCTGAGGATCTTCTATTTATCTCTTCTTTGAGAGCCAATCAAGGTCGCAGCTCTTCTAAAGATAGGTTGGGGAAAACCCTGAGCTAAATTATAGAATATGCCTTTCAGAGCAAAGCAATAGCTTACTGTGTGCAGTCCTAGGCCACATTCCTGGCTTTTGTTGTTGTTGTTGTTTCTTTTTAATTTTATGCTATTTCTGAGCATTGCAGGAATGTAACACACCAGGTATAAGCTGTTTTCTTAGACCAGAAATTTGCAATATGAAAGCATTTGGAATTGCTTTTGAATGCCAGGTACTTAAAGCCCCCCCACATAATGACTTATTAATAAAGCTCTCCACTGCTTCTAAATGAATGTTATTAATAAAGCCTATTCAGTCAATATAATCTGATTAACTGGAATAAAAGAGGCATCTAAGATCTCCAATAATTCGCTGAATTCACACTATACTGAAGGAAGTCTATGTTACAAACCAAAGAAAAACATTTTCTTAACTCGTGTGAGAGATATGACACACACCAAGCACCTTGCTAGGGGCTCTTGATTCATCTCTGCTCATCAGCAACCTTGCCAGAGGCCCCATCTCACCTCTACAGTTCCTGCTGACAGGTAGCTCTGGTCCCTTTGCCCATCTTCTGAAGGCCTCCTCTGGGCTTCCTGAGGCTGTGATGGAAGGGGGCACACAGACGTGGATCTGGGAGCAGCGTGTCTGAGCCACAGGCACAGAGAAGCAAGGGCAGCAATCCAGGCTCACCATCCACTGCCACCACCTGGAGCCACCACCTGGGATCTCCAACTTGGGCTACCACCCAGGGCTACTGCTGTTGCCTTCGGAGTCAGTGCAGGTCAGGATACCTGTCCCTGCCTCCCCAGGGCTCAGGGTCTGCTGACCACCTCTCCAGACGTTTCCTGGTATTATTCCAGCAAATACCTGCCTTACTATCCTCTCTGCCAAAAATATGAGCAATTATTGGGGAGATAAACAAGTAAAAAGGCCCATGAACATCATTTTGGAACTCCCTAAGTTCAAGGTCCTAACCCTCTCTTCTGGTTGTATGTACTGCACTTCTTTGTTTTTTCCTCCTTGTAGCAAGCAGCCCTGATCACCCCTTGCACATCTCCATGCCCATTTGCTTCTGCTCCTCCTGGACCTGAAACATCCTTGTCCCCAACTCACGGTCAGGAGGGAGTTGGGAGTGTAATAAAAGAAAGTAATTTTTTTCTGTGGAAATTACAAGATCACATAGAAATTGGCAGGCTCAAAATATGGAACCAACCTAGGTCTCCATCAACAGATGAATGGATTGCAAAAATATGGGAAATACACACTATAGAATTCTACTCAGCAATAAAGAAGAACAAAATCATGTCATTTGCAAGAAGATAAAAAGACCTGGAGAACATTATGTTAAGTGAGATCAGCCAAGCACAGAAAGAGAAGGGACATATGTTCTCTCTAATATGCTCAAAGTAGGGAGTATTTGGAATACCAGAGGGACTCCAGACAATGGAGGGGAAACCTCAGCAACGCTAGAATGGAAGGGTAGGAGAGGAAAAAGGCTGAGGTTGAATAATGGAGGAGCTACATTCAAATATGTGTAAAAGTATGAATGTAGCATGGTCAACCTGGACACTCATTGTTGTGGGGAGGGAAAGCGGGGGTGGGGGGCACTAAGCACTGTCTGAATGTATACCATTTTCAATATGAGCCACATAAAATTTTAAAATAAAAAAATTTTAAAAAAAGAAACTGGCAGGCTCCCACTTTGTAACTGTAGTTCAGGGATCCATTTTGTGACTTTGTACCTGGGTCTATGTTTTCCACTCCTAAATGGACTGGTTTCATGTTCTCCTTTTGTTAATCTTGCCAGGGTAAACCAGCCAACCAGATTAGCTTATAAAAGCCATACTCCAGCCAATGGGGAACGGTGTTAGGAGATAAAAGTCTGAGCCAATTGCCCGCCCAGTGTGCATGCACCCTTCTGCACAGAAGTAAATTCCCTTGCCAGGTTACTTTTGGTTTCATAATTTTTTTATTTGTGGCTCCCCTAAAATCTGTTTCTAACAGTACAGAGAGAGGCTATCTGTTGCTTCTTCCTTTCTCCTTTGATTCTTCTTCCAAATTCAGACCAAATTGCATTATTTGACTCATTCTCTGAAAAGCTGGCCTATGACATCTTTTGTTCCTAAACTTTAATAGTATTTCAGTTGGTGAGTCAGTGATTGGATGTGCAATGATCCCAGTTCACTTATGATCTGTCCTACAGGTTAAAGAGACATGTACAGAAAGCTTGGGCCCTACCCTCATGAGACTTCTAACCTGGTGGTAAAGCCTACTGGTTCAAATACAAACATTATAGCATGTAATGTAAACCACGTAAACTGGTTTAGGTGCTAAACCAGTTACATGAAGAAGTTGTGGAAATGCCACAAAGTGGTGGCAGAAAAATTCTCAGCTAGAATTCAGCATGAGAAGCATCGTCAGGGATGACCACGGGTACCACAGCAATGTAGCTTCATGGAGGATTCATCCAGGCCCCACTTTCACTTCAGTGTCTTTTGGCATTTAGCTTGCAATATTTTTATTTGGATTTCGTTAGCCTCATAAAAAATGTCTCTTTCTAGATAGACATGGTGATGTGTGCCTGTAATCCCAGTACTTGAGATGCTGAGACAGAAGATTTCAGGTTCAAGTCCGGCCTCAGCAATGTAGTGAGACTTTCTACAACCTAGCGAGACCTTGTATAACATAAAATAAAATGTTCTTTATTTATTTCCCCCTCTTATTTGGGGGTTAAAAGCTTTTTTTTTTTTTTTTTTTTTTTTTCTGAGCATGGTGCCACATGCTTGTAATCCCAGTACTTGGGAAACAGACAGGAGAATCGCAGGTTCATAACCAGCCTCAGCTCCTTAGTGAGGCTCTCTACAATTTAGTGAGATACTGTTTCAAAATAAAGGATAAAAAATAGGGCTGAGAATTTAGCTCAGAGGTAAAATGCCCCTGAGTTTCATCCCCAGTACTACACACACACACACACACACACACACACACACACACACACACACAGCTTTTGTTTTCCCAGTACCTAGGAGGGTAACAACAGGAGAATCGTAGGTGCAAGGCTAGCCTCAACAATTTAGCAAGACCCTGTTTAAAAACTTAAAAGAAAATTTTTAAAGGGACTGTGGTCTACTTCAGAAGTAGTATGCCCCTGGATTTAATCCCCAGTTTAAAAAAAAAAAAAAAGGCAAAACAAGAGTTTCTACACTAATCACCAGTGATTGGCGCAATGCTCGGCATTAAGATAATAGTAACATTCCTAAACATTGCCACCCTGTGGTCACATGAAGTTATAACAGGAAGTGGCCACCGTGGCGGCCATTTATAAGGGGGGAGTGGAGCCTGCATAGTCACCGGGATACCCCACCCCTAGGCAGTTGTAGCGACCATAAATGCAAATTACTGCATCTCAAAAGCCAGCACACAGGCAGACATCAAGAGGGAGGCCCACCTATCAATTTAAACTCTCAGTGTCTCCAGATGTGACATTTTTTAGGAGGCCAGGTTTGGGGTAGGCTAAAAACTCCATCACTTTTTCAGAAAGCCCTGATCTTGAGCAAGGTTGTAGAGCGCCTGTTTTCACAGACCAGACCTCCCTTCCATACCAAAGTTGCTGCCATGTATGTAGATGTGGCTGCGTGGAACCACATCACAGCTCTCCAGGTGTCTCCAGGAGGCCCCGGTACCCAACATCCCCATTGGTACCCACTGGCAGCACAAGGCAAGCTTTTGGGAATTGCAACAAACACTTTTCAGCCAGTGGTGCTGGCAGAGATGAAGGGGGCCAGGACTGCATCAGCCTGCCTCCTAGGGAGGGCGTGGTTGTCACTGAGAAAGCATTCCTAAAGTTGAGCCTGGGTAGCTGAGCATGAAGAGAAGACTGGACTCCAAGCTCAGCTGGAGTGCAGACATCTGATAGGTAAGGATACTCATCTGGGTCATTGTGTGTCCTGCCAGCACCATCCTCATCAGCTTGAGGTGGACTGGTCAATCCACGCATTTATGTCTGTGATGGAGTCAGATTGCTCTGCTGAGGGTCAAGGGTCATTTCCTCCACTCACATAGGTGGAAACAACTTGGTTAGGCATAACATTTAGTTGACTCTGCAGCTTATCAAACAGAAGCTGCAGAGTTGACCTATGACTTTGTCAGGCTACAAATTTATTAGCTCAACTGCTGATGGGCAAGGAAAATAGTCTATGCCAAAGTCTTCACTATAACAAGATGAAAACAGCTAGTGCTTTCTTTTCTTTCTTTTCTTTCTCTCTTTTTTTTTTTTTTTTTTTTTGTTTGTTTGGTTGGTTGGTTTGGTTGTTAGTGGGAATTGGAACCAGGGGGCATTCTACCTCCAAGCTATACCCCCAGCTCTTTATTTTTTTGTTGTTAATTTTGAAACAAAGTCTCTCTAAGTTCCTGAGCCTGGCCTCCAACCTGCAATCCTCCTATCTCAGTTCCCTGAGTACTGAGATTACAGGTGTGTGCTTCTAGGCCCAGCTCAGTGTGAACTTTCATCAGGCTTTTATGCTGTGTGTGTACTATGAGATAGAGAGGATAATTTATAGCCAAGAAATTGTGACTACAATTAACTATAGAGAGAATGGAGAAATTTTCATGAATTGAAAATATGAGATTTCTTTTTCTAGCTTTGAGCAAAAGTAATTAGGAAAAGTAAAATGAAAATTGATTACCTTCTTTTATCTGACAGAAAGCAGTGACAGTACCGAGTCATGCTAATGAGTGGATACCCAATGTTCATTCGATTAAACAGTGCATTTGTTGACTAACTATGGAGTGTACTGAGCAGACTCTACACTTCGGAGAGCTTCTGGCCTACACAAGTCTCTGCAGCACAGGGCAGTGATTCGATCAAGGGCTGCCTGCATCACAAGTTCTTTGCTGTCCACTGCAGCTGCAAAGGGAAGTCATTCCAGGTGTGGAGTCAAGAGAGCACTGTGGGCAGAGGGAGATTTTGAAATGATCCTCCAAAGACCCAAAATATTTTGACAAGCAAAGACAAAGAACAGAGAAGAGATGCTCCATATTGAGGAATGGCCTGAGCATACCTTTTCTGAAGTGTATTTGAAGAGAAACATATGGTTTGGATTAGCTAGAGTAAGGGAATCTGGGAGGTAAAGTTAAACAAATAGTTTGGAATAATGTTATAAAAGCCCCTGGGAACCAGTCTATCAGTCAGAGTTGTCATAACTTATAATACTGGTGGGTAAATAGAAAGAATTTTATAAGGGGAATTACAAAGTTGCAAAAGTGATGGGAAAACTGAAAATCTATCAGGGGACAGTGAAAACACCTGGAGATTAGCACCCAGGAGGGCCAGAGTCTAAGCACTGGGGCTCCTCTGGGTGAGCGGGGTCCCTTGTGGATGCTTCTCAGGAAAGGCTGGTCCATGCTGGGTGTGGTAGCACACGCCTGTAACCCCAGTACTTGGGGGGCTGAGATAGGAGGATCTCAGGTTCAAAGCCAGCCTCAAAAACTTAGGAAGACATTGTTTCCAAATAAAAAATAAAAAGGGATGGGGGTTTAGCTTGGGGGTTAAATCCCTAGTAGAAAGAAAGAAAGAGAAAGAGAGAGAGAGAGAGAGAGAAAGGAAGGAAGGAAGAAAGAGAAAGTAAAGAGGAAAGAAAGAAAGAAAGAAAGAAAGAAAGAAAGAAAGAAAGAAAGAAAGAAAGAAAGAAAAGTTGGTTCACGGAGGGACATCTATCTGGTGAGAGCTAGAACCAAAGGCAGCACAGACCCAACACCGCTGCCTGGCTTCTGCGTCCTGCCTCCAACCTCCCTAATCACTCACCTGGACACTAACCAGACCCAGCATGAGCTAGTTGGCAAGAGAACTTTAAAAATGTAATTGGCAATAGAGGCAGGACCAATCCGGGAGCAATCAGGCAAGTAACTACAGTTGGAGTGTAGCATTGGGCTGTTTGGTGAGCTGTGAGGGGCCACAGCTGGGGAGGAGGTTGGAGGAGAATGTGATGGGGATTTGAAGATGACAATACTTCTTAATTATTCAGGTCACCTGCACAAGTGTGATAGGCTAAAAGCTCCTGAAAGATGTCCACATCCTGGTTATATGTGGGCTGTCCAGATGAGCCCAACATAATCACAGAGGTCCTCAGAAGGGGGACAAAAGAGGAGTCCGAGAAACGGTGATGTGATTGTCAAGGCAGAGGAGGGAGCGCTGCACTCTGAAGACAGAGGGTGGGGCTGCAAGCCATGGGAGACAGGTTGCCTGTAGGTGCTGGGAGAGGCAAGGGAGTCGTTTCTTCTCTAGAACTTCGGAGGGAGCCAGCCTCGTCAGTCACTCCGCTTTGTTCTACAGACACTGATTTAAGACTGCTAGCCTCCAAGCCAGGTGTGGTAGTGTAAACCTGAAATCCCAGTACTCGGGAGACTTGGGAGGATCACAGATCTGAGGACACCCTCAGCAACCTAGCAAGTTCCTCAGCAATTTAGCAAAACTGTGTTTCAGAATAAAAAGGAAAAAAGGCTTGGTGGGGGGATGTTGCCGCTAAGTCTGTGGTGATTTGTTACAGGGGTGATAAGATGCTAGTATAATATGTTATAGATTTTATGAACTAAATGAATAAATTACTGGTGTTTATTCCTGCGTATCATGTCCAGGGCCCACAGACCAGAAGTAGTCTCTTTCTCCAGTTAAATCCTCTGAAAATGCAAGTTACCCCACAAGCTCCCAGGCACACAATGTTGCAAGAGATGTGAAAGCAAGGAATGTATTTAACTTGATTTTTTTACCTCTAGGACATGCAGCTTCTGAAATAACTTCTTCCTTCGTGTCCTTGTGCCATCCCCTCCCTGAGTGTGGCTGCAGTGGGGACTTGATTCTGGTGGGCAGCGGGACAGGTGGGGTCGTGCTCCCAAGATGAGCTCAGAGCGCTGTGGTGCCTTCTTGCTTGCTGTGTTCATCGGCTGTCCATCACTGTAACCTGAGATCATCCACTTATAAAGAGAAAAGGTTTGTTTGAGCTCAGTTTCAGAAGTTCCAGTCTGTGACTGGTTGGAGGCTTTACTTTTAGGACTGCGGCCACACATGGTGGGACTCAAGGCAGAACAAAACCGCACCTCATGGCCAGAAAGCAAGAGAGAGGAAGAGATGGGGGTCCCACAGTCCCCTTGAGGACCTGCCTCCAGTGACCTAAAGCCCTCCCAGGAGACTCCACCTCTTAAAGGTACCATCACCACTCAATAGAGCCACGTAGTGACTGAGCCTTTAATACATGGGCCTTTGGGAGAAATTCGACATCTAAACTATAGCACCTATATATTCTCCTCTATCTTTCCTTCCTATTCTCCCTCTCCCTCTTCCTCCTCATTTCTTTTTCTTCTTCCTCCTACTCCTTATCTTTCTTTTTTCTTTCTCTACCTATCTCTTTCCTTCTTCCTTTCCTCCCTCCTCTCTCTCTCTTCTCCTCCTGCCCTATTTTTTATTCTTTATTTTGAAACCGGGTCTCACTGAGTTGCAGAGGGCCCCACTAAGTCACTGAGGCTGTCCGTGAACCGCGATCCTCTGGTCTCAGCCTCCCAAATGCTGGGATTACAAGCCTGCGCCACCACCACGCCCGGCTTTCCTCACCCTTTTTCTTTCTCCTCCTCCTCCTCTTCTCTCTCTTCTCCCCCCCCCCCACCCTTTTGTTCTGTTTTTCTCTCTCCAGCTACCAGAGGCCTCCAGAAGACCTCCCAGGAAGTGAGGACTTGTGCCTTGAATATTAGACCAAGAAGGCTCTGTGTTTATTTGTCTTAGGCTGCCCTGTTTGCACCGCCTGTTTTCCAGAGGTAACCCAAAGCATCTCTGAAGGGGTGCAGGGGGGAGTGGGTGGGGCAAGCCCCTGGCCTCCTGGTCCCAGCTTCTGCTCCTGCTGAGAACACTTCAGAATGTGTGAAGCTTGCACAGGCTGCAACCAAGGACTGTTTACCCTTGACAAATAAATATTAAAGAATGAAAATCAAGCCCAGCAGGAATTCAGGCAGTGCAGTTGTGGGTGGTAGGGAAGATTCTCTGCTGGTTTCCCAGACAGGATGCAGACAGGATTTTATCCTAATACTAAATATATATAAAGATGGAATGCCCCCATCCCTTACTGCTCTGTTGACCCCTCAGTCCTTGGATTCCAGCTTCTTTTTCTTCCTTGGTATTACTCTACTTTCTTGCATCTATTGAGTGCTTACTGAATGCTCTGCTTTGTACCAAGTACTTCATACGTTCATCTCATTTAATTATCTCAGTTCAGTGAATCAGGCACTGTTACTATACCTATTTTACAGAATAGAAAACTGATACTTCCAGAGGCCAAATAATTTGTCCAAGGTCACAGAGCAACTAAATACAGACCCTGAAGTCCAGCTTATGTCCATTTGGCTTTAAAGCCAAGCCAGTAACCACTGCACTTCACTACCTCCCTAAGGAGGATTGCTTCTTGCCTTTTTCCTTAAAAAAAAAAAAAAAAAAAACTTATGCTCTTTAATTTTATTTCATTTGTCAATAGCATTTTATATAAACCTGTATCCTCCAGTTTTATTTTTTTAATTTTTCATTGGTGCATTGTAGTTATACATCTTAATGGAATACAAGATGGTAGAGGCATACATGCACACATCACCCAGTTAGCCCTTACCCAATTCCCACCCATTCCCTCCCCCTCCCTCCTCCTCATGTTTGGCTTAGTGATTGACTCTGATATGTTTGTTAATGTCCATCATGTGCATTAGAGAATTTCCCTCTCTCTTTCCCATCCCCCTCAGTTAGGTCTCCTTATTTGCTCATCTATAGTATCTCCTTCTTCATCAAAGTTCTCCTCTGACCCATTTTCTCCCTAGCTTCCGCATATTACTCCCAGTTTTATTTTTAAAGAAATGTCTGTAGCCCACTGCTATGACTAGATATATAATGTCCTCCGAAGAGTTCACACCTTAATGCTCAGAATTGATGTACCTGAGCCTGAGGCTTGTAATCGCATCAACAGGTAAATACATAATGGTTTGTCTGGGTGGCAACCTACGAGGGTGGGGTATAGCTGGAGAAGGTGGATCCCTGGGCGTGTGGCCTTGGGGAGTGTGCTTTTGTCTGTGAATCACCTTGCTTGCTAGCTCATTGGCTTCTATAGTGTGAGAGCAGAGCCCTTGCGCTCTCTTGCTCTCCTCTCTCTTTCCCTCCCTCCCTCCCCCCTATCTCTCTCTCTCTCTCTCTCTCTCTCTCTCTCTCTCTCTCTCTCTCTCTCTCTCTCTCTCTCCTCCCTGATTCATGCCCTGAGCTCCACAGATATAACCCAGCCTGACATGGACTGAAACTCAAAGATCTCAAAAAAGCTGTGAGCAAATATATCTTTCTTCCTCAAAGTTGTGCAGTCAGATTTACCAGGATACAGTAGTGAGAACATTGACCAGGACACCTAGGGTTTCTCAACCTCAGCACAACTGACATTAAAATCTAGATCATTTTTGTAGAAGGCTGTCCTTTGTATATCGCAAGATCCCTGGCCTCTATCCACTTGAAACTGATAGCACACAGACCCTAAATTATGACACTAAAAAATATCCCCAGGAAAGAGGTAGTGGAGCAGCCGACAAAGGACTCAGCCAACTACTTGGGAAGCTGAGACAGAAAGATTGCAAGTTCAAGACCAGCCTCAGCAACTTAGTGAATCACTGTTTCAAACTAAAAATAATAAAAATTGGGTTGGGGGGTGTAGCTCAAAGGTAGAATGCCCCTGGGTTCAAACCCCAGTGCCACAGGAAAAAAAGAGGAGGAGGAGAAAAAATAGTAGTGGTAGTGGTGGTGGTGGTGGCAATAATTGTTATTATTGTTAATGGCAGGAGCAAGGGGGCTTCCCAGGGCCAGGCCACAGCTGGATTTTTCAACTCCTCTCCTATTCCCTTTGGCATTAATTTTCATCTCCTTTAATCTTTTTGTTTATATTTTTCTTGAATCCTTTTAATCTTATTGTATTTCTTTTTATTTTTTAAACTAGCTTCTCATCAAATGCCCTTTTCATAGTGTAAGCTAATTACCCAATTAATAACAAATATATAATCATCATCAATGGGAACAATGTTAAGTGATTAAGTAATGTAGATAATCATTTGAGGGCTTTCGCTGCAGGTAGGAGAGAACAGAGCACTTGTTTCCAAAGGAACAGGGATCACGCAGCCTGGAGAGATGACTCTCAGGGGCAAGTGCCACCCCTGCACCCACCATCTGTGTCTTCTGAATGGCACCTTACTTACCTAACTCTCCCCTATATTACAGATAATGAAAGGAAGCCAGTCATGGTGACACATGCCTGCAATCCCAGGACTTGCAAGACTGAGACAGGAGGATTGCACATTTGAGGCTAGCCTTAGCAATGTAGTGAGACTCTCAGCAAACTAGTGAGACCCTATTTTAAGACAAAAAATAAAAAGGGCTGGGGTGTGTCTCAGAAATAGAATTGCCCTGGTTGCAATCCCCAGCACCACAGGAAGGAAGGAAGGAAGGAAGGAAGGAAGGAAGGAAGGAAGGAAGGAAGGAAGGAAGGAAGGGAAAGGGTGCAGATAAACCCAAGGGACAGAGCTGAACAACCAACTCCTATCCATGTGGCTCCAATGTCCATGCTTTTCCAACTACAAATTACCTTCAGTCCCCCAAATAAACCACAGAACATGTGGCTTAGCATTCACACTGTTCAATATGCATTGATCCTACCACTGAGCAGTCCCTCCAGCCAGTCACTTCCACTCTTCTTTACTTACCTTTTTAAAATCCCACAATCAGCCGGGCTTGGGAGGCGGAGACAGGAGGATAGCTCAGGTTCGCAGCCGGCCGCGCTGGCTTAAGAGACTCTGTTTCCAAATAAAAATATAAAATAGATCTGGGAGTGTAGCCCAGAGGTAGAAGGGCTTCCAGGAACCCCAATACCACCAAAAAAAAAAAAAATCCCACAATCACCCCAAGAGCCCTCTCCACTGCTTTTGACCTGTCTTACTGTTAAAACCCAACTCTCCACCAACCTTCAACCTGCAGCTGACCCAAGCAGCAGACCACAGCTGGGGCAGGGCGCACCCCACGACTCCGCAGTCCAAGGGCGGAACTTCCCTCACCGTTCTCCCAGAGCCTTCCTTCTCGCTGAGCTGCGGGCTCCTCCCCAGCTCATCTGGCTGGAGCCCTCCTGAGAGTGTCCCAACCTCCCCGCTACATCACCTTGCCTCTCCTATTTATTTATTTATTTATTTATTTATTTATTTATTTTTATTTGTTTATATTTTGTGTGGTACTGGGGATGGAACCTAGGGGCTTTCTACCTCCAAGCTACACCCCCGGTCCTATTTTTTAGTCTTTATATTTTTTTGAAACAGGGTCTCACTGAGTTGCGAAGGGTCTCGCTAAGTAGCTGAGGCTGTCCTTGAACTATGATCCTCTGGTCTCTGCCTCCTGAATGCTGGGATTACAAGCATGCGCCACCAAGCCTGGCCAGAATATATATATATACACATATACATATTTTGGAAACAGGGTCTCGCTAAGTTGCTGAGAGCCTGACTAAGTAGCCGAGGCAGGCTTCTCTCTGGGCTGCAGCCGCTCTCCTTCCTCCTTCCTGGTCACCCATTTCCCTCTCTACTGAGTCATTCCCACCAGCATCCAAACACTCTGCTCTCTCTCCTCTCCCCACTCCAACCCACTTCCCATGCAGATGCCACACCATTTCCCTCCTTTCTTCTTAGGAAAGCGATCTCTATCCTCCACCCCTGATGCCTCCCCTCTTGTTCCCCCTTAGACCCACTGGAACAGGACTTCTCCACCTCCCTCTGGAGTCACCAGTTGACCTCAGCTGTCACGCCCAGTGGCTGGCGCTCAGCCCTGCCCTTCCCTGGCCACAGGCATTTGACACAGCGGTTCCTCACCCGTATTTAGAAACACTTTCTTTTCTTGGCATCCAGAAATTCATACCCTCCATTTGCATTGGGCTTCACTGGTTGCTCTTTCTCCAAATCCTCTTCCAGTCTCCTCAATATCTTCATCTTGAGTACCCCAGAGATCCTTTGGCTTTCAATCAACTCTCCTCCCCTACCAACCTCATCCTAGTAGTGGGTTCCCACATTTTCATTTCCAACCAGGTGCATTCCCTGAACCCCAGAGTCATGGATCCATCAGCTTGATGGATCTTGATGCACGTGTCCAAGAGATATCTCAAATACTGTGTCCTAGTCTGAACTGACTTGGACATGACTCTTCTCCATCCCAGTTGCTGGCTGGTTCTTGTCAAGTTGCTCAGCCTCAAAACTTTGTTACCACTATAGTCTTTTCTCAACCCTCACATTCAAGCCATAAACAAGTCCTCTCTCTCTCTTCTTTTCATAGTATATCCAGAATCTGATCACTCCCAAACAGTGCTACCATCCTACTGTGAACCATGATCCTCTCTCTCCCAGGTGCTTCAGGAGCCTTTTGACTGGCCACTGTGCCTCAGCCTGTACCACTGGTGGTCTTCCAGGTGGACAGCAGCCAGTGATTCTCTGCAAACTCACATCAGACAGATACCAGTCCTCTGCGGGCAATCCTCCACTGGCCAAATGGTGGAAATCAGTCTCTGATATCACCTGTGATGCCCGTGTGATGTGGCTCCTGTTTCCCAGAAGTCCTCATTTGCTGCTACTCTTTCCTTCTCTCCTTCTGCTGCTCTGGGCCCTTCTGTTCCTTGAACGTGTCCAAAGTCTTTGCACCTGCTCTCTCTGCATGGGAAGTCTTCCTGCAGGCACACAAAAGGCCCACTCCTTTAAGTCTTTGCTTGAATATTGCTTTGTTAGTGAGCCCTTTCCTGAGAAATCTACTTGGAATTATAACATCTCACATTTCAAAACTTTTTTTTCCCATTTGTCTTTTCTCATAGCACTAATCCTTTTTATATACTATATTTATCATTTCATTGACTGTCTCCAGCCCCTTGATGGCAGGGAATTCTGACCAGTTTGTTTATTGCTCTGGCTCTAAAGCTGAGATGTTTTTTTTCCTGGAGTACAGTAGGTGCTCAACAATTATTTGTTGAATGAATGAATGATCACTTTAATTCTTCATGGTACCTCTGCAGTGCCCACATCTTTCCTTGGAAGAAAGACAGTTGTTTCAGAAGTTTCCTCATGTCATTCTGGCCAAGGATGCAAATTGTCCAAGGGTCAGCACCCTCTTGCCCTGGAGCCTTGGAAAAGCACCATTAAAACTCCAGGCTAGGTTTAATCACCACTACCCTGCTCCTTCCCCCAGCTCTCGGTGAACTCCAGGTTAAAATGTAGAATCAAAAAGGCAGCCCACTGCAAACCACCTGCCTGTCTAGCTCCCTAGAGCTCTCAGCCTTCTCCAAAATTTCCTGGCCCCATCATCAGGCACTGCTAGGATGATATGACCATCCATCAATGCCCTGAGGCTGACCCTGGCCCTTCAGCCAAATCCTGCCTAGAGCCAGAGAGTGGCAGTTGCTACCCAGGTCACCTGCCAGCAGAGCCCACACTGTCAGCCCAGGGACTGTCAGTGATCAGCCACATGGCCACAGTGAAAACACTGGCTTCCCATTCACCAGGTCTGCCTCCCAATTCCAGTACCACAAAATGGGGTGGGGGCTGAAGAAACACAGAAGAGGAAGGACTAAGGATGACAGCAAGGAGACTGTCTTCCTCTTCTTTAGGGACTCTATGAACTGTGTCTCTGGGGAATTTAAAGAATTAACACATGAACTGATGAATGGATTTTTTTTTTTTTTTTGGTACTGAGATGGAGCCCAGGGGCATTCTACCTCAAAGCCACACCTCCAGCCCTATTTTCTATTCTTTCTTTCTTTCTTTCTTTCTTTCTTTCTTTCTTTCTTTTTTCTGGTGGTACTGGGGGTGGAATCCAGTGGCTTTCTACCTCCAGGATACACTCCCAGACCTATTTTATATTTTTTATTTGGAAACAGGGTCTCACTAAGTTGCTGAGAGCCTCACTAAGTAGCTGAGGCTGGCTTTGAACCTGTGCGATTCTACTGTCTCAGCCTCCCAAGCATGCACCAGCACCTCCCAGCTTCTATTCTTTATTTTGAAACAAGGTTTCACTGAGTTGCAAAGGGCCCCATTAAGAGGCTGAGGCTGGCCCTGAACCATGATTCTTCTGTCTCAACCTCCTGAAAGCTAGGATTACAAGCATGTGCCACCTCATCTGGCTCCTGATGAGTGGAATTTTAAAAAAGCATGGTGTACCCATATAGTGGAATATTACTAAGCAACACAAAAGGAAGTACTGCTACCTGCTACAACATAAATATCTTTGAAAACATTCGGTGAAAGAAGCCAGTTACAAGAGACCATATATGCTATGATTCCATTGATATCAACTGTCCCAAATAGGCAAATCTATGGAGACAGAAAGTAGATTGGTGGTTTCCTAGGGCTAAATGGGCTGGGGAAGTGGAGAATGCTAATAGATATAAGGTTATCTTGGAATGATGAAAGTGTCCTGTAGTGGATTGTCATAATTATTGCACAACTCTGAAAAATAAACAGCATTGAATTGTACACTTTACACAGGTGATTTGTGTGATATGTCAATTCTCTCTCCATGAAGCCTTTACTTTTTAGAAAGGCATTAATGCCCCTCTAGGGGAGTAATATAGGGGAAGATTCCATTTGGAGCTAATGAAGCTTGACTTTCATGAACTCTCACTTGTGGGCCCCTTCAAAATAAATAATCAAAGCTGGGCATGGTAGCGTACGCTTGTAATCCCAGCATTCAGGAGGCTGAGACAGGAGGATCATGGTTCGTGGACAGCCTCAGCTACTACTTAGTGAGGCCCTTTGCAACTCAGTGAGACCCTGTTTCCAAATAACAAATATTTTTTAAAAATAGATCTGGGAGTGTAGCCCGGAGGAAGGATTTCCAGGAATCCCAGTACCACCAAAATAAATAAATAAATAAATAAATAAATAAATAAATAAATCTGGGAGTATATCCCTTAGGTAGAAAGCCCCTGGGTTCCACCCCCAGTACCATGAAAAAAAAAAGAAAAAAATAGGACTGGGGGTGTAGCTCAGAAGTAAAATGTCCTTGGGTTCCACCCCTAGAACTGCAAAAAAAAAACCCAAAATTATAATGATAAATAAAACAATGTGTAATGGCTAATAATGTACTCATAATTCTTTAGTCTTTTTCTTAAAGAGAGTACCCTTCCAAACTGTGTATACTTTATGATTCACAAAACCTGCACCTGCCCAGACAGACAGACATTACCTACATCCATGGTTTAAACTTCTTTTTAAATAATTAATGTTCTTCCTTTATACAGTGCTAGGGCCCCAAGGAAAACAGAACCACCGACTCTCCAGAGATCTCTCACACTTACTTCTAATGAAATCATCATGTGACTTTGTGGGGAATTTGATTGCAGGCTCAAGCTGGAATAATTCATAAGTCCTTCTGGGCCCCAGAGGGAGAGACGAGGTCACACAGCTTCCCCTGTGCACGTGGCAGGTGGCTCTAGGATACTGGACTCCCCGAGTTGTTCCAAGAGTAAAGTGCTGGGGAGCATTTGGAGGAGCGAGCAAAGCAGCCACCTATGTGCTTTTTTAAAATCTGTGACTGACTTTAAGCCTCGTGGAGTCATTCTTTCCCTTACTATTTAAGAAAAAAGAATAGCTTCACATCTCCAGATGCTGGGAAATAATAGCACCTCCCCCCACCCCGGGGTATGGGGGGTGCTTGGGCCTCAGGTTTTGAGGGGCAAGACTCTTAGACCTAAATGGGACAGAGCCAAACAAGGGGTGGTGGGGGGCGAGCCTCTGCCAAGCTGCCCTCCCCCCGCCTCAGGGACAGGCGTGCCTCTGGGCGCAGGACCCATTGGAGGTCAGAGCCCATTCATAGCGGGAGGTCACAGAAGGTGTTCTGGGCCGGAATACAGGGTGTTCCTAACCCTCAGTAAATAGTCAGAAGGAGACAGAGCGCTGGACATCTGTGGGTTTACCCCTCTGCCCTCAGAAAGAGAGAACTCATCTGGGAATTAGAGTCTGTCCCCATCCCCTGTCTGCTTCCACTGTGTGGACTCAAGACCACTAAAACTCAGGCTCAGGCAAGATAAATTTGGTGGTTTGACATTAATAAGAGATTTTTTTTTTTTTTCTGGTAGCCAGTCAAGACATTCCCTTAAGAAGTTACTAGGACAGAATGTTCTGGTTCTAGGGTCCTGCCTGTATCTTTTACCAGCTCTGGTTGGACTCTACGGTATCACATTTTCTGAAGCAGAAGCTTATCAATATTCAAGACTCACCTCTTTAAGTAAAACCTTTATTGCCTTTGGGATTCCCCCCAGAAACTATGTATGACTTTAAATTTTAAATGTGAGAAGCAGTCTCTAGATTGAAATAGCCAGAAGATGGGAAAGAATTCAACTTCACACGTGCAGTGAGAGAATGTGAGAATGTGGGGTGCCAGCCCTGCACTCTGCCAGGTGCTTCCTCCTCACCCCAGCCCACCTTTCTGCTCCCCAAGGAGAACCTAATCACCACTGGGGACACTTTGCTATATAGCACTTCAGCAGTCTCTAAAAGAAGAGAAAAAGCCGACACCACTCAGTGCTTCCCAGCTTTGTACAAGCAGATTTAAATGGTCTGCTTTATCCATTATCTATCATCCAATGTCTAATATCAACATTTTTGTTTCAGCCAGGCGTGGTGGCACACGCTTGTAATCCCAGCATTCAAGGGGGCTGAGACAGGAGGATTGCGGTTCACAGCCTCAGCTACTTAGGCCCTTTGCAACTCAGTAAAAAACCGGTTCCAAAATAAAGAATAAAGTCGGGCGTGATGGCACACGCTTGTAATCCCAGCACTTGGGCGGCTGAGACAGGAAGATCACACAGGTTCGAAGCCAGTCTCAGCTACTGAGTGAGGCTCTCAGCAACTTAGTGAGACCCTGTTTCTAAATAAAGTATCAAATAGGTGTGGGAGTATAGCCCAGAGGTAGAAAAGCCCCTGGGTTTCACCCCCAGTACCACACACACACACACACACACAAAGAATAAAAAATAAGGCTGGGGGTATAGCTCGGAGGTAAAATACCCTGGATTCCATCCCCAATATATATATAAAAAAATAGTTTCACATGCCCCTGGAGATGTACAGCTAATTGTCAGTTTTATAAAGGAGACACAGAAGTGGAGAGAAGTTGACTAATTTGCTCAAGGCCACCCCGCTATGATGTGGTAGAACAGCGGCTCCAAGAGCTCTATCTGGGGTTAAAGACCTTTCTTTTCTTTCTTTCCTCCTTTCTTTCTCCACTCTACCATCCTTTTCCAATTCTAAAAAGCAAAGATGCTGTCAACTAACAGAGGCTATGAAGGATATTTCTAGAAGTTTTACTTGAGGGACCTCATTTAACTTTATAAATATTCTAGGAAGCCATTGATGAAAAATTTGACTCTCAAATTTTTATCTAATCCAGTTTCCTCCTGAAGTTCAAAATATAGATCTGATTTGAAATGTCCACTGTGATGTCTGATAGATCCCCCCAATTTAACATGTGCCAATCGGTCTCCTGGTCATACCCAAACTACTTTTGCAGCCTTTCGGAGCTCAACTAATAGTGCCTCCAGCTTACAGCTGCCATCCAAACACACTCACTCCCTCTTCTCTCTCTCTCTCTCTCTCTCTCTCTCTCTCTCTCTCTCTCTCTTCACACACACACACACACACACACATACACACACATGTTTTCTATCTCTCACTGAACTGGGGATTGAAGATTGAACTTGGGATATTCTACCTCCAAGCCAAACCCCCCAATTTTTAAAAAGTTTAATTATTTTATTATTTATTTATTATATTTATTTATTACTTATTTATTTTGTGGAACTGGGGATTTAATCCAGGGGCATTCTACCTCCAAGTTGTATTCCCAGCCCTATTTTTTATTCTTTATTTTGAAACAGGGTCTCACTAAGTTGTAGAAGCTACGATCCTATTGTCTCAGCCTCCCAAGTACTGGGATTACAAGGGTACGCCACCATGCCTAGCTTTATTTTTTATTTTGAAAGAGTTTTACTAAATTATTGAAAATCTCCTAAGTTGCCAAAGCTAGACTTGAACCTGCAGTCCTTCTGTCTCAGCCTCCCAAGTACTGGGGTTACAGCCGTGCGCCACCTCCTAACGGCCTCCCGCCATCCCCACCATCACCACCTTCTGCCACCTGAATCAGTGTTTCCAGGTCCTGACCAGCCTCCCCTCCCCTTACTCTCCCGCAATCTTTATGGCAGCTACAGCCACCTGTCAGCATGCACGTTCTGCTTCCTCTTCAGGCAGAGCATGAGCCCTGTTGGCCACTGCTCCCAAGGCCCTGTGCTCTGGCCTCTGGCTCAGACCTCCTGCTTTCTCCTTCCCATCTCTCCTCCAGCCTTGCTGGCCTTCTTGCTGTCCCTGCATGAGGCCTTCACCTGCGCTGCTTTGCCCCAGGACTCTTCATGCCACCCCCATCCTGACTCTTCTAGTTCTTCACTCAAAAGCCACGGACAGGGAGGCCTTTACTTGGCTTCTGCCTGTTCTATCCTGATTACTATAGCAAATTGACATAAACTAGGTGGCTCTTAAACAACAGAAATGTATTCCTTACAGATCTGGAGTCTGGGAAGTCCAAGATCAAGATACCAACAGGTTAGGTCTCTAGTGAAGCCAGCCTTCTGGTTCTTCGATGGCACCTTCTTACTGTCTCGTCATTTGGTGGAAGGGGGAAGGCACCTCTCTCTCAGTCTCTTTCATAAGGGCACTAATCCTGTTTTCTTTTTTGTTGTTGTTGTTTTTGTTTTTTTGTTTTTTTGTTTTGTTTTTGGTGGTACTGGGGTTCCTGGAAGCCCTTCTACCTCCGGGCTACACTCCCAGACCTATTTTTTAACATTTTTTTTATTTTGAAACAGGGTCTCCTAAGCCAGCGCGCGTGGCTGGCTTCGAACCTGCGCGATCCTCCTGTCTCTGCCTCCCAAGCGCGGGGATTACAAGCGTGCGCCACCACGCCCGGCCGACTAATCCTGTTTTCTATGGGCTTTCAGAGAGGGCTCAGTTACAGCTGTGTCAAATATTACTGTGCAATACTGGACAGAGCACTGAACTCTTTCAACTTAATCTGTAAAAAAGAGGACAATAATAGTATCTGCTTTAAATGTTTTTAAAAGAACTAAATGAGCTCATGCTTGCATTCACTCAGCAAAGCACTTAGCACATAAGCAGTATGCAAAATCTATTCATTTTTGCTATTATCATTGGAAAGTGTGGTGGGGTAGATATCAAAATAGGGGTAAAGAGTAATGGTTTTTACTGGGCATGGTGGCACACATACCTGTAATCCCAGTATTTGAAAGGCTGAGATAGAAAGATTGCAGGTTTGAGACCAGCCTCAGCAATTTAGCAAGACCCTTAGTAACCTAGCAAGACCCTGTTTCAAAACAAAACACAAAAACAAACAAAAAAGGAATAGTGATTTTTCTAAAATATTCAAGATATTCAGTTTTTAGCCAGTCACTAATACCTCTTGGCAAATATTGATTGTTGATTTTGAGTATCTGAATATCTTGGACTTTGCTGAAATAGTCAATACAAATTATTTACTTGGGCGTCAGTGAAGCATGTTATGTAAAAGCATGTGACATTCTGATTGTAATGCCAATTGGATATCTTGGCCAAGAGCATCTTAAAAATGGACTAAATCTTAGTATATCGCAAGAATTATGATCACTGTGAAAAAAAGACTATATTCCAAAGACTATTTTGAAGCCTAAATAAATGTTAAAGTCTTTGTTACAGATAAGACAAAGGAATGAAATAAACTGATGAAAAACTCGAGTGGCCCTCAGCAAAAGGCCCTAAAAACAACAGGAAAAAGTGGATGGGGGAGTCCAAAACTTCCTAACAAAGGAGAAAGGGGATCTAAAAACAACAGATTAAGTCCAAAAGGGTAAAAGAAGCTAAAACAAATATTCCCCAGGACAGAAAAACCTAGGGAGAGAGAATGCTGAACCTGACCCAAAGACAGCCAATGGCCTGAGGGTAAAGGAAAGCAACAAAGTATCTGAAGGTATCCAAGCAGAAAAAGCAGCCCTCTCCAAGATGCAGTCATTCTGGACTCCACTTGGGACTTCTGAGCAAGAGTCTCACCTAGAGAGAATGAAGGATACAGGGTGAAAACATTGTTGTTTAATATATTTTCTGTTTTCCTTATTGCAAAAAAGATCTGCGGATACTGAATGATAAGACTGCTGTTGCCCTGGTCTCTCTTGGCTTTAGAACTTTGCATAGGTTGCTCCCTAATTGAAATGTCTCATCAGATTCCACATCACCTTTTCAGTTTTTGTTCACCCTGTGTAGGTATCAGCTGAGACATCAGCTCTGGAAAGCCTTACCTGACTTACCTAAATGCTAGGGAGCCTTCCTGGGCACTCCCATGGCATCTCAGTTTCCAGGCTCTTACTCACCTGTCTCCCCTCTTCACACTATAGCCTCAGAGAACAGGAAGCATGTCCTTTTCACTACTGTAGCCACAGCCTTCAGTACAGTGCTTCATCAATAGTGGGAATTCATTAATACTGTTGAAAAGATCAATGCTTACATTTATTGAACTCTTGGTATGTGCTGGACACCATGCCATTCTAAGCACTTTCCATTTAATCCATATGACACTACAAAATAACTGTTACTATTTCTCCCATTACTATTTCACCCAGTTAGTAACTGGTAGAGATGGGATTTAATATAAAGTTCAATTTAAGCCTACCCTCTTTACTCATCATGCTCCTAGAAGTCTGAAGAAGGGAGCACATACATCATATACATGTAGTGCTCAGAAGCTTCCCTGAACAGTGATTAATAGCAGATGAAAATGTTTTAAATACAGGACCTAAAAGGGGGGCAAATGTACTTTGCATAAATCTAAGAAATATAAAAATCCCCTTTTCTCTGGATGAAAAAAATAAATTCTTTTTGGCAAAATAGTCTCAGAATAGTGTGTGTGTGTGTGTGTGTGTGTGTGTGTGTGTGTGTGTACACATACACATCTACACATATTTTATATGTGTATGTGGTACTGAGGATCAGACTCAGTACCCAGCCCTGGCATATGTGTGTGTGTGTATGTATATATATGTATGTATGTGTGTATATATGTATATATGTATGTATGTATGTATATATGTATGTATATATATGTACTGGGGATGGAATCCAGGGGCATTATACCCCCAAGCTACACCTCCAGCCCTACTTTTTATTCTTTATTTTTTATTTTGAAACAGGGCCTCACTAAGTCGCTGAGGCTGTCCACAAACTGTGATATTCCTGTCTCAACCTCTCAAATGCTGGGATTACAAGCATGTGCCACCACGCCTGGCTTATGTTTAAACATTTGAGGTTTCCATGCTAAAAGATATATAGGAGGTAGATATGCTTCATGGGGTCACCTATATATCAACATTCACTCCAATAACCACCTTAGTACCTTACTTTTAAAAACCTTAAAACTGGGCATAGTAGCACATGCTTGTAATCCCCGCGCTTGGGAGGCTGAGACAGGAGGATCGCACAGGTTCGAAGCCAGCCTCAGCTACTTAGTGAGGCTCTCAGCAACTTAGTGAGACCCTGTTTCCAAATAAAATAGGTCTGGAAGTATAGCCTGGAGGTAGAAAGCCCCAGGGTTCCACCCTAGTACCACCAAAATAAATAAATAAATAAAACCTTAATTCTCATATCCTAAAGTATTACCACTATTACCTCAAGGAGGATCTTTCAACACAAAAGCTAGAGGTCACATTTCTGACTTTCTAGAATCACGAAAAACTTTCATTTTTGAAAAATGAGAACCAAAAGAAGAACCCGAAATATTCTCCACTGAGAACTAAATTACATTATGAAAGTTAGTTGGCCCCATTGTTAGTCTGAAAGCCAAAACTTTTTTAAAGAAAAGAAAAATAGTAACCTAGTTGGTAGATCTTCTTAAGAAATATGACCCACCAATTAATACAGTTTTGCAAATATTGGCACATTATGGATATCTTTTCCACTCCTACAGAATTTAGCAATTTACAAGAACGTTTAAAGCAACTTTTGGTGTCACTTTATGTTTCTTTAAAAAAGTTGAGGAAATAGAAATGTCATTGAGCCGTGATCAGTTTTCACATTTTCAGTTAATCTGGCTTTCTTTCTTGTGTGCCTTCAAATGCGATAGGTAACTGTCATAACACTACAGCATGAATGACATCAGAGGAGACCAAGAGTAGAAGCCTGTGGGATGGGAGGTCAGCAACTGGGCTGAAGCCGGCTCCACAGCCATAGACAGACCTGTTTGGTCTGGGCAAAAGGGGTGCAGACCGTACTTTAAAGGGTACCCTTGGCCACCTCCTGGCTGTGCCCTTCCCTGTGAGGTGAGTATTTTATAGGACCAGAGGAATGAGCCATCCAGAGCCACTACTGGATCATGTTCCAGGCATCCAAGCCCCTGGAATCTGTGCTCACACAGACTGTGAGGCCTCTCCCTGGAGTTCATTGTCCTGAGGATGCACGTCACTGCTGGTGTGCAGACCAAGTGGGGGGTGAAGGTCAGCCTGGATGTGTGAGATGGGATGTGCAGACCTGTCAGTGTGGGCCTCTCACGGGATAAAGCAGATCCAGGGGCGGATGCAGCTCCTCCCAGCTGTGTCCTGGAAGAAAAGTCCCAGTTTTCTAAATCCAAACCCTAAACTGTGCATGGTGATGCACGCTTATAATCCTAGCATCTGGGAGGCTGAAACCAGAGGATCGTGGTTCAGAGATAGCCTCAGCTATTAGTGAGGCTCTCCACAACTCAATGAGACCCTGTTTCAAAATAAAGAATAAAAAGGGTATAGCTTGGATGCAGAATGCCCCTGGGTTCCAGCTAGCAACACACACACACACACACACACACACACACGATGATGGTGATGATGATGGTGATGATGGTGATGATGATGATGATGATGGTATAAATCCAAACCCTGCCCTCCCTGCCATTCTGAAGGGAGAAGGCAAACAGCACTCGGAGCCAGGCTTGGAGCTGGTCCCACTCACAGGTGGGCTGTGGTGTCTCCACACACAGTCTCACAGACACCAGCATCATACAAGGCCCCTCTGTGACCAGGGTGAAGCCAGAGGAAAATAAGACCACACTGTAATCATGTGTGAGCCCAGACCTAAATAAGCACATTCCCCATACCACAGTGACCCCATCCCCCTTTCCCAGGAACACAGTGACCACTACTTCTTTCCCAATCCCAGCATGAGTCCTACCTCGGGAAGATACCCGGTCATGAGCTGACCACATCCATTTACTCCAGGCGCAGGCCTGCCCCCTCGATCCCTCCGCAAACCACCCAGCCTCAGCCCGAGCCCCCTGACAGGTGCTGCCTAATCCCTCCGACTGAGACGCCCAGTGCCCAGGGGTGTGCCTGTCATTACAGTGAGTCAGTCCCCTCACCTTTGTTTTCACCACAGATGTGTTCCTGGGGGTCTTTGCCAGGCAGGCACGGATGGAGGTATGTTTGCCAAGGTAGGAGGATAGAACATGAAGTACTTAACAGTTCCCTAACTTTGCTTTACAATGTGCAAACACTTAAGTATATGATATGCTCCATTTGGACTCTGGCCCAGCCCCCCACAACTGTGACAGCAGGCATGTCTCTAAGGCGGGGCTTGGTGTAACCATGTCCCTCGGGTGACTGTGGGCCTCTGAAGAGCAGAGCCCTGTCCTGGTGAGACACATTCAGGGAAGCCAGAGGACAGAAAAGTGTTTAGGGAGATGGTGTGAACAGGGCCAAACTGAAACAGGAGCCAAGGTAGACAAATTAGGAATTGTGCTCCAGGGTCTGGAAAAAATCTTTTTATTTTATTTTATTTATTTGTTTGTTTTTTGCAGCACTGGAGATGGAACCCAGGGGCATTCTATCTCCTAGATATACCCCTAGCCCTATTTCTTAGTGTTTTTTTGGGGGGTTGTGTGTGTGTGTGGGGGGGTTGTTGTTGTTTTGCAGTACTGGGATGGAACCCAGGAGCATTGTGCCTTCGAGCTACACTCTCAGCCCTATTTTTTATTCTTTATTTTGAAACAGGGTCTCACTGAGTTTCAAAGGGCCTCACTAAGTCGCTGAGGCTGTTTGTGAACCAGGATCCTCTGGTTTCCGCCTCCTGAATGCTGGGATTACAAGCATGCGCCACCATGCCTGGCTGGGAAAAAACTTTTACAAGGTCAAGCACAGTAAGGTTATGACGACTGCCCTGGATATGTGCCCATCTAGAGATGGCAAAGGAAGACGAGACGGCAATCCACTCCCTGATGGTCACAGTCACGGATGCTGACACAGGTCAGAGGCTCAAGGGGCATTCAGAGAGGAAGCTCTTTAACAGCTGGATGGAGGCGTTCACAGCTGAAGTTCTAGGTCGGATGATCATGGAGGCAAAGTCTGCTAAGTTTCAACAGAACCCCTAACCCTGTGGTTCTCAGCCCAGGGCAACTCCCCCAACTGCACCCCAAGGAACATTCGTCAATGTCTGGAGACATTTGTGGTGGGAACAACCAGAGTGATACTGGCCTCAAGTGGATAGAAGCCAAAGTTTCTGTTCAGCATCTTACCATGCCCAACATCATGGAATGCTGGACTCCAAATGTGATCGGTGCTGAACTTGGGACAGCCTGTGGCCTAGGTAGGCACCCGCCTAGGAACAGCTCAGGTCTGCATACAGCAAAGTGTGGAGAAAACTCAGGCTATGGAGAAGCTTCTTCAGGGGACACTCATCAGAAGCACAGGGAACCTAACTCAACTCTGAAGGGGGGACACCTATTTTTTAAGTGAGTTACATCATTTTTATTACAATTATTTTGTTATTGTAGATGGGCTTGAAGAGATCCTTCGGCTAGTTGCCATGGAAACCACGAGCCACAGAAGCCAGTAGCCTGGGTCACATGGATTTAAAAGAAAGGAACTTTTGAAAATACCTCACTAAAGAATTTCTGGAATGAGAAGGACAGATTATTCAAGGTGCTTATGAATTCCATCTGAGAAACACATGCTAATCAAAAGCCATGACTAACGGCCGAGGGCAAGCAAATGAAGCCTCATTCCTTCTGTGTTTTGCTTGAGAAGCTCAAAGACCTTAGGACTAAAAGAAGCACCTCACAGCAGCTCAGGTCTCAGGTCCTCCTAGGCTGTTATTGCAAAGAGATAAAGAAACACATGTATTTTTCTTAGCTAAGCATGATTTTGTTCAGGCTCCTCTTGCTGACTTCTTCCCTCTGCTACACAGAACATCTGCTTATGTAAAAGTATAATTGACAAAGACCAAAAAGACTGTCTTGTCATTGAAATGGAATAAAGATTGCAGGCCTCACCCCAAAACCCAACTGGGCTCACATGTTCTTGCTCAGATAATTAACTCTCCAATTAAACTCAAATCTGGAAAACAGATTTGGATTGGAGCCAGAAACAAATGGACATGGTTTCATAGTCAGAGAACACTATATCCCAGGACAGTCAAATGTAGAAACTTTTTGGACCAAAATATTCACCAAACTCCAGAGTGATTCATTTTGCAATTTAGATAAATTTTAGAATAAAGATTTGTAAACTCATTTATTTTTAGGTAAGCCTCCTGCTTTCAGAAAGACACCATACCTAGTGACTATAAGAGAAGTCAAGCTCTTTGGTACAAATAATGGTGAATAAAATGAAAAGAATGTTTTTAAAACTCAAGACTCCAAGATGGGTTTAGGTATGCAACTGATATTTTGTATTAAAAATTAGTAATGAATCTTCACGGCAATAGCCGGAACAGAGATCTTTGTTACAAGTGAGAGTTCCAATCCCAGACTTGAGGAATCAATGTGTGGTAAGACTGAGCCCTGTTGTAGAGAAAATTCTAGTCCTCACATGCAGCACCAGGTAATAAAGTGAGATTAAGCCCTGGGAACAAATGTGAGCGAGACAGTACAGTTTCTATACTCACAGAGCAATACTAGAGTAGACAAGCATTATGCATGCTTTCACAGTGTGATCAGTATCTGAAAAGAGTTTAGAATCCATGGGTTGAAATACCAAGAGCGGTTGGTCTACTGGACATCCACAAACATGAGTTCTAATCCAGCTGTCAGCTAGGAACTGGACGAATGTTGATACAAAGCTCAGCAGCCGTCCACTCTGCAATTTAGAGTCCTTAGGGACAAATGGAAATAGTAGAACACATCCTGTCTACCATCATGAGGATGTTTCCAAAAGTCAAGAGTCATAAGTATTTAGTTTTGTAAACAGAGGTCATCTGACCCACCCCTCACTGTATAGATGAGGGGAATGAGACCCCAAGAGCTTGAATGCCTGCCCACAGGAAGTAGTACAGCCACACCCAGAACCTAGGTATTCTCCAATACAGGCCCCGCTGTTCATGCATGGAAAGGAAGATTGTTATATGAATGGGTCGACATGCCTTCTATACATTAGACCCACAATATTGTTTATCCCTGCTGCATCCCAAGACCAATTACCTAAAAACCCAATGGCATTAGCTGGGCATGGTGGCGCACGCTTGTAATCCCCACACTTGGGAGGCTGAGACAGCAGGACCGCACGAGTACAAAGCCAGCCTTAGCTACTTAGTGAGGCTTTCTTTCAGCAACTTAGTGAGACCCTGTTTCCAAATAAAATACAAAAAAGGTCTGAGAGTATAGCCCGGAGGTAGAAAGCCTCTGGGTTCCACCCCCAGTACTACCAAAAAAAAAAAAAAAAAAAAAAAAAAACCAATGGCAATGAATTCAAATTTTTACACATTCATTTATTTTTAAACCAGCCCAACAAGTAGATGTTTAGCCATTGGAGTCCAAGCGCTTCTCAGACTCCTTAAAATCTCTCCCAGCATCTGTTGCCCATGGATAAGAATCAGCCTTGAGTGAACCAGGCTCTAAGGGTTTGCGCTCTGAAGACTTCTCTTGCCACAAAGCCCTGTCTGAGCCTGCTGTGACTCCTCTTGTGGTCATATCTTTGTCCTTGGTCAGCCCCTCAACCTTCGAACCTCCTACAAAAGAAGCAAATGTACCTTGAAGAGATGTACCTGGACTACGTTTAAGGCCCCAGCTTGGGCAAATGTGGGGAGCAAATGTCACGGAGACATTTGTTTTCATCACATAAGCTAAGTGTGAGGACAAAGGGACCCCAAATGCCAGTTTTCTGATTCTCTGTGGATCTTAATATCACGCAGCATGGTGGCGCTGATATAATCACGGTCTTGGCTATGTGTGGAAACATCCCGATGACTTGCCTGATCCAGCGATACAGCTCTCTTATGCTTATTCACAGGCATCAAATAAGAAATTAAGAAGAAACTGATATGACAAATTGGTGCTTCTGGCAACAAAGCATAGGCTCCAAACCCTTCACATGTGGCTGGCACCATAATGGAACCCTGAGACTCCAGGATGAGGCAGAACTCACAGCGTGTGGCTGCTCTCCAAAGGCAAATGGCTTAAAGAACAAGGCAAGGAATTCCAGCTTAAAACTGAATGCTTTATTATTTTATTTATTTTTTGTGGTACTGGGGATTGAACCCGGGGGCATTATATCTCCAAGCTACAACCCCAACCTTATTTTTTATTCTTTATTTTGAAATAGGGTCTCACTGAATTGCAAAGGGCCTCAGTAAGTAGCTGAGGCTGTCCGTGAACCCGGATCCTCCTGTCTCAGCCTCCTGAATGCTGGGATTACAAGCGTGCGCCACCACGTCCAGCTTTGCTTTATTATTTCAAAAGCTCCCAAAACTCTGCCCCTCAGCATTGAAATGTGTGTTCTTTTATAAACAGTATAACCCCGTAGAACTCTTCAGTGGCCAGAACTATTTTGATAAGGAAGAATAAAACCCAACAGGTAACTAGTTAGAGCTATTTTTCACTCGCTCTTGCTGTGGGGGATGGAGAGGCCACTTTACATTTTAAAAATTACTGGCTTGATGTAATCAAAGAACACAGTACTTCAAGTATGCTTTCCTGGTTTAGACTTCTAAATAATCTTCCTAGAAGAAAAAGGAAAAAGATCTAAGCTCTAAACTCAATTTCCTTTTGTTTTGGAATCATATTTTGAGAAAAATTAACATGTTCTTTTCATGTACTTTTGCTAAAATTAATAACAATAGCTGACAAAAATTGATTAAATCTACTCTGGGCACTACACCATGTGATTTTAGTATATTGACAAAGATCTCCATGACAAAACCAATACGGTAGATATGGTGCTTATTAACATTTTACAGATATAGAAACTGAGGCACAGGATGCTTAAGTAGTTTGCTCCAAGATCAGGCATTTTCCAAATCAATTCTGCTTGACTCTAGAGCTGACTTCACAATACAGCAGACAGTAGCCACGTATGTCTAGCTACCAAACCCTCCAAATGTACCTCCTCAAAATTGAGATGTTGGGTATATACAGTACAAATTATATTTTAATGACTTGTATAAAGAATATAAAACACCTCATTAATAATGTCTACAAAGTCAATTACAATAAAAGCCAGGTGTGGCGGCGCATGCTTGTAATCCCAGTACTTGGGAAGCTGAGACAGGAGGATCGTGGTTCACGGACAGCCTCAGCTACTTTGTGAGGCCCTCTGCAATTTAGTGAGACCCTGTCTCAAAATAAAGGATAAAAATATAGGGCTGGGGGTGTAGCTAGATTGTAGAATGTCCTTGGGTTCATAGAATATCCTTGGGGCCATCCCCAGTTCTGCAAAAAAAAAAATATGTGTAATATTTTAGCTACACCAGATAAAATGAAATATAGTAAATTTAATTTCACCTGCTTTTTTTCTTTCCTTTTCTGAATGTGGATACTAGAGAACTTAAGTCCCTGTGCGATATCTGTCCTGTGCCTCACATTATACCTCTATTGGACCATGTGCCCTAAGAGTTTGAATTTCTTTCACCATTTTGCTTTCCCCATAAAGGAAAGAATGTCTACTAATCACACCTACGAGAAAGTATACTCTTTTATTGCATAAATGCCATTTGTATGTGAGGAAATGGAGGCATAAAAGAGTTAAGACCCAAAGTCAAACATTAACTGAGACAAGCCACAATGGAGCTGAGAATAAAAAAATCTGCTCCCCGGCTCCGGCTGGTTTGACCTGCTTCCCAACCCGCACTGAAGCTGTAGAGTTAAGTTTAATAACTCTCTGGGGTTTAATGTCTAATCACAGGCCAAACATGGCCTTTGCTTGTACTTTAGCTCTTGCTTTCTGCTCAGACAGAATGCAGTAGGGCTGGATGCCAGCTTGTGAGACTTTTTTTCCAGGAGTTATGGGTTGTTTTATAGGACTAACACTCCAATTATTTAATGATAATCATTGGGTTCCCTTATCAAGGACAATGGATAAAACACATGCTGATAAGCAAGTTCACAGAATGGCACACGGACTCTTTAAGGAAGGCTAAGGGGCTGTTCATAAACCATAATCAGGGCTCAAGGTGGGGGCTGGATTTGCATGTTTCCCTCTGGAAGGTCCCTAAGCAGGAAATATTTCCTGAATTATGAGCTATGCCACAGGTGTCACCTAACAGAGCAGGACGTGGCGATTAAAACCACTGACATTCTTGGTTCTTGCGATTTCTGCTGAGCTCCTAGTCCACTCCATTCCCTGTGCAATTCTGAGCACTGACGTCCGTGCTTATTTACTTAGTTCCCTGAAGCACAGGGCAGATTTTCCCTGTCACTGTGTCCACCTGTGAGAGGTCTATTTAAAGAGCTTTACAATGTCCCCAACATTTACATTTGTGCCTAACCCTCGGCTTGACCTTTCTGCATTCTCCCTCCCTGTTTTTCTCTCCACATCTTTCCGCTGCTGTAGTCCTCTAATTCTTTGTTCCTCGAAAACCTGTGGAGGAAGAGGCTGGGACCCTGAAGACCTGGCAGGGGAGGCGTTAGGACTGGCCCTCCACCCTGCAGCCCCTCCTTCATGAGGATTAAGTGTTCCTCCCGTGTGTCCCAACACTGGGCAGGTGGCCCAGGCCATTTAAGACCAGCTAATGACACCCAGAGAGCTACGTTGGAGAGAACAGAGGCCCTGCTCTCCGTGCACAGGACTGTGTGTGCTCACACAATCTCTGTCTAAATATAAACCCAACTACCACCTTGCAGTTTCTCATCAATGAGCCTTATCTTTCTTGATTCATTGTGTTTGATGTTCCTAGTGAACAGCATTGCGTGTGGCCATGTGGAGGACTTCCTGGCGAGCTGGGGGCTCGGCTTCTCCTCTCTGTTCTGCTGCTGACGCACTCTGTGGCTTTGGACGTGTCGTCAAACCTCTCTGGGCCATTTCTTCAGTGAAGTGTAAGGTTGGGTTAAATGATACCCAGGAGCTTTTGCTATTCTGCACATCTATGACTCCTGATCTTCCAGATCTTCCTTGGTAATTAGTTTTTATTTCTCGAAATTATTTATTTCCTGTGATCTGACTCCGTGGAGTTCACCTATTAGAGATCTGGGATTGCCCCATGAAAAGCAAACCAACAGCATCTCCTTATAAAGTGACTAATAGAACTCCATCCCAGACTCCAGGACAATGCCACATTACATGATAGATGCACAGAAATTAAAACATTTTAAAGATCCAGGTATGGTGGCACACTTTAATTCCAGTACTAAGGAGGCTAAAACGGAAGGATGGAAACTTCAAAGATGTCCTCAACAACATAGTGAGACTTTTAGTAAACTAATAAGACCCTGTTTCAAAACAAAAATGAAGAAGGCCTGGGAGTGTAGCTTGTAGGTAGAATGCTCCTGAGTTCAATCCCCAGTGACCTCTCCCTATACCCACACACAGACATTTTAAAAAAACAAGACTTCAAGGGGGAAAAAAAATCAATGCACAATTTGCTAGTTTGCAGGAACCAGAGTGTAACAGACTTACATTTCTTTATATAAGAATCTCAAGAATTTTTGTTTGTTTTCTGAGTTCTTGACTGAAAGGAATTTCTCCTTCCATCCTACAGGGTACTTCTGGAGTTACTGTGGGGTCTTCCAAATGTATCTCCTTGTTTCAGTCCCCCACACACACACTTTACTCCATTTTACACAGGACGCTAGGTAAATATCACTGCTGTGACTCTTACCAGTCTGTCAGCCCAAGCACATGATTCCCAAAGCAGGCCCCTCTTCTCCCTCTCTATCCCCAGTGCCCAGCACGTGCTAAACTCTGAAGAAATTCATATTCATTCTCTCTCTCTCACTCCCCCACCTTCTTCCTCCCTTCAAGATGAAGTTGTCATTTTCCCCTCAACCGCAGGCCCTTGGTATACCTCTGGTGGGTGGATTCGTCCTTAACTGTGCATACTCCTGCCCATTTATCCTAATTAGGTCCTTGCAGCAGGTCTGAGAATGCCAACTGAACTCTTCCTACAGCACACCCCATCCGATTCCGCTCTGGTCCAGTGGCCTCTTCTTGCTATTCTATTTACCCAATAGCATCTGACATCTGAATACAGAGAGAGGAAGGCTGCTCAGAGGCCACAGCCCAGCACAGGTGACCACTCGACCTGGGTCCGTGATTCAAATATGACCGAGGGCAGGTTCACGCAAGCCTGCCTTCTTTATTTATTGCCTTTTTAATTATTTCTGATGTATTTGAGCTCTGTTAGGAGAACTGATAAAAGAAACAGTGCAAATAATGCTCAATCCATATATATGAATTCCATATATCACTAGCAAGCTCACTAACATGTAGGGGGGAGAGGGAGCAGAGTGGATCTGGAGGGAATCACACCAAGTGCTGTGTGCAGATATGTTTACGCCACTTTGAACTTCACCACGATGTATAATTACAATGTATTAGCCGGGCGTGGTGGCCCACACTTGTAATCCCAGCATTCGTGAGGCTGAGACCGGAGGATCGCGGTTCGCGGACAGCCTCAGCTACTTAGTGAGGCCCTCTGCAACTCAGTGAGACCCAGTTTCAAAATAAAGACTAAAAAATAGAGCAGGGAGTGTAGCTCGGAGGTTGAACGCCCCTGGGTCCCATCCCCAGACCCGCACACACACCAAAAAAAAACAATGTATTATTATACAAAATATGATAATATTTTGTGTGTGTGTGTGTGGTACTGGGATTCCTGGAAGCCCTTCTACCTCCAGACTATACTCCCAGACCTATTTTTTATATTTTTATTTAGAAACAGGGTCTCTTAAGCCAGCACGGCTGGCTTCGCACCTGCGCGATCCTCCTGTCTCCACCTCCCAAGCGTGGGGATTACAAACGTGCACCACCACGTCCGGCGATAATAATTTTAAAACATTTGCTTTGAAGCTAGGCACAGTGGCCATGCTTGTAATCCCAATAACTCAGGAGGTTGCAGCAGGAGGATTGCAGGTTTGAGGCCAGCCTGGGCAACTTAGGGATTGAGGTCAGTAGTAGAGTCTCCATGGGTTCACTTCCCAATACCACAGGAAAAAAAAATCTACAAGAAACTTGCTTTGAAAATATAAAGACTATCCAAGGCAGCAATTATAAGTGGAACTCACTCTTAAGTCTAAAATGTTCCACCCGAGATGGAATTTCCTGTTAAGTTTCCTCCCTGAATATTTTTCCTTACAGTTGCATGATTTCCAATTGATTTAATATTTAGTTGTGGTTCCCAGCAGTCCTAAGACAATAGACAATTTACCAGAAAAAGTTACATGACTAAAGGAATCCTCACATGAAGGGAATTATGGCAGTGGGACAGATGTGATTTTGAAGGTGACCTGGACCCCCAGATGAAAGACCGCTCAAGCCTGACTTGCTGGAGGGCAAGACGGTGAGAAGATTAATATTAATATTAGAATTACCATATGATCTCCTGGTATCTCACTACTGAATGGATAGATATATTCATTCCATATGTATGTATGGAATATATACATATATTCAAAGGAAATAAAATCTGTGTCAAAGAGACATTTACAATCTATACTTAAAACTTTACTAACCTTTGAAATAAGGCATGATTTCCCCAATTACTTCCTCCTACAATATCTGGTCTCATGGAAGTTGAGAGTAGAGGGTGGTTTCCAGAGGATAGGGAGAGTGGGAGAGAAGGAGGAATGGAGAAAAGTTGGTCAACAGGTATCAGCTGTAAACAGGAGAAATAAGTTCTGGTGTTCTATTGTGCAATACAGTGACTATAGATAAGGCTAATAATATATTTAAAAGCTAGAATAGGATTTTGAATGTTTCCAGCACAATGGTCAGCATTGGAGGAAATAGATAAGTTTACCCTATTTTGAGCATTACACAATGTGTATATATACCAAAACATCACATGGTACTCCACAAATAATGCATATCTGAATGTGTCAAAAAATATATATAAATAGAAATTTCTAAAAAAGAAAAAGGGAGACATATGCCAAAGAATTTAGGGCTAAAGGGCCATGATGCCTGTAACTAATTCTTAAATAGTTCAGCAAAAATAAATAATTTTTTTGTGTGTGTTCTTTATCAGCAAGCTATCCTTAATCCACCTCAATGGACTATGTGCTCCAAATAACAGCATCAGATTTCTATACAATCCCTGATGTAAAGCAACTTTCTTTGCCCCTTTCAAACTGATACAAACCTTAGCTCAACCTTCACAGAAATCTTAGAACCCACCTGAGTACACTGGCATGCACCTGTAATCTCAGTGCTTGGCAAGCTGAGATAGGATGATTGTAGGTTCAAGGACAGCCTCAGCAACATAGCGAGACTCATCAACCTAGCAAGACCTTGTTTCAAAATAAAAAATAAAAAGGGCTGGGGTATGCTCGAAGGTAGAGTGACCCTGGGTTCAGTCCAAAAAAAAATAAAAATAAAAAGATTAGTCATCCCAGTGTTCCTCGCATCTGGGTGTGGCCACAAAGATCTGATCAATGAAGCCGGGAATGGTGATGCACACTTGTAATCCCAGCATTCAAGAGGCTAAGACCAGAGGATCACAGTTTGTGGACAGTCTCAGCTTCTTAGTGAGTCTCTCTGTGACTTAGTAAGACCCTGTTTAAAAATAAAGAATTAAAAATAGGGCAGGGGATGTAGCTCAGAGGTCAAATGCCCATAGGTTCCATCCCCAGACCCGCAAAAAAAAAAAAAAAAAAAAAAGATCTGGCCAATGAGATGCAGATGTATGCAGAATAAACGTATGGGATTTCTAAGAAGACTACTTAATGAGACCTGACTTAAACGTGTGATTTTAGCTCACCCAGATCACCACTACTTTCTTCTTCCTTAATTCTGAAATGTATATGTGACGTCTAGCACCCTTACAGCTATATTAGACCAGATGGTTACACTGAGGATTGAGGATGGAAGCCATAATAAGATGGCAGAACACACCAAACACACACACACACACACACACACACACACACACACACACACACCCTGTGTCCCTGATGAATACGGAGCTACAGTACCAGCCCGGATAGTCAACTTCTCCGCATCACTTTTATTAAAGAACATTATCTCATATGCTCAAGCTACAAACAGAAAACCCACCTGATCAGCGCTTATGCTGGAAAAATGAGAGACTGCTATGATAAAACAGAGAAAAGAGACAAAATTTCATTGGCTCAGAGGATGGACGTGACCACGGAAATTTTTCTGAGGACCTGATATTTATCTGAGATCTAAAAGAGGAATAAGTGTCTGCCAATGGTATGTGTTCATCAAATACTAAAAAAGGAGGGATGCTATGAAATGTGTGCGTGAGTAACTTCCTGATGTCTGACAGAATGACAGAGAATGGTATGCCCTTCCTAAGCTTCAAAACATGTTAGTGAAATGAATAAGGGCTGTGGGTAATTAGTAGCCACATGGGAAAGCAGAGGTGCCTGCCTGTAACACCAGCACTTGGGAGGCAGAGACTGAAGGATCACGGACTGGAGGCCAGTATGCAGTAATTTAGAAATGCCCTGTTTGAAAAATCAAAAATAAAAAGAACTTGGTAGAATGACTCTGGGTTCAACCCCCAATACCAATCTAATTTAAAGCCCCATCATTCAGGGGCCAAATGATAATATATAAAATAGCTTCCTACGGAACTGTGCTTGTTGATAATATATAAATGATAATACATAAAATTATCATTTATATATTATATTTTATATATTATATAATATATTTTATGTAATATAATATAATATATAATTATTTAATAATAATTTAATAATATATTATATAATTATATATTATATAATTTATAAATAATATATAAAATATATTTAAATAATAGATTTTATATATTATATTATGATAATATATAAAATAGCTTCCTACGGAACTGTGCTTGTTTGTTTGTTACTGGGGGTTGAACTCAGGAGTGTTCTAGCTTCCAGCTATACCTCTAGTCATTTTTATTTTTTGTTATGAAACAGAGTCTCGATAGGAGTCTTGCCACATTGCTGAGGCTGTCCTCCAACCTGCAGCCTCTTGTCTCAGCCTCCCAAATGCCAAGATTATAGCCATGCTCCGCAGGTTGTGCACATTTTAATTACAGGAGGATGAGGCTAGGGTTTGGTACCCTAGGTTCTACTTAAATACACAGTAAAGGAGGAGCACCAGAGTGCTGCAGGCCAAAATTCGAACCCAGGAGAGAAAGAATATAAAGATATACTCAAGCTTCCTTGAGAGGAACCTTTTGTAGCGGGTCACACCCCAAGCCATAGGATATGGGAGAACTTGGGTAATGTTCATTGAATTTACTTTTTGTTTTGTTTTGTTTTAGTTTTTATTTATTTATTTATTTATTTATTTATTTATTTATTTATTGCAGGTTTGGGGATGGAACCCAGGGGCATTTGACTTCCAAGATACACCCCCTGCCCTATTTTTTTTTAATTCTTTATTTTGAAACCAGGTCTCACCGAGTAGCTAAGGCTGTCCGCGAACTGCGATCCTCTGGTCTCATCCTCCTGAATGCTGGGATTACAAGCATACGCCACCACACCTGGCAAATTTTTATTTTTATTTTATTTTTTATTTTTAAAGAAGAAAACAAAGATTTCTAAGGTCTAACAGAACTGTAGTATTACTTTCTTCATCTTGGTTGCCTAGGGTCTTGCCAGAGGAAGGGCTTCCTGGGCGAGGTACCCACAAATTGTCTCCTCAAAATTTTATTTCATCTTTTGTCTTTCCAATACAGTTTAGAACTTGTGACACAGTATTGTTTGAAAGTCTATCAGGCTTAATGTTAGGAGGATACATCCATGACATTCTGGTGAGTGAAAAATAACATACCTGACATTCTAATTTTGTTTAAAGCATGTGTATAGATATGATATCTATATCTATATATATATAGATATATAGATATGTATAGATATATATATATATATGTATGGTATTAGGAGAAAACACAGAAAATGTTAAGAGCATAAAGCTCATACATGATTTTTAAATTTTGTTTCCACATACATTTTTGTATCTTCTAATTTTTCTAAAATATGGATTGCTTTTATTATCCTAAAAACAAAGCTAAATTGAAGCAAAATGCCATGTAAGCCTCTTGCCAGGGAGACCAAAGTATAAATCCTATTTCCCAGTCCTTTGGCATATGATCCTATCTCGTAATGAATTAAAACCAAATGATGCAGAAAGGAAGATGGGGATGTGAGTTCATGGGATTCTGGAACACTGGTACCAAAGGCTGAGTGCGGCCATGGAGGCGGGCAGCTTCTGTAGGACTGAGGTGGAGCAGGCCACCATTTTACTGAGCCACCTACTCCTCCTCTGTGGGGCACACAGGGTGCTCTTCCAGGGCTTTTTGCTAGACAGGTTTCTTTATCGAGATCTGGGTGCCTCTGGAGATGTGAACATGGGATGAAGAGGCGGAGACCCTGGGCAGGGCTGGCTGGGCCTGTGAGGTGTCCGGTATGAAGCTAAGATTGAAGTCACAGCCCACATTTGCCCAGCACAGCCTGTTCTTTTTGACAGGTGGGCGTGGAGGACAGAATGTCCACTGCCATGGAGAACACAGCAAGCTGCGCTGGCCAGATGCCCCACAGCCATCTCCATCTGGAGCACAACACCCTGACTAAAGGCAGGCTTTCCAGAAGGTTCCCCACCCCAGCTCCAGGTATTATGGTATGATGAAAAGAGCATACTTAGCCGGGCGTGGTGGCACATGCTTGTAATCCCAGCATTCAGGAGGCTGAGACCATTTGCAGACAGCCTCAGCTACTTAGTAAGGCCCTCTGCAACTCAGTGAGACCCTGTTTCAAAATAAAGAATAAAAAATTGGGCAGGGGGTGTAGCTCAGAGGTCAAATGCCTCTGGATTCCATCCACAAACTTGCAAAAATAAATAAAATAAGAGCATACTTAAGTTAGATTACTAATTTTGAATCAGTAATGTTCTACCTTTGTGACCTTGCCAACCACCTCACTTCCCAAACCCAGGTCCTTGTTTGTAAAAATGATAATCATATATTAACAAGTTCATTGAGTTGTTGTGAATATAAAATGAGAATGGGCATATTCAAGATGCCTCATAGATGGGCAAGGTGGGGCAAATCTGTAATTCCAGTGCTTAGAAGGCTGAAACAGTAGGATGGCAGGATTGAGGCCAGCCTTAGCAACTTAAAGATGCTTCATAATTGAACCATAGTAAACAAAAGCCTTGTTATTCTCATAAGGAGACAGGAGCCTATCCTTCTTTGCCCCTTTTTTCCATCAAGGCAGTGCCCAATTAGACAATAGTCAAGGTCATAAACCACCTGGACATTTGATATCTTACCTGTTCCCCTCTCCAACATGTGCCATCTTCAGGCAGCCACTATCATGGTCCACACTGATTATGTTGGTGGCTAACAGTTGTAGAAGAGGCCAAAATGGAAGTCTGGGTTGAAACGCTGAGACAATAGACACCAAATTGATTGAACTGTGAGACCAGCTATCGTGGGGCCTCCACAAAGGGCAGGTGGCCCAGAACTGTAGGGACACTTTGATGCCTCACTGCAGTGAGGGTGTGAGAGGGCACGGGAAGAGGGTTTTGAAGAATCACTTGTTTGTTAAGTCCCAGCCTCCTTAAAGAAAATGAACAGGGTTTGGGTCCTCCTTTATCTTGATTTAAGAGATCGGGGCTTTTTAGTGATCACTTGGAGATTAGAGTGAATCCATCACATTTGGGGGATAGAGACAGGACAGACTGGTGTGTATCTCCAGATGAGAAATCTAAAGGAGGAGGAGAGCCTGGCTAGGGGCTGAGGTAGTTCCTTCCCACGTTGGGAAAGGCCTGTCTTCCCAGAGTTGGTGGGGACAGAAAATGCCTGGAAATCCCCAGGGATGGGCAAGAGGAGGCTTGGTGTAGACCTGAGCTGCTGCCACCCCCCCCCCAAGGGCTCAGGTCGAGTGCTGGACCACCAGGCTTTGGGAAGGGTAGATAAGAATTACTGCACCAGCTCAATAAAAGAGAGGAAAGAATTCCTCGGCACCCATGGGTGAGGGAAGAGATTTCTGAGGAGCCTACATCAGCACCTAAGAGAACAAGTCAACCCTGGCATCTATCTATCAGCCTGGAGAAACTTGATGCTGAGGGCAGATGTGTGGTGAGAACTTTCTTTTTTTTTTTTTTTTTTTTTGGTAGTGGTACTGGGGATGGAACCCAGGGGTTCTTCTACCTCCAGGCTACACTTCCAGACCTATTTTATACTTTATTTGGAAACAGGGTCTCACTAAGTTGCTGAGAGCCTCACTAAGTAGCTGAGGCTGGCTTCGAACCTGTGCGATCCTCCTGTCTCAGCTTCCCAAGTGCTGGGATTAGGGATTAAAAACGTGCGCCACCACGCCTGGCTATGGTGAGAACTTCCCTGCACCCCTTATCTCTTCCCCCACACTCCAGTCACAATGAGGTTAGAAGAAACAATTGCTGGTGAGTGCATTAGCAAGTGAGCAAGAAGGAGGAAGAATATTGCCCTGCCCCTCCCTGTCCCATACATGCTGGGTTTTTTACTGTGTCCAGACCCACAAAGCAGAGAGGGAGGCTTGAAGTGTTGACTGGTGTCAGAGTGGACAATCTGATTTCTGAATGTGAAACTGACTATGTAACTTTACACTGCCTGTGTAGTGGGGTCCTGCAATGTTATGTCACCTCAGCACCCATTCTGAACATAGGTTTGACTGTGTCATGCCAGAAGCAGGGCTCAGTCACCCTCACAGTCCCAGTTCCCCACCTCCTCCCATTTCTCACTGTGGCCAATCCAGATATCTCCCTTGAGCAGCCACCTCCGGGTGACCACTCCCTATGGGGTAGCTAGATACAGCCTACTTGACTTGACCCACTGACCCCCATGCACTGTGTGGACTGTGCAGACAGGCTGCAGTGACAACCTCTCAGTCACAGTGAGGCCCACAGAATTATATCTGCTCACTCTAAACCAACCTGCCACAACTCCCCATGGGGAACTTGCACAGGTAATTCCCTAGTAAAGCTCAATAGTTTTGCCCCCTGGCCTCTCTCTGTCAGTGTCCCACATTCTGAAAGGCTTCCTCTCATCTTGCTAGCCCTGCCACCTATTCTTTCTAGAATGTGTACGTGATACACTGCCTCTGTGATTTCATGTGTTTGTGCTGGGGCCTGCTCTCTGTTTCTCCCGACTGACACACTCAACCCTACCTCTCCTATGGAGTAGCCATCTTGGTACACATAAGCTAGACAAAGATCAGATGAGCCACAAAGGTGTCTATCAGTGTAAATAGTCTTCTGTGAGTGGGACATCTGGCCATGGGCTAGATGCTTGGACATTAAACCATCCACCAGAATATAGAAGTTTCCAATGAAAGGCATTGTTAGGGTTTGGATCTGGAATGCCTCCCAAAAACTCTTGTGTTAGGTATACAGCAGTGTTCAGAGATGAAATAATTAGGTCCTGAGTGCTCTGATCTTATCTGTGAATTTATCTATTTGATGGATTCACCATTTGAGTGGACTTACAGGGAGGTGGTGGAAACCATAGGCAGGTGGAGAGCAGCTGAGGAAGTAGGTCACTAGGGGCTTGGCCTCGGGGACAGTATCTTGTCCCTGACTCCTCTTTCTCTCTTTTTCTTTCTCTCTTTCTCTTTCTCTCTCTCTCTCTCTCTCTCTCTCTCTCTCTCTCTCTCTCTCTCTCTCTCTCCTTCCTTCTTGGCTGCCATGAGCGGAGCAGCTTTCCCTCACCACTGCTTTCCCCTATGATTTCTGCCTTACTTCAGTCCCAGAGCAATGGAGCCAGTAGACCATGAACCGAACCTCTGAAACTATGAACCAAGATAAAGCTGTCCTCCTCTACAGTGTTCTTGTCAGGTATTTTTGTCAGGGTGATGTAAAGCTGATTGACAGGTATACTGTAAACATCCATGACTATCTTACCCTAGAACCCTGACAGGGTAGGGCTAGAGCTTAGCAGGCTCTCCAGAGACAGACCTCCCACCAGGGTAAAATCCAACATCTAAATGACCAGGAAAATCCTGAGACTTCTTATCCAAACACATGAGATAGTGAAAGAAAAGAAAAAAAAAAAAAACAAGCTCTTTGTGATCATACCTGGGGAATTTGCTCGTCTTCAGTGTGCTGGTCACATACTTACTGAGTGAGCACTGTAAGCAAGCCCTGCTCCAAAAACTTTACTTTCATTAATCCTCTGAACTTTTACAACAACCATATGATGTAGCATTTCTCTGGGACTGATGAGAAAATCAAGGCACTGGGAAATGAAGTACTTGTGTACTTGTCCAGAATTCACATAAGTAGGAAGCAGCCGAGGTTGAGTTCAAAGCTGGGTCTGCTTGTCATCCCAGTACTTGGGAGGCTGTGACAGGAGGATCGCAGGTTCACAGCCAGCCTCAGCAATACAAGCCCCTCTGCAATGTAGTAAGACCCTGTTTCAAAAAAACAAAAGCAATATAATAAAATATGGCTAGAGGTATAGCTCAGAGGCAGAATGCCCGTGGGTTTTATCCCAGTATAAATAAATAAATAAGTAAGTAAGTAAGTAAGTAAGTATAAATAAATAAATAAAATCTGGGATTGTCCTTCAAACCTCCACTGGGTCTTTCCTTCCTGGACCAGCTTGCGTCTCTCCAGAACCAATCTGTAACTTAACTCCTCTTTCCATGGTGAATTTTGATTTGTGCTGAAACAAGGGTTTGATCTCATTCTGGTGAAACAGGACAGAACCTCAGAACATCAAAGTGTCCTAGCTTGTGCCCTTCCCCTCTGCACCGCAGAAAGCCGGGCTCTGCTGTTCTTCCTTGGCCCCGGCCTTGAGGGTCCCCTAGGTGTTCAAGAGCAAAGCACAAGAGAAATAAAGGCTGGTGCTGGGGAGGAATTTTTTAGGAAGCTTGGGATCAGGAAAGGACAACTGTGAGGAGTAAAGAAAGTGGAGAAGAGAAAAGAGGGGTATTTGTGTGTGTGTGTGTGTGTGTGTGTGTGTGTGTGTGTGTGTGTGTGGCACTGGGGTTCCTGGAAGCCCTTCTACCTCTGGGCTACACTCCCAGACCTATTTTTACGTTTTTATTTGGAAACAGGGTCTCCTAAGCCAGCGTGCGTGGCTGGCTTCGAACCTGCGCGATCCTCCTGTCTCTGCCTCCCAAGCGCGGGGATTACAAGCGTGCGCCACCATGCCCGGCGAGAAGAGGGGTATTTTAATGGATGGGCCAGAATTTCACATTGGGGTGTTCGAGCATCACGCATAAGTATTGGCTTGAAATTACGGTTGTGGTGGCTGGATTGTGGCGTGGGTTGTTCATTGTTTCTTTCCAACTGTCTCTGAGGCTGAAATGTATCTTAGCTTTCCTACCCCCACTTGATCTATATTCCCAGAACTCAGTATCTGATGCTTCACAAGTGTTTGGTAAATGGTTGTTAAAATGAATTTGAAGGAAATTGCTAAATTCCTTATAACTCACAATCCAGCAGCTTGCTTCATGCCTTGTGAAATAGACCCAGCAATTAGGATGGAGGGGCAGCCTGCTGGTAGGTTGACCCCTACTAGAAACCTAAGAATTAATTGGTGTGTGGCTCCTGGTTGGAATAGGACACACTGACAAGGGCCTGGGTCAGTCCTCAGAATCTCAAAGCTTGGGCAAAGTGGGTAAGTGTGACGTATGTATCCCTGCCCCCGGCCTACAGTTCAAACTGCTCCCAGGGAGTAAGTGAGGCAAGGATGAGAGGTTTGACCTCCCACAGTCCTGGCTTTGCCTATCACATCTGTGTGGTTAGAGTGCGCCCTTCTAGCCCTTTGGGGTTAACTTACATTTACCTTTTTTCTACTTTGGGGTGACCTTTGACAATACCTTCTTTGAAATGGTCTGTCCAAGGGATTTCAAGAAATCCACATCTTGTGCCAGGTGTTTTATAAAAGGGCTCTTCTTTTCCACATGTGCAGCCCAGCTGGGTAGATGTATTTTATTTGAGAAGCCAGCTTTGAAATATCTAGACAAAACATAATCAATTCAAGACCAGTGCTCGTTTTTCTCCTGCTTCCTTGGGTCTTTTATCTATTTTGAGTTAATATTTGTATATGGGATTAGGTAAGGGTCCAATTTTTTTCTTTTCCATGTAATTATTATTTTTCAACAATATTTAGTTAAAAGATTATTATTTCCACCACCAAATGTTCATGGAAACCTTGTCAAAAATAACTTGACAATATAGGGAAGAATTTAGCTCTAGGCTTTTATTTAACTCCAATGGTTTATATATCTGCCTTTAGAATAGTACTACACTGTTTCAATTATTGTAGCTTTATATGGTTTGAAATCAGAAAATATATATCTTCTAGCTTTGTTCTTTTTCAAGATCGTTGTGGGTATCTAGAGTCCATATTCCATATTAGAATAGATTTTTTTTGAAAAATAAATATATAAATATATGATAGTTTCACCTAAAAAAATAGAAAAAAAATATTCTCTGGTAAGAAAGAAAGTAAAAAGTAATACTGAAATGTTATCTTTAAGTCATCAAAAGATTGGTATCAGACAAATGAAACTGTTATGTGAGATTATCATTTTTAATTTTGGACATATTGCTATAATACTAGATGTCAACCACTAAGCCAAGCATGGGAGGGAGGGATGGGGAGAGAATGGGGTGGGGATCGGGTGGGGGCTGACTGGGCGAAGTGTGCATGTATGTCTACAAAAGTTTGTATCCCACTATGATGTATGAATACAGTGCACCAATAAAAAATAAAAAAATAAAGGAAGAGAAAAGAACAAATGTGTGTGTGTTAGCCAGGAATTCAATAAAGATCAGAATTTGCATCTTCTGCCACCTTCAGTGTTGTGGGTCTTCAGCCCATCCTTGAAGATAACTCCGAAAAGTTTTGATCCATACAAATGTCATCACCTTCAAAATAACTCAACCTTCCACATTGCCAATGCTAAGGATTAAATGCCTAAAAGTAGAAAAGCCAAGTGAGTAAGATGAGCTAGAGACAAGGAAATAAAACCTCAGGCTCCCTGCCACTTAGGAACATTTTCTTCTCTCCTGCACATTTTCAAGAATTCCAGGACAGTAACCTTATGATTACACAAGGTGAGGGGATCTCTGCAAATGCAAATGACAGAAAAATATAGTTGCAAACAAGCACTTTGCTGACTTTTGTCAAAATAGTTTAAAATATTTCATGCAGATAATAAGATATAGGACTTTGCTTTTCCATTGGTGTAATTTCAATGGGAAGTTTATGTCTACTTTTTCACTTATGGTGGTTCTTCTAAGCATAGCCTGGTACCTTCTGAGGCAAAGATTAATAGGTACCTTCTAAGAAAGATGTTGATAAATCACAGCAGCTATTCCATGCCTGGGAGAATTCGAGGCCAACTTAAGAGAAATCATTATCCCCAGAAAATTATACTCAGGGTCTCTTCTCAGTTATATAAGTCAGACATAAATTATGCTAGATGGCATCTCCTGCCCAGAAGGAAGGAGACAGTGGGACCATCAATGGCCAGGCAAATACAAGACCCCAAGTGATAAATATCATTGGGTGCTAGTCAGCTTTCTATCACTGGAACAAAAGAACTGAGAAAGTGAACTTTTAAGAAGGAAAAGTTTCCTTTGGCTCCTGGTTTCGGTCCATGGTCTCTTGGCCCTACTGCCCTTGGGCCTGTGGCAGCACAGGATGTCCTGCCAGACACACACAGTGGAGGATGCTGCTTACCTCATGCAGCCGGGAAGCAAAGAGAAGAGAGAGGATGAGACCAGGATCCCAAAATCTGCTTCAGGGGCATACCTCTATGACCTCAGTTCTTCCAACTAGCCCCTGCCTCTTCAAGGTCCCCCCACCTCCCAGCAGTACCACAGGTCAGCCACCAAGCCTTTAAACACACGGACCTTTGCAGGACACTTCCCAACCATAGCACCTTGGTTTGCCCAGCAGTTCTCCAGGGAAAAATGAACCGACTTTCAGGTTTCAAAAATGGCATGCAATCTGGCAAGATGACACATGCTTCAAAATGGTGCTCAGCAAAAAAGCCAAGGAAGTCTGGGTGAGGACCTGTGCTTAGTGCCATGACAGAATAGCACGCAGGGTCTGGCTGGCATTGGCACAGCATGCATCTGGGGACAGTGGGTGTACACCGAAGAACTCAGGCAGCCCACACAGCACTCTGTGGCCAAGCTGGATGCTGAACAAGTAATGGTCTGTCATCCCTTACATACCCACTGAGCTTGGGCAGGATCTGGACCAGAATGGGAGCCATCCCAGTGAAGAGTCAAAACATGCAAGACTCAGCCCCAGCAGCAGCATGGCGTGGCAGCATGAGCAACTACCGGGGTGGCCTGCTCAGGCTCCTTCCTGCTCAGCTGGCAGAAGCGACTCAATCCCTTTGACTCAATAGAGCATCTGTTGCAGCAGCTTATCCCTGTTATATTCATCTCCAGCTCTCCCCCAGTTGCTCTGTGTGTGTGCATGGGAATGGCTTTTAGCTATATTGATTTATGGGTTACATGTGCCTCTGAATTACTGGCTTCTCAGTAAGAGCCAGGGCTACCCTCAGTTGGCCCCATTTTTAGAGAGGGCCTTATAGAAGTCTCTCAGGAGCAGCCATAGCAACAAAACACACACTACTAGAAAAGTACAGCTCCTCCTCTGACTGGGTAACAAAGGACCCAATGTCCCCAGGGATCGACTGACAGCTAGAACAACATCAAACCCCCCCTCTTCAGCCCCATGAGCACCCACTCTGCCCAGGCTGGTAAGAAACTATGACCCCCTAACTCGGCGCCCTGCCTGGGGCTCTCCTCTTTCCTTCCTCTGGTTCTCAGGACAGTGAGCACTATCGCAGCTTTCTTGTTTCTCGTTCTAATCCTGGGAATCTGAATCCGTATGCCCTGTGCAGAGAGAGCGAGGCTGCTCCTGGGTTCACCCCGGGACAGCATGGTTTCACTCCGGTGTCAGTCGGACAAGAAAAAAGACAATGTCACATTCCCTTCTTCTCCTAAGTAGAAGAAAGTGCCTGAAAAGAGACCAAGTGGGCTGGGCTAACCTTTAACGTACGAGCACTTTATTCTCACACATCTTAGTCATACAGGGAGGCCACTTAGAAGTGAGCTGTACATGGGGAGAAAAAAAGGGATCTGTGGAAATTAAACAGAAATGTATTGAAAATACGACGGCCTCCCAGTCCCGGGTCAGAGACCCACAGCACACTCCATTTCAGTGTATCTTGCCCTTAACTCAAACACACAAAGCACCCGTAGGTGCCAGGTGGGCCTTGGCTGACTCAGAAGGAATATGAGATTACTCAGAACTTCCCATGATCTTAGCCTGGATTAAACAGAAAGTAGCATCAGAGGCAGAGGGCTCAGACGCTTTCACTAGGTTAGGCGTTGTGCTCTCTGACACAGCAGAGAGAGAGGGAGGGGAAGGGGTCAGGGAAGGAAGCAGAATGTATTCAAGGAGGCCAGTTACTGAGCTGCATCTACTACTATGTGCAAATGATGTACCTCCTTGGGCACTCATGCAAAGCATATTTATTTAGTACTCATTAAACCCAGACACTGTGGAAAAGGCTGCAGCGATGGCTCCTGTCCTCACAGAGAAATCCTGGGAATGGGAATGACATCTAAAGTTGACCCATGGGCATGTGGGGAAGGGAAGAATTTGCACCATTGCCTCCTAACTCCATTGGTCACAGGCCCAGCACACACACACACACACTCACACACACTCTCACACACTCACACACACACACACACACACACACACACACAGTTTGCACTTGCATGGGCACTAGGCACATCTCCAACAGGCCACAGCAGGAATTTCCTAGGGAGGTAAGAGGTGACCAGTGTGCACACAGGCATAACACCGCCCTACCTTGCAGAGTCAGCTGGAACCCATGAACCACCGCAGCTAGGACAGAAGATGAGTGAGGCCGAGAGGGTATGAAACGCCACCCATGGGGAGAGTTAGAAGGTCAGGATGGAAGCAACTGTCTGCAACTCCACTGGGGGACAGGGAGAGCTCTGTGTCTCCGTGGCAGCCTACATGATGTGAAAGATTCAACTCTCCCAGAGAGACTGGGGTGACAACAAGTACATACTAAGTCTAGGCAGAAAAAGGAATTTCACGGTCCTCCGTGGTCTGCCATAAGCATGCTTTGCTCGGATTCATAATGCACACCCTCCACTATTTGGGAACCTAGCAAATTTGGGAACCTCCACTATTTGGGAACCCCTTCTCCTAGGGAGAGTCGCCAAGATATCCATATTTGCAGGCAGCCTGTGTCCCAGATCTGCCACCTGCTGGCTTTGTGACCTACTGCAAGAGTCCTGAGCGCCAGCCTTAATGTCTTCACCTGTGAAATGGGAAAGTGCAATGAAATATGAGCGTACTCAATGTAATGTCCAGCCTGGTGTCCGAGACCCAGTAAATTCTCAATAAATAGAAGCTATTCTGAGGACTGTGCTGCCAGGAGTATCTGTTTCTCGGGGTGAAATTAGAATGGTATGACACTAAGAAGGCTCTAGATCCTTAACTACTAGATCCATTGACTACTTCTATTTTAACGCTTCTGTGTGTGAGCAAACAGAAAACCTGGCAATGGCTACAAGGCTAGAAACTATAACAAAAAAATCAGGTAGTAAAATTAGAGCCACATGCCAGGCGTGGTGACACACACTTGTAATCCCAGCGCTTGGGAGACGGAGACAGGAGGATCGCGCAGGTTCGAAGCCAGCTGTGCTGGCTTAAGAGACCCTGTTTCCAAATAAAAAAGTATAAAAATAGGTCTGGGAGTATATCCTGGAGGTAGAAGGGTTTCCAGGAACCCCAGTACCAACAAATAAATAAATAAATAAAGCCACATATTTCCATCCCCACTCCAGGACCCAAGTGCCCAGTCAGGAGTGAGTTCAGGCACATAGAAAATGAATCCATCCTAAAAAGACATAGCATTCTTTGCCCCACTAATCCTATTCATTGGATGTCAGTGTCTCATCCCAGGAAGGGTACTTGTGAGTGACTTCACCAGCTTACCCAATGGCCCCAAGGGCTGATCTTTCATCCACTCCCTGATGAGAAAGGGGGGCATGTTGCTTTGCTTTTTGAGTTAAGCCCCACAGCTTTTCTCTGCTTGCAGTTACTTAACCCATTTTGTCCCATTATCTCAGATGTGAAACATCTATAAAAACTTAAGCATAGTATATACCATATAGGTATATAATAAGAAGAATATAACATTATTAATTCATATAATAATATATAAAGTCTAGATTATTATTTCCAGCCTGTTTTAAAGCACCTGCATCAATTTTGTTGAAATATTTGCAGAACTGAAGACTTGGGACTTCCTAATGACTTCCTTAGCCTCCATATTGTCTATGGAGCCTGAACTTGTGCCAGGTCCTGCAGGAGGCCTGGGGGATGTGGGGTTGAGCACAGGGACTAGGGGAAAGTGCTTAGAAGAGACGCACATCCCGAGACAGGTGAGAACAGAGGTTGAAGCATATGTTTAGCAAACACTTACTGAACACTTCTGAAGCCCAAGCACCGGGTTAAAGCCAAAGATGTAACGCTTGCCTTCCTCAATCCTGCTAACTAGAGGAGAATATGATACTGCATGGCCAAGAGGGGAAGTGAGGACCCCCTTACGTACTCTTTCTAGATACACACTCCAAAGATCCACACCCAGCCACTCCACACCTAAACCCAGTTCCTCTCCAGTCCCTACACACTTCAATCTTCTAGTCCCTGGTATTGGTTCAGACCATCCCTCTCACTTGAATAAGAGGAATATTTATATGTTTATGTTTATATTTTATGTTTTATGTGTGGAAAATAAACATAGGTATTAACTAATCAATTAATGTGGTACTAGGGCTTTCTACACCTGAGCTACATCCTAAGCTCTATTTTATTTTTATTTTGAAACAGGATCTCACTAGGTTGTTAAGAATCTCAGTACTTGCTGAGGCTGTCCTCAAATCTGTGATTCTCCTGTTTTGGCCTCCCAAGTACTGGGACTACAGGCATGTGCCACCATCCCCAGCATAGGTTTGTTTTTGTTTTTGGTACTGGGGATGGAACCCAGGGGCATGAAACCTGAGCTACACCCACAGCACAATTTTTTATTCTTCATTTTGAAACAGGGTCTCACTGTGTTGCAAAGGACCTCACTAAGTAGCTGAGGCTGTCCGTGAACCATGATCCTCCGGTCTCAGACTCCCAAATGCTGGGATTACAAGTGTGTGCCACCACGCCCAGCTTATAAGTTTTTAAAAAGGGTTGAGAAGCATTCTTCTACATGATACTTTCTTGTCCAGGTCAAAGCCACCCATCTGAATTCTTGAAATATCTTAGGAACCAGGGCCATGAAGGTTAGAGTAGCAGAGAATTTTCTCTCACTCTATGAAAGGCCTGTTTAGCAAGTTCCTGTGTACAGACCCAGAACTGCACCTCCCAGGTGGTGGCCATGGGAAAGACCAGTTCCTTGATAGAGGCTGTCCACTCCATGCCCAAAGGCTATATCAGGGTAAGTATTCCTCACACAGGGTATGTGTATGGGTGAGGGGATTAAAGATTCACCCTCCTAAATACCAAAATAATAGGCAGATCCTTTTTCAGTTTAAAAATTTTTATTGATACATTACACACATATAAAAATGCACAAATCTTAAGGTATAGCTAGATGAATTCTTTCAAAGGAGTGCCTCCTTCCATAACAGCTATCCATATCAGCAGCTATGTCTTCACTTTTAGTCTGTCTTAAAGATTAGATTATCACATCCTAAAAAGTTGAGATTTGATGGACCCAGTCAAGCCTTTATCATGGCCCCTTCTCCAGGGTGAGACCAAGGTGATAACAGCTGCTCTTTCCAAGATCTTGGGGTCTCAGCTCCTTATTACGCATAGTCAGACCCAATACACACAGCCCCACAGACCACAGCAGTGTCTGTAGACAGCACAGTAGGAATTTGCAGGTAGAAAAGAAGCCATTTCCCCAAGGAAACATTGGCTTCAGAGAGATGACTTTGCTTCCCACAAATTGCTTTGAATCATTATACGGAGCAGCAGTTAGCTGCTGACAGCTCCAGCTTCTCATTTCAACGGCTCAGGCCAGTGCATTTCCCTTAATAAGGAACAGTTTCTATTGAAAGCATATTCAAGTCTTACATGACTGAAAACCCTTGAGAGTGGAAGTCCTGAGATACTCTCCCTCCATCTTTCACTACTCCCAAGAAGGTTTCAGAGAAGTATGATTCAGAGGCCTTTAAAAGAAGGGTGCTTCTCCCCAGCTCATGGCCTAGGACAGGGACTTTGCCGTGAGAGGGAGGTACCCAGAGGGCCATTTCACTGGGACATTAGGACAGGCTGCTCCACTCAGAGACATGTTCTCCCTTTCAAGGTGAGATAATGTTACATCTTTGCTCAGCCTTTTCTTCTCCCTCCAGGGGTCTCATTTGGTATGTGTCATTTACTTTCTCATGGACCATACTATAGCACTTGCCCTGCCTTATAGTCATCTAAGCCTCAAGCAGTGTAACTCACTTCACAGATATTCTCAATATCCACATGGCTCCAGATGCTGAGTTAGGAGCTAAATGCATCAGGGACACTGAATGGACCACCAGGTTTTCTCTCCCTTTTCTTGAACTCGTCACCAGGAGCTATGCCTCCCAGTCCCCCAGCATAAGATGGGACTGTTTCTCAACAATGGAAGGTAAGAAAATGTGATGAGTATCACTGCTGAGCCGACATGTTAAGAAGTGTGGCTTCCGGCGGGGTATACAGTTTGGTGGTCGATCACTTGCCTAGCATGAGTAAGGCCCTGTATTTGATCCCCAGCACCACACACACACACACCCCTACACACATACATACTCACGCACACACACACACACACACACACACACACACAAGTGTTGCTTCTCTACCCTCTCCTCCATCTACTAACCAGACACAGGACTCCATGGCCTGGAGGTACAGAAAAGCCTCAAAAATGAAAGGAATAAAGTCCCTGAATCACCAGGTAGAAGAAAATCACCCATCAACCCAAAATATCTGCATTGGCCTATTACATATTAAGAAATGCAATTCTACTATGTTAAGCTATTGAAATGCCAGGGATTATTAGTAACAGCAGCCAGCATTGCTGTACCTTATACAATGAACAAGATATGGTCTCTATCACTGAGATGCTTAGAACACTGAGCATTCAGGCTTGCAATTTAGAAACCTCTTTTAGCAACAGAATAGACCAATGGTATCCCACTTCAGAAAGACGATATAGCCTATTTTTTACTTTTCCAGGTCTGACATTTATTCCCCCTGCTTATTTAACACCCTAATTTTCCTTGATCCATGTGGTTTTAGTGTGACTAATTCACTAATAGTTCTAAAGATGGGCCTGGATAATCAGAACCAATTTGATCTATACTGGGACCTTCTCTAAAAAACTGAGAAAGAAGGGCATTCTCTTTCCTAGCTGTGTTACTGAAATATAGACTGTGGGACTGGTTCATGGCAGCCATCTTACTTCATCAGGAGAGAAACTGCTTAAAGTAGAATGAGGGAGAAGTTGAAGGAAGAATCCAGATAGCTAAACTGTGATCCATTTTCCTCCCCCTTACTAAAGAGATCCCTAACGGAAAAAAAGGCAAGATGTATAGGTTAATCTCTTTTTAAACATGCTGACAATAGATAACCTCTTGATACATAGTTCACATTTCAAGAAGAAAAGTCCTAATCCATGAAAAAAAATTTTTTGCAAGATGTCCCTGGTTTAGGATGGCTTATGGTAATTAAATCTAGAATCTGTGGGTATATGAGGTATGTGGCTCTCTTGAGAATGTCACACAAACTCAATAACAATCTTGCTAGGAAACGGAAGTATTTTACAACATAAATACTCCAGCTGCATAACGTGAGCCCAAATATTACTTAGAGGTGTCCTCATATTACTCTGGGCCAGAGAGTTTGCCTTATGCAAATAGAAGGCCCTGCAGAATCGCATGTGATGCCCCACATTTCTCTTTGTATTCAGTTACTATTGCTATGTAACCAACGCCTTTAAAATTAAGTAGCTTAGACAACATGGGGTTTGGGGGCTATTTATTTATTTTCTCTCATATTTTCTATGGGTCAGGAATTGGGCAGGGCACAGTGTGGTCAGCTGCCTTTGCTCTGTAGTATGTGGGCCTTCCACTGGGAGAACTCAAAAACACTGGAAGTGACTTGGCTGGGACTAGAATCACCTCAAGTTTCCCTCACTCATGTGTGTGGAAGCTGATGCTGCCTGGGAGCATACCCCATGCTGAGAACCGTGTTCCTCTCCACGGGGCCTCTGCATAGCTTGCTTAGGCTCCCCATGGCATGGGGACCAGGTTCCAAAAGGAGCAGCAGAAGCCATATCAGATGTTACGACCTAGACTCATAGGTCATCACTACTGTTGTGTACACAGGCCCACCCAGATTCAATGGAAGGGAGCGTGGCCTTGTCCTCTCCAGGGGAGGAGCGGCAAGGCCAAAAGAAGCACATAGGGTGGGCGATCTTCTCACCGTCTTGGAAAATGCAATCTGCCTGATGCTGCTTTGCCTGTGCCATTGGACTGTCTTTCTTTTAAAGTTATTAGCAAAGATTGCTAGAAAAGTAACATCCCTGATTTGGCAGAGAAAATCCAAACCAAAAAGTATAAGCAAGAAAGAGCCACAATGGCTGTGTGTGCCCAAATTATTCCTGAGCTACCCAATTGCTTGAGTCAATACTGTTCTCCTCTTAATAGAAGCCTGTTTGATTTTTTTTGCAACAAATATTAAAAAATAACATAGTTTATATGTATTATTCACCACCTATTAGGTGGTATTTGGGCTTTTTGTTATAAAAATATACATAGATTATGTCCCAAGATTTTTAAAGTACTTTTTATGGAGGAAATTAAAACCAAGGGAAAACAATCACAGAAAATTTGAAAGTTAAACTGTGGCTATGACCACAGTTCATGTCAGGAGATTCTGAAAACTTAAAGGGAGATGGGAAAGACCAGCTAAGAAATTGTTGAAATATTCCAGGTGAGGGACGGAAGGACAAGAAGCAGGTCAATTCCATTGGGCAGAAGTACATAAAATCCATTGAGATAGGGGTAACAAAATGAAGAGCGAATTTAGGAGGATCATCTGGGGGTAATGAGAGCTTCCTAGACATTTTGAGTGTGAGTATCCAGGAGATGTACAAATACAAATGAAAAGGGTCAATTGGTTTTCTAAGACAGGCAATGTGGAAAAGTTCTGAACTAAAAATGCATGCATCAGTCAGCATTCTAGATGCTGAATCTTAGAACTGCTATAACCTAAAGAAGTGGTCATATAACTTAGAGGAAGGAAGATTTATTTGTTCACAGTTTTGGGTTCAGTCAATGTGAGGCTGGGGACCACGGAGAGAAAAGAGAGAGAGGAGAAAGAAGAGAGGAGAGAAGAGAGAAGGGAGAGGGAAAAGGAGAGAGGAGAGAGGAGGGAGGGAGGGAGGGAGGGAGGGAGAGAGAGAGAGAGAGAGAGAGAGAGAGAGAGAGAGAGAGAGGGAGAGAACAAACACACACAAAGCTTCGGTCTTCACATCATGGAGGCTAGAAACAGGAAAACACAATCACGGGGAGGAGAAACCATATATAATCCCCAAGGCCACAATCCCATGGACCCACCTTCTCCAGGAACACTCTACTAAACTCAGCCACCACCCAGATAAATTCATTACAATGTAGTTACCCATTGCTGGGATTACAGCCCTCGTGACTCAATTATATCAACTCCAAACACCAATTTATGAGTTCTTCAAGGGCCATTCTATATCTAACTACAAAAATACATATTCAGTCAATTGCCTATGTTCTTTTAAGAACCTAATATGGGCAAGACACTGTGCAAAGTGGTAGAGATAAACAGTTCAACACAATAGGCAAGATTTCTGACCTCACCGAGCTGCCATTCCAGCAAGAGTCATCAGCAGAGAAGTGACAGTTGAGGCCACGGATGTGGATGAGGTCAGCCCAGGCATGCTGTCTTGGGCAAGGTGCTGACTTCCTCTCTTTAAAGGGCAAGCTGAGGCAAGCTCCCACAAAAGAGGCTGAAATTAATGGCCAAAGAGTGAGGTCAAAACCAGGCAGGATGTTCACCCACGAGTACGTAGACTTGGTATGAACGTGTGTAGTGAAGTGTTATGTAAATATAAATTTTAATTATCACCTCTAGCCCACATCTCTCTCTTCCTTTCTAAAATCATTTTAAGACTCATTGCCTTCATGTATGAATGTATTATTTTTAATCTTACTATGTCATATAATTATAATGTATATATAAAGGTATTTTAAAAACAAAGAATCATTGCCTTACCTCCATTTCTTGAGGAGGGGACATTTTTCACCTTGGTACATTTCGAGTGGCCTGGCTAGTATCTTATACCATATTAAGTCAGCATTTGTGGAACTAGCACATCTACTTATTATTGTGCATGTGTGTCTGTGTCCATGTGTGTGTTTCTGTCTGTTGTATGTGGCCATGTCTGGTCTCCCTAACCAGATCAAACTACACAAGGGCAGGTGGGCAGAAGCTTGGATTCTTTGCCATCAGATCTCTCAGTATATTAAAGTCACTTGATCAGTACGTGTTGAAGTGAATTTGCTCCCATTCTGGCAGCTACGCATTCACGTATGCTCACTGAGCGTGAATGTACTGCCTGTAGGGAAATGATCTGTTCTCTTCCCTCTAATCGCTGTTGTTCCTTTGCACGGTGTGATCTCACAGCACTGCTCTTGTTCCAGTGTTGGCATCAAGGTTTCCAAGGTTAATAAGCAGAGGGAACTTCACCTAGCCAAGCCCCAAACAAACCAGTTCTACACAAACTTAGAACCAGAGGAGACTGAAGGGTGAGTGATAGTCTGAGTCTAGTCTAGCCCCCTCATTATACAAAGGAGGAACAAAGATTCAGAGAATTTCCCCAAATTGTTCAAGTACATAGCTAGCTAATGGCAGATCTAGGATTCTACCAAAAGCCCAATACTCAGGCCTTATATTCTTGTACCACACCCAAGATTTCCTCTCAAACTAAGTTTATCTCTGATCTCAGAGTACTTTTCCCCTACACTATTCTGTATTCCATATAATACTGCAAAGAGACTGCTCATAGCTGTCTCTTGGGGTGCACAAAAATGGGTGAGTAAATCATTGCCAACCACCAAAGCATGGCCTTCTATCTAATATTTCCATGAATCTTGTGCTAATACTTCTAATCAACATTTATTAGATTTCACATAATATTTGTGAAGATCTGTCTGACACTGGAAAGTACTCCAGACTCAGATCGCACACGTGTGTGTGTGTGTGTGTGTGTGTGTGTGTGTGTTACTGAGGGTGGAATCCAGGCGCTTTTCTACCTCCGGGCTATACTCCCAGACCTATTTTATACTTTATTTGGAAACAGGGTCTCACTAAGTTGCTAAGAGCCTCACTAAGTAGCTGAGGCTGGCTTCGAACCTGTGCGATCCTGCCAAGTGCTGGGATTACAAGTGTGTGCCACCACACCCAGCTGATCACAGTCTTTTTTTTTTTTAATAACAAGAAAAGTCTTATTTGGACTCATACTTTTGCAGTTTCCAGTCTTCGATTGGTTGGCTCTGTTTCTTTGGGGCCAATGGCAAGGCAGCATATCTTGATAGGTACTCTTAGTGGGGTAAAACCACTCACCTCTCATGAAAGACCATAAAGAAGGGATGGAGGGAGCCCAGTATCCCCAGCAAGCGTACCCCGCCAGTGACCTAATGCCCTCCCAGGAGGCCTCACCTCCTGAAGCTGCCACCATATTGCAGTACTGCCACCCTGGAGACCAAGGCTCAGATCCTACAATCTCTTTGCGAGATTTGTAAGCCACCATCTTCCTTTAAGAGTTCTCACCTTAGAACATGAGGGGCAATGCCATGAACAAATGCAGACAAACTACAACTTGAAAGTGATCGCTTGCTCGGTTCACATCCCACCTGAAATCTAATCCTTTTGTGACATAATCCTCTCCTTTGGCAACTAAATCTGATGTCACAAACAAAGGATTATCACTCTAGGCAAGAAATAAACAGGAGGAGAGAAAATATCCTGTTTCTTAAGTCAGGATTTCTGGAAAATGTGTTTTTAGGGAAGGCACAGAATAGAAAATCCCTTTTCAGTTTCACATTGAATAATAAAAAGAAATAGAATGCCTAACATCTCTCAAGTTGCTTTCTCTGAGCCGAACACTTTTCTAAACACCTTTTCACATCTGTGATGCCAATTAATGCTTGTAACAACCCTTCAAAGGAAGAATTATTCACAATTCACCAAAACGGAAAAGTCAATTTAGAAAGGTTAAGTAAATTGCCCTCAGTTTTTTATAGATTGTGACAGATTCAAACATTAAGATGAGTGAGTTGTAGGATGGAATAAGACACTTAAAATAGGAAATGAGATATGGGAAAATTCCATAGACTCATTAGATTCTTAAAGAAATCACAAGTGGCAGCTAAAAGATATTGTCACTTCTAGAGGTGAAGCTATAGAGACCTGAATGTTTATCTGAAAGATAAAGACATAGTTTGAAGTCATAGAATGAGGTATCCCACCACGCTGACATTTGGGGCTGGGTGATTCTTTGTTGGGGATGGGGGCTGTCCTCTGCATGGTAGGAGGTTTAGTAGCTTTGGTCTCTACCACTCAAAGCCAACACAACTGCCAACTCCAACCCCAGCCGTGAAGCCCAAAACTATCTCCAGACATTCATTTGCAAATGTCTCCCGGGGGAATATCAACCAGCAGTTGAAAGCCATCATAGGAGAAGATAAGAGAAAAGAAAAAGACAGGCATGGTGCCACAGGATTGTAATTCCTGCCCTTGGGAGGCGGAGAAAGGAGGATCACACAGGTTCGAAGCCAACTTTGCTGGCTTAAGAGACCCTGTTTCCAAAAATAAAAAAGTATAAAATGGGTCTGGGAGTGTAGCCCAAAGGTAGAAGGGCTTCTAGGAACCCCAGTACCACCAAAATAAAATAAAATAAATTTAATTTTAAAAAAGAGAACAGAAAAGAAAGGTTCCAGACACAAACTGAAAAGGGGAGAACCATGCCCCTGGTTCAGCAGGGTCCTCTCAGCCCCAGGGTCTGTACCACTAAACTTCTGGACATCAGATGGCAAAGTCAGAGATCTTCTAGTCCTGCTCAACACGCCCTTAGGGCTCAGCCTCAGTGGCACGTGTCCTGTAGTCCAAGTTGAATGCAATTGCAAGCCCTGTCTCTCATTGGGCACTGATGGCATGCAGGGTACCCGAGGCTGACTGGCACATTCTCCATTGTCACAGTAACGCTCCACACAAGTCACCTAACACGAGTATTAACTTCATCTTAAAAGGCTGGAAACCAGAGTTCTTAGAAATGAAGTAACTGCTCCCCCCATCACAGCTGGTAAATACGCTAGAGCTGGGATGGAGATGGGTCCGTTGGCCTCCGGGAGCGTTGCCTTATGCAGTTGGCTCTAAGGTCTCCCTGTATTTCCATTTTCAATAGAATTTCCCAACACATTCCCATGATTTAGGATTTCTGTTCTGGTTTTCCCTTTCTTTGGGATTGCTTGATTGATTGATATGGAGGATTGAACCCAGGGGTGTTCTACGTCTGAGCCATGCCCCCAGTCCTTTTTATTCTTTTTTTTAATTATTTATTTATTAATTTATTTATTTTTGCGGGTCTGGGGATGGAAACCAGGGGCATTTGACCTCCGAGTTAGACCCCCTGCCCTATTTTTTATTCTTTATTTTGAAACCGGGTCTCACTGAGTTGCAGAGGGCCTCACTAAGTAGCTGAGGCTGTCCGCGAACCACGATCCTCCAGGTCTCAGCTTCCAGAATGCTGGGATTACAAGTGTGCGCCACCATGTTCGGCCCCCTTTTGATTCTTTACTTTGAAATAGGGTAGTTGCTGAGGCTGGTCTCAAACCTGTGATTCTCTTGTCTCCCAACTGTGAGATCTTAATATTCTTCCCCTGTGTACTCTGCAGAGTCTGGTTTAAGAGTTTCATACTTCATCTCTACAGGCCCCAAATAACAAAAGAACCTAATGGCAATAATTGTAACTAGTGCTCACCCTCAGACGCCTGAATTTACTCCTGCTGTCTCTCTCGGAGATCTGGTCATACTGATATTTGTTTCATGCACTGATTTAGAACTGTAGGATTTAATTTGACCCCATTTTAGAGGAATCATAAAACAAGGGAGAATTGTGTGCCCAAGACTCAGCAGACCTGGGTTTTCATTTCGACTCTTCTATAGGCTGGCTGTGTGTGTGGCCCTGGAAAAATTATATAACATACCATATTCTTTTTTTTTTTTTTTTTCAACTCTAAAATTGGGAGCCTGGACTTCTTAACCTACAAGGACTCTTAGCAATTTGATGAAGGTATTAGGTCTAGAATTAATTCCATGACCACTTTAAAAGGCTTTGAAATATTTAGAATAGGTTTCAAATAAGTGGCAAGTGCTTCTTCACGGGGAGGTGGCTGGAATAACAGGTCGCAGCTGATTTCAACTGTGTTCCATGAGGACAGAGAAGGGGGCAGGGCTGTGTCACCTGAGTCTCGATATAAGTGTTAATTAAAAATGCATACCCTGGCTGAAGGAGGACACCTAGTGAATTAATGATGGCCTTCAAGGTCTGTATTCCAGGGGTGACAGGGATCTAGACAGGAGGCAGGAGGTAGGGCAGGGAGCAGGGCCCTGCCGAGGGACAGCATAAACAGAGAGCCAGCTCAGAAGTCCCCTCTCACTGGGCTTTGGTGTAACCATGGCACCAGCTGCCTGCCCCTGGGTATTAGGTGAGCATGTTTCATTTAGCAGAAGTGGGGACAGATGCGGTGGCTCTCACACCACCCGGGCACACACAGGCCAACCCCTTGGCCTCAGTCTCACAGCAGAAAAGAGTGACACCATAGTAAAAAAAAAAAAAAAATGTGCGGGGGCAAGGGGCTGAAGCAGGAGGGGCGCCCTGCAGAGAAGACAGAGGGCCTGGCCCCTGCTAGAGCCCAGGAAGAGGTTTGTGAAGCGGGAAGAGGTTTGTGGAGTAGCTGCCCTTTCTCTCACCCATTCCCAGCTCAGCTGCTGAGCAATTGTGTTTTCTGTCTTGAGTCCTCAAAGGGAGTCAAGTCAGTCCATGGATCCTCACACCTTAAGAAGTAGAAATCCAGCTAGGCTCGGCAGTCACTCACTTGAGCATTATGGGGAAGGAGGACAGAGGGATTGAAAGAAGACCCCAGAGTGAGTAATCTCTTCCTCTTTCTGTTCCCATCATGTGCCATGTCCCTTCTTGACATGGTTTGAATACAGAAAGTTCCCCAGAAAAGCTCATGTATTGGCGATGCAGAAATGTTCAGAGGTAGCTGGGCATGGTGACACATGCCTATGGTCCCAGTACTTGGGAAGCTGAAACGGGAGGATTTGCATTGTTCAAAGCCAGCCTCAGCAACTTAGTGAGGCTCTAATAAATTGAGTGAGACCCTGTTTCTAAATTAAAAATGAACCGGGTGTGGTGGTACACACTTGTAATCCCAGCATTTGGGAGGCTGAGACAGGAGGGTCACAGGTTTGAGGACAGCCTCAGCTACTTAGGCCTTCTTCAATTTAGTGAGACCCTGTTTCAAAATAAAAAAATAAAAAATAGGGCTGGGGGTGTATCTCAGAGGTGGAATGCCCCTTGGTTCCATCCCCAGTACTGCAAAAAATTAAAAAATAGAAAATAAATTAAATCAGTTTGGGAGCATAACTTGGAGGTAAGAATGCCCCTGGGTTCAATTACCAGTACAAAAAAAAAAAAAAAAACCACGGGTGAAATTAGGGCTTAATGCTCATCAGTGGATAAACCCATTGATGAGATCATAATTTGAATGGATTTACCAAGTGGAAACTTAAGCAGGTAGGGTGTGGCTGGAAGAGGAGGTAGACATTGGGACATGGCCTTGGGACCCATATCCATTCCTGCCACTTCCTTAGTCTCACTTTCTAGCTGCCATGAGATGAGCTTCTGTCCTCTGCCACACATTGTGCCACCATGATGTCTGCCTTGGAGCTGGCTGGCTATGATCTATACCTCTGAAACTTTGAATCCAAATCAGCCTTTCTTCTCAATACTGTTCATATTGAGTATTTTGGTCATGGCAATGGAAAAGGTAAAATACTTCTCCTTTCCCTTTTCCACATACTCCATGTGGAAATATGGCCCAAAGGACACTCAGCAGATCTGGGTTTTCATTTTGACTGCAGTAGTCACCCATGTCCCCTCCTCAGCTCAAGTCCTGGGCAAGTATAAAAGCCAAACTGGGGAATGACAGGCTTCTTCCCTACTTGTATTGACAGGAGCCAGCCCTAAGCAATTGAGAAAGGAAGGAGTTCAGGGGACAATTTGACATGAGAAGACACCTGTCAGGTGGTCTGAGGCTGGGCAAGGTGCCTGGGATGTATCTCACCAGCTGTCAGAGAAAGGATGTGGAGCTTGGGGAATGTCTTTGGTTGAGATGTTGCTCTGGGCCACTTTTGGAATGTATAAATGTGATAATGACTGACATACATAAAGTTTATAAAAACTTAAGAGTCACAGTCAAAAGAACAGCCAGCAACATGCATCAGCATCTTGCAAGGCTTTATGTGCTAAGAGAGCTTCTCTGACTCCTCCAGGTGGAACATCCATTCCACCCATTCCTCCTCTGGTACATGCAGGGGGTTTCATCAGCTCGGTTTTTCTCTGCACTCTAAGTGTCTAGAATGAATCATCGTCTTTCTACTGAACAGTGGATTCCTTGTTAAAATTACTTCTATGTTCCTATACCAGTGCCTGACACACCATAGGTACTCAATATTTAAATGTATTTTGAATGAGACAAAAGTTTCCAACTCCAACAGTGAGCAATATTTGCTCTCTGACTGCCTAGAAGTCATTTGCTTCTACCCAACAGCCCCTTACCCCACCCCATTATCCCTCTCCTACAATCTAGTTGAATCTCTGAGTTGTTCTCATGACAAGCGATACATTCACGTCCTTCCCCTCCAGAAATATGTGTGTAAATCACTTGTTTTGGCTAAAGATCAAACCAGGCAAATGTCTAGTCCCCTCTAACCGCAGAAAAATAAACACAGGATGGAGTAGAAATAGGGTTTAAAGAAGAAAATGTTTGCCTCCGTTAATTCATTTGAGGAGCTTATTTTATAAGAAATGTGTACCTGTAGGATCAAATGATAACTTCCAGACCTCCCAGGCTCCTCCATTAATCTCCTCCGGAGGAATTGGCGCTCTCGCAGAGTTACTAAAATGAAAGGCTGAGAATTGCCCCTCTTCTGGTACTTGCAAAAGAATGTAACTACAGATAAGCAGCCTACAAAGGGCTATGTATCCAGGCAACCACCTGTAGATAAGATGTCCATGAAGGTCACATCTAGTCCAATAAAAGGTCATATAGGTCAGTAGCCTGCTCAGGAATTTCCCCCTTTTGCCCTCCCCTTACTCAACTTCCTTGAGTGACCCTGCAATCACTAACTGTCACGGTTCAGCTTCTGTAAGCCTGCCTGCCTGCTTCTACCACTTGTCTCAAATCTATAAAATGAGAGCTTGCATAAGGAGCTCAAGAACAGAGTTTTTCAGGAGTTATCCTAATTCTGACTTGCCGGTATAATAATTCCTCTTTTCCACCCTAATTGGCATTAGGTCTATTATTCCAGAGGATTTCTGCAGCATAATAACTATTATTAGGGCGAGTGACAGCAACACTGTCATTTAAAATGTTGTATCATCTCATTTTCACCGATGGTAAATTAAGATCATTTCCATGTCCTCTTGAAAAGATTCAGCTGTCCAGCTTTTCTTTCTCTTCCTGTCACCCTCCCTCCTTCCCATCCCAGCCCTGCTCCCAACCACCAATTCCCCCTCCTATTTCCACACCCATTATCCACTGACCCCCAATATTCTTCCTTGGGATCTAACCAAAAATCTCCCCTTTGCCCTTTTATTTTAATTTTTAAATTTAGGAAATAGAGGAGCCATTGCTCACCACCACCCACCCCAGAGGGCTGCCGTCTCTCTTCCTGGTCCTGGAATGGCTGCCTTCTGCAAGAAGTCCACCACTAGCTGCATTGCACAGAACTCTTGGCTATAGCTCTATGTGCTTGGGAACTGAGCTTTAAGTGGTTGAGTTTCAAGTTCACCCAGTGGTGAAGCATGAGGCAAAAGCTAGCCCTTAGCTAGTTCCGAAAAGCAGGGAGTCTGAGCAGAGAATGACAAGCCCAAGTGTCAAAGAACCTAGAAGCCTGGCGTGGTGGTGCACGCCTGTAATCCCGCACTTAGGAGGCGGAGACAGGAGGATCACGCAGGTTCGAAGACAGCCGTGCTGGCTTAAGAGACCCTGTTTCCAAATTTAAAAAAAAAAAGTATAAAAATAGGTCTGGTAGTGTAGCCCAGGGGTAGAAGGGTTTTTTCCAGGAACCCCAGTACCACCAAAAAAGAAAGAAAGAAAGAAAGAAAGAAAGAAAGAAAGAAAGAAAGAAAGAACCTAGAAGCAATTATAAGATACCATATGTATTTGTTTCTTAGGGCTGTGATCGCTACAAAAGGCGATCACGTGGGTGACTTAAAGTATTTATTTTATCACAGTTATAAAGGCTAGCAGCCCAAAGTCCAGAAGCTGACTCCATTGGAAACACCCAGGGGAGGATCCTTCCCTGCCCCCTGGATTCTGGAGGCTTCTGACAATCCCTGGTGACCTTTGGCTCTTTGAAATGCTGCTCTAGTCTCTATCTGCACCTTCTCACCTGGCCTTCTTCCAGGTGCATCTCCAAGTGTCCTCTTATCTTTCAAAGAGATCAGTCATCAGATATAGGACCCACTTTAACCCATCTTAACTAATTTCATATTCAAAACCATATTTCCAAATCTGATGTTCCAGTGTTGCAGGAGGTTTGGCTTGAAGAGATGACAACCCAGAGACCAGGTTGGGAAGGAGAGTTTCCTATTTCACAGGCCTGCCTCAGAGTCCAAAGTCTGAGCCCTAAATGGCGTCAGCACATAGATCATACAGCCTCAGGGTGTCGGGGCAGGGCTTGATTGACTCAACAGGTGTGGAAGCTTGGGTTCGATTTCAGTTTCTTTTCCTGAGACTGATTTCCTCTAACTGCTCCCACGTGAAACATGCATTTGGCGGGAGCCTGGTTAAAGGAAATCAGTTCTAGATGGAAAAAGGTTTGGCACCACCCTAGGGTCCTACTTCATTCCACTCTATGAGGTCCCGCCATGACACCTGCCATTGGGGGTCCCATATTTTGAACACTCATATGGGGAAAGTGTACTGGTATTGGGAAGAGAGTTTAAAAAGTATTAATGTATCAGTCCTGGGAAAGATGTCCAACCTTGAAACATATCGTCTTTACTAAGAAAGCCAGGGTTAGCCAACATGTCCTTGCATTCCTAAGAACAATTTAACACATTGTGGGGGAAAAGACGAAAGGTAAAAGCCTGTGTCTGGAGACAGAGATGCCTCCCTCTCAGGCCATAAATCTGGGCCTGTGTTTGGAGACAGAGATGTCTCCCCCTTTCAGGCCATAAACCCAGCTGGAGAGATAACAGAAGCAGAGCAGGGGCTGGCGATAAGGTGTAACATGATCTCCAAAAATCAAAGGGACCTGCTGGACTTAGACAGGATAAAAAGTCAGTGAAACTGGAGTTCTTTGGCATTTTCGTTCGAATTGCCCCCCTGTGTCTCCTCCGGCACAGGGCTGTGACTATCTCTATATTTCTATCTTTTAATAAACTTCTTTAAATCTGCAGCAGCTGTCCAAGCGATGAATACTTATTCTTAGCTTAGGACAAGAATCCACGGTTTCTCTGTTTGTCTCTGTGTGTCTGGGGGTGGTGGGGGGATTATTTCACACCACACACCTTCCCCCCCCCCAACCTATCCTCCTGCAACAGAAAGGGGGTCATCCATAGGAATTATTTTGGATTACACTAGCAAAGTCCAGATGACGAAGAATATCCTCAGGCTTTGGCCATGCATTGATTGACCAGTCAGCTTCCCGGATATAACTGGGGCAGGGCATGGCCTCTTTCGCAGGGTCAGGTGTCAGGGGTTCTAAGTGTCCATTGCAGATTCCCACAGCTGTTCTGGGGCAGCCCTTTTGAAGTGGCAGCTATGTTGTCTACTTTTGCAGCTGTGGAGGTAGTTAAGATCCTGTCCACCATATTTTTAGTGGAGTCAGGTTCCAATCTTTTACCCATACTGAGTTCCCTGGCTGGAATGGGTGGACAAGACTAGTGGCAGGACCTGCACCCAGGTGAGTCATTTCCTGATAAATTTTTCCCCAAAGTTTGATTTTTATAGTTTCTTCAAAGCATTACATAAGCTTATTTTATGCAGTACCCAGAACCCCAATTTTCAACAATCTAGACCCAAAGACAAAGCAAATTCCACGTTGTTTTCTTACAATCTGAGAACCCATATAAGTTATCTTGGACTTTAAGAAGCCAAGAGCATTGCAGAGCACTCAGCTGTTTCCATTTACCCACATCTTTAAGTCCTTTTTAGATTACCCTTAAAATTGAAACGCGAGGTTAACATTGTTAACATCTGAAACCACTTTAAAAAAAAAAAAAAAAAAAAAAACTCTAATGATAATGAACCTTCATGGTGCAGGGCACCATGAAGACCGGGGAACTAGTTTACAAACCATGGCTGACCCTCCATCACTGAAAGCCCTGTGGAGCACTCTCTGACCCTGCCATCTTGCTTTTCTTCCTCCCACTCTTGGGGGCAGGGGCAGAGGTGTCACCTTGACACAAGGGAGACAGCCTTGACCCCCACCGAGGACGCAAGAAACTCTATTGTGAACTCCCCCTGGACCCCTCGTGCTTGCTTGCTTTTTCCTTTCATGCATACGCCATGGCCAACTGGGATAAAGGTGGGGAGCAGAATGAGAACTGGGGATCTCCCTCTGAACCTCCACCACTAAGTCATGATGGTGAGGAGCAAAGGGAAGGGAAGGCAAAAGCACTGGGGCCCTCTTCTCACCACTGCAGTGCTTTACTGACTTTTGCTATGTTAGTGGTCTGTTGACACCCTCTCCATGTGTCCTGGAGCTATGCTTCACGATATTCTGAGGCTCACCATAGCTTATGGGTCGTTTGGGTCCCATAAGTTAGAATTTTTCTGCAGGCAAATGGAGTCTAGCATACACCACTGGGCCCACAGTCCCCTGACCGGGTGTTTTTTTCAACCTACCCGATAGCTGCCTGGAGGACTCCCCGCTCTTCCTCTGTATTCAAGAGAGTGAGAAGCAGCTGTCTACAGTCTTCCCAGGTAGGGCTGTGAGTCTAACAGATGGACTGGATCAAATCTATGAGGCCCTGAGGTTTTTGTGCCCTGGGTCCACCTGTTCATCCACAACTATTGTTCCTGGTTCGTGTAATTCCCACAAGGGAAATTGCTACCCGGCCTGGAGTCCCCTGGTCTGGGTCTCCTCAGAAGCTGAGAAGCAAACAGCCCAATAGCTGATTTATCATCCCCTGAAGATACAGCAGGCGTAGACGGGACGGCCACTCAGCTCAATTAGCAGGTTTGTAAGGTGGTGGTATTTCTAACTTTTCAGAGTCTTGGACTAAAACTGGTGCCTTTTCTGGCAGTTTCAGTATTTCCTGTCTTCCCCTAGATACTAGAACTCTGGAGACTTGACCCCTCAGCCAGGGAGGAGAGAGGATGACCAATTGGAGCAATGAACAGAAAAGCAAGTTGAAATAGCCACCCACCTACCTTTTCCCAGTGTACCTTAGTTCAGAAAGATGCACAAGACTGCCATAAACATCAGCATGTGCGATGAGGCAGCTTAATTGTATCAGTGGTTCACAACCTTGGCTGCACATTAGAGTCAGTGGGTGTGCTTTTATAAGGTCATTCACTGGGTGTTTGCTATATGCCGAGCATCTTGTTTAATTCTTAGTAGTACCAAGATTTCATCAAGGAAATAGGAAATACCCAAACTCAGGACAAATTGCCTGATTACAAAGTCCACAGGCGTCAATGCAGGCCAGTGGGCCAAATGCACAGTTCATGTGCTTCTGATCACCACTCCTAGGGCTTTGAGTCCAAAAAAAATTACTCTTTTTTTTTTTTCCCCTCAAAATTCAGTGACAGATTTTTGGTCAAATTGTTCCCATTAAAAAGCACTGATTTAGCCAGGCGTGGTGGTGCACGTTTGTAATCCCAGTACTTGGGAGGCTGAGACAAGAGGACCATGGTTTGTGGCCAGCCTTAGATACTTAGTGAGGCCCTCTGCAACTTAGTGAGACCCTGTTTCAAAATAAAAAATAAAATTAAGCTGGGCGTGGTGGCGCACGCTTGTAATCCCCGCTCTTGGGAGGCTGAGACAGGAGGATTGCACAGGTTCGAAGCCAGCCTCAGCTACTTAGTGAGGCTTTCAGCAACTTAGTGAGACCCTGTTTCCAAATAAAATATAAAAAATATTAAAAAAGGTCTGGGAGTATAGCCCGGAGGTAGAAAGCCTCTGGGTTCCACCCCCAGTACCACCAAAATAAAAGATAAAATTTAAGACTGGGGGTGGAACTCAGAGGTAGAATTTCCCTGGTTCCATCCTCAGTACTGCAAAATAAAAAATAAATAAATAAACACTGATTTAAAAAACCAATAACTTTAAACTGCCACACACACAAACACACACAAAACAATGGTCTACAAGACATTTTCTTTTCCTTCTAAAGGTTTTACAATGCATTGCTATCAACCAGTCTTTTACTGTTTCTACCACTGATTAAAACTGGGGTGGCCTATGGTGGTTAATTAGGACACAAATAAGTGACTTTACCTCAAAATGTACCCATGTTCTTCCCTGGCAAAGTTGAATGAACCTTCCACGGACCACCCTATATCAAAGCTGGCCACACTACCTCACAGAGGGTCCACAGCTTACTAGGAATTGGTTTTTCCTTGAAGTCTTCTTTCTTGAAGTTTTTCAAGATGAGTCTGCTTTCCTGTGTTCCTCCCATTTCAATGCAACATAGATAAGAGACAAACGCTCACTTCTTCCACCTCCAGCCAGTCCTCTCACAGAAATATTCAGGCCCCTCTTAGCTTTGGCAGGCCAGTGATCCCAGCTAGTGACTAGGTCATGGGTAGATGATTCTTATGCTTCTACAGACAAGCTGTTCTGCCGTGTGCTTCTGCAGACAGGCTGTTGTCATAGCAACAAAGATGCTAAGATCTGGAGGGTCACAGATGCCAAGACTTAAAGGGAGTGGGGGTTGAAAAACACCATGTATCCCCTCACACAGCTATTCCCTGATTTATGATATTGTTTGGTGATGTAAGACAAACTGGCAAACTGGCCTGTATTTGTAAAGAAAAGGAAGCAAGGACTAAATATAAGACTTGGAGTCGGGGGGGGGGGCAGTATCTCTCTTTGGGGAAATCCCTCCACATTCCAACGTGTGGTGCTTTCTCTTTTGCTATTGCAATAAACTTCTTAGCTTTGTGACTGAGTTATGACTCTATTTCTATACTGGGTTAGGAAAAGGACCCACAGGTAGTGCCCCCCTCACCACAACACTATCACATCAGTGCTGCACTCAGGCGTATGAGGTCGATCTAGAACTGTAGATTGGAATTCCGCATTTCCTTCAACACTGAGGACTGGGTCAGAATCCAAAGTCCTTGCCTGTCTCAGACACACACCACACAATTGTCAGTCACTCAATACCCTGCCTTACCTTCTGGGTCCTGGTTTCCTGGCAGCCTTCTAGTGCTGGTACTCAGAGGACCATGAGGGCTGATCAAACCCTTCTTCTGTTCAGTAAGACAGATCCCTAGTCACCTCAGGGCTTTTCTACCTTGATTTAGACATCTACCAATATCTCTCCTTCTGTTCCTGGTCTATGCTTCTCCTCTGGTGGCCACAAAGGATGTCAGCTTCCCCATTGAGGCCTCCTACACAGGGGCAAAGGGGCCCCTGGCACAGTCAGTAGACCAATGAATGTCACCAGGGAAGCTGGGTCCCTGTGTCCAGCCAAGGGAGAGGCAAAGTGTGCTGGGCCAGGATCTCCCATACCTCCAGGCCCATGTTGGGCACCAAAATGTTACAAGAGCTTCAGCTCAAAAAGATGATGAGTCAGGTGTGGTGGCGCACATGTGTAATCCCAGCTTTAGGGAGGCTGAGACCTGAGAATCGTGGTTTGCAGACAGCCACCTTCGCAACTCAGTGAGATTCTGTTTCAAAAACAAAAAGTCAAGCCAGGTGAGGTGGTGCATGCTTGTAATCCCAGCATTCGTGAGGCTGAAACCGGAGGATCACAGTTCATGGACATCCTCAGCTACTTAGTGAGGCCCTCGGCAACTTAGTGAGACCCTGTTTCAAAATAAAGAATAAAAAATAGGGCTGGGGGTGTAGCTCAGAGGTCAAATGCCATTGGGTTCCATCCCAAGATCCGCAAAAAAATAATAATAATTAAAAATAATTAAAAATTTAAAACCTAAAAAAAAAAAATAGGGCTGGAGTGTAGCTCGGAGGTACAATGCCCCTGACTTCCGTCTCCACTACTGAAAGAAAAAAAAAAGAGAGAGAGAGAGATGATGACTTGGAGACCAGGTTGGGAAGAAGAGTTTATTTCCTCCAGCAGGCCTCAAAGGACTAGAGTCTAAAGTCTTATCCCTGAATGGTACCAGCATACAGATTATACAGCCTCAGGGTGACAGGGCAGATCTTGATTGGCTCTGATAGATGTGGAAGCTTAGGTTAGGATTTTTTTTTTTTCTGAGATTGATTTTTTTCTAACTACTCCCGTGAGGAATATGCATTTGGTGGGTATTCTGGTTTAAAATAATTAGTTCTAGATAGAGAAAGTTTTGGTGCCATCTTAGGCCTTTATCTCACCAGAAGGATGTGAATTGGGGCTGGATGGGGGGAGATTACCATTCAACCAAGTCTATGATTTAGGCAACAGAGAAAGATATTTAGAGTTTTTTAAAAAAATTTCTTTGATTGATTTGTATTCTCTTGTATAGCTTTCAAGTATCATCTGGAAGAGAAAAGGAAGCAATTAAAGATATTCATTCATTTATTTATTTATTTATTTTGAAACAGGGTCTCGATAAATTGCTGGAAGGCTCACTAAGTTACTGAAGTTGTACTTGAACTTATGATCTTCCTGTCTCAGCCTCCCAAGTACTGGGATTATAGGTGTACATACCACATCTGGCTCAAAAAATATATTTTAGTTTGGAGAGGGTTTTCTTATTCAAACTAAGGGTTTCCAGAAAGGTAATTTTTTAAAAATTTATTTGAACCCAGGGACATTCTACCTCTAGACTATACTCATACTCCCAGCCCTTTTTTTTTTTTTTTTTTTGCGGGTCTGGGGAATGGAACCCAGGGGCATTCTACCTCCAAGCTACACCCCCTGCCCTATTTTTTATTCTTTATTTTGAAACCGGATTGCAGAGGACCTCACTAAGTTGCTGAGGCTGTCCGCGAACTGCGATCCTCCGGGTCTCAGCCTCCCGAATGCTGGCCCAGCCACCACGCCCAGCTCTTATTTTTTTGTTTTGAAACCGAGTCTCACTAGGTTACTGAGAATCTTACTGCACTGCTGACTCTCTCCTTGAATCTGTGATCTTCCTGTCTCAGCCTTCCAAGTCCTGGGACTACAGGGCTGCACCACCACATACAGCTCAGAAGCTAATTTAAAGCTCAAAATAGTTTTCTAAAACAATCCTCCTGAAAAAGAAATAAAATAAAACAATCCTCCTTTACATTTTTATCAGCCTAGCACACACATCTCTACAGAAAATGGTCCTTACCTCCTACACTGGGACTGTCTTAGTTTTCTCCCTCACCTTGGAGAAGGAAAATATACTATGAGAACAGAAAAACATCCAGGGACTAAAATGTGGAGGAAAATCCCTGAGGGGTTTCAAAGCCCCATTTAATTAATTAATTAATTTATTTATTTATTTATAGGTAATTTATAGGATTAAACCTAGGGGCATTCTACCTCTGAGCTATATCTCTAGTCTTTTATTTAATTTATTTATTTTTATTTTATTTTTGTGGTAGTGAAGATAGACCCCAGGCTTTCTACCTCCAGGCTATACTCCAAGACCTATTTTATTTTTATTTGGAAAAAGGGTCTCACTAAGTTGCTGAGAGTCTCACTAAGTAGCTGATGCTGGCTTCGAACCTGTGTAATGCTCCTATCTCAGCCTCCCAAGCACTCGGATTACAAGCATGCACCACCATGCCCCAGCTTTTAATTTTTTAAAACTTTGAAACAGGATCTTGCTAAGTTGCTGAGAGCCTCACTAAAATTGCGATGGCTGGCTTCCCGCTCGTGATCCTCCTGTCTCAAACTCCCAAGTACTAGGATCCCCAGCATGTGCCACCTTTCCTGCAAAGCCTCATTTTCAAGTGAGATGAAGCTCACCTGTACAAACTTCATCCAGACCTGTCTTAAACTGGAGTCCAATATTATTCAGTAACTAGAATCAAGGTTTCCTTCCTAATTCTTAGAAAAAATTGCCAGTTCCTATATCCACACCATCATACTGAGAGGAAGCGAGTCAATTCTCAAGTTAATTCAAAAACAAAACACAAAAATAAACTAAACAGATTAATTTTTAAATCAGGGCATGGTGGTGTATGCCTGCAATCCCAGTACTTGGGAGGCTGAGACAGGAGGATCACAGGTTCAAGGCCAGCCTCAGCAACTTAATGAGGCTCTCAGCAATTTAACAAGACCCTGTTCCCAAATAAAAACACAATAGGGCTGGGGGTATAGCCCAGAGGTAGAATGTCCCTGAGTTTAATCCCAGTGCCAAATAATAATAATAATAATATATTATTTATTTATTTATTTATTTATTTATTTATTTATTTATTTATTTTGGTACTGGGGATGGGACCCGGGAGCATTCTACCTCCAAACTCCACCCCAAGCCCTATTTTTTATTTTTTTATTTTTTTTGAAACAGGGTCTCATTGAGTTGCAAAGGGCCTCATCAAGTAGTAGCTGAAGATGGCCATGAACCACAATCCTCCTGTCTCAACCTGAGATTATAAGCACATGCCACCACACCCAGAACATGTGACCGAGCTGCCCTGTGGATCATTTTCAGGTTATTAGAGACCCTCAAACATCAGTACTCCTTACTGATAGCAAACTGCTTTCACGTGATCTCTATTTGCCTCCTCCCATTCACTATTTGCTGAAAACAGATGATCAGGGATGGGGATGTATCTCAGCAACAGAGCGCTTACCTAGCATGTGCTGGGCCCTGAGTGAGCCCCAGCAACACAAAACAATAAAGTTGCAAATGATTTCAATGTGCCTAGTGAGACCTAACCAATCCAGCCCAGGTTTCCTTAAAAAAAGAGAAAGAACAAAAAATAAAAATCGATAATCATAGTGTCCTGAAGCACTTCAAATGGAAAGAGTGAAGAAACCAGGCAGGAAGGTCAACTTACTCATGCAACAGATGTTAAGCACCTGCTCAAGTACCGTCCTGGGCACAGGATGCATAAGGACAGGACGTCTCATTTTAATTAGAGGGAGACAGAAAAGGTAGAAGAGAAGAGGGAACCGATAAAGGAAGAAGAAGGCAAAGAGAAGGAAGAAAAGAATTAGGCCATTTTAGGTTGTAATGAGAGGAGAGTCTTATGAAGAAAAGAGCTAGGCAGGCAGGGCCTCTCCCAGGAAATACTGACTGATCTGAGACTCAAATGATGAACGATGGAGGCTGCTTTGGAGGTGACGGGCTGGGGAAGGGAGCAGTAGATGCCAATGCCCTGGGGTGGTAACACTGGGCCTGCTGTGGGCAGATGGAAGATGATTATGGCTACAGCAAATTGAGCAAGGCAAGACGGTATGAAGTCAGTCTGGCCGGGCGTGGTGGCGCACGCTTATAATCCCCGCGCTTGGGAGGCAGAGACAGGAGGATCGCGCAGGCTCGAAGCCAGCCTCGCTGGCTTAAGAGACCCTGTTTCCAAACAAAATATAAAATAGGTCTGGGAGTGTAACCCGGGGGTAGAAGGGTTTCCAGGAACCCCAGTAGCACCAAAAAATAAAAATTAAAAAATTAAGCCGGGCGTGGTGGCGCACGCTTGTAATCCCCGCGCTTGGGAGGCGGAGACAGGAGGATCGCGCAGGTTCGAAGCCAGCCGCGCGCGCTGGCTTAAGAGACCCTGTTTCCAAATAAAAAAGTATAAAAAATAGGTCTGGGAGTGTAGCCCGGAGGTAGAAGGGCTTCCAGGAACCCCAGTACCACCAAAAAAAAAAAAAAGAAAAGAAAAGAAAAAAATTAAAAAATTAAATTAAAAAATGAAGTCAGTTTGGCTTGTTTTCCCTCCAGCGCCCCCAAAAGTCATGCCTGGAGTTGGAAAGGTCAGGAAAAGAGGATCTGGGAAGCTCACCTTTAACTAGTGTTCTTCCCGACAAGAAGAGAGGAACCTAAAGAATGTCTGGAAACCTGGGCTCATGTTCTGGCCTGCCCCCGACCCCCAGACATCTCGATGTCCTTCAGAAAGCTCTGCTTCAGTGTGTGCTGGGTGATCACTGTGATCCGGACTATAACACGGACTGTAGGCAACACTGCTAAGCTGTGCTGTTCAATGCATCCTCCGCCACCTTCTCCAAAAGGCACACTCCTAGAGCACACGGATTGTAGAGCTTCTTCTCTCAATGCACCTGGATGCTTAACGGAACAACTCACTCTAAAAGCAAGGCTGAGCGTCTTGAGAAGCAGAAGATTCCAGCCTTGAAACCCCCTCTTTCTGCACCTATGACATTGCAGCCCAGGTCGCCCCAGTCTTATCTTTGAGCAATCCACGGTGAGGACCTCTGGGATAGATGGATGAGCTCATGGGACTCATTTTATGTCTTTGAACTTCATATTTACCTTTGAAATGAACACAAAGATCTCAGAGACTAGTGGCAGACAGTTGGTGTGAAGATTCTAGAACTCTTATATTTATTTTGTAAGTCCTAATAACTTCTGTCTCTGTCGCATTCCTCCCACGCTCCGTAATTTTCCAGAAATTACTGAAGGCAGGACATTGGTCAGCTATTCATTCATTGCCTGTGCTATTGGTGGGGATTCCATGATGGTCCCTCCCTCCAAGAAGTTTAAGTCAAGTGGAAAACAGATACTGAGCAGGTAATTTCTTCTCATTTCTAGAAGCACTGCAGAGGATAAAGCCAGGTCCTTTTAGAAACAGCCATCTACAATATCCAGCTCTGGGTCTGGGAGCTCAGCTCTCCATAAAGGTTTCGCCCATCTTGAGAAATTTGTTCTATCATTTGAAGATTGCTTTGCTTCAAGCTGAACATTAACAAAACAATGGGAGCAACTAATTTCTCTTCTCTCACTTGCCTCCATTACACTGTCTCCCTAAACATGGCTTTACCTCATCTTCCATCCTCCAAACAGACTCAAAATGTACTTTTGAGCAATGTGACACAGACCATGATTGGGAGTGGTGGATTTGGCCTGAGATGATCTGGGCTCAAGTCCCAGCTTTGCCTCTGAGAAGTCCCTGCACACCCGGGATAATAACTCCCATCCCCTGCACAGGGTTATTGTGGGCATCAATGTGATCATTTACATGAAAATGCTTTGCAAGCCCTGGAGCATTATTCTCCTGTCAGCTGCTATTTCACTAGTCTTAGCATATTCTGGACTTCAGCTTTTCCTGACACTAATATACAGATTCCTGCTATTCTTTTGTGGTACCCCATTACGTGCCCCTCCTCCCATCCTTTGTGTGCATATAAAACAAGATAGTGGCTTTCCCCACTGCCATGCTGCCCCCTTCCTGCTTCTCCCTTCCTTCTTTGTCGTTTTCTGTCATGATACCGACAGGATGGAGTTTAAAGCTTCATCAGCTTCCTGGGGACCTTTCAGAATCACCCTCAAATCCAAATCTCAAACACTGTCTTTGTCTCATTTGACCAACTTGGAAAATTCAGAAAGTTTCTCTTTAAGCCAGGCATGGTGGCAGACGCTTGTAATTCTGGCATTTGGGAGGCAGAGACAGGAGGATCCCGGTTCGAGGCCAGCCTTAGCTACTCGTTGAGGCCCTTTGCAACTCAGTGAGACCCTGTTTCAAAATGAATTAAAAAGTAGGGCTAGAGGTATAGCTCAAAGGTAGAATGCCCCTGGGGACCATTCCCAATACAGAAGGAAAAAAAAAAAAGTTCCTCTTTAATTCAGATCAAAATGGTCTTTCTCTGACAAGAGTCCAGAAAACATCATGGTGCCCTCAGCTTTTTTCAGAAAGTCTTTCCTATTTGGTGGTGGCCCTGGAGAAGCCATGGGGGTCAGAATTCCCTTAGAGTATCTGACAGCAATTCAGATTGATTTAGAAACTCATCCTCACACCACAAAGTATTCTTAGCACTGTCAGACCTGCCCTGAAACAGGCTAAGTCAAGCCTTTCTCAGCCTGGCTTTGCTGGCTGCATCATGAAGCATGGCCCCAGCCTCCCGGTCAGTTTGAGGATGTGGGATGTAGGATTTGGGGTGCAGGAAGCTCAGAGCTGATTTGCAACTAATCTGGGAAATGGGTTATTTCTCTGAGGATCCATCAGAGGCAGCACAAGCATGAGCTCCTCTGGCCCAGCAAGCCACCATTAGCCCTGGTGGCGAGGGGCCAGACACACTTCCACCACTCTGTTCCTAACCACACAGGGGGCTTTGCATGGGAGTTCTCGGAGTTAGAGCAAGAGTGTCATAATCCTCCACTTGGGAAATCCCAGTGGTTGCAGGCGACGTGATAGATGGAAGTTGGGAGAAGCCTGAGTCACGTAAATAAGCAGAAGCTGTGGATTAATCCAGTGTTTAAAAGCAAATAACTGGGCATAATGGTGCACCCACCACATGCCTGTAACCCCAGTAGTTGGGAGGCTGAGGCAGGAGGATCTCAGTTTTGAAGCCAGCCTTAGCAACAGTGTGAAAAGTCAAGCATACATAAAGGAAATGAACAGCACTTTTTTTTTTCCACATCAGTTAAAAGAAGTCTCTGGATAATTGACATCACGACGCAACTTCCTCACTGGTACCGCCTCACTTCCAGTGACAGTGACAGGGAAGCGGCAGGATGGTGACAAAACACCAGGTGTTGGAGGAGGGTGAGTGATAGGAACTCTAAGGAAGCAGCCCCTTCTAGGCTGTAAGCAAGCCAGCCAGAGACCCAGACACCTCGCCCGTCCTCATCCCAGCATCCCTGGACAAGGCAGCATGGTCCCTGGCACACAGAGGAGCATCCCCAACCTGCAGAGATCCAGAGCATGGAGGACCTGTGCTCTCAGCTTGGTTTCCCAGTGACAGCACCTTTCTTTGGAGTGACTTATGAGGGTGTGCATGTGTTTTGTTTGTTTGTTTTGTTTTGTTTTGTTTTGGTGGTATTGGGAGTGGAACCCAGGGGCTTTTCTACCTCCAGGCTATACTCCCAGACCTATTTTTATATTTTGCTTGGAAACAGGGTCTCACTAAGTTGCTGAGAGCCTCACTAAGTAGCTGAGGCTGGCTTCGAACCTGTGCAATCCTCAGGTCTTAGCCTCCCAAGCGCGGGGATTACAAGCGTGCGCCACCATGCCCAGCTTTGTGCATGTGGGGTTTTTTTTGTTGGTTTTTTTTTTTTTTTTTTTTTTTTTTTTGGTGGTACTGGGGTTCCTGGAAGCCCTTCTACCTCCAGGCTACACTCCCAGACCTATTTTTACATTTTTATTCGGAAACAGGGTCTCCTAAGCCAGCGCGCGGGGCTGGCTTCGAACCTGCGCGATCCTCCTGTTTCTGCCTCCCAAGCGCGGGGATTACAAGCATGCGCCACCACGCCCGGCTTTGTGCATGTGTTTTTAAACAAACACTCAGGAGCCATTTACTGCACAAGACCAAGTCTTTTTACTTTCTTTTTTTTTTAGCTTTCTTAATTCAATCTTCCTATCTTCCTTAGTCATTACCAAATGTCAACAAATCCCCTGTGTCAGACAGAAGCAACTAGTGTTTGCTGGAAACACAGGTTCATTTATATGCTGGAATAAGACACATCTGAAAAATGGTAAATCAAGAAGCATTCTGGAAAATAAGCATTGGCAAAAGAAAAAAAAATGTAACTCTGTATTGTCCAAAACACTTGCTGGGGGGAAATCTCATTTTCACTCAGTACAATCAGAACCATCATATATATCTTATCTTTCCAATTTTAAGGACTTTTTCTTTAATATGTGTTCTTTTAGGTTCTGGCAATGGAAGCCTGAGGGGTTTTTTTTAATTGTTATTGTTGTTGCTCTTTTGGTCATGATTTCAGAACTGTTTAAGGGTTTTCTTGGACTCATTGAAGAAAGCATGCCATTTTCCCTTTTTTTTTTTTTCTTTTCTTTTCATTTTTATGGAAATGTTGACCCATCAGGATTTACTTAAATCCTCCTTGGTTATGGGCCTCCAAAGACAAAGCCATATCCATGGCAACCACAGGCAGCCAGCAGAAGAGAGAGAGACACATCCAGACACAGCATAATAGCTGTGTTTACTGATGACTAAGATCTTGAAAGCTCTACTGTACATTCCAGCTCACAACTGGGACCTGACTCCAGGCCAGCCTCATCCTCCTGGTCCAGCATCTATAATTTCAAGCCATGGAAAGGGGCAACAGCCCTTTTCCCAGCCCCACAGGAAGTTTCCTGCAGGAATAGTGAGCTAAGGTGGGAGGAAGACTGGAAAGGGTAAGTCCTGCTGGCACCCCTGGAGCCCTCACCGCCCTGGGGGTCCCTGCCTACCTCCAGCTGCAAGCAGCTGCTCTCTGAGGCAGTCCCTCCTCCAGAGATAGGCCCCAGACTGAGTGCAGACAGCAAGCGCAGGCCCTGCTAGAGTTTGCATCCAAGTGTCTTGCCGTTTACCCCTGTCCCTCTCTTGCACTAGTTTGCCTCATTCTATTAGTCTTTTCCATGTGAAAATAAAAATCTGATAAACACATGAACCCCAGCAAAGGGCTGTCCACACCAAGCACCTCCCAGCCTTCTGACACAGCAGCACAAAACAAGAACACACTCGGCTCTTACCAAATAGCTCGTTGCAATACACTGAACCCATATTTGGCTATGTAGCACAACCAATTTGCAAATAGTGCTTTCAATTCTCTTTTACTGCATAGATGAGAACAATTTCCTTTTTATTGTTTATTTGTTTGTTTGTTTATTTATTTATTTATTTATTTATTTATTATGTGGTACTGGGGGTGGAACCCAGGGGCTTTTCTACCCCCGGACTACACTCCCAGACCTATTTTATACTTTATTTGGAAACAAGGTCTCACTGAGTTGCTGACAGCCTCACTAAGTAGCTGAGGCTGGCTTCGAACCTGAGCAATCCTCCTGTCTCAGCCTCCCAAGCGTAGGGATTACAAGCGTGCGCCACCACGCCCAGCAGTTTCCTTTTTACTAAGATGATACCTCCTTTTACTGCATATATCAATTTCCCATTAACTAACATAATGTTTTGACTTTGGTTTTAGTACAAATACCCGAGGACACACCTTTCAGTTAAATTCATCTGAAATAAATTGCCCAATGGATCCAACTTTTTTCTAACATAAATCCACATAGTTCTGGAGGCTGTATGATGGGAAAGGTCCTAGTGTGTGCTCTCCACTACCCCAGGCACATTCAGAGATGTCAGCCTCTTGTTGCCTTTCATTTCTTGTTTTCATCTTTAGACAAGGGTGGCTAGGCTGACCCTTCCATGGGAAGGGCTGATGATGAAGAGATATGGGTCTGTGTCAGTTATCAGACTCCCCACCCTCCAACCCAGGAAAGGAGTGGTCCATCTTCTCATGCCAAAACAAGACCTAGAGGGGCTGAGCCATGCACAGAAAATGCCATTTTAGCTGTAATGTTCCTCGGGGGGTTTTTTTGTTTTTGTTTTTGTTTTTGTTTTTTTTTTGCAAACAAAATCAAAATGGTTTTCTTTAAAAGATATATTTTATAAGATGGAGTTTTGATCTGCATGGAATGAGGCAGACTAGTGAAGGCAGACTAGCATAAGGAAGGTCTTGGAAAGATTTACAAAAATGAATTTCTATATCAAGAATTACAATAATTTAGCAAGATCCTGTTCCAAAATAAAGATAAAATAGGGCTGGGGGTAGAGTGCGGAGGTAGAATGCCCATGAGTTCAATCTTCAGTCCCATACTTAAAAAAAAAATCACAATAATTTGGATTATTATTTAAGGGCTAGCAGAAACAACTGGAATTTTCACATACTAGAAAGAGACTAATGTCAGATAAGACCATTATTATTATTATTATCATCATCATCATCATCATCATCATTATTATTGCTGTGCTGGGGATTGAAGCCAGGGGCATTCTGTGTCTGAGCTACATCCCCAGCCCTACAGGGTTATTTCTACTTTGAAATATTTATAGGCTCACAAGAAGTGGCAAAACACTTTCATTTAATAATTTGCCTAAAAGAAGAGCTGTTGGCATGCTGTGTCCTTTTCTGTAGGTCTGTTTGCCTTATGGGAGGCATAAATTGAGAAGAAGAGGAATTGAATTGGAGACTGGATCTGGATCTTTGTAAACTCCTGGGTTCTGACTTTCTTGGAAGCAGAATGAATATAAGCATTTATATCTTGTCCTCAGAAGATCATGCTTGTTTGTTTGTTTTGTGGTACTAGGGGATAGAACCCAGGACCAAAGCCGGGTGTGGTGGCGCACGCTTGTAATCCCCGCGCTTGGGAGGCTGAGACAGGAGGATCATGCAGGTTCAAAGCCAGCCTTAGATACTTAGTGAGGCTCTCAGCAACTTAGTGAGACCCTGTTTCCAAATAAAGTATAAAATAAGTCTGGGAGGATAGCCCAGAGGTAGAAAAGCTCCTGGGTTCCACCCCCAGTACCACACACACACACATAAAAGGACCCAGGATCTTACCCATGCTAAGAAAGTGCTTTACTACTGAACTACATCCGCAGCCCAGAGATCATGGGGGTTTTTTTTGTTTGTTTTTGTTTTTGGGTGGTACTGGGGGTGGAACCCAGAGGCTTTCTACCTCCAGGCTATACTCCCAGACCTATTTTATATTTTATTTGGAAACAGGATCTCACTAAGTTGCTGAGAGCCTCACTAAGTAGCTGAGGCTGGCTTCGAACCTGTGCTATCCTCCTGTCTCAGCCTCCCAAGCGCCGGGATTACAAGCGTGCGCCACCACGCCCAGCTTAGAGATCTTGTTTAAAAGGTAGAGAGCTGCCAGGTGTAGTGACAACTTCTTATGAGCCTATAATTATTTCAAAATAGAAAAGAAGAAAAAGTCAAGTGTGAATGATAAACATAAGGATCCTAATGGACTATGTAGATGTCAGCTACCGACTACAATTTGCCAACATACCTAAGCACATGGCATATACATAAAGTTAGATTGCTGAGGAATGTGGATAATCGGCTTAGGGGTAGGGGTGGAAGACACAGACGGCCTGGAAGAGACATCTAGGGTTCCATGGCTGGCTCCACTAGCAGATAGACAAAGCAGAGTCTGTATTTCCTTGGTGTTTAGTATTAATGTCCAGGTTAGGCATGTGCCTCTGACATCGCGGTTTGGATCCCAGTGTGGACACCTGGCCCTCTATTTCTTCCCTCACCACAGATTGCCTATTTGTTTCCCCCAAGGCTAAGTTGGGTAAAAAGAGTTCAACAACACCCGGGGATGTTCTGAAGATCAGGTGTGCCGCCAGTTGGGGATTCTGTTTTGAGTGTGTGTCTTGGACTCGCTGTCCAACTTCTGCTTGGAAGCCATTAGCCACTGGCGAGTAAATTGAGCCCAGTGACCTTGCTGAGCAGAAGGCACAGCCCTTGGACACTGCTCCTTTTCTGATCTGTCCACCCTGGATGCTCCAGCTAAACCCAGCCTTCTCCGGCAAGATGCCCGACCAAGTTGAAATGTTTAAAAAGCCAGCAGGTCTGGTCAGACACCCTTGGCTGCTTCCACTACCCCTTTTAAGCACAAAAGCTGGTCCCTCATTGTAAGCGGTTGCCCAGCACACGGCTCTGAATGGAGCCCTTCGCAAATCCTTTTCACTTGGCCTGGAAACCTGAGCTCACGCTCCTTTTCTGGCAAGGACACTGGAAAATTCCCCGTACATAGAGAGCTGGCTCCATTTCCTAGCAATTCTACGAAGTTCTGTCTCTGTTGTAGTTAAAATTAAAAAAAAAAAAAAATGGAGCACTCTGACCATCTCCAAGCACTAGGACCTAAAACAAAGAGCACCTCAGGCACAGATGACAAGAAACAAGTCCCACTTTTCAGTGTGGGGTGCTGCTGAGAATGTAGAATGAATCTGGCTACAAACTTCAGTCACAGTGACTGCTGCAACTCGGACCCTACAGGGATCTTAACAGGCCCCCAGTATTCCCAACTGGCAAAAGCTATGAAGCCCATGTTATCTTTCTTTGTGTCACCATTATTATTATCTGTAGTGATAGGCAAATAGCTACTAGTTTTATAGAGAAATAATTGAGGAGAGAAGATCAGTCCTGGGACGAGCTTCAGCTTTGAATGATTTAAGACGAATTTGCCAATGTGTGTCCTGGGGAAATTTCTGTATTTTCTTCAAATCTCAGTTTCTTTGTGAAGGAGGAAGAGGCAGAGGAGGAAAAAGTGGAGGAGGAAAAGGAGACAATAGAATATGCAATGCCAGCTGGGCGTGGTGGCACACGCTTGTAATCCCCGCTCTTGGGAGGCTGAGACAGGAGGATCGCACGGGTTCGAAGCCAGCCTCAGCTACTTAGTGAGGCTCTCAGCAACTTAGTGAGACCCTGTTTCCAAATAAAATATAAAATAGGTCTGGGAGTATAGCCCGGAGGTAGAAAGCCCCTGGGTTCCACCCCCAGTACCACCAAAAAAAAAAAAAAGAACATGCAATGCCTACCTGATAAGATCAGGGATAATTAGATAAGCTAACGTATATACCATGCTTGGTCCCAGTAGGCACACCAATATTCTTAGCTTTTCTTTTCCCCTCCTCCTATCCCCAATCCCCTATTCCTTTCTCAAGCTGTGATTTTTCAAACTGCTTTAACTGCTGGAAATTTTAAAAATTTTATATGAAAGTGTGTGCAGAAGGCAGGCGTAGGATATAGATGAACACCCAAGTGGCCACAAATGAAGCACCTGGGTTTGCCCCTTGGTCCTGGCCTTGGTGGTGCCCACAACCTACGCACCACAGTGACGGCCTCCTCATCTACTGGGAAGCCCTGGGCGTGCAAGCGCATGGCTGCTCTCCCCTTCTGTGGCTCTGCCTCCCGAACCCACGACTGAGGTCTTCCCAGAAAGGGCTCTGGTACATTCAGGCTTTAAATAAATATCCTTTGGACCAGAGTCCTTTCCATTCTGGCGTTTTCCCTGATGAACTCCCTTTGCATGGGGACAGCTGGGCCCGGAGCCCGAGAGCGTTTCCCAACCCTGTGGTCTGATTGTTCTTGTTAAGCAGTCGGATCAATTGAATAATTTGTCTCTCAGATATTCAATTGAAAAATTTGTCCCCGGATACTTGTACTGAAACATGATTATAAACACAATTACATACTCGTTTCCCAAAAGTTTGAAAATTAAAATGAGTATAAAAAAGGAAAGATGACATCACTGGTGATTCTACCATCTGGACACAGGCACTGTTGACATTTTGGTACATGTCCTTCCTGTGCATGTGTGCATGTGCGTCCTTTAATCAGATCAGTTTTGTGCATGTGTGTCCTTATTTCATCATATCAATAGGCAATACAAGCTATACATATAGTGTGGGATTCTGGGGGTTTTTTTTCCCATGCCATTAAATAATTTTAGCAGTAGATAATACTAGTTATAAACTTTTCTATCAGATAAAAGGAGCATTTGTTCATTCTCCTGTTGCAGTTCCATTATTTTTAGTATTTTTAACTAAAATGATGTTAAAAGAAAAAGCATCCTTATTTATGAATCTGCGTATTTATTTTATTTGATACATGAAGTAGCCAGGCATGGTGTTACATACCTATAGTCCCAACACTTGAAAGGCTGAGACAGAAGGATCACGGGTTTGAAGCCAACACACAGTAACTTAGCAAGACTCTATTTTTAAAAAAAAAATTTTAAAGCCGGGCATGGTGACACATGCTTATAATCTCAGTACTTGGGAGGCTGAAACAGGAGGATTGCAGGTTCACAGCCAGCTTCAGCAACTTCTGAGGCCCTCCACAATTTAGTGAGACCCTGTTTCAAAATAAAGAATAAAAAATTGGGCTGGGGTAGAGCTCAGAGCCCATGGGTTCAATCCCCAGTAACACACACAGAAAAATCCTCACAACCACCTTGGGGCGCTGTAGAGCATGCCTATAATCTCAGCTCCTCAGGAGGCTGAAGCAGGAGTACCACAAATTCAAGCCCAAACTGGAGCAATACAGCAAGACTCTGTCTCAAAACAAAACAAAAAAACAGATGCGCACATGTCTGTAACCCCAGTACTTGGGAGGCTGAGACAGGAGGATCATAAATTTGAGTCCATCCTCAGCGATTTAGTGAAACTCTCAGCAACTTAGCAAGATCCTGTTTCAAAATAAATAGAGCTGAGAGGGGTGGCTTAGAGGTACCAAAAAAAGTCCACAAAATATCCCCACCCCCACCAGCTCTCCCATCTTGTGAGTGCGCAGCCCTCATCCCTCCACTGATAGGTCGCTATCTGCCAGATACTTGATGTATCAAAGTTATAGATTCTAGAAGTAGAATTGCCAAGTAGAAAGCAAGAAACATGTTTATAGCCCTTGACATGAATTATATGCTAAATGGTTATCCATGAAACTTGTATAGAATCACCTTTCCAAAAGAGTGTGGGAGAATCTATGCACCAACATCAAAGCACCCAGTTTACAAAATTATCACTGAGTTCCTGCTTGAGTCTCATAATATGACAAGAGCAGAAAGAACTGCAAAATTTTGCAGACTTTGTTGAACAAGACTTAAGAAAAAAAAAAAAAAAGCTTAACAAGTGGGCCAAGCCCTGCTGGCTTCTAGGGCACCACAGGCTCACTCCTCTAAGATGCATGACTATAATGCACCAAAAAAAAGAAAGAAAGAAGGAAAGAAAGAAAGAGAGAGAAAGGAAGGAAGGAAGGAAGGAAGGAAGGAAGGAAGAAAGAAAGAAAGAAAGAAAGAAAGAAAGAAAGAAAGAAAAGAAGGAAGAGTCACATCTTCCTCAAGACATTGTCCGGCCATCTGCCTGAAAATGATCGTAAAAGATCAAGCCTAAGCAGGGCATGGTGAGGCATACCTATAATCCTCATACTTTGGAAATTGAGGATCACAGGTTCAAGGACAGCCCAGGCCCAGCAACTTAGTGAGACCCAATTTCCAAATAAAAAATAAAATGGGGCTGGTAGAATGCCCCCAGGTTCAATCCCCAGTACCATTAAAAAAAAAAAAAAAAAAATCAAAGCTAGCAGTACTGTGAGAAAAGAGGCCTTCCGAGGCCTGCAGTGCTATCTGGGGCTCTTGCACGTCCACCGCTGCATGGCTGAAGTCACTATACAAAAGCTCGTCTCTGCTGTTGACACGCGCACAGACCGTCTCCACTCTCCACCCTCCATCCCCCATCGCCTGCAACAGTGAGGAAGGTGCTGCTCGCTAGGAAAGCCCTAGGCCTCCTATTTGCCTGGAAATGACAAGTGCCCCTGCAGGTGTCTGCTTTCACCAGTGCTCCAGCCTGTATTTCCTGTCCTCTTAGTTGCTCCATTTAGATATCCCAGCAGTGCCTCGAATTTGTCAGAGGAGACAAATCTCATTCTCTCTGCCCCACTTCTCTGTCTCTCTGGGGATCCTTATCATCTTGGGGTTGTCAACAAATCATCCCTTCCCTTCACGCCCCACCACTGCGCTGCTGCCAAATTCTGATTATTCCTCCTTCACTACCCTGAGCGCAGCGCCCTCTCCGCCTGCCTTGAATCCATTAACCCCAGTCAGGACATTAACGAGCACAGGTTATGGAAAATTACTCCAGCTCCTGATAACTGCCAGTCTCACTGTTCCTACTGTGGACTCAATGAACACATCTGATGCTCACAAAATCTCCTGCCTTGCTCCACACTCCCAAACCCCCCCCCCCCACCTTTTAAAGCTTAGAATGGAAAAAGAGCACTTGATGGAGAGGCACCCAGAGGCCAGAAATGAAGGCTGCGCTCGCTGCCTCTGCCAAGTGGACTCACCAGGCTTATGCACAATGTGAGAGTCAGGGCAGAGGTGATGCAAGTGGACCGGCTGCGGGAGAGGGACCACTGTGGCAAACATCCACTGAAGGGGCTCCCTGAAAACCAGGAGAGCTCCCCAGGTCTGCCGTCGACCGCAGCGAGATCCAGGCAGTATCCGCACAGGCTCCCACTGGCGGCACACAGAGTATTCTAGTTCTGCAACTTTGCTTTTGAGCTTCCCTGGAAATCCTATTGCAGGTACCATCCCTCAGATGACTTGCATTTCTGAAGAGGCAGAAATTCCAGCATCAGACACACCCCAAAGATTCACTGTTTCTACTTTAAGATGTAGAGTAAGTCATTCTGACAGTAAGGTACACGGTGTGGGCCTCAGATAAAGCCTGTTATCCTCCCCAGACCCTCTACATCTGTCTTTTTGGAACTTCTCCTTAGAATGTCTGGAGAAAATATAGGATAGGGGCCAGGGCCAGCCTGTCCTAGGTGCCTCTCAAGCCGCTGTCCTAAGCACGTATCTACTGGCCAACAACTTGTGGCCATTACCAATCTTCTCTCTTCTATCTCCATTGAGAAGAAAATAAGAAGACATGGTGGGAAGTAAAACATTTGGCTTTGAGCCGGGTATGATGATGTGTGCCTGTAATCTGGTGCTTGGGAGACTGGAACAGGAGGATCACAGGTTCAAGGCCATCATTGGCACCTTAGTGAGACCCTGTTTCAAAATAAAGTATAAAAGCCGGGCGTGGTGGCGCATGCTTGTAATCCCCGCGCTTGGGAGGCTAAGACAGGAGGATCGCACGGGTTTGAAGCCAGCCTCAGCTACTTAGTGAGGCTCTCAGCAACTTAGTGAGACCCTGTTTCCAAATAAAATATTTAAAAAAAAAAAAAAAAGGTCTGGGAGCATAGCCCAGAGGTAGAAAGCCTCTGGGTTCCATCCCCAGCACCACCAAAATAAATAAATAAATAAATAAAGTATAAAGACTGAAGATGTAGCTCAGTGTTAGAGTGCTTGCCTAACATGCATGAAGCCCTGGATTCAATCTTCAATACTGCAAAAGGAAGAAAGGAAGAGGGGAAGGAAGGACAAAATAGGGCTAAGGGTGTAGCTCAGAGGTAAAATGCCCCTGGGTTCAATCGCCAGTATCAAAAAAATTTTTTTAATTGGTCTTTGCCCTTGATTTCTGGGAAGTATCCTATGCTGTTCCTCAAAGAATATATGAATCTTTGTTTAGGACAGAGGCTGATGATATCAGGTCTTAAGGAAGGCTGCACATACCCAGTGGCCTTAGACTAACGCATGACTTAGGGTGGGTGATTTGGGTTGTGATATCAGTCAGCTTGAAGACTGAGTTCAATCACATGGACAATCAACAATGCACCAATTAAAAACTCCAGGCAGCAAGGTCCAGGTGAGTTTTTCTGGTTGGCAACACTCTGCATGTCCTATCATACATTAATACCAAGAGGGTTCTATGTCCTGACTCCATGGGGAGAAAGAACAGCAGAAGTTTTGCGCTTGAAGCCTTCCTTGCTCTGCGCATCCCTTCCTTTGGCAGGTTTCAGTCCGTATCCTCTCCCTATAATAAACCACAGCCATAGAGCCGGGCGTGGTGGCCTGTAATCCCAGCGCTTGGGAGGCTGAGACAGGAGGATCACGCAAGTTTGAAGCCAGCCTCAGCTGGTTTAAGAGACCCTGTTTCCAAATAAAATATAAAATAGGTCTGGGAGTGTAGCCCGGAGGTAAAAGGCCTCTGGGTTCCATTCCCAGTACCACAAAAAAATAAAAAAATAAAAAATAAACCACAGCCACGAGCATTGCAGCTTTCAGTGAATTCTTTGAGTCCTTCAAGTATGTCATTATACCTGAGGGTTGTTGGGGAAACCTCCTAAAATTGCAGTTGGTATCAGAGTGAGGACTGTCTTGGGACTGTGCCCTCGAATTTCACAGTTTGGCTAACCTCGGGCAAAGGCGTTTAGAGCAGAGGATAACATGATCTATGGCAGTCCACAGGAAACCTTCTTTACAACCAAGTCGCCAAATTCTGAGAGTGAGGTTATGGAATCCTTTTTTAAAAGGCCTGCTAAAACAATCTCATCTTCCTACAAAGTGTGGTTAGTGATGACCACAGCAGAGGATCCGCCAGAAAACTCCAGTGCTTCGAGTGCCATGCTGGGCTGGGGCTGGCACTCTCCCTGTACTTAAATCTCCAGAAGTTTCCCATCGTATTCAGAACAAAGTCCAAAGTTCTTACCCTATTTATGTTACCCTATGTGTGTTGCGATTCCCCCACTCTGATGTCAATCTAGATCAGTGCCAGCACATGGTAGATACACTAAATGTTTGCTGAATAAATGACTAGCCCCCAAAAAGAATATTAAAATGCATATTTTTTCCAGCACAATTTTTATCTCTGGCTTAATTTTAAGTCAGAGATAATTTTTTTTACTGAGATATAATTCACATGCCATAAAATCTAATCTTTTACAATTTAGAGATTATTAGTGCAACCTGGTGAATATACTAAATCACCACCACTTATATGATGTCACCAGTATTTAATTTCTGTGTGTGTGTGTGTGCGTGTGTGTGTGTGTGTGTGTGTGTGTGTGTGTGAGAGAGAGAGAGAGAGAGAGAGAGAGATAGAGAGAGAGAGAGAGAGAGAGAGAGAGAGAGATGAGAGGGAGGGAGGGAGAGACAGACAGACAGACAGACAATGGATTAAATCCAGGGGTGTTCTAACTTCCAAGCTACACCCCCAGCCCATTTTGTTTTTTGTTATGAAATAGAGTCTCATTAGATTGTTAAAAGTCTTGCTATGTTGCTGAGGCTGGCCTCAAACTTTTGATCCTCCTGTCTCAGCTTACCAAGTACTGGGATCACACTACCACCTCTGGCTTCCTGGTTTACTTTTAATTTCAGTTCATCCTTCCTCTCCAGCATGTGGTTCTAATGTGGACTGCCAACCATAATATCCAACATGCATCAACCCTAGGGAGGGCTTGGGGCCAGGAGGCCTCCATTCTTCCCTAGCACTTTCCAGTAGAGACAGAGAAGAGCAAGACCTTCAGGTGTCACTGGAGAAGTGATAAGGGTCACATCCTGGGCTGGCTGTGCTCAGGCCCCTTGTGTTACGGTTTGAATGGTGGGGGTTCTTTTTCTTATTCAACTAAGGTTGGTTGAATAGAAAAATTAAAACTAACAGGCAGCTCAGTGCAGCTTTTACAAATCTTTATTACAAAATTAGTAGGAAATAGATCAGTAGGAAATAGAGAAGAGAAGGAAAAAGCAGCCTGCTGACCCGCATGCTGAAGAGCCCAAAAATGGAACTCCGGCCCCTTTTGGGGACCCCAACCTTTAAGTGGATTTTTGTATTGGTATCTTTCTCATCAGTGTTTCCAAGACAATGGGCTAGTTACTTATTCCTTAGCCAGGTGGTGCCTCTTTGTCTCCGGACAGTGCACTTACTAAGTGCAAGGGTCAAGAATCTACCTGGCCCTCGGCTCTACTGTATTGGGCAGTATTGGTTGCTCATCAACTAGGGTGCCTTGAAGCTGCACACAAAGTTTACCTTTCCTATGCCCAGGCCAGATCCCAGAGGAGAGGAGGTAAACAGAGGCCCCGGTTGCCTCTATTGTAGTTTTAGAGCTAAAGGCTTCAGTTGACTCTAAGGCTTTAACTATAGGTTAATGATTAGAATGAAGGGCAAAGACAGAGAGGAACTCTGCATTGTAATAGCCGCAGCTCCCTCCCTGCCTGAGTGCCTGCACAGCACCTAGGCTCTGACTATATTTTACATTTTGGAAATTATCAAAGCAATTTTCCAATAACAGCATATCAATACATTTTTATTCCTCTTCCCAATACTGGTACACCTTGCAGTGTGGAAGCATGACCCACAGAGACACAGAGGGAACGTCAGTTCTGGCTGGCCCTAAACCAGCCGCACCTCTTCCCACAGGTTGGTTATATAAGACAAGGATTCTTTTTCGGACTCCAACTAGTCTTCACCCTGCTTATGCTTTCCCTCAACACGTGTTTAAGTACTTCATGCGCACAGGGCGCTGGCCAGAGAAAGCATAAGCTAGCCAGGCTGTGGCAAGCGGGGTAGATGCCATGAGAAGGGTGGGCAAAGCAGAGCTTGTCATCCACGGCCCAGGGCAGCAGAGACTTTGTCCGTTTGTTTGTTTATATTTTTTGTTCTGGGGATTAAACCCACAGTATTCTACCTTAGAGCTACACTTCCAGCCCTTTATTTTTGTTTTTTAAAGAGTCTCACTACATTGCTCAGGCTGTCCTCAAACCTGCCATCCTCCTGTCTCGGCCTTCCAAACCCTGGAATAAAGGTGTGCACACTACACCTGGATCAGAACAGATTTAAGGAGAAAATGACTTCTAAGACCTAACCTTGGAAAGGAATAAGTGTCAGAAGAGATCCCCAAGATGCTAAGGGAAATGAGGTCACCATCAGCAGGAGAGGTGAGGGAGGTACGTGAAGGGTGTGATGTTGGGATTGTGTCTTATAGGATGGATAGATGCAAATATTTAGAGAAAGGGCTTAATACGGGCATTTGGGGTAAAGGAAAATTTAATCAAAAACTAGATACAGAGACTAGTGAAAATAGCCAGAATCTAGTACATGAAGAGAAGAGGTAGGGATTAGGTGCGAAGGCAGATTGGGAGCACCTGGCGAGGCAGAGACCCAAAAGCTAAGTGCAGGGAGGGTCTTCATAACTTCTATACCAGGCAATAGAATGTGAGAGAAAAGATGGGTGAGATGGGGTCTGGAGAGCCAGGTGGTACCCACTGCCAAAGTCCAGGAAGCAAGACAGTATGAAAAGAAAGAGAGGAAGGAAGGAAGGAAGGGGACAGTGTGAACCAGCTTAGAGGTGGAGAAACAGACACACGAGTGCCCTTGAGGAAGGAGAAATGAGAGTCAGTACATGATTAGGGGAAGCAGCAGTGAAGGAGACAGAGGAACTGAGCCATGATGATGGTGGTGCTGGTGGTGACTGCCAGCATTCTTTGGCCTTCAATTGGACCAAGCACTTTGTATGTATTATCTCATTTAATCTTCTCAATCCTATAAGGTAGGTTCTATTATTTTCCCTGTTTTAGAGCTGAAAAAACTGAGGAACTGAGAGATGAAGCAGCTTGCACATAGAGAACCAGGATGACACATTAGAATGGGGCAGAGGAGGCTTGGGAAGAAGGAAGAGGTCACGTCTACACTGACGTTCAGTTCCTACTTTCATGAACCCAAGACCCCACTTACAGTTTGAATATGTCACTGCCAAACAAGAAGTTTTTTAACCTATATATTTTTTTAATGAGTACACAGCAAGGTACAAAAATCACGGGCTATCATATGCCAGGATAGATTATCTTGACCGCTCCCCATCCGCCATGCCTGTCACTCTATGACAGAAGGAAATTAGATTCATCTGATAAGCTTTGTTTTTCACAAAGTAATGTGGGATGATTACCCAGTACCCTGTGGTCTTCTGGGTGTTTGCAAATTGATTTTTTTGATTATTTGTTCCAGTGATTTTCCAAGTATTCAGTGTTTTTCCAAGTTAGTAATATTTATAGTGTGGGTGAGCTAAAATTCATATTTGCCTTCCCTTTTTGTATGAATATGAAGTTTTAAGGTTGCAGTTATTTAGGATGTTTGCATGCAGCATCAGACATACTTAGAGGGAGCATACATACAAACCAATGTGATCATAAACCCACTTGTTGAGGGGCAGAAAGCAAATGTCATGCAAAATCCCTCGAAGTTTATAACCACATGCAAAAAAAAAAAAAAAAGAAAGAAAGAAATGCACTCAGAAATGTTGATTAGTTCAAATATCCCAAGTAAATTCAGTTCCTCACTCTCTAAGTAGATATATATAAAGGGTGATAGATTAGATAAATAAATAGGTAGATAGATAGATGATAGATAGATGGATAGATAGATGATAGATAAAGATATATCTAGTACTGGGATTATAAGCATGCACCATGACACCTGGCTGAAAATTTTTTAAAATTCATTATATAAATTATATCTCTAGAAGCTGAGCATGGTGGCACATGCTTGTAATCCCTGCATTTGGGAGGCTGAGACAGGAGGATCGCACAGGTTCAAAGCCAGCCTCAGCTACTTAGTGAGGCTCTCAGCAATTTAGTGAGACCTTGTTTCTAAGTAAAATAGAAAATAGGTGGGAGTATAGCCCAGAGGTAGAAGGCCCCTGGGTTCCATCCCCAGTACCACCAAAAAAATAAAAAAATGAAAAAATAAAGAATAAAAACCAGTGCTGAGTGTGTAGCTCAGAAGTAAAATACCCCTAGGTTCCACTCCCAGTACTGAAAAAAAAAAATATATATATATATAATATATATATATATATTATATATATATATTCAGAGATAACTACTGTGACATAAGCTATACTGTAAACACTGACCTAAAGCAAGATACAAAAGAACTTTTTATAATTTATTTTCTCTGCATTCAGTGCATCTCCCCAAAGCCAGGATTTGGAGGGAGTGGTGTCTAGGTAGTGCAGGAATTAATTTTATTTTATTTTTTTCAGTACTGGGGATGGAATTCAGGGACATTCTACCTCTGAGCTACACCCCCAGCCCTATTTTTTTTTTAATATTCTTTATTTTGAAACACGGTCTCACTGAGTTCCAAAGGGCCTCACTAAGTAGTAGCTGAGGCTGTCCTCAAACCGCAATCCTCCCATCTCAGCCTCCCAAATGCTGGGATTACCAACCTGTGCCACCACGACTGGTTTAGGAATTAAAATTTTTGTGGATAAAATAGGCTATGGTTTGGATATAGTTTGAATGTGTTCCCCAAGAGTTCCTATATTGAAATTTGAGTACTGGAGGTTGAACTCAGAGCCATTCTATCGCTGAACTACACCCCTAGCCCTATTTTAATTTTTATTCTAAAATAGTGTGTCACTGAGTCACTGAAGGACCTCAGTAGATTGATTACTCACACCTGTGATCCTCTTTTCTCAGCCTCCCAAGTACTGGGACTATAGGCATGCACCCCCACGCCCCGTGGAATTCCTACATTGAAACATAATTCCCTTTGTGACCTATCAAGAGGGTAGAAACAATCCCACTGAGGTGTTTAGGGGTACACCATTTGGGAGGTGATCAGGATTAGACAAAGTCATCGGGTAGAGCCTTCTAATTGAAGACTGGTGGTTTTGTAAGAAGACGGGGAGAAACCTAAGAGACACCTTGTGTTACCTTGAGGACTCTACTAGCTAGAAAGTCATTAGGGCCTCAACAGAGGTCAAATGGTTAGAGCTCCTCCATCTTGGACTTTCAGCCTCCAAAACTGTAAGCTAAATAAATCTGTATTCTTTATTTTGTTATAGTAACAACAACAACAAAAAATAAATAAATAAACTAAAATACAACCTAAAGTCCATTACTAAGAAATCAAAGGAATAAAATCTGAGAATAGACCTTTCGTGGATAAAATGGCAGTGCTCAATTAAAGGGTTTAATTGAGGAGGGTCTCTTCAGCTCAAATAGTTTATGAATCTAAAGACTGGGTATGAGGACATTTCATAAAATTTATGGCAGAAGGCCATTAAAACACACGCTATAATTTAAGTAACCATTTTCCCACAAAGTTAAAGCCCTTTGATCTATAAAGCACTTGTCTTAGGAGTATCATTTATGCTCTGAGTCCCTGAAATATGACAGACACCTAGAGAAAGCTTTTGTCAAATCTGTGAGACCAAAAATGTATTTTATGAAAATGAATGATTAATAGGATGAGTAGATCTGACAGCCTTCTCTGAATGGATCTCACCTGTCACCTGAAAGCAAGTTTGAAAACAAAAAGACACCCAGCTGCTAGTTGGCAACTCCTGCTATCAGCTGCTCTGTCCGTTAAGGCCCAAGAGCCCTGACAACTGCATTATTCCTTGCTGTCTCTCTGAACCACAAAACAAAAACAAAAACAAACAAAACAATACAAACCCTAAATAGTTCCTTTATTACACTCTGCTAAGAATGTGCCATCAGTCCTCTTAAAGAGCCCCTCACTTGTGCCAGTATTGGGAATGGCCTAAGAAGATTTGAGAAAGCTCTGATTATTAATATATTTCAAAAATAATTGTGTCAAAATGGCGGCAGACCTGGAGAAAGAAAGGCTTGGCTTTGGTCAGGAAGCAAACAGCTATTGAAACTTAGATTGACTTAGCTACATGTAATTAGCAAGTCAATAGGAGAGGAGAACTAGGCATTTCTCTATCTAAAGACAGATCTACATGATAAGCCAGCTAAGATGGTAGGAGGGGTCAACCTTCATGAAAGTAGACACCTCGCCACACCTTATTGGGGGAGGTACCTTACAGGGACGTTCACTAAGTCAGAGTCACGCAAACAAGATGGAGGTCATGGGTATAAAAGGCTGAGTCCATGTGTAACTCCTTTGGTGTATTCGAGTCACCCCCCCCCCATGCCATTTTGGCATGGGGCTATATTTCTATCTCCTGTATTTCTATCTTTTTAATAAACTTCTTTAAATCTTCAGCAACTGTCCAAGATATGCATATTTATTCTTAGCTTAGGACAAGAACCCGAGGTAATTTTCTGGTTTTGGTTGATTTGGGGTTTTGTTATGGGTTGGGAGAAAGTGTGTCTGGGACCCTCGCAGGGGTTCCCGGGGAATAGTTTCCTCAAACCATATTCTCCCAATCCGTAACATCACTGATACAGAAATAATAGTATTATCTAATAACAAAATAAAGACCAAATAGAACAAAGCATGTAAAGTTTTTAGCCTGTCAAAGTAAGTGCTCAGTAAATATTACCTATTATTTTGGCTTTATTTCATTTTTATGTATGTATTTATATGTTTATGTATGTATTTATTTATTGGAACTGAGGAGTAAATCCAGGGGCATTCTACCCAAGGAACCTCCTCAGCCTTCCCTTTCTTCTTTCTTTTCTCTTTTTCTTCCTCCCTTTGGTGTGTGTGTGCGTGCGTGCGTGCGTGTGTGTGTGATTTGTTAGGGATTGAACCCAGGAGTATTCTACCCCTGAGCTACACTCAGCCCTATTATATCTTTTTTAATTTTTTATTTTATTTATTTATTTATTTATTTATTTATTTATTTATTTTGGTGGTACTGGGGTTCCTGGAAGCCCTTCTACCTCCGGGCTAGACTCCCAGATCTATTTTATTTTTGGAAATAGGGTCTCTTATGCCAGCGGGCTGGCTTTGAACCTGCGCGATCCTCCTGTCTCCGCCTCCCAAACGCGGGGATTACAAGCTGCGCCACCTCCACCGGCTATTTATTTTATATTTGGCACCGGGGGAACCTAGGGGCATTCTACCTCCGAGCAACACCCCCAGCCCTATTTTATTTTTCTTTCTAATTTCGAAAAAGGGTCTCACTGAGTTTCGAAGGGCCTCGCTTAGTAGCTGAGGATGTCGAGGAACCACAATCCTCAGCTCTCAACCTCCCCAGTGCTGGGATTACAAGCTTGCGCCCAGTTTACCTTTTATTTTGAAACAGTCTCACTAAATTGCTGAGAGCCTCACTAAGTTGACGATGTTGCCCTCAGACTTTGGATCCTCCTGTCTCCGCCAGCCAAGCACTAGTGTTACAGGCCCGCTGCCACCTCGCCCGGCAAATATTACCCATTAATATTATGATTTTTATTTGCTAATCGGTTCTGCCTACTTTATTTCAGTAAAGACGGATTACTGATCAGTTTCTCTTCTAAGCTCTTTATTAGGAATTTTGGATAAGCATGTATTTTTGCTTAATATCTTTCTCACAGAGGATGACATTTGTTTTTGTGTTCCTGGACATTCCAAAAGAACTTAAAAAAGAGAGCAAACTCCAAACGAAGTGGTATGGACACCATGTCATTTTCGCAGCCATTTCTCAGTGTTAATGTCTTTCTGAAAACAATTTGTGGAAGCTTCAAAGAGTTCAGCAGGAGTGGGAAGGAATGTGGCCTTGGGGTTTTTTCTGTTGACCACTGAGCTGCACTGTCCTTAAGATTTTCCCTGCAAATCTTGCTGTCCTCAAAGGAATGACCTAGCCTACCTCAACGCTCTATAGTGTCTTAAATTTGCATCTTTTATTTTTGCTTCAACCAAGGGCACTTTTTGATCCTTTGCCCCATATGTACAGGACAAGGAGAAATTAAGACAGAGAAAAGGTCTGCATCTTAGACCTCTTGGTTTCCTGCTTTCTTTCACCTGAAACCCAACCAAGTTTATTTCAAAAGCTAACTTGACACTGTCAGGAGTTAGTTCCATCCAGAAGCCTTCTAAAGCTGGCCCTACCTGGTGGTACTCAATCTAAATCCTATCAGCCCTACTGTGCCTGCTGCTCTGAGAAAGCTTTTTCTAAAGCACTTATCTTCCTGGTTGAGTCTAAATTTATGCGGCTCTTTCAAAAGATTGGCGTTCCCACACCGGGAGTCGAACCCGGGCCGCCTGGGTGAAAACCAGGAATCCTAACCGCTAGACCATGTGGGAGGCGACGGGGACACGTTTGAGCTCAGATAAATTGAGTCTCTCCTCTCGGCTTCCGCCCCGCCCTTCATCTGCGCGAAATCTCGCCTGCGCCTGCGCACACTTCGCAACTGTTTAACCCCTTCGGATCAGCGAGCGCTCTGCCTCCGCTTGTTAAGAGAGCCCTGGAATCCTTCCTGTATCTACCCTCGAGCCTTTTGTGACCTCATCCTGTCTCCTGCTCCTACCTACCACTGGATTGGACGAGCCATTGTTCACAATTCCTCTCTAGAACCGAGGCACCTCTGTTCGAGGGTTAAAGGCTCGGGAAGAAGCGAGCACTGTGGGACTGAGTCCTAAAACCGCGGCGGCGGCGGCCAAGCCGGACCTCCCGCCGCCACCGACCCCAGGGCTGGCCCGGCGTGCGCCCCCCGCCGCCTCTGGTCGGGGCTGGCCACAGGCACCACCCTGTCCCCAGAAAGTTGATCTTTTCCTCTGAAGAAACAGAAGCAGGAATGAGAACAGCCTGGAAGCCTGGAGCATTCCAGGTCCTGTTGACTCAGGGCTGAAGGCAGGGCTTGTGTGCTGAGAGCTGCGGCCCTGGGTAAACCGAGCTTCTCAAAGGGCACCAAGGCCCTTGACTGCAGGCATTCAGGATGGGCGGAAATTTCTTGTGGTTTCTGAACCCTTCTCGACGTGTAGCGGCACTTCATTGGGAGCAGTTTATGCTTTAGCATAACGTTAGGTTTGGATTCGGGCAGTTTTGACACAGAGTCACTTATTCATTCGGGATGACCACTTGGGGGTGGGGGTATAACTCTGGAATCCGCCTGTGGCTTTAGCTGCTGCACAAGGTTATTTTTTACCAGCAGCAGACTTTTTGGAGCCTGTTTAAAAGCTAAGATTCCCACCTGCCACTTGGACTCAGAAAGCCCTTGCCGTCCCTCTGACTGGGCTAAGACTTCCAGAAGGAAGGTCCTAGTGACACGCGTCTTCAAGAGAGGATGGATGGGACAGACCCAAAATAGAAATCTCTGCCTTGCACTCATTACCACAGAGAGCGCCCTGGTGGAGAGTGAACAGAATCCAACATAGTTAAAAGTTAAGATAGGACCCGGGCGTGGTGGCGCACGCCTGTAATCCCAGCATTTGGGAGGCTGAGACAGGAGGATTGAGGTTCCCGGACAGCCTCGACTACTTAGGCTCTTTGCAACTCAATGAGACCCTGTTTCAAAATTAATAATAATAATAATAATAATAATAATAATAATAATATAAAAAGGCTGGGGTGTAGCTCAGAGGTAGAATGCTTCTGGGTTCCATCCTCAGTATCGAAAAAAAAAAAAAAAAAAGATAGCTCTGAAGAAAGTTTAGAAGCATAGCTATAAACCTACTGTGTCTTCAAATGTGTTTGCCTTTTAATCCTAAAAGTATACTTATGAAGTCAGTCTCACACACATTTTGGTGATTCTTCCTGTACTTTTTTTTAAATTGGGGATTGAACCCAGGGCTATTCTATCTCCCAGGTGAACCCCCAGTCCTATTTTCTATATTGAAACAGAGCTCACTACACAGTTGAGGGTCTTACTGAATTACTGAGGCTGTCTTCTAACCTGTTTCTGCCTCCCAAGTACTAGAATTACAGGTGTGTGTGACACCACACTGGACCTGTATTATTTTTGAACAGTGTCATATGTTTTTTTGTTTGTTTTGTTTGTTTTTTAGTCTGTGAGACAGCTGATTTCCTTCCATGAACATCTGTTTTGGAATACAAAAAAAAAAAAAAAAATCCTCTCCTAAACCAACCCTACCAAATACAGCACAATCTGCAATCCAGGCTTTTCAATTTAGATACCAAGAGATTACATACACATTTACAAAACCCAAACTTTTCAGTTTTGTATTTCCATGTGATAATTCTTTATTAAAGTATCTTACCGCAGCTGGGCATGGTGATGCACCCTTGTAATCTCAGCACTTGGGAGGCTGAGAAAGGAGGATACAGGTTCAAGGCCAGCCTCAGCTACTTAGTGATGTCCTCTGCAACTTAGCGAGACCCTGTTTCAAAATAAAAAATAAAAAATAGAAAATAGGGCCGGCAGTGTAGCTCAGAGGTAGAATGCCCCTGGGTTCCATCCCCAGTACCAAAATAAATAAATAAATAAATAAATAAATAAATAAATAAACAAAAAACACAAACCCTTGCCAGTTTCAAAGATAGATAAAATTTCTCAGTGTCACCCATACACTGGATGGACACCATCCACAGGATGAGGCCAAAATCCAAGTTTATTTGTGTCTCTCACTGTGCCCAAGCTGAAACTTGTCCCATTGTTCTCTTAGCCACTGAGCAAAAACTTGAACAGTAGCAAAATGCCTGGTGGCCACATTACAACACAGCCAAGGACAGTCTACTATTCAACACTGCATCTTCATTCTGCACAGTTCTCCTATGCCCCAAAAGAGGCCTGGGGATCTGAATTTTAAAAGGACCTTCCATATAAATAATTCTGATGTCACTAGGTTTTGAGAAACACTGAACTGTAAGACTGTCTTAGACCATATCCCCAAAGCCCAGGATCTCTGACTGGTTCCCAGCATTTCCCTTTTCTGCTCAAAAGCCTAAAAAACATAACTTCTGATTGTTGAATAAAACTTATAAATTCTCTTGGCCAAACTTTCCCAACTTTCCATACTCATGGATTCCCAAAGTGGGCCATACAGCTTCCTTTTGTGGCGGGAAGGGGGGAGGCACTGGAGCGATGTGGGGGCCAGTAATAGCTTCCGGTACCATTGTGGGTGTTGAATAAAATTATGGAGGCAGGAGTGGTATATATAATGGCACACGCCCATAATCCTAGTTAGTACATGGGAGGCTGAGACAGGAGAGTCACAGGTTTCAGACCAGCCTTAGCCATTTCTCAAGTCTCTTTCAAAATAAAAGCAAAAAGGGCTAGGAGTATAACTTGGAGGTAGAATGCCCCTGGGTTCAATCCCCAGTACCAAAAATAAATAAATAGCACTAGAAACACCCAGTGGGACGCTGAGTCATTTCTTTTTTTAAAAAGGGGGCAGTAAGCCAATAAGTTGGAAGGCCCTCTGCTACCCCTACAGTAACCTGGCTAATACTGTCCTCCGATACTTCTCTATAGGGATGCCACGTTCCGGAACACCCACCTGCTCTGCCTCACTGTCCCTTTGCCTGGCCCTTTCCACATCCGACCCCAGTGCCAAGGCCAGCTCAGCCCCATCAAGCCATCTCAGGTCCCAGTCGCAAGCATTACCATTTCCTCTGAATCCCAAAGCATAGGCCTTTATAAAATGCTGGTGGCGGCTTATGCTGGACCACCTTTATTAGTTATTTAATAGGAAGGTCTATGAATAAAAATCAGAGTCCATAATCCCCCTGGGAACCTACTCCTGCACCCAATCATTCTGCCAAGTGGGGTCCTTCTTTTTATCCAACTTAAATACTTCCTGCTGTACCTCTCTGTGAAAGCTGCCACCTTTTAACCAGCAGCATGAACACAATGTTCCTGGGAGGAGAAGGTGGGGGACGGGGAGAAAACATGAATTTTTGAAGTTTAGCCAGACCCGTAAGTGAGCTGCATTTCTTTAGCTACACACACACACACACACACACACACACACACACAGAGCCTTCTTGTTGACACAAGGAACAGTTATTCCTGTTCCCATGCATCACAGGCTGCTGATTCTCTCTGGGCATCGCTCCCATTTTATCCACCATTTGATACTGGGGGAAAAAAAAAAAAAGCTCCAAACATATTGTACTTGCCAGACATCTACATTAGCCAAAGTGGTGTGGGGTGCCATTCAGGCCTGTGCGTGCCAGTCATTTCAGGCTAGGGATGGTTCCCACTGCAGTGGGTTCAGGAGTCATCCTTTATAAGGACATCAAAAATAAGGACCAATTAAATTGCACTCTACCCAGGCGAGCTCTGGCCAGCACCGTCTTAGCCTCTGGCATGAAGACAACCTCCAGGCTCTTTTAGTAACAGCACCTGCCTCTGCGGACCAGGCAGAGTGGGGGCAGGGGGGTGGAAGAGTTCATCTACATGGCCTAACTGCACTAGGTTCAGTTTCTAAAATTGAGTCCGACCTCAAGAGGCCACTGGGGTGCTAGAGCTTCCTCAAGAGCTTGCTTAGATCATATAACTCTACCCCTCACCTCTATCCCAAATCTAGTGGCTCCTACTTGTCCTATGACTCAGGGAAAACATCCTTGAACACACCCCATCCCTCGCTGGGCTGGACCTATTTCCCTGCTTTCTTCTCTGTGCTAGAATGTACGCTCCCTGATGGCAGAGTCTCATTTATTTGTATCCCCAGCTACTAGCACAATGCTTAGTCCACATAATAAATCAATGTCTTAGAATATCTTCCTTTCTTGGGGGACCTTCCTAATATCTTCCTTTCTTTGGGGAATCTCCCTACAAAAGTCATCTTTTTTCTTAAATCAGAGTATAACATAAGGAAACGATTCCTCGGGTAGGTAAAAATATCTCCGCAGCATATCTTTCTTTACATAGTGTCAGCATTGAGTGTGTGTCTGAGTAATTGATCCTTTGATTCATTCATTTATTTAATAGTCATTCTCAGAGGAATAGTCTTGGTTTCCACCTGCCACCTACATGGCATAGCAAACTGCCCGAGAGTCTCACAGGGCTGTGATTTTAATACTTAAGTGGCTATAATATAGAACAAGAAACCACACCATGCTCTCCTAATATCCTTCACATTTGCTCTCTTCCTCCCTATACCTTCTCTCCATCAATCTGGAAGCCCAAAATAATGCCAGACTATTATTGTACTCACTCTATTTGTTCCTACCAGGGCATAGACCCGGGGTGAGACATGCTTTTCTGCTTTATCTGGAGGTCCACATTTGGGATTGGTGAGACCAGGCACCCCATCTCCCGGCATCCTGAAATATGCCTACCACAGTAGCTTCTTGTTCCATGTTGAATTTCCTCAAATTTTGAAATCATGGCCCTCTGCAACCCTCAATTTGTTTTGCTTCTTAATTTCTAGGAGAAAATCAATTTGGGCCTTTTACAAGAAGTTAAAACCATTTGATTCGTTTTGGTACTTCTCACCAGTAGTTCTGAGTTGAGTGAGTTTTCTACAACTTGATTTCTTCTTTCCATGTGAGATAAATCAATCTCAGTTATCAATAGATCCATGGCCTGGAATTCTGTCAAGCTGAATGTTCATCCTGGCACCCAGGATATATTCACTCGGAATATATTTGACAGTACTTGATATAAAGATAATAGCTGTCACATATAGGATTTGTTATGTGCCTGGCAATTCTGAACACTTTAACATAGTAATTTAATACAATAACCTAATGAAATAGGTTCAAATATTATTACCGTTTTACTTGAGAGAGTTTTAAAATGGAAAACTGTGAAACACAGGGTGGTTAAGTAACTTGCTCAGAGTTTGACAACTTATAAGTCATAAATCCGGGCTTCAGAATCAGGCATTTTTCTCTGGAATCTGAACTCTTTAATATATTCTTATATGTCTTAATAAATATGCTCTACTACAATAAGCATCTTATATAAAACAAGGAACTGTCATTGATAATGACAGCAAAAATTCTGAAACCTGATAACATCTTCCAGAGAGAATAAGGAAGATGTCAGGGGCTTTTTTTTTTTTTTTTTTTTTTTTTTTACCTGTGATACTGAGGATAGAACCCAGGGAACTTTTACCTCTGGGCTATACCCCTAGACCTATTTTATTTTTTATTTGGAAACAGGGTCTTACTAAGGTTCTGAGAGCCTCACTAAGTAGCTGAGGCTGACCTTGAACCTGCAATCCTCCTGTCTCTGCCTCCCAAGTACTGGGATTACAAGCGTGCGCCACCACACTCACACTCGGCTAGGGGCTTTTCTCAAACCAGTGAAAATAAACATTGCATGATCTAAATTTTATATACGCTATAATATTAGTCAGAGAAGTTCCTTTCTCATTATCTGCTCATTTTCAGAAGTATCTGCTCTATGACTGTTTAAATATGTTACCCTCTTTCCCAATCCAGCTAGTGATAAAAATTTCATAATCCAACCACCCCGCTAATCTCTATTCTCAGAACTATCCTATTGTTTACCGAATGATTAATTAATTCATTCAGTCAACAAAACAGCCCAAAGATTCATGAGGCCTAAGACATTCTGTCCTTCCAGAGCTGTGATCTACTTGACATCTACACCTGGATGACTAATGAGCATCTCAAGATTCCCATGTTTAAAGCTGAGCTCCTGAGAGTCCATTCTCAAGCCTCACCCACACACACTGCTCATTTAGCCTGCTCTTTCTGCAGCCTTCCCCATTCCAAATAATGGTAGTTCCATTCTTCAAATTGCTTTGGCCGAAGCCGGGCGTGGTGGCGCACGTTTGTAATCCCAGCATTCGGGAGGCTGAGACCAGAGGATCGCGGTTCGCGGACAGCCTCAGCTACTTAGTGAGGCCCTCTGCAACTCAGTGAGACCCGGTTTCAAAATAAAGAATTAAAAATAGGGCAGGGGCTGTAGCTCGGAGGTCGAATGCCCCTGGGTTCCATCCCCAGACCTGCAAAAATAAATAAATAAATAAATAAATAAATAAATTGCTTTGGCCCTGGAATCACCCTTGATTACGTTCATTCTCTCACCTTACACTCAAGCCTTCAGGAAACCCTATTGGCTTTATCATGAAAATATATTCAGAGCTGGGCATGGTGGCACACGCTTGTAATCCCAGCATTTGGGAGGCTGAGACTGGAGGATCACGGTTTGAGGCCAACCCTACTTAGCTCAACTACTTAGGCCCTTTGCAACTCAGTGAGACCCTGTCTCAAAATAAAGATTAAAAAAATAGGGCTGGGGGTATAGCTCGGAGGTAGAATGCCTCTGGGTTCCATTAGATGGTATTACTTCTCTCCTCAAAACCCTTTAGTAATTTCTCATCTCACTCAGAATGAAAGCCAGAGTCCTAACTATGCTTAGCAAAGCCCTACCTGAGTCACCCCTTCCTGTCCACTCTCCTCCTACCCCTGTGCCTGGCTCCAGCCACACTACTCTCTTGTCTTGGAATCTTCTAGATGAGCCCCACCTCAGGGGCTTTGCGTTCACACGGGGAGGAAAGAGCTTTCCAGACTGAGGAGCCATCCCCACTGCTCGCTCCCTCCTGATCCTTAGGCCCTTTGAACCCCTCTCTCAGGGAGACTGTCCTGTCCACTCCAGTTACCATTTCAGTAACCTGCCTTTTCCTGCTTTATGTTTTGTCATTAAAACTGACATTTGCCATACTCTGTGTTTTGCATACTTATCTTGCTTGTCGTCTGTCTTTTCTACCAGCATGCAAACTGAGTTTTGCTTTTGCTCGCTGCTCTATCCCCTGCCCCGAACAGTTCCTGACATTCAATGAATATTTGTTGAGCCCCTGTGAATGGAGACGGTTATGGAGGTGACGATCACCTAGACCGTGCTAAGTGGTCCAAACGATGAGCACAGATAATTCGGAGGTGAAGGGTCCTTTCTGAGAGTTAGGGCCATCACAGAAGTGTCAAAACGGAAGTGGGCTCTGAGCTGGGCTTTTAACCACCGAGGCACCGCTGGGTAGGTGTTGCAGCGGAGAGGGCGTGACGTGAGGGTGTGACAGAGCAGAACCCTGGAAGAATGAGCTATGAGATGACTGGGCGGCAGCGTGGCCCAGTGTGCTGAGAGCGGAGGCTTCTAGAGAAGGTGACATTGAGAGTTAGGCTGGAACACTGAAGAGAACGCAGTTTCTACCTGAGGCTCTTGGGCTTTGTGGATGGGGATTCCACCCTGAGCCTTACTTCCGGCTTGATCTGTCCCTTCTGTAACCAAAGTATTCCACAAGCATAGGGTATTAAATACCTGATGTGATGACAGGGCATAAGGAAAATAAATCTCAGGATTTCTCACCCATCATATGGCCATTGACCATTTGCCATTCATAGAACTTGTGTTGTTGGCCAGCTTAACTGCTTCCCAAGAACAGAAAGGCAACTTTGACCAAATATCTGGAGGCCAAGACTTCAAGTAAGGCATGTAACAAAGTTGTGAAAAGAAAACTCAAGGATACATTGGAATTCCTTTTACATTCAGTATAGTACGATTTCCCTTACACTGCCAGTAGGTATATATGACTGCTGAGACTTGTCAAATTAGGAAGCAAGTCGGGCATGGTGATACACGCTGGTATTTCCAGAACTTAGAAGGCTGAGACAGGAGGATTACAGGTTCATGGCCAGCCTTGGCTACTTAGTGAGGCCCTCCATAACTTAGTTTTTTTTTTTTTTTTTGGTGGTACTGGGGTTCCTGGAAGCCCTTCTACCTCCGGGCTACACTCCCAGACCTATTTTTACATTTTTATTTTTACATTTTTATTTGGAAACAGGGTCTCCTAAACCAGCGCGCGTGGCTGGCTTCGAACCTGCGCGATCCTCCTGTCTCTGCCTCCCAAGCACGGGGATTACAAGCGTGCGCCACCACGCCCGGCCCATAACTTAGTTTCAAAATAAAAAATAAAATAGGTCTGGGGGTACAGCTCAGAGGTAAATGACCCCAGGTTTAATCCCTAGCACACACACACACACACACACACACACACACACACACACACACACACCAAAAAAAAAAAAAAAAAACAAGCAGCAAGCTAAATAGGTATCACTCTGAACCTCTAAGCAAACATGATTTGGGGCAAGGGGAGGGGCATTCATATACCTTTAGAACTGTTGAATGATATCTTTTCTTATTGATGCATTGTAGTCATACATCTTAATGGAGTACAAGATGGTAGAGGCACACATGCACACATCACTCATCTAGCCAGCTCCCACCCCATTCCCTCCCCATCCCTCCTCATGCTTGGCTTAGTGATTGACTGATATGTTTGTGAATGTGCATCATGTACCTTAGGGAATTTCCCTCTCACCCCTCCCCTCCCCTCAGTTAGGGCGCCTCATTTGCTCATCTATAGTTTCTCCTTCTAGAGTTCCACCTATGACCCATTTTATCCCTAGCTTCTGCATATTAGGGAGAGCATCCAATTTCTTACTTTTTGTGAAAGACTAATCTCACTTAGCATAATGTTCTCCAGTTCTGTCCCTGTAAATGATGTAATTTTGTTCATTTCCCTTTAAATGATGTAAATGATGTTCTTCTTTATGGCTGAATAAAATCCCACGGTTTTGTAATCCATTCATCTGTTGATGGACATCTTGGCTAGTTCCATAGTTTGGTAATTGTGAATTGTGTGGCTATGTACATAGACATGTGTGATTAGTTTGGTAGTTTGGTTTCCATTCTTTTGGGTAGATATCCAGAAGTGGTATTGCTGGATCATAGGGTAGGTTCATTCCCATTCTTCTGAGGATCTTCCATACTGTTTTCCAAAGCAGTTGCACTAATTTGCAATCCTGCCAACAATGTATTAGAGTTCTCACTTCTCCACATCCTCACCAGCATTTGGAGAGATGTAAATCAACCAGAAAAAACTACCCTGAGATTTCACCTAACTCCAACCAGAATGGCAATAATTAAATACACAACAACAAATGTTGGATGATATCTTTCTTTGGAGCCATTCTTGGTTTAATAACTTTATAAAAGGGATGGGGATATGCAAATGAGTATAGGATAAATCAACTACTGTCTACTGGTCCTAGAAGAGCTGAATATTCTCATAGCAATAATTTAAAATAAAAAGTGATAGCCTAGCATGGTGGCACACACCAGTAATCCCAGTACTTGGGAGACTTAGGGAGATGGCAGGTTTAAGGCCAGCCTCAGAAACTTAACAAGGCCTCGAAACTTGGTAGTACCCTGTTTCAAAATAAAAACTAAAATAGAGCTGGGGTATATCTTAGAGGGAGGATGCCCCTGGGTTCAGTCCCCAGTACTGCAAGAAGATGAAGAATGAATGAAAGAAAGAAAGAAAGAAAGAAAGAAAGAAAGAAAGAAAGAAAGAAAGAAAGAACCGTGTGTGGTGGTACCTACTTGCAATCACAGGTTCACAGGTTCAAGACCAGCCTGAGCAACCTAGCTGACCCTATTTCAAAGTAAAACAAAAAGGGCTGGGGGTGTAGATCAGAGGTAAAATACCCCTGGGTTCAACCTCCAGTATAGAGAAAAGAAAAAAACAAAAAAACACATCAGGACAGCGTTCTTGCCCATTGCCAGCTCTAGTAGAGTCCAATTCTTTTCACTCTACCTACAGGAAACAATCAGCAGCATGTCCTAGTGGCCTACAAAAACAGACAGCCAACTGCCTTGCTATCCGTCCATCTTCTCCCACTCTTTCCCAGGTGAAATGCCATGCAAGAGACACACTGCTTGTTAAAGCAGAAGCAGAAATGCAAGCCGAGGGAATAGAAGAAGCAGCAGCAGTACTCCCATGGAAGTCAACAAAGACCGGTGATGAAAAGGCAAAGGGAGGCTGTGCATTTGGGGTTGCTGTGGAGGGAGTCAGCCACCACCACTTGCATTTGGGCGGCAGAAGAGTGGCAACAGGGTGGAAAGCAGGGAAGGTCTAGGGCTCACTCTGCCGGAATCTGCTGGAATGGAAAGCCCGGGGCTGGGACACTAGGCGGGTCATTCTATCATATCGGTTCTTTCGTCAATCCTAAATTGCAAGTGGAGACAAAACTTAGGGACACTCAGTTATTAATCAAATCCTAGACATTTGGATCTGATTATTATAGATGTTGCTGTTTAGCCTCCTGGATTATTAGTAGAACTAGCAGTCTGACTTCTCTAAGCATGTCTTTACAGCAGACTGGCTGATTACAGGTAAAGCAGTTGGTTTCCTGGGAAGGTTGCTGCTGCTCATGGGTCAGAGTTCCATTTTCATGCATAGCCCGGCCGTTGTCCATGTGAATATTCACTTTCATTCCCAAGAGGGACAGCAGTCTCCCTGAAGGTTCAAAGCTCCTCTCCAGGACAGCATGGAACCCAGCTTCTCCTCATTCCTTCCTCCCACTTGCCAGACAGAAGGCCCAACAGTGCTGAGTCCTTCCTTCATTTTCTTCGCTGTAAAATCTCTTCCGCCTGGCCTGTTTAAGCAAGTTCACTCCTTTACTTTTAAAGCCACTTTGAAATCACCTCCACACAGTTGCTGATGACAGGCCCCTCAAAACGTGCCAGCGCCCCTTTACTTTCTTTAGTGTTTACATGTTATTTATTTGTTTACAAATATCACATGGTATCAATCATATGGCATTAATATAAATCACAGTGACAATATCCATTTCACAAGATGGTGAAGATAGTGCCACATATCAGGAAGTGTTTCATAAAGAGTTACGAATGATCGATGACCAAGCTCTGCCTTAGCAAACCAGAGAGCAATTCCAGCAGACCGGACATAAGAGATTCAGGTTACCTATTTTCATGGTCCATTTCCTGTTGCTATAAAAACAGTGGTAACGTTTATGTATATACAAACCAGGAATGTTGGCACATGTAATATTTGGGAGGCTGAGACAGGAGGACCGCAAGTTCAAGGACAGCCTTAGCAACATAGTAAGACTCTCAGTAACCAAGTAAAACCCTGTTTCAAAACAAAAAAATTAAAAGAACTAGGGATATATCTCAGAGGTAGAATGTCCCTCAGCTCAATCTCCAGTACCATAAAAAAAAAAGTTTATGTGGTTGGCCCTATGTACCTGTGAGTTCCACATCCATGAATTCAACCAATCATGAGTCAAAAATATTTAGGAGGAAAAAAATTGCGTCTATACTGAACAGGTACAGACTTGTTGCCCTGTCATTATTCTCTATAACATATAATGTTAATATATAATATATAATGTCTATTCACTATAACAACTCTTTCCATAGTGCTTATATTGTATTAGATGTTATGTATAATCTAGAGATGATTTTAAGTATACAGAACAGTGTACACGTTAGATGCAAATATTATGCTATTTCATGTGAGGGACTTGAGCGTCCTCATATCTGAGTATAATGGGGGGGTCCTGGAACCCATTTTCTCAGATACTAAGGAACAACTATCTGCATACTCATATTAAATATACATATGTATTTTATCCAGATATCAATTTCATACAGTTCTCATTTATTATAACTATCAAACTATAAGCCAAATGGTAATTATAAGAATGAAATGAGCCTTCTACATTCCCAATCAGAACTTAAGTATAACAAAGGCTAATAATATAACAGCCTTCCACAGTGAGAGCAAAGGCATGATAAATATATGATAATGTTAAAAAAAAACCTACCTAGAGCCAGGCTCAGTGGCACATGCTTGTAACCTCCATACTTGGGAGACTGAGACAGGAGGATTGCAGGTTCGAGGCCAGCTTCATCCTTGTAATGCCCTTTACAACTTAGTGAGACCTTGTTTCAAAATAAAGACTGAAAAACAGGGCTGGGGGTGTAACTTGGAGATAGAATGCCTCTGGGTTTGATCTCCAGTTTGAAAAGAAAAAAAAAAAAACACCTAGATCCAGATAAACTCCTGGGATACCTCAGATCTTAAAATTATATACCATGGCGCTTGGGAGGCTGAGACAGGAGGATCGCACGGGTTCGAAGCCAGCCTCAGCTACTCAGTGAGGCTTCCAGCAACTTAGTGAGACCCTGTTTTCAAATAAAAATATAAAAAAAAAAGGTCTGGGAGTATAGCCTGGAGATAGAAAGCCTCTGGATTCCACCCCCAGTACCACCAAAAAAAAAAAAAAAAAAAAAAAAAAAAAATATATATATATATATATATATATATATATATATATATGTATATTATATACCATGACAGCCCCATGTGGCCCAAGCTATTGCCTACCACCCCAGGACCAAAACTATAATTACTTACCATTCAATTAAAATAGGTAAATTTTTTTAAAAACTGCCCACTATAAAACCTTAAAATACTTATATGGTTGAAGCAAATTATTGCTATTTTAAAATGGTAACAAAGCTGGGCGTGGTGGCGCACGCTTGTAATCCCAGCACTTGGGAGGCTGAGACCTGAGGATCTTGGTTCGCGGACAGCCTCAGCTACTTAGGCCCTCCGCAACTCAGTGAGACCTGGTTTCAAAATAAAGAATAAAAAATTGGTCAGGGGGTGTAGCTCGGTGGTCAAATGCCCCTGGTTCCATCCCCAGACCTGCAAAAATAAATAAATAAATAAATAAAATAAAATAAAATGGTAACAATATACAAACTAGTGCTCTCTGTTGAGATTTTTGTCCAATTTATCTGGGTATGACTTCTGGATTCAAAAAGAAAAACTAAGAGGGTCATTACTGACCAAATATAATAAGTATAACACTACTCTTAATTTTATAAGTTCTAAGTTTTGTTCTCTGTACTCTTTCCTCTGAGGGCATCTCTCTCTCTCTCTCTCTCTGGTACTGGGAATTAAACTGAGGAGCACTCTACCTCTGAGCTATATACAATCCCAACCTTTTTATTTTCTGAAACAGAGTCTCACTAACTTGCTGATTATCTTACTAAGTTGCTGAGACTGGCCTTGAACCTGTGATCCTCCTGGCTCAGCCTCCCAAGTACTGGGATTTAGGGAATGTGCCACCATTGCCAGGCTTGAGATCCTCTCTAGAATACAGAAACCCATCACCTCCCTGGAACAGAGGGGATACAAATAATAAATACCACTTTTTATTTGCACCAGGCTTTTAGAGCTTATAAATCATCTCAGATAGTAAAGTCATGTGAGCCACAAATTGTGGGTGAGACCTCATTAAATATCTGTGGTATTCTGTCTCTTAAAAGAAAGCAGTCAGGATGTGGGACTGACACAGGAATCTGTACACATTCTATGACAGGCCCATAAAATCGCACGCAGCCTAATAAAACTGCCAATGCACCTATCTCCATGGATGTTTCTTCCTTCTTCCATCCAGCATAGCCTGTAAAATAGGCCAGGTAAACACCTGTGGTGCAGGGCAATAATACAAGATTTCCAAGTCAACTCCCCGTGGTTACTCTTCTCTCTGACCCAACGAAAGATATTAAGTTCAAGATAATGCTGACCACCTCTCAGGCAACTGCCCACCTGCCTGCAGGTCAAGAACAATTCTTCTTCCCACTTTCTAACCTAGCCAAACCAGCTCTTTTAAAACCCTGTGCTGGTTATTTCTGACTTCTGCCATGCTGGGGCTAGGACTCTAGTCTGTAAGAGTAGGGGGCACTAGAGGAAGACCAGGAAGCTATTGGATTTCTGTTCCTAAGAGGGTGAGTCTGACCACATTTCATCCTCCCAGCAATGGCTGGTTCCACCACCTGCAGTTGCTTCCAGTTTTTCCAACACTTCCAAAACCAGCCTCATCGCCACCTCCCCTCACTCTCCCTGCTCAGAGACACCAGCTCAGCTAGCCAGCATTCCCTCATCAGAGGTGTGAGTGCCAGCTCTACTGTCTTCCCTTTATGACCCAGAGGAACCAGAACGACCCAGGAAGGCTCCCCCAGCCTGGTGTCTGTGTCCCAGCCCTGCGACAGGCTACAAGCCACAGTCCTAGCCTCTTACTTTTGTTATCCAGGTCTAGCGGTGATCACTGTTTCTTATCATTCTTACCTCTGCCACACCTGAGTGGTGTCTCCTCTTTGCCTTCTCTCTTTCCTAACACCTGGCTAAAGTGTGTGTGTGTGTGTGTGTGTGTGTGTGTGTGTGTGTGTGTGTGTGTGTGTGTGTGTTCCTAGGGACTGAACCCAGAGACATTCTACCTCCGAGCTACACCTCCAGCCCTCTTTTATTTTCTTTACTTGGAAACACTGTTTTTTTCTTATTTGGAAACAAGGTCTTGCTAAGGTAAAGTTTCTTCATATAAACTTTTCTGTTAAAATACCTGTTGGAAGTTGGGCCTGGTGTTCTGTAATTCTGCTTGGAAGGCTGAAATAGGAGGATCAACGGTTCAAGGCCAGCCTTAGCAATTTAGACTGTATTTCAAAAAGAACCAATAAAAAGGGCTGGAGGCAAAGGTCAGAGGTAGAATGCCCTTAGTTTCAGTCCCCACCACTAAAACCAAACAAAAAACAAAAACACAACAACAGCACTATTATGGTTTCTGTCTCCCTCCTGTCCTCAGATAGTACAAGTCTAATGGAAGAGCTCTTTCAGTTTGGTTTCAAATCAACCATTCTTTTGTGTGTGTATGGAGTGGGTGGTTACTGGAGATTGAACCCAGGGGCACTCTACCTCTGGGCTACATCCCTCTCCCTGTTTTAATTTTTATTTTGAAAAAGGGTCTTATGAGGCTTCTGAGACTAATCTCGAACCTGTATCCTCTGTCTCAGCCTCCCAAGTACTGGGATTACAGGCATGCAGCACCACACCAGACTTCATATCAACAACTCTTTAAGAACATGGGTGTTGGTTTCTATATTCTAGGAAATCTATATTTATCTCTATTAATTTGTGCTCCGGGCACTGGTCCTCAGCCCAGAAAGGGATGATGTCAGCAAGTAACAAAGGCAACTTTACCTGATGTCACTGTCATGAGGAAAGAGAGAAAGACCATGTTATCCTGCCAGTTTCACGGATGCTAAAAGATACAAAAACCCCTGCATCAGAGACAGAGGACTTATTCCAGCGTTGACGGTAATAGCTGGAGTACCAGCACATACACTGATTCTTTAAGCCCAGGTTTCCACATAACAGTGTGAAGAGGGCTGGGTGGTACCAGCACAAGCAGTGAGAGAGGACTGCTGATCTGGGGGAAACTGGATACTTTATCTACATCAAAGCAATACACTATCTGAAATAGTAAGCAATTGATTTCTAAATGTCATTTGTCCTTGCCAGGCAATTAAGGGTAATAAGTAGTTCAGGCTCTAACAGCCAGACTCAGTTCATAATTGGATTGGATAGTCCATCTTCTTAGCCTTTTGGTTTTAAAACAGTATCTTCTAGAGGTTTCCTATTTTGACAATCATTGATAAATGTCTCCTTGTCTGACAGACTTGTATCAACAGTCCCAGAAACTCTGATACTTAATAAGTGCTTACCAAATTTAAGTCTTGTAATTTTCACTCCAACCTCAAAATTTGTTCTTGAAACACCCTCAAGTTTCAAAATATCAAAAAAGTGTCCAGTCTTATAATACAAATACATATCCAGTTCAGAACTATTTCTTTATTCCGGTTGTGGTGGCACATGCCTGTAATCCCAGTACTTAAAAGGCTGAGACAGGACGATGGCAGGTTCACAGCCAGGTTCAGCAACTTAGCAAGGCCCTACACAGTTTAGTGAGACTTTGTTCCAAAAAAAATGAACAAATAAAATCATGTGCTGCTTAAAGGTAGAATGCCCCTGCTTTTGATCCCTAGTATACCACCACCAGAAAAATAAAAAAATAAAAAGCGATTTATTTTTCAGGCTTATGGAAGGAAATGAATTTTCTATCAAGATAATTTAGCATTGTTTTCAATAAATATACAAATAAATATGGAAGGAATTAAGACAATGTTTGTTTTTATTTTTTGAGATAGAATCTCACTATGTCGGCCAAGGCTGACCTCCAACTTCTAATCTTCTTGTCTTAGCTTCCTGAGTAGTTGGAACTGAAAGGCACACACACCACAACTACCCAAAACTATGTTTAAAAACAAAACAAAATTCTTCTAGAGCTGAAAGAACAGATGTTATCCTAAATTCATTTTCAAGCAACAACATTTTTCAAGAATTTTTCCATCTTAAAAATTTCCCATATCTTGGGATTTGTACAGCTTATCTGCAAATTATATTGACTGGTCTCTTGAAGGTAATTTTACGTTTCTCAGAAATTCTTAAGCAAGATGATGATATATAACTTCCATAAGGATATAAGAAGGCCGTAAACCCAGGGAGAAGAGAAAAAGATGAGTAGTCACTTTAACATTTTTTTTAAAAAAGAGCTTTAATTATCGGTTCAAATGTCTTCAGATAGTTTAGTGGTTAGGACCAGTAATTTTTGATTACTTAATATCTGAATTCATGAAGCAGCTGTTGCCCCAATTCTAATTTATTGAAGCAAGCAACTTCAATAGTTTTAAGAAAATGGGAAAGAACACAGGAAAGAAGAAAAGGTAGTCTTCATTAAATTTCTCAGCCACTGGAGATATCAAGAAGAAATAATGTATCTGTAAAATTGCATAATAATGGATTGTTTTCTATAGCATGATATCAACTCTCCAAAGAAAAAAACAAAACCGAAATCCTGTACAGCATAAAACCCAGAAGGCAGTAGTATCAAGAAGGTAAGTCATTTTCTCTGTAGAAATAAGAGGATTACAGGAAAAGGGGGTACCTGAGGACCTTTTCTATAGATCTATAAATAGAGAATTAAAAATAAAAAGATAACAGACTCCCATCTCATATAACAAACAAAATAGATTAGAGGCTGAAATGTAATACTACGAAAGTATCAGGAGAAAAAATATCTAGATTTGGAGATGACACAAAACCCCATAGCCATCAAAGAAAAAGAAACAGATCCAGCCTCACCTTAGGTGAAAATACTAGTGAGAGATTAAACTACTTAACAAAAGATTAAGAACAATAACAAAGCATTTGTACAAATCAAACAAAAATACAAGCAACCCAAACAAAAAATAAAGGATTACAAACAGGTAATTTGCAGAACATAATGGATAACAACAATAATAATTATATTTAAAAAGATGTGGCCTTACTAGTGTCAGGGAAAATTTTTTTTTTTTTTTTTTAATTGAGAGAGCACATGTGTTCATCTAACAGAGTTAGCACTGTTTCTTTACTTGCTGTTGTAGGATGTTCTCATCCCTCAGTAAGGTCATCTAAATAACCTGTGATACACTGGAGAGCCCTGTGCTGCTGCTCTGAGTAGGGTACCGCTGAGTGGACCAGCTGTCAGGCAAGGGGTGCTCTGGAGGGAAAGCACACCTCCCCATCCAGGGCCATGTGAAGTTGGCCAGGGGAGTCTGGACACTGCCTGGCCCTTCCAGTCTCACATCAGCCTGAAGCACCTGAAGGGAATGCTCCAAGTGCACTGAGGAGTATTTAAAGCACTGACATGGCTGGGCACAGTGGCACGCACCTCTAGTACCAGAATTGGGGAGGCTGATTCGGGTGGATTGCATTTCAGAAGCCAGCCTCAACAACTTAGCAAGACCCTGCTTCCCTGTTTCAAAATAAAAATAGGGCTGGGGGGCAGTATAGCTCAAAAGCAGAATGCCCCTGGGTTCAGTTCCCAGCTGAAAATAAAATAAAGTAAAATAAAGTGTTAGTATACTGGCACATTTCATGCCAGTGGAAAAAAATTCATATAGCCAGTTGAAAAAATTTCAAAAATTAAAATATATATTACTATAAATATACTTGTTTACGTCAAAGGACTGGACCCTCCAGGATGACAAAAAGAAAAAGAACAATAATGCAAAAGAATGCTGGAACAGGATCACAAAATATCAAAGTAGTTAATATCCTACAAGGTTTAAAAAAAGTCTATAATCTCTTTGTTCTTTTTATGTTATCTTTTTCTTTTCCATCAGAGAAAAATAACATATCACTACCAGTTTATCAGTATTGTTCAAGTAAACATCTAACTTTATAGTACCTAGTGCAGTGGTATTTATAACTAATTGATCACAATAGTAAATCACAGTCAAATAGTGTCAGTTAACCATTAGGGAGGTTTGTGGGACACAGTTCTGAAACTCAAGTTTTCAAACATTGGTTTTAGGACTCTTTCACACTCTGTGTTACTGGGGATTGAACCCGGGGGCACTCTACCTACAGGTTACACCCCCTACCTAAGAGGAGGCTTTTAAGAACAATGGATGGTAGTAAAGTTAGTAAGATGAACAAACAGAATAAGCGACAATTAAAAGAAAACAAACCAAAGAATAAAAAATAATTAGAAAAATCTAACTGGTATCCTGAGATGTAAGGGTACTGCATTATGAAAAACATTTTAAAAAGCAATCTTGAATATATTTAAAAATTTCTAAGCTTAAAGTAAAATAGATAAAACTAAATCATAATGCAAAAGCCATGTCCACAAAGTACATTAGTGATCTAGAAGATAAAATTTGAGAAAATCTTCCAACCAAGAAAAAAAAAAAACAGACCAAAAATACAGACAAAAGTACAGTGACACAGGGGTCAGGTCAGGAGGTCTAATACCTACATGCATAAAAATGAATCGGATAAAACAAGAACATAAAAAATCATTTAAAAAATTGTCCTTAGTGAAAGAATGGTACAATTCTTCAGATGGACGGACTGTGGGGTAGCAGAATGAATGACTTGCCTCACATACCTAGACTCATATTGGTGCGATTTTAGGCCTCTAAGCATAAGAAAATCCTAAAGGGTTTTCACAATGGGAACATAGATTATCAACAAATAAGTAGAAAAAAGTTAATCAGACTGGTGTCTGACCTTAATGAGCAATACTGGATGGCAGTAAACAACTGTATCATAGCTTCAAAATTCTGAAGAGAAAATGACTTCAACTTGGAAACAAAAAATTTCAAATTCACCCACCCAATTCAACATTTAATTAGTTGACAATATGCTGTAGTAAACCAGAAAACTAAGCCTGGGTTGTAAGAAAAAGCTACAAGAAGGAAACAGTAAAACTCAATAGTTGTTTAATAAGTATTCACATACCTCCTAAATTAATAGAGATTAATCTGAATCTAAAATCCCAAAAGATTACATCAGAAGAAAAGTCAAGGTGGGTAAGTAAAGAATGCTGGGGTTACTAACTAAATCAGGAGATGGGCTAAAGTCTTTGACTTTAAACATAAACAAACACAAACATAAACAACACAACAAAAACATAAACAAAACATAAAAACAAACAAAAATAAACATAAACAAAACAAAAAACAAACAAAAACACAAACAAAAACACATAACAAACAAAAATATACATAAACATAAAACAAAAAAACAAATATACATAACATAAACAAAAATATATATAACATAAACAAAACAAAACAAATAAACATAAACAAAAAAAGGATAACTTGGTTTAATTACTTCCAAAGCACTAGGAGAAAAATTAAGAAAGAAACAGCACCTGATCAAGCCAGTCAAATGCTGATATAAAAACAAGCAGCGACTCCTAGTTATTGCCACACAGGTGTCTGGGACCATCTTGTATCAAACTGTGCAGGAAGTTCCCCTCCAGAACCCAAGCAGTTCAAGTGTTTGGGAATGGTGGAGCTGCAGATTGGCTTGAAGACCTATGACCCTCAGAAGGACAAACTCGGGAGCACTGTGAGGCTGAGTCCACAACCTGCCTTACGCTCTCCACGTGTCCTAGGAACCAGCAGTGTGTGAAGAGGCCAGGGCCGTGGATGCTCTCACAGACCGCGAGGCACTGAAGGATCTCAATGAGATCAAGAAGCTGGCCTTTGGGCTTCGGAGTCTCTGGTCAAGCAGATCCCTTAAATCCTGGCCCAGGCCTGAAGAAGGCGGCAAGGCCCCTTCCCACGGACACACAATGAAAACATGGCAGCCAGGGTGGATGAGGTGGAATCCACCATCAGGTTCCAGATGAGAACGTGCTCTGTCTGGTCCCAGCTGCTGATCATGTGCAGATGGCAGACAGCATTCCCCTGGCTGTGAACTTCCTGGTGCCGTTGCTCAAGAGCTAGCACGATGTCCAGGTTTCTTACGTCAAGAGTACTGTGGGTGAGCCTTCGCACCTTGTGTTAAGGTTAATCCAAGAAAATCCCACTGCTACTAAAACAACCATAGCATAGATTCAAACGGCAACTGTGGGACACAGCGCTTCTCAGTAGTGGAAATAAATAAGTTTCCACTATTGAGAAAGCAGTGTCTTAACCAACAAAATAAATATATCTCAGAAACCAAAACCGATCCAGGAACCTCGGCGGAAGAAATCCAGGAATCTTGAACTGCAGAAGGAAAAAAAAAAAAAAAAAAAAAAAGCCAGAGTATTGGATCTGCTGCAGCTACAGTGTGGCCGCCGGTGCGGGCTGTCGGCCCAAATCGTAGTCCCGGGACCTGACTTACCAACGTGGCAACAAAATCCAAAAGCAAAAGTCTTTCGGGGACCCAGGGTGCCAGCGAGCCGAGCCACCTCCACGCCAGACCGCCCGCCACCAGTAAGCCGCCCTAGGGGCCCCGAGGAGGCTCAGGCTCCGCTCCCCCCAAAATGAACTAAATAGACACTTCACAAAAGAGATACAAAGGGCCAATAGGTACATGAAAAGATGTTCTTCATCACTGGCCATCAGGGAAATGTAAATCAAAACTACACTGAGATTCCATCTAACCCCAGTCAGAGTGGCAAGCATAAAGAAATCAAACAACAAATGCTGGCGAGGATGTGGGGAAAGAGGAACTCTTTTACACTGTTGGTGGGAGTGCAAACTAGTTCAGCCACTATGGAGATCTGTGTGGAGATTCCTAAGAAAGGTGGGAATAGATCCACCATATGATCCAGCTATACCACTCCTGGGTATCTTTCCAAAGGGGTTGAATTCAGAGAACTACAGCAACATATGCATACCTATGTTCATAGCAGCACAATTCATAATAGTCAAAATATGGAACCAACCCAGGTCTCCATCAACAGATGAATGGATTGCAAAACTTTGGAAAATACACACAATGGAATTCTATTCAGCCATAAAGAAGAACAAAATCATATCATTTGCAAGAAGATGGAATGTCCTGGAGAGCATTATGTTGAGATCCGCCAAGCACAGAATGAAAAGGTACATATATTTCCTCTAATTAATATGCCCAAACTAGGGAACATAGAGAATACCAGAGGGAATCCAGATAATGGAGCGGAAATACCAGCAAAGTTTGAATGGAAAGATAGGAGAGGAGGAAGGCTGAACTTGATTAGTAAGGGTCTACATCTGAATATGTGTAAAATTATGAATATGGCATGGTTACCATGGACAACCATTGGTGGGAGGGGGGAAGGGAAAACAGGGGAGGGGGGAGAGGACACCAAGTATAGTTTAAATGTATACCATTTATGTTCAATAAAAAATTTGTTTTTTAAAAAAGAATATTGTATTTAGAAAAAAACAAAAGAGATGGTCAGGAATAGCCCAAACATTTCAAGAATTTCAATATGAACACACTGAATTCCCCAGAGACTCTTAAATTGAACTGTCAAAAAGCTGTTTTGAGCCTGGCGTGGTGGCACATGCCTGTAATCCCAGTACCTGGGAGGCTAACACAGGAGGATCATATGTTCGAGACCAGCCTCAGCAGCTTAGTGAGACTCTCAGCAACCTAACAAGACCCTGTTTCAAAACAGAAAATAAGGTTGGGGGTATAGCTCAGAGGTAGACTATTCATGTTCAATCGCCGGTACCACACACACACACACACACACACACACACACACACACACACACCTGCTTTGACCACATTAGATACATTAGTTACAGAAAATAGTCAATAAAGAAGATATTGAGAAGATGACTATTTGTTATAAAAGTAGAACTCACCAATAGTCATACAATGCTTTCATACCTCAGAAAACAATTAAATGGACAGTAAGATATGTAGTTTTAAAAAATAAGCTAACCCCAAAAAGCCTTGTATACAAAAACAGGCAAAGCATTTTCCCACCTTCTAAACTCATAGAATATTTAAAAATATAGACCAGGGTATTTCTTCTTCTTCTTTTTTTTTTTTTTTTTTTTTTTTTTTGGTGGTACTGGGGTTCCTGGAAACCCTTCTACCTCTGAGCTACACTCTCAGATCTATTATATATTTTTTATTTGGAAACAGGGTCTCTGAAGCTTCAAACCTACGCGATCCTCCTGTCTCCGCCTCCCAAGTGTGGGGATTACAAGCGTGCGCCATCACGCCTGGCTAAACCAGGGTATTTCTAAACACACTTTTGAACAATTCCTAGGTTAAATATAAAAAAATTAAAACAAAATAAAAAATATAAAGGCAACTAAATATGTAATTACTCATTACAAAGAAACAATGATCTCCATGGTTAATGAGCCCGAGACATAACGAAGGCAGTACTCAGAGGAGCAATTCTAGTCTTAATTTATTAGAAAATAAGAAATGAGCCGGGTGTGGTGCTGTACGCTTGTAATCCCAGCATTTGGGAGGCTGAGACTGGAGGATCGCAGACAGCCTCCGCTACTTAGTGAGGCCCTCTGCAACTTAGTGAGAGACCCTGTCTCAAAATAAAAAATAGGGCAGAGGGTATAGCTCAGAAGTTGAATGCCCCTGGGTTCCATCCCCAGACCAGCAAAAAAAAAAAAAAGTTGACAAAACTGTTCAGATGATAACCCTTTGAAGCAGTGCTTGTCAACATCCCCAGGGATGATGGTTCATGAAAGAAATCCAGGATTCTGTGAATTCATTTATAAGCCTTAAGAACATGAAATTTTCAGGCTACTCAGTGATAAAACTATAGACTTTATCATGTTTTAGAATATCAACTCAAGCTGGGCATGGTGGTGCACGCTTGTAATCCCCACGCTTGGGAGGCAGAGACAGGAGGATCACGCAGCCAACCGTGTGTGTTGGCTTCAGAGACCCTGTTTCCAAATTTAAAAAAAAAAAAAAAGTATAAAAATAGGTCTGGGAGTGTAGCCCGGATGTAGAAGGGCTTCCAGGAACCCCAGTACCACCAAAAAAAAAAAAGATCAACTTAGCTGGGCATGATGGTGCACGCTTATAATCCCAGCATTCTGGAGGCCTAGACCAGAGGATCGCAGTCACAGACCGCCTCAGCTACTTAGTGAGAACCTCTGCAACTCAGTGAGACTTGGTTTCAAAATAAAGAATAAAAAATAGGGCTTGAGATGTAGCTGGGAGGTTGAATGCCCCTGGGTTCCATCCTCAGACCCGCAAAAAAATATATATATATATCAACTCAGCGCGTAACATTAGTTCATCCTGATGAGATGAACTAGCCTGAGAATCACATCATTGAATAAATTAAAAATAAAACCAAGTTCCTGAAGTCAGGCAAGGCCTTACTCATTTTGGTACCTTTAATACATTCACTGTGAGAGCCCAAAATTGCAAGCACTAAATGATGTTACATGAACTGAAATAAAGTACTGGGAAGATAATTTTCTAAGATGTGGGGCTCATTAGAAGAGCACAATAAAAAAGTCAAAAGTTCTGAAGAGTAGTTACCAAGTTGGGAAAAATGACTAAACATGAATCTTAATTTCAAGCCTGTGGTGTCAACATCAAAGTCAGGTGTACCGGGAGTCTGTAGAGATTCACTCCAGTGTAGTGGAGTTTCCTTAGGGCTACTGCCAGCTTTCTCAGGATTCATGAACTTCAACAACCACAATGTCAGATAAAAATTTAAGGGTTCAAAAACTGCCTTCAAAAAACAATTTTTATTATACTTTAAAACAGATGATTATTAACCAGGTGTGGTGGTGCATGCCTGTATCTCAGTACTTGGGAGGCTGAGAGAGGATTTGCAGGTTCAAATTCAACTTCAGCAACTTAGATCCTCGACGACTTAGCAAGACCCTGTTTTAAAATAATAAATGAGATAAGGCTGGGGTGTGGCTCAATCCTCAGTACTACAAAAACAAAAAACCAAATGGATGATTATTCACATTATCTCACAAACTACTCTTTTTTTTTTTGTGGTGGTGGGGATGGAACTTGAGTATTCTACCTCCGAGCTACACTCCCAGCCCTATTTTTTATTCTTTATTTTGAAACAGGGTTTCACTGAGTTGCAAAGAGCCTTAGTAGTAGCTGAGGCTGGTGCGAACTGTGATCCTCCTATCGCAGCCTACCAAATGCTGAGATTACAAGCATGCACCACCACACCCAGCTACAAACCACTCTTTCTGCTATAAGAAATAAGTTAAACCTCATCAAGTATTATACATATGTTTTTCCATAGGAAAAAAAAGTCTAATTCTGAACCATATCTTTAAAAGCACTTCAATTAAATCTAAACATAAACAGAGATTATATTGTTTCAAACATTCATTATTTGAGCTATGTAAGTAAGTAGAGATAGTATAGACAGGGAACATTTAAATTTGAAAACTTTCAATTGTCTTAATTTGATCTGGTTTATTTTAAAAGTATTCCCAAGCCAGGCATGGTGGCGCACGCTTGTAATCCCAGCATTCAGGAGGCTGAGACCAGAGGATCAAGGTTCGTGGACAACCTCAGCTACTTAGTGAGGCCCTCTGCAACTCACTGAGATCCTGTTGCAAAATAAAGAATAAAAAATTGGGCAGGGAGTGTAGCTCGGAGGTCAAATGCCCCTGGGTTCCATCCCCAGACCCACAAAAAAAAAAAAAAAAAAAAAAAAAAAAAAAAAAAATTCCCCTTCCTACAAAGAACAACTCTTCCTCATCTTCATTAAAACAAAATGTATTTCTCTGCTTAACTTTGCTTAGCTGAATTAAGCTAATTTTAAAAGCTTTCTTTGTCACTACTACACCAGTATCTTTAATTCCCAACAGCAATCTTCCTTACACAAGAGCACTATATAAATACAAATAGAAGAGAAAAAATTTCCCAGAATATACTATATACAGTCCCAATAATACAGACACAGTCTTAAAAAATCAGTTTTGTATTTATTTGCATGTAATCAAAGGAAAGACTTGAAAAATCCAATATAATATCAAATGAGGCTTATAATTTACTAATCCAGTTTTTTAACCAAAAAAAAAAGGCTTTTGGTTTTCCTCCATTAAATTGAAGATGGTATATTTTATATGTTTCATATGCTTCAGCTATGTGTGTTGAAAAATACAACTATACATCTTCAGTTTTCACAGAATTAGTATCAAGTCCAAAAAAGTCTTTTTTGATGATGTATCGAACACACTGCAAAATCACATTTCTTTCATGTCGAATGTCTGGAGCTAGAAGCTAAAAAACAATTAAAAATTATTAAATGGTTAAAAAATATATTGGAAACACAATCTAAAATATTAAGTGTAGCTTGGCATGGTGGCACACACTTAGTAATCCCAGCATTCCAGAGGGTGAGAACAGAGGATCGCAGTTCAAGGACAGCCTCAGCTACTTAGTGAGGCCCTCCCCAACTTAGCAAGATCCTATTTCAAAATAAAGAATAAAAAATAGGCCAGGGAGTATAGCTCAGAGGTAGAATGCCCCTGGGTTCCATCCCCAGACCCACAAAAAATAATAAAATAAATAAATAAATAAATAAAATTAAGTGTGCCTTTCTTATATAAAGAATAGAGAAAATAAGGTGTGTATTATACTTACTAATTATTTTGTTAAAAACCCATGAAAGAACATTTCCTTTTTTTCCCCCCTGGGTCTGGGAGTGGAACCCAGGGGCATTCAACCTCTGAGCTACATCCCCTACCCTATTTTTTATTCTTTATTTTGAAACAGGGTCTCATTAAGTTGCGGAGGGACTCATTAAGGTCTCAGCTTCCTGAATGCTGGGATTGATTACAAGGCCAGCGTGTGTGTGTGTGTGTGTGTGTGTGTGTGTGTGTGTGTGTGTGTGTGTGTTTTACTGGGAATAAAACCCAGGTGCATTCTACACCTCCCAGCCCTATTTTTTGTCCTTTTTTACTTATTTATTTTTTTGTAGGTCTGAGGATGGAACCCAGGGGCATTTGACCTGTAAGCTACACCCACTGCTCTATTTTTTATTCTTTATTTTGAAACATGGTCTCACTAAGTTGCGGGCCTCACTAAGTAGCTGAGGCTGGCTGTAACCACAACCCTCCTATCTCAGCCTCCTAAATGCTGGGATTACAAGCGTGCACTACCATGCCCAGCTACAACTAGCTTTTTAAACAGCATAAATGCTTACACTTGGGGTCCTCTCTAGGAATATCTAGCAAAGGACACGAAAACTGATGTAAAAGTCTGCAATCTTTCAATCTAAAAATCATGTCAAAGAGAATCCACTTAGCTGGGCACAGTGGCACTTGCCTGCAGTCCCAGCTACTTTGAAGTCTGAGGCAGAAAGATCTCCTGAGCCCAGAAATTAACATATGAAGACCCCAGTCTTAAAAACATAATAAAAATCATTTAGATTTGTTAAATATAGTAACACTGGGACCAGGTGTGATGGTGCACACCTGCAATCTCTGTACTTGGGAGGCTGAGACAGGAAGATCACAGGTTTAAAGTCAACCTCAGTGACTTAATAAGTTGTACCCCCAAACACAAACTTAGTAAGAGAGTCTTTCAAAATAAAATAACACTTACTTAGTAAGTAAAAAACAAGCAGATTTTTAAATAGTGGGTTGGTATACATTATTTCCTTACCAACCATTCAAACCTACGTTCTTTTGATTTTCAGCAGTTTTGAAAACTGTAATTATACCACACTTACTGAATACAGCCATATGCCAAAAGAAGTTTTAGAATTAAGAGATAGAGACCAGTCTCTGAGATCCACATGCCTCTGGTAACCTGAAAACATACACATAATAGCGAACCCCAATGGCCCTACCTTGATAAAATGAGAACACAAACATTACAGTAAAAAAAATAAAAAAATAAAAAAAATCATTTACCATTTCCAGGAGATATGGATGATGTGTTCTTGGTTCAAATAATGTTTTGTAGTTGCAATTATCTTTTTTCCTCTTAAGGTTTGTCTTTTTAAAAGGTTTCTTTTGATTCTCACACTTGGCTCCTGAGAATTTTCTAACAGTTGCCTTGACATCTTGTCTTGGATTCTCGGGAGGAGTACTGCTACGAAGAACTTGGCTTTCTGCCAAACTGTCTACTTCAGTCTTAATAGGAGTTTCTAAGAATGATAAAAAAAAAAACACACAAAAAAACAAAAGCAGAAGTTTCAAAACTACAAAGAAAGTCACAAAATCATCCCAATAATCATCCCAACTGTATTATTAGCTACTTAATAACTAAAACTGTAAAAGTTTTATAAGGCATTTATAATGTATCCCAATATTTCTCAAATTGGAAACAACTGCCAAGAATTGAGGAGACACTACAAAGAGCATAGAAAGTGATCTCTACGCAGGAAATAATACCAGATGGAAACTTGGACCTACACAAAGGAATGATGAATGCTAGAAACAGTATATAGATAAACTAAAAAAAACTTATTTGCAAAAACATTTAAAGGACAATTAGCCATTTAAAGTAAAACCATGATATATGATTTAGCACGATGGGAAAAAGAAGGAAAATGTTAAATATAGTGCTACAGAATCTTAAATTGCAGCCAGGTATGGTGACGCACTCCTGTAATCCCAGTATTTGGGAGACTGAGACAAGATCACAAGTATGAGGACAGCCTCAGCAAAGTAGTAAGACTCTCATCAACCTAAGCAATACCCTGCTTAAAAATAAAAATAAAACAGGACTGGGGTTATAGCTCAGAGTTAGACTGCCCATGGATCCAATCTCCAGTATCATACCTGTACCAGTATTGGGAATGGCCTAGGAAAATTTGAGAAAGCTATGATTATTAATATATTTCAAAAATTGGGTGAGGGGCAAATTTGTGCAAGGACTTGGTTTCTGCCTAAAAGCAGGCAACTATTCCAATGTAAATTAACCTAGCTAAAAGCAATTAACAAGTCAACAAGAGAGAACTAGGCCTTTCTCTAAAGACAGATCTACATGATTGGATAAACTAGCTAAGATGGTAGGAGGGGTCAACCTACAAGAAAGGAAACACCTAGCCCCACCTGGCTGGGGGAGGTACCTTACAGGATAAGGGGAGGTACCTTACAGGGACGTTCACCACATCAGAATTGCGTAAACAAGATGGAGGTCATGGGTATAAAAATTCCGGTCCGCGTGCTGTATCTGGGGAGTGGTGAGTTGGCTTGGGCCACGCTCCCCCACTCATGCTATTTTGGCATGGGGCTGTAACTATTTTCTGTATTTCTATTTTTTTGTATTTCTATGTTTTTAATAAACTTATTTAAATCTTCAACAACTGTTTAAGCTATGCATATTTATTCTTAGCTTAGGACAAGAACCCACATTTGTTTGTTTTTTTTCCCTGTGTTTGGGTTGTTTTGGGTTCTGCTGTGGTTTGAGGGAAAGTGTGTCCGGGACCCTCGCAGGGGTTCCTGGGGAACAGTTTCCCCAAACCATATTCTCCCAAACTGTAACAATACCAAAGGAAAAAAAAAAAAAAAAAAAAAAACCCAACCAAACAAAAACCCAAAAACTTAAATTGCATGTGAGGTGAATAGTATAATTTAAAAGTACACATGAAAAGTTAAAGTTGCATATTATAAACCCCAGACTAAGGGCTAAAAATTAAGACAAAGAGGTACAGCTTATAAACCAATATTTGCACTGCCCTAAAAATGTAGGTTGACCCCAAATGAAGGGAGAAAAAAAAAATAGATGAGACAAATAGAAACAAATCCTATCAGTCAATATATTATTTGTAAATGGTCTAAACATTTCACTTAAAAGGCAGAGATGGCCGGGCTTGGTGGTGCACACTTGTAATCCCCGTGCTTGGGAGGCTGAGACAGGAGGATCACACAGGTTCAAAGCTAGCTTCGGCTACTTAGGCTCTCAGCAACTTAGTGAGACCCTGTTTCCAAATAAAATATAAAATAGGTCTAGGAGTATAGCCTGGGGGTAGGAGAAAAAAAAAGGCAGAGATGGTCAGAATGGAAGAATAAGACCCAATTATTTAATTAAACCAAATTGAAAAACATACATACACACTAAATTAAAATTCAGACAGTCCTTGATTTACACGGTTACCAAGGAACCATAAAAAGTACAGACTGCCTATAAAAAGTCACAAATTTAAAAGTAAAATCATAGAAGACACCATGCATACAAGAAAGCTGGAATGGCTATATAAATATCCGATTTTTAAAAAGACTTCAAAACAAGGAGGGATCACCAGGAATGAAGAAGGAGAGTTTATAATACTCAAAGGTTCTATTCATCAGCTAGTCAGGGTGGCCTATAATCCCAGTGTTTAGGAGGGTGAGACAGGAGGACTGTAGCAGGTTCAAGGCCAGTATGCAGTAACTTAGCAAGATCCTACTTGTAAATTAAAAAAAAAAAGGGGGCTGGGGGTGTAGATAAGAGGTAGAATGCTCCTGGGCTCAATCCCCAGGACCAAAAAAGACAGAAAGAAGGGAAAAAAAAAAAAGAAGAGAAAGAAAAAAAAGAAAAAGAAAGGGCTCTATTCATCAAGAATACAAAATAGGCTGGGCCTGGTGGCGCACACTTGTAATCCCAGCATTTGGATGAGACAGGAAGATCTTGGTTCAAGGTCAGCCTCAGCTACATAGTGAGACACTTTGCAACTTGGTGAGATCAGCTACTTAATAAGGCACTTTGTAGCTCAGTGAGACCCTGTTTCAAAATAAAGAATAAAAAACAAAATAGGGTTGGGGGTATAGCTTTGAGGTAGAATGCCCCTGGGTTCCAACCCCAGTACTGCAGAAGAAAAAGAAAAATAGAAAACAATAATACCCAGTAACAGCTTTTCATTATGTGTGCAGTGGAAGCTCATGAAACTGAAAAGAGAAATAAATCCATTTTTGTGACCAGAGACTAGAGCTTCCTCCATTCTCTGTAACTGAAAAACAATTAGAAAATAAGTAGAAAATAAGTAGAGGACCTAAACTCCACTAACAATGAACTCAAACTGACAACTCAACCCAATACATATTTTGCCAAGTTCTCATAAATATGCACCTTGGGTGGGGCCACAGAATCACGTCTCAGTCAAAAGAAGAAATTGAAAGCAGACAGAGTTATGTTTTTTGACCATAACAGAAATGAATTAAAATCATTACCAGGAAACTAGCTACACAACCCTCAAATATTTGGAAATCAAATAACACACTTCTAAATAATTGCAATACTATAAAATATCTATTTACTCTTCCTCTAATAGTCCTGTCATTCGACTTAATTCTTAGAATCTTCTAAGTGATAATTATCTCTTTGTATGCTAGTCAGTTGATTGATGGTTGGCAGCCCCTAGATAGTTTCAGGATGGGGGATGAGTACTGCAAAGAGCAAGGCTTATACAGTTAGGACTTTCCGTCCTATTCCCCAATTTCCAGGGAGAAGAGAGGGGCTGAAGGCTAAGTTGATCACCAAAGGCCAATGATTTAATTAATCATGACTATGTAACAAGAGTCTCTGTAAAAACCCAAAGGGACAGAGTTCAGAGAACTTCCAGATAAGAAAGCATAGAAGCTCTGCACTCCTTCCCCCATACCTTCTATCAATCTGTCCACTGATATTCTTCGTAATATCCTTTATCATAAACCAGTGACTATAAGTAGTAATTGTGTGTGTTCTGTGAGCTTCTTTAGCAAATTTATAGCCAATCAGAAGCAGAAATAAAACAACCTGGGATTTGCAATTAGCACCTAGGGAAAATTGTGGGAACTGAGCCCCTAATCTTTGAGATAATAACAGAATTACTTAGTGAGGCATTCCACAACTTTGTGAGACCCTGTTTCAAAATAAAGAATAAATAATAAGGCTGGGGGTGTCACATGGAGGTAGAATGCCTCTGGGTTCAATTCCCAGTACTGGGGGGAGAGGGATTTATTAGAGGAAACACAGTGTGCTATAGAACTGATTACTTGCTTGGTGTGCGAGAGAAAATACTCTACACATTTAGTCACAAAGGTTTTCTACATTGATGCTAAATGAGAATATATAAGGAACTGAGTTTGATTTTTCCTGATCTTATTATAAAATAGCTGACACATTAAGTAACAATAAAAGAAATTAGAAATGTTTTTCATGAAAGAAATTGGAAATTTTTTTGGAATTGTACCAGTATTGGGACTGGCCTAGGAAGATTTGAGAAAGCTATGATTATTAATATATTTCAAAAATTGGGTGAGGGGCAAATCTGTGCAAGGACTTGGTTTCTGCCTAAAAGCAGGCAACTATTCCAATGTAAATTAACATAGTTAAAAGTAATTAACAAGTCAACAGGAGAGGAGAACTAGGCCTTTCTCTATCTAAAGAGAGATCTTAGGAGAGGGGAACTAGGCCTTTCTCTAAGGACAGATCTACATGATAAGCCAGCTAAGATGGTAGGAGGGGTCGACCTCATAGACCTCATAAAAGGAAACACTTTGCCACACCTTGCTGGGGGAGGTACCTTACAGGATAAGGGGAGGTACTTTACAGGGACTTTCAGTACCTCAGGATTACGTGAACAAGATGGAGGTCATGGGTATAAAAATTCCAGTCCATGTGCTGTATCTGGGGAGTGGTGAGTTGGCCTGGGTCACCTTCCCCCTCATGCCATTTTGGCATAGGGCTGTAACTATTTTCTGTATTTCTATTTTCTATATTTCTATCTTTTTAATAAACTTCTTTAAATCTTCTGCAACTGTCCAATAAATAAGCTATGCATATTTAGCTTAGGACAAGAACCTGTGGTTTTTCTGTTTTTGGTCATTTTGGGTTTTGTTATGGGTTGGGGAAAAATGTGTCCAGGACCCTCGCAGAGGTTCCTGGGGAACAGTTTCCCCACAACCATATTCTCCCAATCCATAACAGGAATGAATAAAAATAAAAATGTGTCAAAAATTTTAAATGCAGCTAAAGCAGCATGTGAAGGCAAATGTAGAGCTTTGAATGGTCATAACAGAGATAAAGAAAATTTTTTGCGGGTCTGGGGATGGAACCCAGGGGAATTCGACCTCCAAGCTACACCCCTTACCCTAATTTTTTATTCTTTATTTTGAAACAGGGTCTCACTGAGTCACGCCCGGCTGAGATAAAGAAAAATTTTAAATCATTTATTAGCTGGGTGTGGTGGTACACACTTATAATCCCAATAATTGGGAGAGTGAAACAGGATATCAGGTGCGAGGACAACTTCAGCAATACAGCAAGACTCACACTTTCTATTATGCCCTTCCTCTTAACTAGCAACCTAGTTAAGACCTTCTTTCAAAACAAAACCACAAAATAAAAAGGATGGAGGTATAGTTTGGAAATAGAATGCCCCTGAATTCAGACCCCAGTACCACCAAATAAATTAATTAAACAAATAATTTAAGCTTTTATAGTAGTAATAAGGTAGAAAATGAGTAAAGAGAAAATAATAGTGAAAATCAATGACAAATAATAGAGATCAATGAAGCCAGAAGTTGGTTCCTTGAAAAGAGTAATAATAAATATCAAGCAAGACCAAGTAAGAAAAAATAGGGAAAAATACAGTTAAAAGAAGTGTATGGTAAATGTTAAAAATGCAGACTCTGCGCTGCTTGTAATCTGCAGCTTGGGAGGCGGAGACAGGAGGATCGCACAGGTTTGAGCCAGCTGCACTGGCTTGAGAGACCCTGTTTCCAAATAAAAATATATACTTAAAAAAAAAAAAGGGTCTGGGAGTGTAGCCCGGAGGTAGAAGGGTTTCCAGGAACCCCAGTACCACCAAAAAAAAAAAAAAAAAAGTGCAGACTCTGGTGCTAAACTCCCCAGTTCGAGTCCTTGTCCCTTCTCTTACCAGCGGTGTAACCTTGGGGCAAGCTACTCATCTCTGCCCACATTTGCTCATTTACACAATGGAGACAACTTGTGGTACTGACTTCACGAGATTGTTGCATTAATTGAATAAGTAAAGTATATACAACAGTGCCTGGTAGAGTAAGTACTATGAGAATTTGCCATGATGATACTGGTGATGGTGTTCCTTCCAAAATGATGGGAAATACAAAAGAAGAGAAAAGCAACCATAGAAGAATAGAGCTAAAAATCCCTAAAGCAATGGTTTGGGGAGTTCAAAACTATGGATAAGATAATTAAGGGCAAAAAAGAAAAACCAGGGCACCACTTTCTATTATTCCCTTCCTCTTCAAGTATTAATCACTCAATCCAGGAACATAAGGGACAAATGAACCAGAGGTTGTGATGCGGATTTTCTGCTAAGGATGAGTGGTGGGACTATTTATATTTTTCTCTTTCTTGAGGTTTATGTTTCCAATATCACATATTAATGTATTGTTCGTTAATTAAAATAAATTTAAATAATCCATTCAATTCTTTCAAATCACTCTTTGGTTTGTGGCCTTTTGAATCAATTTCCAGTTTGGAGGTCTTGTCATAGCTCAACCAGTGTGAAGAAATACAGTTTTAGGGAGTTGAAAAACCCAGGTCAGACAACACATCAACTCACTTAGAAATATCTTTCACTGAAATTTGCATCCTAATTTATGTATTAATGATTCTGACACCCCCAGATATGAGCATAATCTCTTCTTTTGCTTCCGTCTTGCTTGAGGGACCATTTCCTGTTTATTCTATCCTGCAGCCCAGAATTAAAACTCAAAGCTAAAGATTTGCTACTCATTGGATGGCTTAATAATGCAATTTAAACAATTACAAAATAATTATTAAGACGTAGGAATATGAAGCAAAGGCATTCTCCTTTAAGCAGATCATTTAAAATAATCAGTCAGGATTAATTCATATAAAATCAAATACATAGTTTATATCCCGTTATCTATAACGGAAAAAGCTATGCAACACTGTTCAGGAAGACAGCAAATAGCACACAGAGAAAGGCTTTAAGGAAAGGCAATATAGCTGGCTTTAGAATCTTAAGTCCCCAAACCGAAATTTTACATCAGCCGTCACATATTAGCATAGCAAACTTATCTTTTCTAAGCTTGAGGTTCTATAAAATATAGGCATGAGATCCCAAAGATTCCTCCAGTTTCCATTCTTCTTTCCAATTTATAAAATGGTAGCAGTCTCAAAATGAAGACAAGAGTATAAAAGTATTAAATGTTGCATTTGAAGAGAGAAGAAAGCACTATTTCACCTTGTTTATAAGGGAATCAGTAATTTGGTAATAGTTTTCTTTCTTATCATCTGTTATAAATACAACTGATAGGTAGGAAATGTAATATGTGTTTAAAGAATAACTCTGTCTTCTTATCAGTATATTGGAAACAAGAGTAAGAAATAAATACTGTTTTTCTTAAAAGAAAAGAAGCGGCAATCATCTGTTAAGGAATACTCTGAAAAAGCCAAAATAGTTTATATTTCAAAATTTGAGTAGCTTTTAACAAGCTACCAGAATAAGCCACAGCCCATTAAGAAAAAGAAGAAACAAATTCCTATATTACAGATAGATGGAAACATCATGTTTCTTACTAAAGCACAATTCCTCCTTAATCAGTATCCTCCAACTACACAAACACTGATTATCTCTAGCCTAGTCAACAATAAAAATGCTTCCATCTTCATCCAATTACATTCAAAGCTTCCTTTCATTCTATATCAATACTTAGACCCTGTATTCTTATTCTCAGAACAGCTTTTACTCTGATTACACAAATCCTGAGATACATACACATGAATTATCTCACAGTTGGTAGAGCCTACATAAAATTGCTACACAGACCCGGGTTGTTTCTGTGGGCAGGGGATGTGGCTAAGTGGCAGAGTGCTTGCCTATCATGCACAAGGCCCTGGGTTCAATCCTCAGTACTGCCAAACAAAACAAAAGAGAAAGAAAAAAAACCCCACAGACTCAGATTTCTGCAACAGCAGGACATAAGCTTATCCCCTCAACATATGCTGTATTATTGATATAATAAACCTTAGAGTAATAAACCTCAGAGTAAAACGTGTCATACAGCATAAGATCAATAGCCTACTCATAGCCTTTGTGGGTGGCCCTAAGAAAGATGCTGCAGGAGATTCAACTAGCTTATCATAAATTTCACAATAAGGTCCTATGCACTATCATCTGTAACACCATCTTTAAAGGTAAAACATATATTCTGAATATCACTGACTTCTCAGAAAGACTCTTGAAAAGATTTGATTTCTTCCAATCTTAAATCACATATACAACCACAAGTACAGCTTGCTGTGTTTTCCTAATGAGATAATTTCTGTAAATGTGCTTATAAAGAGCAATATACCATGTCAACATTAAAATTTTTTCATTATTCTTTTTGTCAAAAAGAACCTTTCTCCACCTAACAATGATACTATAAACATGTTAAGACAAGCATTGTTGAGGACAGAGAATAAATTAACTTCCTTCTTGTTATTTCTTTTAGAATTTTCTTCAATTCCATTAGTGGACAGTTTCCCTTTTCCTTCCTATTATTTCACTGTCATCATATTACTTTTTACTCTTTCCTCCCAGAGTAGCAATGCATTTCTCTATTACCCCAGCTTTCCTTTACTGCATGTTAACTTTACTTTTTTTTATTTTTTTTTTTTTATTTTTTAGTGGTACTGGGGTTTCTGGAAGCCCTGCTACCTCCAGGCTATACTCCCAGACCTATTTTTTAATATTTTTATTTGGAAACAGGGTCTCTTAAGCCAGCGCAGCTGGCTGCGCAATCCTCCTGTCTCCGCCTCCCAAGCGCAGGGATTACAAGTGTGCGCCACCACGCCCGGCGTTTAACTTTACTTCTTAACGAAACAAAAAAGGAATTTGAAGATCAAATAAAGAATATGCATCCTGGCTGGACATGGTGGTACATGCCTGTAATCCCAGTACTTGGAAGGCTAACACAGCAAGATCATGGGTTTGAAGAGAGCCTCAACAACTTAGTAAGACCCTATTTCCAAAAAAAGAATAAAATAGGGCTGGGTTCAATCCCCAAAACGACAAGCAAATAAAAAAAAGAATATGCATCCTGGATGTTATTTACGTAAGTATGCACCAATATAAAGCAGCAAAATAGAGCACACCTCACTGTACCAACAGAAGTCATGACTCACCTTCTGGCTCACTCTCCGACCCTGACAAACTGCCATAGCTGCTCATCAGAGAGCACAAGGCGGGCGTCACTTCCTTAGGTATGACTGTACGTTGTGGTTTCTCCTCCTTATCAGACTCTAAAATCAAAGGGGAAAGAACATAGATTCAGCATAAAAACATCTACCACCCTAAAAAGGCAAGTCAATAGGCTTTTCCATCTATGAACAAAAATAAAGTAATTTCTGATCATCTCCTTTATCTCCCCCTAACTATGATTCCAGAATGGCTGAATGTTTTCTCCTTGGCTAAAATCTTGAGCAAAGAAGCTGGCTGCTAAAGAGAAGACAGAAAGATGAATGTGAGTATATACACACAGCTCAGTTAACTTACGATGCTTCACAGGCTATGAAATTTGGGCCTTCCCTAAATTAGCTTTAGTAAATATCAGTTAATATAAACATAATTAAATTAATGTTATTATGATTAATACTAACTATACTATTGATATTAATATAATTAAGTTGATATAATTATAATACAAATTAATAACAATTAGTAGTTTTTGCTAGTAATTTATTGGTAGTTGAAAAGCCAAAAATTTCTTCAATTTTACTGGATCAGGCTCATTAACTTTAAAAATTAGATTTAGAAAGCTGGGTATGGTGGTGCACGCTTGTAATCCCAGCATTTGGGAGGTGGAGACTGGAGGATCTCAGTTCGCAGACAGCCTCAGCTAATTTAGGGAGGCCCTTTGCAACTCAGTGAGACCCTGTTTCAAAATATAAAAACACGCTGGGTGTGGTGGCGTGCGCTTGGGAGGCAGAGACAGGAGGATCGTGCAGGTTCGAAGACAGACTCGCTGGCTTAAGAGACCCTGTTTCCAAATAAAAATATATTAAAAAAAAAATAGGTCTGGGAGTGTAGCCCGGAGGTAGAAGGGTTTCCAGGAACCCCAGTGCCACCAAAATAAATAAATAAATAAATAAATAAATAAATAAATAAATAAATAAATAAATAAATGATTTAGGAATAAATCAAATATAAAACTTATCTACCCCCTTTGTTGTTTCTAAAACTAGTTTCCAAGAGCCAAATAATATTTAAACCACTCTACAGGCTTGGTCAAAGCGTTTGTTTTACTGAAATGAATCCGCCCTAAAGTTTTTATTATTGAAAACTTCTAAGAACTTAAGTAAACAAGCCAACCATGAGAATTTAGCAAGTACCTAAGAGCCTGCCAAAGGTAAAGTGTTTGATCAGAACCCAGAAACCTAGCTGTAGCCCCAGGACACCACCTATTACATTCATTTTTGGCAGCTCTAAAAACATATTAACTCTATTGTAGACAACCAATAAAAATAAAACCTGACCAAAGACAATAAATAAGTAGCTTGTCTATTTAATGAACCAGTTCAACCCACAACAGGAAATGTTTCAAGATAGAGCACGTCATGTTCACCAAGACAGTCTAGTAGAAAGCAAAACATGCCACTAGGAAGGGACGCTACCCGTCCACATGAATGCCATCTTCTGCTGAAGAGACACCCTGTCCTGTCCTCCACCCCGTACTACCCAGCACTACCTCCCACAACTGCTGCCTTTTCTGTTTTAAGCTAGGTTATTACTTTTTCTTCTACATTAATAAAGATAAAATATGCAGTTAGTTAGTTTATTTAGGTACTGGGTTTTGAACTCAGAGGCATTCTACATTTGAGCTACAACCCAGCCCAATTTTATTTCTTCTTTGAGAACAGGGTCTCACTAGGATGATTTGAGACTCACTACTTGCTGAGGCTGGCCTCAAACTTGTGATCCTCCTTTTTCAGCCTCCCATGTACAGGGATTACAGGTATGTCCCACCATCCCAGTCCAATATGCAGTTTATATATATGTTATAAGTGGGTTGAGCAGAAATCTACCACCATGTTAGTACTGATATTATTCATTCATTGTTTGAATGATCAAAGACCAAGCAGTAGTATTTCCTTCTAAGACCCAAAGAGAGGAATCAAAAAGTACAACAGCTGAATGTTATGCTCTTTAAAAACATGATCTCAAGCCAGACTTGGTGGCGCACACTTGTAATCTCAGCATTTGGGAGGCTGAGACAGGAGGATTGCGATTTGAGGGCAGCCTCAGCTACTTAGTGAGGCCCTACCTGCACCTTAGTGAGAGACTGTTTCAAAATAAACAATAAAAAATAGGGCTGGGGGTGTAACTTGGAGGAAGCATGCCCCTAGTTCCATCCCTGGTACCACAAAAAAAGTAAAAATAAGCCGGGCGTGGTGGCGCACGCTTGTAATCCCAGCCTTTGGGAGGCAAAGACCGGAGGATTGCGGTTCACGGACACCCTCAGCTACTTAGTGAGGCCCTCTGCAACTTAGTGAGACCCAGTTTCAAATAAAAGAATAAGGATGTATTCATTTCGAGTCACCCCCCGCCACGCCATTTTAGCACGGGGCTGTATTTCTATTTTCTGTATTTCTATCTAATAAACTTCTTTAAATCTTCAAAAAAAATTTAGAGAATAAGAAAACCAGAGCAGGGGATGCAGCTTGAAGGTCAAATTCCCCTGGGTTCCATCCCCAGACTCGCAATAAATAAATAAATAAATAATCACATTTCATTTAATCCCTATGAAATAACCTATGACTTTGACTATTAGCTACATGTGATAAAACTGAAACTCAGAGAATTTAAGTAAATTTCCTTCAGGTAACATAACTATAAAATAGTTGAGCCTAATGAGTTTGAATACTTCCTAAAGATTATAAATATAAAGTCTTTTAAAATGAAGCCACTATATGCTTTTTTTTTTTTTTTTTTTTTTTTTTTTGCAGAACTAGGGACTGAACCTAGGGGGCATTCTACCTCCAGCCCTATTTTTTATTCTTATTTTTGGAACAAGGTCTCACTAATGTGCAGAGGGCCTAAGTAGCTAAGGCTGGCTATAAACCTGTGATCCTCCTGTCTCAGCCTCCCAAATAAGTACTGGGATTACAAGTGTGCACCACCATGCTCGGCTCCAAAATGTATTCTTGGCCAACAATAATTTTAATAATGTCTTATTTTAGCCGGGCATGGTGGCACATGCTTGTAATCCCTGCGCTTTGGGAGGCTGAGACAGGAGGATCATGCAGGTTTGAAGCCAGCCACAGCTGGCTTAAGAGACCCTGTTTCCAAATAAAATATAAAATAGGTCTGGGAATGTAGCCTGGAGGTAGAAGGCCCTGGGTTCCATCCCCAGTACCACCCAAAAAAAAAAAAAAAAAAAAAAAAAAAAATCTTATTCTAGCCATAGCTCCATTATTTTCCCCTTTAAAACTCCATGTAGCTGAGCTGGGTGTGGTGGCGCATGCTTATAATCCCAGCAATTGGGAGGCTGAGACAGGAGGATCACACGGGTTCAAAGCCAGCCTCAGCTGCTTAGTGAGGCTCTCAGCAACTTAGTGAGACCCTGTTTCCAAATAAAATATAAAAATGGGTCTGGGAGTATAGCCCGGAGGTAGAAAGCCTCTGGATTCCACCCCCAGTACCACCAAAAAAAACAAACAAACAACAAAAAAAACCCAGCTATTTGATTAAAAAAAATTACCAGGGAAATCTTCTGGGCCTGAAATTTCTACCTGTCTGACTCAGTCCAGAATCTATTCTAACCTCTTTTTCAGGCCCACCACACCAGTCAACTTTTTCTTTCAAGTTTCCCTGTGTCATCTGTGTTGGCATAATTTCTTGGTTCTCATCTTCTTTAACAAAAAGGCAATGATCACGTTCTACTTTTTAAAACCTTCTTCACGTGGCTGCTAGAATCCCTTCATTTAGTCTCTTTTCTCAGTTTCCCTACTGAACTCTCCTCACTGACCAACTTCTAAAATTACTAAGTGCCCCCAGATCCAAATGAAAGCGACCTCTTATTCTCTTTGTGACTCCCTTTCCTGTGTATCATGCCTTCTAAAATCTTAAATCTTCCCCTTAATTTCAACATTTCTATTTAGATATCAATTATCTCCAACATGTCCAAAAACAAACATTTGATTTCTACTTAGAACATACCCTCTAGTATTTGCCATCTCAATAAAGGCCAACTCTTTCTTGAAGGTTAAGCCAAACACCTAGCAATCATACATGACTCTTCTTTCTCATTCCTACCATAACCATCCAACCTACAACTGCTGACAGCTCTATTTTGAAAATAAACCCGGAATCATACTTCTTCTCACTACTTTCATCACAACCCTCATCCAAGGCGATGTTTCTTTCCTGGACAATTCTACTGGCATCCTAAAAGGTCCCCTGGTAGGACTGCCCACTCCTCCTTATAGTCTACAAATCTCTACCCAACTGCGTCTCAGCCTTCTGGCTAAGGTCAAGTGTAGTATCTGTTGCTATCAGTTTAAATTTCCACCCAAACCCCCAAAACCGACATTATCTCTCTGCTCAACCTCGGTGTCAAATCCCAGGACTTCCCCCTGCCTACACAGCTGGCCTGCCTTGCCTGGCCCTGCACTTGTAGCCAAGCCTAGCTTTCTCCTTGGCTTACACCACAACTCAGCTGCTCTCTGGCCAACATAAAGCACGTTCTCCCCAGATGCCTGCAATGCTGCTCTCTGCTGTGTGAGTGTACAGCACTCAAATTTCTCACCTTCAGACCGCCTTCACTGACCACTCCACATAAAACAGCAGACCTTCTCCCAACACCATTTTCCTATCCTATTACTCAGCTTTATAAAACGTACATCAACCAAACATATTATGAATTTGTTTGCCATCTTTCCCCCAACCAGAATGGCGCTATAGGACAGAATGGTTTTGCTTTGTATTCTCAGACCCGAGAACAGCATATAGTACTCAAGAAATATTTGAAGAAGAACATATTGTTAAATAAGACTAGTCTGAAAAGGTTAATCAGCATATCATTAACAGAGGCCATCTTTGCAAGTTAAGGAAGTTGGTTGTTGATTTTGTGCTTTTCATTTTTCTTCCAATTTTCACTACTACTTTTGCAGTCATCAAATAATAGAAAAAGAAAAAACAAAGGGGAATAAATCCTGGGAGAACAGTACTCTACATAATTCAATTCAAGAAGCACAGAGCGAGGCTTTACCTGGCCTACAGTCTTGTATGTATGTATGTATGTATGTATGTATGTATGTATGTATGTATGTATTTTTAGTAGTACTAGGGCTTGAACACAGGGGTGGTCTACACTTGAGCTACAATCTGGTTCCTTTTATTTTTAGAGAAGATCTGGGCTGGCCTCTAACTTGTGATCCTTTGGCCTTAGCCTCCCAAAAGTAGCGTGATTGCAGGTGTGCATCATCATGCCCAGATCCCCTTTTTAGTTTTCTATCTTGAAACAATTCTGAATTTATACAAATGTTACAAAAACAAGAGTTCCCAGACGCTTCATCCTGCTTTTCTGTTATCATCTTACATAACTAAAGTACATTTATCATAACTAGCAAATTTACACTGCTGCCATACTAAGACTGAAACAACAACCCCTTGAGTTAGCTAGTAAGCTGAATATACAAGGAAATCAAGATATCACTAGTATGGAAATGTAGGGACAAGAAGCCGTACTCAAAACTGTAAACTGGGAGACTCCAAATGAAGCATTTTCCCTTTCAAAGATTATAAATCCCTAATTCAAAGCAACTACACAATCACTGAGAGTGCACATACCATCAACTACAAAGGGAAGGTGAGCTCAGGCAAGGATTTTCTAAGCATGATCAGAGACCAGAACTGCTGTCTTGTCTAAATGAGGGTGCTAATGTTTGGATTAAGTACTGAGCCAGAAAAGGCAAAAATTGGAAGGAACTGGGAGAACTTTGTTATTTATTTATTTTTAGAACTTTATTCTTAAAGTGAGATTAGTGCTAAAAGCGTTAACTGCCATGTAAGAGCACTGGGCCGTGTTATTACAATATCAACACACAACTGACAGCTTGCAAAATTGGATCTTAGGGTTGGCTGGCTCTGGCCCAACATAAAGGAAGCTGCTTCCAAACAAGTGGAAAACCTCTATTATCGAATGAAAATACCAAGAATATTAGGACATGTGAAAAAAAAGATGGCATATTATAGTTTCCTGTATGTAGACCCGGAGTAAAAAGCCAAAGAACCTCTGGCTTAAAACACTGACTTGGAAAATGTTGAAGTCCAGAAAAAATCCCAGGTAAAGGATGGCATAACTTTAAATGGCATCTTTCCTACAAAATTAAGTTACCATCATTTGATGGTTGATATTTTTATTTCCTAGAGAATAATATATCTTTTTTCTTTTTTTGTGTGTGGTGCTGGGGATGGAACTCAGAGGCTTTCTACCTTTGGGCTACACTCCCAGACCTATTTTGTGTTTTATTTGCAAACAGGGTCTCACTAAGTTACTGAGAGCCTCACTAAGTTGAGGTTGGCTTCGAACATGTGCGGATCCTCCTGTCTCAGCCTCTTAAGTACTGGGATTACAAGTGTGCGCCACCATGCCTGGCAATAATATATACTTTTTAGTTTATAAAATTATAAATGTATAGCCCCTATGGCTTTAATATTCAATAAAATGTCTATCTCTAACTGCTACATACATCCCAGGGACTTTGGGAATAGCCTCTTTTTTTTTATTTCATTGTATGAGATGTGTTATAGTACCAAAAGATAAAATCCTCTCTCGAAGTGCTATTGTAGTGGGTTCCTTAAATATATAATGGAAGCCAGGCACAGTGAAGCAGGCCTGTAATCTTAGTACTTGGGAGGCTGAGATAAGAGGATTGTAGGTTCAAGGCCAGCCTCGGTAATTAGACTTTTATCAACTTAGTGAGAATCTGTTTCAAAATAAAAAACAAAACACTGGAGCATTAGCTCAGAGGTATAATGCTCTACAGATATATCTATACATATGGAGAAGGTAAGAGGTGTTCATATGGAAAAACTTCTAATACTTTTTGAGAAGGTGATCAAGTATAGTGAGCTTTGTAACTGCCCTAAGAATAACTACATCTCTACTCAAATTGTGGATTTCAAATGCCATTCCCCCAGTGAAACCAGGGCCTTGTAGAGAAATGGCTGATTCTAGGGTTGGGATACAAAAACACAAAATGAGCCTAGAGTAATTTGTTATCAAGGTCACACATTGCAAATCTGAAGTATGTGGGTTCTAAATGATTTTTGTGAGTGTGGTCCTGGGAGACTGAACTCAGCTGGCTTTTATCTCTGAGCTCAATTTTATTTTTTATTTTGAAACAGGGTCTCAGTACTTGCTGAAGCTGGTCTCGAACCTGCAATCTTCCTATCTCAACCTCCCAAGTATTGGAATTACAAATATGCTCCACCATGCACTGCTTAAGCTCAGGTTTTTGTTTTTGTGGTTTTTTTTTTTTTTTTTGCTGGTGCTGGGGATCCAACCTGGGTCCTTGTATATGCTAGGCAAGTGCTCTACCACTGAGCTACATTCCCTGCCCCTAAAATTTTTTGAAAGAAAAAACAAATTCAGTGACCAAACAGTAAACTCAGCACTGGCTCAAAATATCATCTCTTTTCTGGCTCTCTACAGGAATAAGGAGGTGACTTTTATAAACTCTCACTTCTCACCTCTCCTAGACTCATACAATATTTTTTAAACAAATACAGACTTCACACTTAGAAGACATGCAACGTATTAGTGGAGCCAGACACCTAAGTTCAAATTCTGGCTCCATCAACTAAGAGTATGACTAAGGTAAATTACTTAGTCTCTATGTCCCCAATTTGCGACTCCTAAAACAGTAGTCACAATAATACATACCAACAAAGGCCGCTGTGAGGAAGAGTTAACATACATAGACCATTTGGAGCCTAAGTACCTTATTCAGTAAGTTTTAGTTGATGTTAAGATAATCTGTTATTTCCATTTGTACTATACTTTATTATACACAGCCCAACATTAAATTGTTCCAATATTCTTTCCCATCTTAATTCAGTCAATTCATCAGTTATCCCTCCGTTTTTTTGTTTGTTTTTGTTTTTGTTTTTTTTTTGGTCATTTGTTAAGTCCAATAGCTTGCCAGTAACTTGAAAGCACCTGTTATTCAAATTGAACAAACTGGACTCAAACCCAAGATGTACCATCAGTCCACTCACTAATATTCTGTGGGTATTCCTCTGCAGTATGAAGCGTCTGCGATTAGATAAAAGCCTTACAATGTTACAGGAGGGGAAGGTGTATAAATATTTACAAACTTTCATTTTTCTGAAGGGAAGATGGAGTGAAAATGGAGACTGAATACTATCTGTGTAGGACAGCAATATATTCATTTTGCAACTTAAAAGCAAGAGTCAACTTGTTCTATAAGTTAGAGGGAATTCAAGGATAACTTATAAACATATATAAATATATCCTGTGCTCTACGGAAGAATACTACTACACAATACAATTAATTAATGCCATTTTCCCAAGGAGATCATGCTTGTGTGCAAGAACATAAGTACTGGTTTGTAGGCAGGAGAAAAAATTCACACAATCAGAATATTCAAAACAATCCTGACAAAATTCCCATGGTACTTTGAAAATTATCCACAAATAAAATCTTTCTCTCAGGTAACCCCCCTTCCCAAGACTCAGAAAAAAAAAAAAAAAAAGTTCTAAAATGAGGTTTAGAATAAAATATTCCTCTTGAAAACAAAAGCAAAAGCAATAAAATCACTCTACATTTTCATGTTTTGCCATGAAACGTCCTACAAAAAAAGGGAAATAACCAACTTCAGTATCACTGTCTGTACATATATAAACACATTATTTTTCTATTTAGCTTACCAGAATCACTGTTTGCCAAAACACCAAGAGGGTCTGTATTTGCCTCAGGTGGCCCTTCTGGCTGAGCTGCACAGACACGACTTTCTGGTCCACTGGCTCTTCTTTGTCTAGCACCACCATTTTTCCATTTATGATATTTCCCAGGACTTTTGATCTTTGACATCTGTGAATGTCTGGACATCCCCTTCATCTTGCTATAGCAAGAAAAATGCAATTCTTAGTATAAAAGACATTGACCTTTCAAGAAAAATTTGAAAAAGCCTACTGAATGTAAAAGAAACTCAAGATATTAAATTGATCACTTGGAGCCTGGTATATTAAATAGACCAAAAGAAACACAGTGGTTCCCAAAAGCAGAGAGGTATATGTAGAACTCTTTTTTTTTTTTTTTTTTGGTGGTGGCACTGGAGGTGGAACCAGAGGCTTTTCTACCTCCGGGCTACACTCCCAGACCTATTTTATATTTTATTTGGAATCAGGGTCTCTTAAGCCAGCTGAGGCTAGCTTCAAACCTGCACAACCCTCCTGTCTCAGCCTCCCAAGCGCAAGGATTACAAGCGTGCGCCACCATGCCTGGCCTACGTAGAACTTTTAAAGAATAAAACCCCACAATATACCATCTTATTCTCAGATACACATTTCAACCTATAATTTTGCCCCTCTGAAACTGGGCCCATGTTGTGCAGTAAACAACATGCCCACTTTCATTCCATTGTAAAGAAAAATGTATCTTAGTTTATAAGGTACATTCCCTCCTGTCTACTCATTTTTAAGAAGGCTTAAAGTTCCTCAAGCATTTACAAATATGTTGCCTTGTTTGACCTTCATGTCAAATCTTGTAAGTACTTAGTGAGACTCTCACCAACTTAGTGAGACCCTGTTTCCAAATAAAATATAAAATAGGTCTGGGAGGATAGCCCAGAGGTAAAAGGCCTTTGGGTTCCACCCCCAGTACCACCAAAAAACAAAAAAATAAAAAAATAAGGTAGCTATTACCATAACACTTTCTAAAAAATTTGCTCAACCAATATATTCAGTTTTCATCTGCAATCTGGCTCATAATCCTTTTAGGGTCACTATAACCCTTACAGACTCACATCAAAAACATATATATACTCCAAATTTTGCAAAAAGCCAAAATTCTCATGGGTCAATCTCTAATATCCATTCACAAAGGCCAGAAGAACTTAACACACTGAGGATAACAAAGAGATGCAGCTTTTTGGGGGCTCCCAGTCACAAATACTTTCCTTTTATTCATATCCTACCACATCTTACCACAGTTAGCTTTTTTTTTTTTTTTTTTTTTTTTGGTGGCACTGGGGGTGGAACCCAGAGGTTTTCTACCTCCGGGCTATACTCCCAGACATTTTTTATATTTTATTTGGAAACAGGGTCGCACTGAGTTGCCGAAAGCCTCACTAAGTAGCTGAGTCTGGCTTCGAACCTGTGTGATCCTCCTGTCTCAGCCTCCCAAGCGCAGGGATTACAAGCGTGCGCTACCATGCCCGGCTCACAGTTACCTTTTGAATATTCATCTTTACATATCTTTAAAATGAATGTTCATTCATTACATATCAAGTATTCACTGATATGTAATGAGAGACAGGATGATTCTTAACTGATGAGATCCATAAGACTTCAGAGAAAAAAGTAGTCTTTCTGGCATATGCACTCTACCTCGCCTTTTGAGAGGGTGATTCTGTTACCTCACCACTTGACAATTGTTTAAAAGAACAGTTTATTTAGCCAGTACTTCAAAATAGTTATAAAATTAATAAATAAAAAATGTAAATGTATATAAAAAAGAGACTAAGAAATAATTATAAAGCTAATTCGGGTGACTGGGCGTGTAGTGCACCCCTGTAATCATAGTACTTGGAAGGCTGAGATAGGCGGATCACAGGTTCAAGGCCTGCCTCAGCAATTAGTGAGGATCTCAGCAACTTTGTGGGACTTTGTTTCCAAATAAAACAGGGCCTGGAGTGTACCTCAGAAGTAGAATATCCCTGGGTTTAATCCCCAGCATCACAAAAAAGAAAACGAAAAGAAAAAAAGGCTAATATGAAAGAAAATAGAATATTAAAAAGTTCAAATGAGCAAGAAAACTGTAGCACATGCTTGTAATCCTATTACTTGGGAGGCTGAGTCAGGAGGATTGCAGGTTCCCAGGCAGCCTCAGCAACTTGAGGCCCTCCACAACTTAGTGAGAACTTGTTTCAAAATAAAGAATAAAGCCAGGCATGGTGGTACACACTTGGAATCCCAGGGGGAGGCTGAGACAAGAGGATTGCAGGAAAGGAATGAGAAACAAATGGGATAAATAAACCCAAATAGGATGATAGCAGATGAAAATTCAACTATATTGCCAAGCGTGGTGGCACATGCTTGTAATCCCTGCGCTTGGGAGTCTGAGACAGGAGGATCGCAGAGGTTGAAAGCCAGCCTCAGCTACTTAGTGAGGCTCTCAGTAACAGTGAGACTCTGTTTCCAAATAAAGTATAAAATAGGTCTGTGAGTACAGCCCGGAGGTACAAAGCTCCTGGGTTCTACCCCCAGTACCACCAAAAAGAAAAAAAGAAAAAGAAAGAAAGAAAGAAAGAAAGAAAGAAAGAAAGAAAGAAAGAAAGAAAGAAAGAGAGAAAGAATCAACTATATTAGGAATTACATTAAATATATATGAACTAAGCTGAGCGTAGTGGCACATGCCTGTAATCTCAGTACCTGGGAGACTAAGACAGAATGATCACAGTTTTGAGGCAAGCCTTAGCAACTCAGTGAGACTGTTTCAAGATAAAAAAAAAAAAAAAAAAAAAAAAAAAAAAAAAAAAAAGACTGGGAGTATAGCTCAGAGGTGGAATGCTCCTGGGTTCAATCTCCAGTACCAAGAAATATATCCTATCTACACACATAGATAGATAGAATATACAGATAGGATATAATATATCGACATAACACACATGCACACACAAACAAAACAAGCACTAATTGAAGGCAAAGAGTTTCATTCTGGATTGCAAATATGTGTGTGCACATATGTGTGTGGTACTGGGGATTAAGCCAGGGTCTCACACATGTGAGGTAAGTACTCTTTCAAAGAGCTATCCCATGCTCTCAGTCTAGATTAATAAAAGCAACTGTGGAGGCTGAGGAAAGAAGATTGCAAGTTTGAGGCCAGCCTGAGAAACTTCATAAAACCCTGTCTCAAAAAATTAAAAAAAAAATAGAAAGTCCGGGGGTACCGCTGAGTGTCTGAGTGTCTACAAAGCATGCATGAGGTCTGTGGTTCAATCTCCAGTACCACAATGAAAAAAAGAGAGAAGGAAAGAAAGAGACTTGTTACGTATTAACATGGGGCAATCTCAATGCAAAATTTTCATCTAAAAAAAGCAGATGCAAGCTGGGCGTGGTGGCACACTCTTATAATTCCAGCATTTGGGAGGCTGACACTGGAGGATAGCAGTTTGCGGACAGCCTCAGCTACTTAGTGAAGCCCTGTTTCAAAATAAAGAATAAAAAATAAGCTGGACATGGTGGCACACGCTTGTAATTCCAGCATTCAGGAGGCTGAGACCAGAGGATCACAGTTCGCAGAGAGCCTCAGCTACTAATGAGGCCCTCTGCAACTCAGTGAGACCCGGTTTCAAAATAAAGAATAATAAATAGGGAAGGGGTGTAGCTCAGAGGTCTAATGCCCTTGGGTTCCATCCCCAGACCCACAAAAAAGAAAAAAAGGTACAGAATAATGTAAAAGAAAAAAAAGAACAAAGAGAGACTATATTTATCTATATGCTATATAGATAGAGGCTCTTTTTTTTTTTCAATACTGGGGATAAAACCCAGGAGCATTCTACCTCTGAGCTACATCCCCATTTTTTATTCTTTATTTTTGAAACAGGGTCTCAAGTTGCAAAGAGCCTCACCAAATAGCTGAGGCTGTCCACAAACCACGATCCCTCCTGTCTCGGCCTCCCAAATGCTGGGATTACAAGTGTGTGCCATCAAGCCTGGCACTATTTACCTTTTCAAAGAAATCAAATGAATATAGGGTAACGCTTATTTTAAAAAATAACTTTAAAAAAATTTTTTTCTGGTACTGGGGATTGAACCCAGTGACATTGTACCTCCAAGATATACTCTCTTATTCTTTTTAAAAATCTTTGTTTTTAGCCGGGCATGGTGCCGCACACTTGTAATCCCCGCGATTGGGAGACGGAGACAGGAGGACCGCACAGGTTCGAAGCCAGCCGTGCTGGTTTAGGAGACCCTGTTTCCAAATAAAAATGTAAAAATAGGTCTGGGAGTGTAGCCCGGAGATAGATGGGCTTCCAGGAACCCCAGTACCACCAAAATAAATGAAGGAAGGGAGGAAGGGAGGAAAGAAGAAAGGAAGGAAAAATTGGGCTGGGAGTATAGCTTGGAGATTGAATGCCCTGGGTTCCATCCCCAGCACCTCGAAAAAAAAAATCTTTGTTTTAAAAATTTTAAAAAATTATTTCTTTGTTTTGAAACAGGTTCTTGCTAGGTTGCTGAGAATCTTGCTAAGTTGCTGAGGCTGAATTCAAACTTGTGAAGCTCTTGTTTCTGCCTCCTCCTAAGTATTAGGATTATAGGCCTCTGCCACCATACCCAGCAAAAAAAAAATTTTTAAGTAAAAAAGCTACAAAAGCAAAGATTTCAGAATTGGGTTCGAAGCCAGCCTCAGCTACTTAGTGAGGCTCTCAGCAACTTAGTGAGACCCTGTTTCCAAATAAAATATAAAAATAGGTCTGGGAGAATAGCCCGGAGGTAGAAAGCCTCTGGGTTCCACCAAAAAAAAAAAAAAAAAAAAAAAAAAAAAAAAAAAAAAAAAGATTTCAGAATTGGGAATGTAGAGATTTTAAGATTTTTTTTTTTTACTTTTTTTTTTTTTATTGGTACACTGTATTCATACATCATAATGGGATAAAAAAAAAAAACTTTTGTAGACTTACATGCACACATCGCCATATTAGCCCCTACCCTATTCCCACCCTGTTCCCTTCCCATCCCTCCTTCCCATGCTAGGCTTAGTGGTTGACACCTAGTATTATAACAATTTATCCAAAATTAACAATGATAATCTCACAGAACAGTTTCATTTGTCTGATACCAAGCTTTTGATGACTTAAAGATAACATTTCAATATTTCTTTTTGCTTTCTTTCTTACCAGAGAATTTTTTTAGGTGAAACTATGATACCTTTATTTATTTTTCAGAAAAAAAATCTATCCTAATATGGAATATGGACTCTAGATACCCAAAACGATCTCGAAAAAGAACAGAGCTAGAAGATGTATATTTTCTGATTTCAAACCATATAAAGCTATAATAATCGAAACAGTGTAGTACTGTTAAAAGGCAGATATATAAACCATTGGAGTTAAATAAAAGCCTAGAGATAAATTCTTCCATATATTGTCAAGTTATTTTTGACAAGATTTCCACAAACATTTGGTGGATGAAATAATCTTTTGACTAAATATTGTTGAAAAATAAAAATTACATGAAAAGGAATAAAATTGGACCCTTACCTAAGACCATATACAAATATTAACTCAAAATAGATAAAAGACCTAAATATAAATCTTAAGACTATAAACTTTTAGAAGAAAATCTGGGTCATTAATCCTCACAACATTCGAATTGGCAGTGATTTCTGGGATATGATTTCAATGGTACAGGCAACAGAAGGGTAAACAAACTCCCTAAGAATTAAAAATTGTATATCCAAAGACAATGTAAACAGAGTTAAAAGTTACTGATAGAATGGGATAAAATATTTCCAAATGCTTTATCTGAAGGCATATTAATATTCCAACTAGAAATCCTAAAAATTAGCAACAATAAAGGCAAACAATACAATTTAGAGATAGGTAAAAGACTAACATAGATAATGAATCGCCACAGATAACCAATCTTAGTTGTCTGTTGGATGGAAAATCTTGTTTCTCTGGTTCTGGTGTATGTTACCTAATTCTTCTTTGTAGTTAATCTTTTTGAGTATTTTCTCTAGCGCAGGTTTTGAAGACATAAATTCCTTCAGTTTCTGTTAGTCATGGAAGTTTCTTATTTCCCCATCTAATTTGATAGAAAGTTTTGCTGGGTAGGAAATTTTTGGCTGGAAGTTGTTTTCTTTCAGAGTTTGGAATATGTTACTCCAAGCCCTTCTGGCTCTCATAACTTGGTTTGGGAAATCTGGAGTGATTCTAATTGGCTTGCTTCTGAATGTCACTTGGCCCTTTGTTTTTGTTGCCTTTAAGATTCTCTGCTTGGCTTCCACATTGGTCATTTTGACAATTATGTGGCGTGAGGATCCTCTTCTCCGATCCTGTCTAAAGGGAGTTCTATAAGTTTCCTGGACCTTTGTATCAACCTCTTGCTCTATGTTTGGAAAATTTTCTGCTATTACTTCCTTGAAGAGATTGTTGATCCCTTTGGTTTCACTTTCTTTTCCCTCCTCTATTCCAATTATTCTTAGGTTAGCTCTCTTAAAATGGGCCCATATTTCTTCAATGTCAGATTCCTGCTGTCGGATATTTTTTCTAAATTAGAAACTATGCGTTCATTTTTGGAGTGATCGTCTTCTAAGAGCGAGATTCTATTCTCCATTTGGTCTAATCGGTTGTTTGTACTTTGAATTGAGGCCTTTACTTCATTAATTACATCATTTATCTCTTTTTGGCTCTCTCTGAATTCTTTTCGAAACACCTCTATTATTTCTATTTGATCCTGATTTGATGTTCTAGAGATCTCTGAATTTCTTTGTTATCGGGTTCTGATGTTGTGGGGTTGTGGGCATTCATTGCTCCATTGTTATTCTTCTTTCCCATGATTTTGGGAGTTTGTGCCTTCTCCTGGTTCTTCCCTTGGTTCACTAAGACTTCACTTAAGGTGCTCTGGATCTCAGTCCCCACTACTCCTTTATTAGGTTGTATCGCAGAGTCTCAGACCCAGGGAGTCAAATGAGGCTGCTTTAGACCATGGGGGGTGCCAGGTTGGGTGTTCTCCTATGGTGTGATATCTCTGCCACCGCCACTCCCCCACTGGGTCAAGTCCCTGGGAGTGCAGTACTGGGATTTCTCCTCTAGAGGCCGCAATTTGACTCACTGTTGATGAGTGTGCCGATGGAGCTATAGTGGACTCAGTGGATTTGCTGCTGTTGCCGCCGGTGGCAATATGGCGCCACTGCCACACCCTCGGCCGTGAGGTTGGCGTATTTCTTCTCTGGTTTTGAGCTCTGCTCTGAGTCTCTGCAGGGTGTGCTGAGCTAGCCACTGGGAGCTTTAGATGCTCCCTGCACTGAAAAATCTGCCGAATCCCGCCTGGCTGTTCTGCAGCGGCTCACCTCGGCTCGCTGTCCACCGCTCCTCTCTGGAGCCTGGTGGGCTGTTGAATGCGTTGGTCTGGTGCCTTCTGGTGAACTCTCTGCTGCTGCCAGCAGTAAGGTGCTACTGCTGTGTCCTCAGGCATGAGGCCGGCATATCTCCTCTGTTGCTCTGAGCTCCGTTCTGAGTCCCCTCCTCTCTGGGGCCTGGTGTTGCAAGGAAAGATGGCGCCCGCCACTCCGCGCCGCATCTCTGGCCACAGCACTACGGTCTGGTTTCTTTCTGGTGTCTCGTTTTTCCAGCCCTCTTTTTCTCTGTCCCTTGTAATTACATTTTTTATTTCTCTGCTGATGGTGTTTTCTGACTATGAAAGGTGCAGATTTTGTAGTAATAGAGATTGGTTGTTAGCGGGGCTCGTAAGCCCCGCTTTTCTCCGTCGCCATCGCAGATTTTAAGATTTTGGTGTATGCTACTTTCTAAGTATGCTCAGAATGAGCACTCAGAGTGCAAGCAATTTGAAGGAACTTACCCATACTGTGTTGTTGTCAAAACTTCTCCCCTCTTTTCCTTTTCAAGTTTTAACTTTTTCTTTCTTTCGATATTGGCCAGAGTTGGGTAATTTCTAAAATATAATCAAAGTTCATTATAAAAGGGCTTGTAGAGTATAACTTTAAGCAACTAAGTTAACTATGAAACTTAGAAGTTTTTAATGACTAAAAGTAAATCATTATAGACAAATGACACTACTTCTGAAATTTAAGAGAAAAAAATGTAGTCTATAACAAAGCGTAGAACAGCTCAGACAGCCTATAACTCAAAATATAACTCAAAATAGCTGCTGGTCCACAGACTTTGCTACCAGTCTGCAACTAAATAAGGAGCTTATGCTACAATTTAAATAGAACATGATTTAGTGTGCTCAAACTAATCTAATTTGCCTTATTTAACATGTACCTACAAATAGTCTAAAGAAAAACTTTAAGTCTGGTCAATTACTTATGCATGTATATACTAGGTACACTTGAAGTTACAAAGATATGAAAGAGCCGGGCGTGGTGGTACACGCTTGTAATCCCCGCACTTGGGAGGCAGAGACAGGAGGATCGCGCAGGTTCGAAGCCAGCCGTGCGCGCTGGCTTAGGAGACCCTGTTTCCAAACAAAAAAATGTAAAAATAGGTCTGGGAGTGTAGCCCGAAGGTAGAAGGGCCTCCAGGAACCCCAGTACCACCAAAAAAAAAAAAAAAAAAAAAAAAAAAAAAAAAAAATTGAAAGAGACACTTCTCAAAAAATACACTATACCAGGAGGGATAGAAAAAGCACAGGAACAGCTAAAATACAAAAGAAAATAATAAGTACCCCCAAAGAATATAAAAATTTGGAGGAGGGTGAGAAGATTTTTATCAAAATGGAGAAATCCAGGAACATGAAGGAAATTGTAATCAGAAGGAAAAGTTCAGAGTACTCTAAGTGGAACAAACAATGTAAACAAACCAAGACCTCAGAAAATGTAAAAGATACTCAAGGAATCATTCTGTATGAAAGATAAGATAGTTATAGGCAATCAGAACAGAAACAAAGGCTAAGACCAAAATGTGTCTGGAATACCAGACTAGAAAGTTTTCATTGAATCCAGCAGTGAGGAGAAGCCACAGAAAGTTATGAAGAGAATGATATACAAGGCTGTTATTAAATCACTTTCTTTGTTTCTTGGCACAGCTATGTAGAGATGCAGACCCCAAACTCTGATGGTGAGGGAGATAGATCCTTGGAGTATAAGAAACAGAAAAGGAGGGGAGCACAGAAAGCTCTCACCACTTAACCTGGCTGCTGATGAGAGTAAATTTTGGGAAACATCAACAAATTATGCTGTGCCATTGTTTCTGGGATCTAAGATACTTCTCTTTTTTTTTTTTTTAAACATCTGCATTAATGACTTGAATAGCACACAGACAAAATGAAATCTATAGGTTAGCTATACTGGAAGATAGGAATGGAAATATCATTGGTTTAAGTGATGAAGTAACCAGAAAAAAAAAAAGAAAAAAAGCAATGAATTTCAATAAGGGCAGTACAAAGCAATCTATTCAGCCAAAAGGGAAAAAAAAAAAAAAAAAAAACGCCATAAATAAAAGATGATGAACGTATAAGCTATAAATAAACACAAGGAAAAGATCAAGGTCATAGAAGATAAAAATCTAACAGCTAGTCAGCAACATATGACTACTTTTAGAAAGCGAACACAATCTGAGGTCATATGAAGTGGACTCTGGCACTTTTGTGAGTATGAACTCTTGCTTCCATATTACTCAAAAACAGCCAGATATTCTCAGGGCACTGTGTCAGTTCAGTTGAAAAGGAACTCTGAGGAAAAATAAAACTTGGAAGGGATTCAGAGACACTCAAAGATGATTAAGAAGGTGAAAAATAAAACCTCTAAAGAAAGATGAAAGGACTATTTGCAGCCTCTAAAAGAGGTTAAGTGACAATAACCCAGTTTTACAGGGAGCAGATAGCCAGCTGTTCTCAATCTGAAGACAGAACATTCAGAAGCAGAAATCATGAGAAAAACGGTGATGATAATATTCCCAGCCCCAGTGGCTGACCAAGGACCTCAGCAGTACTGGACAGCTCTCCAATTCACTTATTCTTTCTGTGGTGTTTTGCACACAGTAAGCAATATGATGTGGTACTCTTTTCTTTTTTCTTTTTTTTTTGGTGGTACTGGGGGTGGAACCCAGAGGCCTTCTACCTCTGGGCTATACGCCCTGACTTATTTTCTATTTTTATTTGGAAACAGGGTCTCACTAAGTTGCTGAGAGCCTCACTAAGTAGCTGAGGCTGGCTTCAAACCCGTGCGATCTTCCTGTCTCAGCCTCCCAAGCACAGTATGCACCACCACGCCCGGCTGATGTGGTACTTTACTAGACCACATATCAGTAAGCATATGCTAAGTGTGTGCTTTCCAGTGGCAATACATAGACATATTTGTTACAAGTGGACTTTAGGTAAGATATAAAAAAGAATTCCCTAACAAGAAATCAAAGATGTTATGAAAACTCCTTTGAGGGAAGCCTTTCAAAACAGCTAATTTTCTCTTTCTGGAAGATTAAAGTATTATATTCCTAAAGGCAAGGAATCTTCTAATATCCTTCCAAAGTTATAAGATTCTACTTTTCAGTGGTAAAACTAATCAAATCCTCTTCCAAAATTTTTATCATTCTTATTTACACAGAACCCAAAGACTAAAAACTAGGGAAAATAAAGGTACTAGAAAAGTATCCTCTCCAAAAGAAAACCACAAAAGTAAAACCTAGACACGCACAAACAACAACCAGAAAGCCCCATCCACCAACATAAAATTATAAGAATAAGGAAAAGAGCTTTGGTAAAAGATACAATTCAGGTTCTAAAAGTACACAAAACATAAAGGCAGTTGAAAAATAAATTATGTCTTTAATGCATTAATACATACAGATAAAATATTCTCCAATATCTCCTGTAAGAGAATGGATGTTATGAAGTTAAATACACTATGACAAGGGATATTTCCAAGGTTAGGTTTCTGTATTTTTACTTGTAAAAATAACTTTCCTTCTTCAATCTCAATCTTTCCTTAATATCCCAAGAATTGGTCCTGATATTAAAGCTCCTTCCTTTCTTCTTTTATTTCTTTCCTCCTCTTTGATTTCCCCTTTACCTATGCCTTAACTTTCCAGTGACCTAGGGTACTGCACAGCCCGTAAGTAGGTGAAACTTTGCTACCCAATACTATTCTTGTCACATTATTCTCTCCAATTTTTTCTTTATTCTCAAATTACTACCCACTTATTGACTTTTCTTCTAGGCCTATATCTACAAAATACAATATCCCTCTTTACTCTCACTAAAACACAACTACTTCAATATGAGCTATACCACTGTTTTTTATTTCAAAGTTTTTTTGAACTTCAAAAAAGATGTCGCATTATTAAAGAGCTAACCGCCTCTGTTGGAATTTTGAATGAACCGGGGCCACAACAAAAGGATTTCCTGAGTCACAGTGAGTACTTAAATATTACAGAACTACGCCACCTAGTGGATTCCCTAATTGCTGTAAGGTGTGTTCCATTGTTTCTAAAAGCAAGGTCTTGGAAACACAACCTCTTGTTCATTTTTCCTAATGCCAAATCATACAGCTTTTGAACTTCCTGTCAGGAATTAAAAATCATCTTTCTTGGGCATATTTTGTTTTGTTTTTCAGGCTTCAGTGGAGAGCTTTGGTTTTCAAACACAATAGACCCTCTCTGAGTATGGCTAATCTGAAAAACAACAACAAAGAAGAACTAAAGCAAAGATACCTTCTTTAAAGAGAGAGGAAAAATATATACCAAATCTCTTTAGAAAAGAGTTTTCTTCCAGCTTTAAAGTTCTTACTCTGTGAAACATTTGTAAAATTTTTTAACACAGAGCTTCCACAAAGACTTTATCTTCCCTGCATATCAAAGAATACAATGAGGCCAGTGGTGGTGGCACACCCTTCTAACCCCCCCCCCCACACACACACACACTTGGGAGGAGGAGACAGGAGGATCGCGCAGGTTCAAAGTCAGCCGCTGGCTTAAGACACCCTGTTTCCAAAAATTAAAAAGCATAAAATAGGTCTGGGAGTGCAGCCCGGAGGTTAGAAGGGCTTCCAGGAACTCCAGTACCACCAAAACAAAACAAAACAAAAACAAAAACAACAACAAAAGAATACAATGAGTACCTCAGAGAGAATGTTGCTTTTACAAAAAAGATAAAATTCAAAAAATAGTATCAATGTGGAATTTATTCTTCTGAGGAGTTTTACTATCATTTTTTTTGAAGATTTAAAGAAGTTTATTAAAAGATAGAAATACAGAGGATAGAAATACGGTCAAACTGGCATGGAGGGGTAACTCGAATGAATACACCCTTACTATCATTTTTTAAAAATTGGTAATGACAAGCCAGGCGTGGTGGCGCACGCTTGAAATCCCAGCATTTGGGAGGCTGAGACAGGAGGTCTGCACAGTTTCGAAGCCAGCCTCAGCTACTTAGTGAGGCTCTCAGCAACTCAGTGAGACCCTGTTTCCAAATAAAATATAAAATAGGTCCGGGAGTATAGCCCAGAAGTACAAAGCCCCTGGGTCCCACCCCTAGTACAAAAAGGGGGGAAAAAAGTAATTACAGAAATTTAGCAAGCAAATATATTTCACAAAAGATATATATTTTTTTCTGTTTGTCTATGTTTTCTGTTTGTCTATGTATTTTTGGTACTGGAGATTGAACCCAGGGGCATTCGACCTCCTAGCTATACCCCTAGCCCAATCAATCCTATCTATCTATCTATCTATCTATCTATCTATCTATCTATATCTTTCTATCTATCTACTTACTTACCTACTTAGCTTATTTTGAAGTAGGGTCTCGCTGACCTGTGTTTGATCCTCCTGTCTTAGCCTCCCAAGTACTGGGACTACAACTGGCAGTAGGGAGAATAATTGTGTATTTTTTAGAACTCTATCAAGTGTGCCATAAGAAGAGAAATGGTTCCCATATTTTCTAAGAACCTCACATGAATTCAGCAATTGCCAAAAGGTAATTTCAGAGCACTTATTAACTCGAAAACATTACAGGTACAAATAAGCTTCATCCAAAATTGTCATCCTCCCTCAATTTCCTCATTCTCTTTAAGCTCTTCTAAAATTCACAAATCTGTAACCTAACATATTCACTCAACAGACTGTGTCCATTCCTTTTCCAAGACACTTCTGATTACTGTCACAGCATACCTTCAGCCTACACTGTGGAAACTAGAGCTAGAGATCTCCTCTACCTTCTACATGAGAATTACCAATAAGCATAATAAACACTTGCTCAAGTTAATCCATTATTTAGAAGACTAACGCTGCATCTAAATTTCGCTAAAGTCCTGAAATTCAACAAGCTTTGAACTGTGTCACCAAATGAGGCCAACACTGCTGTTAACTCTTCCTTAACAATTTTGGTTGAAAGATTCTATTAATTCACTGCCGCTAAAGGTGACTAAGCACCCTGGCTCTAGGCAGGGTGCTTAGTCACCTTTAGTCTCTTACACAGAAAACTGGTGAGAGCAGAAAAGAAATCTATTGCTTTCCCAACGAAAAGGGGGAAACTTGACTATGTCCATTTGGCCTTTCTTCTTCCAGATTAGAATGTGGGATTAAGTCAGGCACAGTGGTACAGGCTTGTGATCCCAGTACTTGGGAGGCTGAGACAGGAGGATCACAGGTTCAAAGCCAGCCTCGGCAATTTAATAAGGCTCTCACCAACTCAGAGAGACTCTGTTTCCAAATAATAAATAAAATAGGGTTAGGGGCTGTAGTAGCTTGGAGGTAAAATACCCCTGAGTTCAGTTTTCAGTATCAAAAGATAAAAAAAAAGAGAATGTGAAATTAATATTTGGATATGCAAGAACCTTCTGGTGGGCAAGATGAAAACTACTTCTTAAAGAACAAGAGCCTATGCTCAATGGTTGTACTTTTTTTTTTTTTTTTTTTTTTTGGTAGTACTGGGGTTCCTGGAAGCCCGTCTATCTCCGGGCTACACTCCCAGACCTATTTTATTTTTGGAAACAGGGTCTCCTAAGCCAGCGCGGCTGGCTTCGAACCTGCGCGATCCTCCTGTCTCTGCCTCCCAAGCGCAGGGATTACAAGCGTGCACCACCACGCCCGGCTCAATGGTTGTACTTTTTAAAGAGGAAAATGGGCCTTTTTTGCACTAAGTTATGGTAGTAAGGTCCCATTTCCTGGAGTATGACTCTAAGATGCAACCATCACCATAACCTGGCCATCCTCTTTACGAATATTTTCCACCCTCAAATAGACATACCTTGGTTTAAAATCTTCCCCTAAAAGATTTGCTAGGTTTTTTAAAGTTAAAAATATACTTACAATATGCATAGCCAATTCTACTCCCTGGTATTTATCCAAATCAAACAAAAATGCATATTCAAAATAAATGTTTTTATTTATTTGTTTGTTAAAAGACAAATACTAAAATCAACTTGACTGGGAAAGGGACAAACTGTGATTCATCTATACAAAAAAATATAATAATAGCAACAAAAAATAAAATGAAGTATGGTGATGAATGCCTGTAATCCTAGTTCTTGGGAGGCTGAGATGGGAGGATCACAGGTTCACAGCTTGCCTCAACAAGTTAGTAAGATTCTCAGCAACTCAGTGAGGCCCTGTTCAAAAATTATATATTTTTATTTTTTATTTATTTTTATTTTATTTTATTTTGGTGATACTGGGATTCCTGGAGACCCTTCTGCCTCCGGGCTACACTCCCAGACCTATTTTATATTTTATTTGGAAACAGGGTCTCTTAAGCCCATGCAGCTGGCTTCGAACCTGCGCAATCCTCCTATCTCCGCCTCCCAAGTGCGGGGATTACAAGCGTGCACCACCACGCCCGGCATTCTTAATTTTTTTAAACTAGAGCTGGGGTAGAGCTCAAAAGCATAATGCCTCTGGGTTAAATCCCTATTGCCACACACACACACAAAAAAATTAAATGATGCTACAACTCAGACTCAAAAACCCACACATTGCATAATTCCACATAAGTGATGCTCTGCAAGGGCACAAATAAGAGCAGAACACAGATCAGTAATTGCTAGATAGTAATGGCAGAGATCAACCATGAAGGGCATAATGGAAATTGGGGGAAGATGGAAGTGTTCTTTATCCATTTGTCATGCCATTCAAGTAATTATATATTTGTCAAAACTACCATTAAAAAGGGTGAATTACACTATATGCATATTATACTTTAAAATGGGAGAGAACTTCATCTCTTACTGGATGCTTTTCAAAACAAATTGATGGTGCTGCCTTTGAAAGACTGCAACTATCTCTTGATATTATTTTCCCTACATGGCTAAAAATACTTCAATTGCTTGTGTTCTTAACATGCACCACATGTTTATTATCCTACATCTCCCAGTGAAATGAGTTTTAAAGGCAAGAGTCTACACCTGTCTGTTTTTGGTGACCTTAGCAATAAGTAGCAAAATCTTTGCCTTTTTAAATACAAAATGTTTACCTTTAATTTTCAACTTAAACTACTGTCAAGAAATTATTCAAAGTGGGGCGTGGTGACACACTTGTAATCTCAGTACTTGGGAGGCTGAGACACGAGGATAGAAGGTTCAAAGCCAGCCTCAGCTACTTACTGAGGTCCTCTGCAACTTAATGAGATCCTATTTCAAAATAAGGAATAAAAAATAGAGCCGGGCGTGGTGGCGCACGCTTGTAATCCCTGCACTTAAGAGGCTGAGACAGGAGGATCACACAGGTTCGAAGCCAGCCTCAGCTACTTAGTGAGGCTCTCAGCAACTTAGTGAGACCCTGTTTCCAAATTAAGTATAAAATAGGTCTGAGAGTACAGCCCAGAGGTAGAAAGCCTCTGGGTTCCACCCCCAGTACCAGAAAAAAAAAATAGGGCTGGGGGTGTAGCATGGAGGTAGAATGCCTCTGGATTCAATCCCCAGTACCACACACACACCCCCACACCCCCACCCACACACCCACACCAATTTATTCAAAGGTATCATTATTTCATTAAACTATATTCAAAGGTTACTCAGATTTCTTGCTAACATTAGAAAAATAAATTAATCTGCCAGAAGACTATATGTACTTCATAATAATCTAGTTTTATCTCAAATAATAATATTCCTCAAGTTTTTCTAGCTGGTAGAAATTTTTTCCTTTAGTAACTTGTTGCACAAAGCCACAAGGGGGCATAGTTCACATTTCTGTAGGGAGAAGCTACTTAAGAAAGCAATACATTCAGAGATCATTTAGGTTTCTCAGTGGTCAGTCCTATGGTGAAAATTTGGTGTTCAAAACCACAGCAATTTAAGTTACATTACTGACTTCCAATCATGACTATTAATGACATCAACACATTTCTGCCCAAGTTCTCTATTAAAGATATTGCTCAAAATACAACTTAAAAATACAAAACTTAGGAAAAATTTCCCAGTCACTTACTTGTGTATAGAAAACTCCCTACCTATATTAACTCCCTACCTATAATGACTCTGGGTTAAATCCCTATTGCCACACACACAAAAAAAAATTAATGAATTAAGTGATGCTACAACTCAGACTCAAAAACCCACACATTGCATAATTCCACATAAGTGATGCTCTGCAAGGGCACAAATATAAGAGTCTCTTTTATGTATCACACCATGGGATACAAACAGTCATGTAAAAGATGTTCTTATCTTTCTAATGTTTACAATTTATTCAAAAGTAAAAACAATGCAAAAAAAGTTCACCAACAGGACAATAAGGGACATCTAAGCCAAAGAGGAAGAGAGAGATACTATTCAAAAAAAGGGACGGGCGTGGTGGCGCACACTTGTAATCTCTGCGCTTGGGAGGCAGAGACAGGAGGATCGTGCAGATTCGAAGCCAACCGCGCGCGCTGGCTTAGGAGACCCTGTTTCCAAATAAAAATGTAAAAATAGGTCTGGGAGTGTAGCCCGGAGGTAGAAGGGCTTCCAGGAATCTCAGTACTACCAAAAAAAAAAAAAAAAAAGTAAGACATTCTTCTAGGGCAGAAAAAAAAAATATTCCCAAAGGTAGCAGGATTTTTGCTAGGCTAAGAGCAAAAAACAGAACTTTGAAGATGCACAGGGTAGTATTTTTTTTGAAGCAGCAGCATAAAAAAAGTGAGCAGTCAAGGGCTAGGGATGTAGCTCACTGGTAGATCACTTGCCTAGCATGACCAATGCTCTAGGTTTGATCCTCAGTACTGGCAAAAGAAAGAGAAGGGAAGAGATGAGATGAGACTAAGAGGTCAAAAAACCTATATGAGATATGATAAATAACAAGTCTGGCTGAGACCAAAGCCTCTATAGGAAAATAATGTGGAAATAACCAGCCCATATTATACAGAATCTTGACCACCAGTTTTAAGGAGCTTTGTTTTTATTGTTACTTAATTTGGCTAAAATAAAGTCAAAATAACAAAAATTTAAATTTTATACTACAGTCACTAGTGACACACACACACACACACACACACACACACACACACACACCATCTAATTTTCCACCACAAAGAACAAATGCAAGGAAAAAAATCCTAAACATCCCACTGGCTAAATCCAATCAGACAGTACTAAATGGTCACTTTTAGAGTATATTTAAACTTATTTTTCTTGAATAGACTTATAGCAAGTCCTTAAACTGAGCCAAAGCCAATGTTTTGCCAGGTGTGTGAGATGCACAGTGGGCTAAGGGAGCTGAGATACTGACAAGAAAGATGACGGAAGTGAGCTAAGTTGGACAGGGCAATGCAGACAGAAGGGGGATGACAGGAAGCAATGGAAGCCTCTACAAGTCCATGTGCAGGTGGCCATTACAGCAGTGGCCAAAACTGCATGGAGGTGAAGGAACCTGGAAATCTGAAGGTAAAAGGTGGCAAATGAATTCAAACTATAAACACTTCCACTGCAGCATCTATCGTGTCAAGAGCAAGTGGGACAGACATCCTCCCTTGTTAGAAATTACTGGAGTGGGTGTTCAAATGCAGACAGATGGCAGGAAGCTCACAGAAGGGCAAAGAGTAATCACCTGAATCTCCGTCAAGGAGGCCCTACTTATGTCACAAAATCACACAGTCACTTTTTTGTTGTTTTACTTGACTTAGCGATCTGCGTCACTAACCGTAGCTTCCTTCTTGAAATTCTCCCCTCCACCAGCTTTCATGACATACCACAGATCTGTTTCTTCTGGCTTTCTGGTTCTCACTCAGCAGTCTTCTTAGTTTTTACTCACTATTAAACCTTCACATGTTGGAAAGGCTCGAGATTCAATGCCAGGGTATCTATCTACCTTTCTTTCTTTCTTTCTTTCTTTCTTTCTTTCTTTCTTTCTTTCTTTCTTTCTTTCTTTCTTTTCTTTCTGGTACTGAGGATGGAACTCAGGAGCATTCTACATCTGGGATACACCCCCAGGCCTATTTTTATTCTTTTGTGTGTGTGTGTGGGTTTGTGTGTTACTGGAGGTGAAACCCAGGGGCCTTCTACCTCCAGGCTATACCCCCCAGACCTATTTTTATATTTTATTTGGAAACAGGGTCTCACTAAGTAGCTGAGGCTGGCTTCTCGTCCTGTCTCAGCCTCCCAAGTGCTGGGATCACAAGCGTGCACCACCACGCCCAGCTCTTTATTCTTTATTTTGAAGCAAGGCTGAAAGTAGCTAAAGCTGGCCGAGAACCCGCAATCCTCCTGTCTCAGCCTCCCAAACCCTGGGATTACAAATGTGTGTCACCACTCCTGGCTACTCTACCCTCTTTCTATGGGGAATCTCTTCCATATTCAGTTTCATGATTAAAAAAAAAAAAAAATCTCTCTAGCCAAAGTGTCAATGCCTACTTGATATCATCAAACACAATAGATGCCCTGGCACAGTGTCCAAAATCAACATCTCCAAACCCTGCTCCCTTCTCAGGCACCACCTTTCAAAGGTGCTCAGACCATAAATTTGAAAGTTTCCTGAAAATTTCTCTCCTCAACCTCCTAACCATTTGATCACCAAATACTGGCCATTTTCATATCCCAAATGTTCTCTCCATCCCCACAACTGGCACCTTTTTAAAGTTTTTATCACTTTACTTAAAGAGTTCCTTGGGCATGTCAATCTCCTGCCTGACCACTATTCCATTCCCTCCTTTTTTTCCTAGTTAGTTCTGAGTTCACCCAACCTCCATTGGCCATAGAAAATCCTAACCTTCCAAACTAGATGGAAGTCCTCATGCTCTTAATATGCTGACAGGGAGGAAGAGTGGAGGCCTGAGACAGTGCAATAGCTTTGTGGCAGAACAGTTAATGAAGCTGGCTACCATTAACTTAATGGCAGTTCCACATTTCCCTGTTTATATAATGATTTAATTCATATAACTACTAGAATTTTTTTATTTATTTTTATTTATTTATTTCTTTTTGGCGGGTCTGGGGATGGAACCCAGGAGCATTCGAACTCTGAGCTATATCCCCTGCCCTATTTTTTTTATCCTTTATTTTGAAACAGGGCCTAAGTAGCTGAGGCTGTTTGCAAACTGTGATCCTCCAGTCTCAGCCTCTCAAATGCTGGGATTACAAGTGTGCACCACTACACCCAGCTTTAACTACTAGAGCTTAAGCAAAACAAAACACCCAAGTTAGTAAATCAGAAGATCACTTCAGACCTCCTCTAATGCCTTAATTGAACTCAAAACTGAGAAACTCAGCAAGAATTTATTTATTAAGACAACTTTTTAGTTGCTTTATAATTATTGCGGACTAGTAAAAACTATTATTTCCCTCAAGAAAACTAAACATTTAAAAAAGGGGTGAGGAACACTGAAGTGTACTAAAGTCAGAGCTAAGTACCAGGGGAGGAGGGCCTATGTCTAAACAGTTGAGCCAGTTCCATCCCAACTAACAGGATATAATCTTTATCACAATCACTGTTAGCTCTTCAAACCTAACATTCAGACAGGAGGTGAACTCTTCTTGATTGCTTACTCCTTTGTGCAAAATAAAAAGAATACAACCAATTTAAAAAAAACAAAAACAAAAAAAACAAGATGGGAGCCGGGCGTGGTGGTGCACACTTGTAATCCCAGCATTTGGGAGGCTGAGACTGGAGGATCACGGTTCACGGACAGCCTCAGCTACTTAGTGAGGACCTTTGCAACTCAGTGAGACCCAGTTTCAAAATAGAGAATAAAAAATGGGCAGAGGGTGTAGCTCAGAGGTCAAATGCCTCTGGGTTCCACCCCCAGACCCTCAAAAAAAAAAAAAAAAAAGATGGGTATGGTGGCCAATGCTTGTGATTCCAGTACTTAGAAGGCTGAGACAGGAGGATCATAGGTTCAAGGCCAACCTCAGACACTTAGTGAGACCCTCCATAACATAGAAAGACCCTGTTTTAAAAAAAGGAATAGCCGGGCATAGTGGTGCACACTTGTAATCCCAGCATTCGGGAGGCTGAGACCTGGAGGATCGCGGTTCGCGGACAGCCTCAGCTACTTAGTGAGGACCTTTGCAACTCAGTGAGACCCAGTTTCAAAATAAAGAATAAAAAATGGGCAGAGGGTGTAGCTCAGAGGTCAAATGCCCCTGGGTTCCATCCCCAGACCGGCAAAAATAAATAAATAAATAAATTAATTAATTAATTAATTAATTAAAAAAATAGGTCTGGGGTGTGTAGCTTGGAGTTAGAATGCCCCCCTGGCTTCAATCTCCAGTTAAAAAAAGAAAAATACAAAACCCCCCAAGATTGTTTGGGAGTGGTGTCATGGAGAGGAAAATAAATTATACCTGTAAAGAAGCCACCTAGAAGTGACAAGCTTCATATCCAGCACATCAAAATTCTCCAAAACTAGGCTGGGCATGGTGGTGCACGCTTATAATCCCAGCATTCCGGAGGCTGAGACCCAAGGATCACAGTTCACAGACAGCCTCAGCTACTTAGAGAGGCCCTCCGCAACTTAGTGAGACCCTGTTTTAAAATAAACAATAAAAAATAGGGCAGGGGGTGTAACTCGGAGGTCGAATGCCCTTGGGTCCCATCCCCAGACCACCTCACAAAAAAAAAAAAAAAAAAAAAAAAAAAAAAAAAAATCTCCAAAACTAAGTCAAGCATGGTGGCACAAGCCTGTAATCCCAGTAATCCCAGTAATTAGGAGGTTAAGACAGGAGGATCACAGTTTCAAGGCCAGCCTCAGCAACAAAACCAGACTTAGCAACCTAGTGAGACCTTGTTTCCAAATAAAAAATTCAAAAACAGACTATGGGTATAGCTTGAAGATGGACTATCCCTGAGCTTAATCCCCAGTATCCCACCACCCACACACAAAATTCTTCACTACTTCATGATCCCAACTATTTTGACTTCTAAATTTGACCCTGAAATTGGTTCAGACTTCTTTTTCTTATGAGAAACCCTGCCAATGCAAGGTTTAAACTTTCTATACCATATACCACTCAATTCAATCAACAAACATGTATTCTTCACATACCAAGTTCTAGGCACTGCAAAAAGTACAGCAGAATAAGAGCTGCCCAAGACTAAGGCCAACGACAATATAATGCAATAAATGCTAAGCAAGATACATGTTTGAAGAGTTAGTAAACAGTGCTTTAGGGCAGTTTGGTCCTGGGACTGGCAGATGATCGGCATGCTTACTCCCATCATAAATAAACTATGTGACCTTTTTTTATTAGCAAAACTTTCTGAATAAAAGTTAAAGTACAGATTTACAGTCTGGTACAAGCTCCTTTTGTTACAGAATGGCACTCTGGTAGCACTGAAATAAGAGGAAATGAAGAGTAAGAAGAGAGTCAGGGAACCTTTAAAATGGAACTTAAAAGGTAAGTATGACCTTTGCCAAAAGGATAAAGAGAAAAAGACATTCTAGCATACCCTACTCCAGATGGCCTTGTTAGCCAAAGCTGCTCTTGAAATTCTGCTATATCTACCAATTCCACGCTGACTGGCTGGATTCCACTTGTTCATGAATTAAATTCCTCTGATTGCCCCTTTATTCTCATCCAATTCTTTCCTTTGCACATAGCTTTAGTACCTGGTATTTATATATTCTAACTGATGCTATTGTTATCCCCTCTCTCTTTGGTACTTGGAATCAAACACAAGATTATTTTGCCTTCAAGCTACACCCCCAGCCCTTTTATTTTATTTTTTATTTTATTTTTTGCGGGTCTGGGGATGGAACCCAGGGGCATTCCACCTCCGAGCTATACCCCTGCCCTATTTTTTATTCTTTATTTTGAAACAGGGTCTCACTAAGTTGCAGAGGGCCTCACTAAGTAGCTGAGGCTGTCCGCGAACCACGAACCATGATCCTCCAGTCTCAGCCTCCCAAATGCTGGTATTACAAGCATGCACCACCAAGCCTGGCTCCAGTCCTTTTATTTTGAAATAGGATCTAGCTAAGCTGCTGGGGGTCTTGTCAAGTTACTGAGGCTGGCCTTGAACCCAAGACCCTCCTGTCTTAACCTTCCAAGTACTGAGATTACAAGTATTTGCCACCACACTCCACACCCAGCTTCTATTTATTCTGAATTGGTTCTGAATCTGTTTCTGCTGGTTTCCTTCAGAACTACCTCTAAAGCCTGAAAGGGTAGTAACATTCTCACAAACTATCTGGCACATCGCTACCCTAGAAAGTGGATTTAAACTGAAAAGCTGAACAAAGTACAAATGTAACTTGCTGGTCCCAAAAGTTTTAAGTATCTTTCTTCAATTTAAAGAATAATCTCTCAGGCACAGTGGGCCAAGCCTATAATCCTAGTACATGGGAAGTTAAAAAGGAGGATCACAGGTTTGCAGCTAACCTCAGCAATTTAGCAATGCCTTCTGCAACTTAGTGAGCCCTGTTTCAAAATAAAAAATAAAATAGGAAGGAAGGAAAGAAAGAAAGAAAGAAAGAAAGAAAGAAAGAAAGAAACAAACAAACAAACAAACAAACAAAATAGGGCTGGAGGTGTAGCTCAGAGGCAGAATGCCCCTGGGTTTAAGGCCTAGAACTTGCGCACATACACAAAAATCTTTTTTTTCATCTTAGGGTCTCCTTTTTATTTTTATTTTTTTCCCTGCAGTACTGGGGATAGAACCGAGGGGCATTCTACCTTCAAGTTACACCCCCAGCCCTATTTTTAATCTTTATTCTGAAACAGGGTCTTAATGAGTTGCAAAAAGCCTCACAACATAGCTGAGTCTATCCATGAACTGCGATCCTCCTGTCTCAGCCTCCCAAATGGAGGAATTACAAGCCTGTGCCACTACGCCCGGCTCTCCTTAGTTTTTTAATTCGAAGAAAATTGTATTTGACTTTAAAAGTGTACTTGATCATGCCGGGCATGGTGCCGCATGCTTGTAATCCCTGCGCTTGGAAGACAGAGACAGGAGGATCGTGCAGGTTTGAAGCCAGCCATGCTGGCTCAAGAGACCCTGTTTCCAAATAAAAATAAAAAAAAAAAAGTCTGAGAGTATAGCCCGGAGGTAGAAGGGTTTCCAGGAACCCCAGTACTACCAAAAAAAAAAAAAAAGTGTACCTTAGTGTTCCACTTTAGGATGAAGAATTTGATAGTAAAATAGAACCCTAGTGGGATTTTTTTCACAAGACTACTCTAGCTAGTCATCAATTAAACTTTCTTTCCTATTAAATGTAACACCATAAGTCACATGGTAAGGTTCAAATTTCTTAAATGTTAATCACAGGAATGATTCTGATCTTTTTATAGTTAAGGGCAAGCTTATATATGTTGTTCATTGCTATACCCTCTCTTCTGCATTGCATATAGCAATAATTCAACAATTTTATGTTGGAAAAGAAGCCAAAAAAGTAAACAAGCTGGATATGGTGGTACACACCTGTGATCCCAGTTCTTAGGGGGCTAAGACAGAAGGATCGCAGGTTTGAGATCAGCCTCAGCAACCTACCAAGACTCAGCAATTCAGCAAGACCCTATTTCAACAAAAAATAAAATAGGGCCAGGGATGTGGCTCAGAGGTAAAACTGCCCTGAGTTCAATCTTTAGTACCACAGGAAAAAAAAAGATCATGCACCCATTACTACCACAGCCACTGAACATCTCACAGGTGGCATATAGTGGCTCACCCTCAAAGTATATAATTCAATTATGATATATTTGTTAATTAAACAGAGAATTCCAATTAAGTCTTCCCAAGAAAATGAGATTCAGCAATAATTGTGTGTACTGTAGCTCACAGTCCTAGTCCCTAGTATTAACATTTAAAGAGAATTCAATAACTTAACTACACTTAAAAGTATTAGACACTTATATTTACATCATCAAGTAACAGTATTCTCAAAAATCACTGTGTAAATTTTCAGTTGAATATTTGCAATGTTTTAAGACCAAATTTCCTTTTTCAAATTATTCATCAAGAATAGACTGGTGGTTATTTTGAAGTACCTAGCCTCGCCACAGTAAAGGAAATGAATCTCAGTTCTCTACTCACTTTCTTCTTTCTTCCCTCCATCTTGCAATCTCCTCTGGAGTGTCTAACTTGATCTTCTTCATACCAGGAGCATGCATCTAGGGGCAAAAAACCTGCTGAACATCAGGAAGCATATTGTGTGCTTTGGGCTCATTAGGAGACTTTGTATCCCACATTAAACTTTAAGAAGAAACAATTTGAACTAAGTAAGCAGGTTTTATTCATCCTATGACTTTTTCTTTAAAGGAAAAGAAATAATTTCTGATGTATTTAAATGCTATTGATAAGCCGGGTGTGGTGGCACATGCTTGTAATCCCCGCACTTGGAAGGTGAAGACAGGAGGATCGCAGCCTTGCTGGCTTAAGAGATCCTGTTTCAAAAAAAAAAAAAAAAAAAAAAGTATAAAATAGGTCTGGGGTCTGGGAGTATAGCCCGGAGGTAGAAGAGTTTCTAGGAACCTCAGTATCACCAAAAATAAATAAATAAATAAATAAATAAATAAGTAAATAAATAAATAAATAAATGCTATTGATAGAGGAAAAAAAAAAATAACATAATTTTAGTTACAAAGAAAATGTAGTATACCAGGCGTGGTGGCGCATGCTTGTAATCCCAGCATTTGGGAGGCTGAGACAGGAGGATTGCAGTTTGTGGCCAGCCTCAGCTACTTTGTGAGGCCCTTGGCAACTCAGTGAGACCCTGTTTCAAAAAATAGACTAAAAAATAGGGCTGGGAGTGTAGCATGGAGGTAGAATGTCCCTGGGTTCAACCTCTAGTACCACAAAAAAAAAAAAAAAAAAAGGGAAAAGAAAAGGAGAGAGAGAGAGAAAGAAAGAGAGAAAGAAAGAAGGAAAGAAAGAAAAGAAAACGTAAAACCTGCTGGGCGTGGTGGCACATGCTTGTAATCCCAGCATTTGGGAGACAGAGAATGGAGGGTTGCAGTTTGAGGACAGCCTCAGCTACTGAGCAAGGCCCTTTGCAACTCAGTGAGACTCTGTTTCAAAAAATAAAATACTAAAAAAGCCGGGTGTGGTGACACACGCTTGTAATCCCAGCATTCAGGAGACTGAGACCGGGAGGATCACGGTTCACGGACAGCCTCAGCTACTTAGTGAGGCCCTTTGCAACTCAGTGAGACCCGGTTTCAAAATAAAGAATAAAAAATAGGGCAGGGGGTGTAGCTCAGAGGTCGAATGCCCCTGGGTTCCATCCCCAAACCCGCAAATAAATAAATAAATAATAGGGCTGGGGTGTAGCTCAGAGGCACAATGCCCCTGGGTTCCATCCCCAGTACCACAAAAGAAAGAAAGAAAGAAAAGAAAGAAAGAAAGAAAGAAAGAAAGAAAGAAAGAAAGAAAGAAAGAAAGAGTGAGTATGTATAACCTATTTTATCAACTAGCATTAAATATACTGAAATGAATAATTTGTCAACCTCAACCAAAATTGAGGGTAGCAGCCAAAGAAGTAAGCAGATGTGATAATTTTAAGCAGCAAGGTATAGTAAAAGCAGCACAGAATTTGGAGTAAAAAATGTCAAGTGTAAAGAAGTTCTGAGGCCTTGGGTAAATTGTGTGTGCGCACGCACACATGCGCTAAATGAGGCCAATATTTACTTACTTTAAATAGTTGTTTGTGAGAATAAAATGGAGAGTTTTTAAAAAACATACTTTATAAAGTACTCTATGAATGTTACTAATTATTTGGCCAGGTAAATGAAAAAACTAATATAACTCATCAAGAAACTGAAAAGAGCATGTATTAAAAAAAAAAAAAAAAAAAGCCAAGCATGGTGGCACACACTGGTAATCCCAGTACTTGGGAGGCTGAGTAAAGAGGATCACAGGTTCTTGTCCAGCCCCAGCTATTTAGTGAGGCCCTTTGCAACTCAGTGAGACCCTGTTTAAAAATAAAGAATAAAAAATAGGGCTGGGGTGTGGCTCAGATGTAGAACGTCCCTGGGTTCAATTCCCAGTACCATATTAAAACAAAAAAAAAGGGTTAGAAACAAACAGAAGCTGGACATGGTGGTGCAACACCTGTAATCCCAGTATTCAGGAGACTGAGTCAGGAGGATGGCAGATCTGAAGCCAGCCTCAACAATACAGAGAGACCCTCGGCAACCTAGCAAGACCCTTTTTCATAATAAAAAAAAGGGCTGAGGGTAGGATGTCCCTGGGTTCAATCCCCAGTACCAATAAATAGATAAATAAATAAATAAATAAATAAATACATAAGCACTTACATTTCTCCAGTGGAACTGGACAATCTTCTCATGTGCAGTAAAAGAGCAATCTACTTCAGGACACTGTAAGAGTTTTGTTTAAAAGGAGACTGTTTTAACATTTTCTGTGTTAAATTAACCCTACAAACATGGTTATATTCCAGTCACAATACATAGTTTATCACGTCTATGTGGTATTATTGTTTCTTCTTATGTCAGTAGCAAACCAAAGATCATTCCAAAGCAGAGCTGCATTTAAAAAAGAGTGACATTCTCGAAGTTCATAGCACAGTAATACATCTCATTTACTTCTTCACTTGAGAGAAAACTGTAACATCAGCAATGTGGTAAAAATGTTTACATTCCTAAAGTTGAGGGGCATTTCCACAAATGAGAAGAGAACTTCCCCAAACCAAACTTTCTCTTTTAGCTTTTTAAACACTCTGGCTAGAGAGTACTTACAGCACGTGGTGCAAGCCTCCACCCCAGCTACTTGGAGGGTAAGGCAGGAAGAGCACAAGTTCAGGGCCAGCACGGGCAACTTACCCTGTCTCAAATCTTTAAAAATTAAAAGGGATGGGATGGAGGTCACTGGCAGCGCACCCCTGGGTTCAATCACCAGAACCGGACTGAAGAAAAGTACTTAAGATCCAGCTCATCCTCGTAGGATGGTGAGCTATAGTAAATTACAGTGTGGTTAATGTGCAAGGGAAGCCTTAAAAAGGAGAAAGAGCTCAAAGAAGTGCAGAGGGCAACAAGAGGGCGCCAGGCCTCTCCATCAGTGGAGGTCCACAGAGGAGGAAGAGCTGCCAAACCTCCCGCTGTGCTGCCCCTCGCCCCTCCCTGAAGCAGTGGGCGCCCTACTCTCGACCTGCAAATTCTAGGGCCACCTCTTGTCAAGTCACTTATCCCTTGGACCATCATTTGTCAACTTTTCTATGACAACTCTAAACTTTCAAGAAAACAGGCTTGAATATCTACCAAAAATATAAATAAAAGGACATTTTCCTATATAAATTTCAGGACAAACAAGAAAACTTACTTTTGTGTGTTCAGACATGTGTTTGTCATACTTTTCTTGATTCTTAAAACCTCGATCACAGGTATCACAAAAAAAGTGGAAAACCGGTTCCTTTCTTTTCTGCAAATGAAATAAAAAGGCATTAGGCTTTTGGTTAAAAAAAAAAAAAACCTTTAGTCAATAATAAAAATATAAGACTCTTAGTAATTCATATTTGATTTTTCACATAATCTTCATATGTGGGAGAAACTTCTAAATATATTTCTAATGAAAGAAGAGTTGTTTCTTTTATTTTTATAAGCTGTATTAGCAAAAATCAGACATGATGAAGAACTTTTCAATCTATCGCTAATAGAAATTCTGAGTCAATTTCAAATTGGTAATATAATTAAGACCTAGTTTAACATGTCAAAAGATCTACAAGTAAAATTTTAAGACAAAAAAAGCATTTTATCTTTTAGAAAAAATAAATATTTAGCCGGGCATGGCAGCTCATACTTGTAATCCCAGTACTTGGGAGGCTGAAACAGGAGGATCATAAGTTCTTGGCTAGCCTCAGCTACTTAGTAAGCCCTCCACAATTTAGTGAGACCCTGTTTCAAAATAAAGAATTAGCCGGGCGTGGTGGCGCACGCTTGTAATCCCTGTGCTTGGGAGGCGGAGACAGGAGGATGGCGCAGGTTCAAAGCCAGCCACACTGGCGTAAGAGACCCTGTTTCAAAAATTTAAAATAGGTCTCGGAGTGTAGCCCGGAGGTAGAAGGGCTTCCAGGAACCCCAGTACCCCAAAAAATAAAAAAATAAAAAAAATAAAGAATTAAAAAAATAAGGCCTGGGGTGAAGCTTGGAAATAGACTGCACCTAGGTTCAATACCCAGTATCCCCCTCACACACAAAAGTACTTCATGGTTCCACCCCCTGTACCACAAAAATGTACTTCATGTATTTTTTTTAAACAGGGAGAAAAATCATTATGGTAAAAATTAGTTGTTTTAATTCACAATTTGTTATTTTCATGCTTAAACATGAAACAAAAAATGTAATCATGGACTATATACAAAATGGACTCCAATTTTTTTTTGGGGGGGGTGGTACTGGGGGTGGAACCCAGATGCTTTCTACCTTCGGGCTATACTCCCAGACCTATTTTCTATTTTATTTGGAAACAGGGGGTCTCACGAAGTTGCTGAGAGCCTCACTAAGTAGCTGAGGCTGGCTTCAAACCTGTGCGATCCTCCTGTCTCAGCCTCCCAAGAGTGAGAATTACAAGCGTGCGCCACCACGCCCAGCTGGACTCCAATTTTTAATGCTAGGATTATGTTAATACATATACTTCAATCCAGGTGTGGTGGCACATCCTTGTAATACCAGTATTTGGGAGGCTGAGGCAGGAGGATCATGGTTCACAGCCAACCTCAGCTACTTAGTGAAGGCCTTTGCAACTCAGTGATAACCTGCTTCAAAATAAAGAATAAAAAATAGGGGTAGGGTTTACCTCAGAGGTAACTCCATCCCCAGTACCACAAAAACAAACAAACAAACAAACAAACTTGCACAATATTTTGTTTAAAAAAGCAACATAATTTTCATATTAAAATGGACACCGTAAGCCAGGCATGGAGGCGCAAGCTTGTAATCCCAGCATTTAGGAGGCTGAGACCAGAGGACTGTGGTTCAAGAACAGCCTCAGTTACTTAGTGAGGCCCTTTGTAACTCAGTGAGACCCAATTTCAAAATAAGGAATAAAAAACAGGGCTGGGGGTGTAGCTTGGAGGCAGAATGCCCCTGAGTTCCATCCCTAGTACCACAAAAATAAATAAATAAATAAATAAATAAATAAATAAAATAATAAATAAATAAATGAGTGGACACAGTATTCAATTTATTTGAAAATAATGGGATTATTTATATACTTTAAATCTGTAGCTATATCAGAATAAAGGAAGCTTATTTAAACTGTGTTAGGTTTCTGAAGTATAAATGAGTTATTTTTTATAATAAAGATTTTTCATAAAAATAGTAAATAGCCACCTTTGAAAACATTGAAGCACTACATGAAGAAACAGCAAATAACAGATAATAGTAATAACACTAAAATCCTGTCTGAATTTCAGATATTACTTTATGCAAACAGGATCATTAAATATAAAGTATTTTAAGTTAGAAACATTTAGTTAACCTGTTTTTAATGCAAGAGAGACAGAAGGAACTGCTTTTGTACTACAGAGATATAGATTCCTGATCTACATAAAAAAGAAACATGAGAAACAAGTTTCTGTCATTTAGTTTGTTTTTAAGTCCATGCTTTCAGCTTCATAGGAAGAAAAACAAACTTCTATTCTCCCAAAATTCTATCCCTCGTTCTCAATATTCTAGTAATTTTTAAAAATTTTATCAAACTTCAGTGACATTTACATTTATTTATAATCATCATTCTCAAATATTTTGACTCCAGATACTGCACTAAAATACTCAATGTTTTTTTTCTCCATTTATTTCTCAAAGTGATTTTGCTTGAAGCCTTTACTTAGAGGTAAGATCCTTAAGCTCCACTGTGTTAGCAGTAGATGTAAAACAGAGACAGTTATGACAGTAACAGTGACAGAGGGACTAAAATGTCACATTCAAGAACAGCTTGGAAATACCTTTTTTTTCTGTTTTTTGCCAGGAGGGAAGTTGACATTAGTGGATTTTGCATCATAATTTCTTGGAAGATAAGAATGTTCAACTACAAAACAAAAAAAGATCTGTTAATGTTTGCAAGTGTACAATTTTTTAAAACTTTACAATGCATGCCATAGATTCTTGAGTAAAAACACTGGTAAATTACACCTAGGAAGAACAGTAGTTCCAGCACACTAGCAAAATTATTACTAGCTTATGTATTCTTCAAATACACAAATACTGGTGAGATTATATGTCCATTCAAGTATTAGGTATCTAAGTACAGAAATGAACAATCTAACCTGAATAAATTCCTTGGACTATTTAAATATTAGAGATGTAGCCAGTAAAATCCATAATCTTGATCCTTCAGCATTAAATTCATGTCAGAAAAACAGAACCTCACACAATACATCTCTCAAATTTCGCTGCACCTTTCATTTTTATTGCCATGACCCAATTCAGAAACTCCATTCTTTCACCCAGATTACTGTCCCAGCCTCCCAGATTATTTTCCAATCCTTATGCCCTCTCTTCCAACAGACCTTGCATACTGATATCACAGAAATTTCACAATCAAGATAAAAAATCTGCAGATGGGGCTGTGGTATAGCTCAGTGGCGTAGCACCTGCCTAACACAGGCAAGGCCGAGTTGGATCCCCTGTACTTTCCCTTCCAAAATTGGCAAATGGCTTCCTAAAGTCTTCCAATGAGATCCCACTTTATTTTCCCACTTACTCTTCCCACATACCTTCCACATATTCTATTTCAGTTACAGTAGAACACTACCCCTTTGCCTCTTTCCAAATCCTCACATCTTCCAAGGCTTCTGAACACTTTCTCCAATTTCCTCTGCACTCTAAAATCACCTTTTATATGCTTCTATCATCAATTACACTGTACTGTGGTTTGCATTTATGAACTTAACTCATCTGACTTAAATCAAACTCATATTCTTAGCATCTGGAACACACTAACCACTGACTGGATTCAATGTACACAAACTGGATTTTATACAGAGTTAGGTATTTTCCCCCAGTGCTGAGGATCAAATCTAGGACCTTGTGCATACTAGGCAAGCACTCTACCACTGAGCTACATCTCCAACTCCCAAAGATAATGGTTTTAATTACTTATTTTGCAGTACTGATAACTGAACCAAGGGCCCTTCTACCTCTGAGCTACACTCCCCTAGCCCTATTTTTTATTCTTTATTTTGAAACAGGGTATCACTAAGTTGCAGAGGGCCTCACTAAGTAGCTGAAACTGGCCAGTAACCTGCTATCTTCCTGTCTCAGCTCTCCCAGGTACTGAGATTAGAAGCATGCACCACCACACACAGCTAGAATAATTGTTCGTGTCTTTAAATATGATTTATATGCTGATGACATTCAAATTTACAACTCTAGCCACAAATCTGCCCCTGAAAGCACAGACTAAGAGCAAACAGCCTATTCAGTATCTCCACTTGACACAAATATGTTATAAACTCAACTTTTGGTCTTTTTTTTTGGTGGTACTGGGGGTGGAACCCAGAGGCTTTCTACCTCTGGGCTATACTCCCAGACCTATTTTTTAATATTTTATTTGGAAACAGGGTCTCACTAAGTTGCTGAAAGCCTCACTAAGTAGCTGAGGCTGGCTTTGAACCTGTGTGATCCTCCTGTCTCAGCCTCCCAAGCATGGGGATTACAAGCGTGCGCCACCACGCCCGGCAACTTTTGGTCTTTTAAATCTGGTCCATTCATTTTCTGCTCAGTCTCAGTTAATAGCAAATCCATCCTTTGAGTTGTTTGGCAAAACAAAACAAAAACCTTTAAATTATCCTTATTTCCTCTTTATGCCACATCCCACATCCTACCTTTCAGGAAATCATTTTGACCCTACCTGTGAAATATATCTAGAATCTGACTACTTCTCATTCTCCACTTTGGTCCAAGTTCCCTATATCTGTCACCTGGACAACTGCAATAGCTTTCCAACCATCTCCGTTGCAGTCAATTCCCATCAGCACCCACAGTGATCTTCTTAGAACATGTATCAGTGGTCACCCCCTGTACTACCCATGTCACAATAATAAAAGCCAAAGTCTCGTGATCTAAAGGGTCCCACCACATCTGCCCTCTTCCCCAATCTTCTACAATTGTACCCCACACTTTGTCTTCTTTAACCACATTGGCATGTGGCTTCCATTCTGATGTTAACTCCTGCCTCAGTGCCTTTGCATTCACCCTTCTGTCTGTACTCCTGTTCCTCCAGCTGTATGTATGGCTCTGAATGCTCATCTCCAAGAAATATTTTTGTTGTTGTTGTACTGGGGATTGAACCTAGAGGCAGTCTACCTCCGAGCTACACCCCAGCCCCACTGTTTATTCTTTTCTGAAACAAGGGTCTCATTAAGTTGCAGAGGGCCCAAGTACCTGAGGCTGGCCGGGACCCTCGATCCTGTCTCTCAGCCTCCCAAGTAATGGAATTATGAGGCTGAGCCACCACCCTGTCTACAATAACTTTTATTTTATTGGTAATAGGGATGGAACCCAGGGGCCTTCTACCTCCAGACTATACCCCCAGACCTATTTTTATATTTTATTTGGAAACAGGGTCTCACTAAGTTGCTGAGAGCCTCACTAAACTGCTGAGGCTGGCTTCGAACCTATGATCCTCCTGTCTTAGCCTCCCAAGTACTGGGATTACAAGTGTGCCACCACACCCTGCTCTTACAATAACTTTTAAAATTTTGAGCAGGGCGTGGTGGCACGCTTGTAATCCCAGTGCTTGGGAGGATGAGACAGGATCAAAGCCAGCCTCAGCTACTTAGTGAGGCTCTCAGCAACTTAGACCCTGTTTCCAAATAAAATATAAAATAGGTCTGTAAGTGTAGCCCGGAGGTAGAAAGCCCCTGGGTTCCACTCCCAGTACCACACCACACACACACACACACACACACACACACACACACACTGCACTATTCTTCTTTGCTTTTTCTCTCTCTCCAGACCACTCATTACCTTCTAATATACAATTTTATTTTGCTTATTGTCTGTCTTCCTACCCTAGGAAGATTCTTAAATTATTTTTTGTTTTGTTCACTACTATATTCCAGGCTCCTGACACACAGTTTTAATTCGATAAATAACAACTTAACTAAATGAACAGGCAGGAGAAACATTCTATTAGCAGGCTTTGGGACATAACTTACCGGACTCCAGGAGTACAGGGCAGAATGGAAAAGAGAAAAAGAAGAAACGGAAATGCAAGAGGGAAGAAGGGAGGAGTGAGACTTCGAAAAATAGCCTACCCGCGGGGCTGTGGGAGTTCCGATGCCAAGCGAAAGTATCAGGGGATGGTCTCCAGTACCACGCTGTGGACGCCTGGAAATTCCAAGGAGGCTGGCCGCTGAGTTGAGGCTGAGATTCAGGGGGAGCCTGGGCGTCGCAGGGGGGCTGTGCCCCGGGAAGAATCTGGTTATCGAAAGGAGGTGGCGCCCCGGAGAGAGACTGGACGTCCCTGAGGGGCTGCGCCTGGGAGGCCGGCTGTGACCCGGCCGCGGGAGACGACGACGCAGGAGGTGGCGGTGGTGGCAGCATTGCCCACAGCATCCAGTTGTTCTGCGGCGGGGCGGCGTCGCTCATGGGCCCCAACGTGGGCGACAGCTGCGAGGCTGGAGGCCACCCCGCACGAGCCACGAAACCGCCGGCCGGCTGTGCCATGCCACCGCAGGGGTACGGAGCCCGGCGTGCGACCGAGCTGGAACAGGCCTCGGCGTCACTTCCGCTACTGAGAATGACGCGGCTCGGCCAACCACGGGCTGCCACGTCATCTGCCGGCGCCGGAACACTTGCAGCCTTCGCGGGGCGCCGCGGGCGGTTCTCCGGATAGATTTGAGGTGAGCGGGTAGACTGTCGGCGACTAGTGTCTGCCACCGCGGATGGCGAGGGACCTGATTGGGCCAGCGCTGCCGCCTGGCTTCAAGGCTAGCGGGGCAGCGGAGGACGAGGAGCGGGACCCGAGCCCCGGTAAGCGGCGGTGACCCCCCGCTCGCCCCCTTTCAGACCGGCCCTGCTCGCTGAGGAAAGGTCCGGGCCTAGGAGGGCAGAGGAATGGTGCGGCCGGCTCCGAGCTAACTCACCTTCCCAAGCCCTGATAGTGGGATCGAGGCTCCCCAGAACCCGACCCGTGGCCTGATCATTGTAAAGACAGTAAGTTCCCACTTAGCGCTTAGAAAGCCGGACTCTGCCCGTTTCTGGCTACGCCAGCAATCACTTAATTTTCCCAGTTACTGTACAGAGGTTATTATTCTCGTGTTACACAGGGGAACACCGAGGGCAAGGCAGGTACCCGATCACCCAGCTAGTTTGGTGAAGTCTGAATTGGAACGAAGCTGCTGTCCTAGTCCCTGCCCAAATTGGTTTCTGGCCCCATGCAGCTCCTACGCCCTCTAGCCCCCCGACCTGCTCTCCTAAGCCTCTCATTCTGTCATTGAATCTGACACAGTCCAGTGCTTTTATTAGTACGAGTTTCTGCACTCTTCTTCAATGCTAGACAACTTCTAGCCTCTGGTTGCCCTTAGACATTTTGGGGGGGAGGGTCTGGGGATGGAACCCAGGGGCATTCGACCTCCGAGCTACACCCCCTGCCCTATTTTTTATTCTTTATTTTGAAACATGGGTCTCACTAAGTTGCAGAGGGCCTCGCTAAATAGCTGGGTCTGTCCGCGAACCGCCCTCCTTCGGTCTCCACCTCCCAAATGCTGGGATTACAAGCGTGCGCCACCACACCCGCCTTCAAAAGCTTTTAATTTTTAACATACTCTGATTCTTTTTTTTTTTATTGTAGAACTATTTGTATTTTATGTAAGGAATCTTTATGCCAAACTTATAAAGTTGTTCTATGTTTTCTTCTAAAGGAATTGTTTTAGCTTTCATGTTTCTTAAACAGTCCATTTGGAATTGATATTTGTTTACTGTGTGAAAAAGGTACAGTGTTTTTATTCCCCACATGGATGTCCAGTTGACATGGCATTATTTATTGATGAGACCATTCCTTTTCTATAATGTCACCTTCCTCTTTTTCTTTTTTTTCTTTTTTTTTTTTCAGTACTGGGAGTGGAGCCCAAGGGTATTCCACCTCAGAACTACACCCCCAGCCCTACTTTTTATTCTTTCTTTCTTTCTTTATTTTTTTTTTTTTGAAACAGGGTCTCACTAAGTCGCAGAGGGCTTCACTAAGTAATTGAGGCTGTCGATGAACCACAATCTTCCTATCTCAGCTTCTTAGATGGTAGGATTACAAGTGTGTGCCACCATGCCCAGCTCTCACCTTCCTCATTAATATAATGATAATATATGTAAATCTCATCTTTTTCTTATTTTGGTAAACTATATGTAAGGTAATATCTACAATATTATCCTTTTTTCTTTTTGCGGTACAAGGATGGAACCCATGGGTATTCGACCTCCAAACTGCACCCCCTCCCCTATTTCTGATTCTTTATTTTGAAACAGGGTTTCGCTAAGTTGCGGAGGAGCCTCACTAAGTAGCTCAGGCTCCCGAATGCTAGGATTACAAGCTTGGGCCACCACGCCCAGCTAGCATTCCGGAGGCTGAGACTGGAGCATCACAGTTTGCGGACAGCCTCAGCTACTAAGTGAGGCCCTCTGCAATTTAGTGAGACCTTGTTTCAAAATAAAGGCTAAAAAATAGGGCAGGGGGTGTAGCTCGATGGTCGAATGCCCCTGGGGTCCAGCCCCAGACCCACATACACACACAAAAAAATTGTGTTTGTGTATGTGTGTGTGGTACTGGGGATGGACCCCAGGGGCCTTCTACCTCTGGGGCTACACTCCCAGGCTTATTTTATATTTTATTTGGAAACAGCGTCTAAGTTGCTGAGAGCCTCACTAAGTAGCTGAGGCTGGCTTCAAACCTGTGCAATCCTCCTGTCTCAGCCTCCCAAGTCCTGGGATTACAAGCACGCACCACAACGCCCAGCTAAATTAACTATTTTTAAGCATTCAGTTCAGTGGCATTAGGTAAATTCACATTGTTGTGCAGCCATTACTGCCATCCACCTTCAGAACTCTCTTCATCTTGCAACATTGAAACCTGTATCTCAAAAACTGTCCATTCCTCCCTCCTCTTGGTCTCTGAAAATCATTCTGCTTTCTTTTTTCTTGAATTTGACTATAAGTATCTCATTTAAGTGAAATCAAATAGTATTTGTTGAGGTTTTATTTTTTGTAAGTATCTTATTTCAGAATTTCTTTCAAGTGAGGTTTCCTGAACCCCGTCTGATATCTGCCCTGTGTTCCTCAAACTCAGCTATCTCAGAAAGAAATCATTGACAAACAGGGTGTGGTGACACAGGTTTGTAATCCTAGTACTTGGGAGGCTGAGAAAGGAGGATCACAGGTTGGTGTGCAGCCTTTGCTACTTAGTGAAGACCTCTGCAACTTAGTGAGACCCTATTTCAAAATAAAGAATAAAAAGCCGGACGTGGTGGCACATGCTTGTAATCCCTGTGCTTGGGAGATGGAGACAGGAGGATCGCGCAGGTTCAAAGCCAGCTGTGCTGGCTTAAGAGACCCTGTTGCCAAATTTAAAATAAATAAATATATATATATATATATATATATATATATATATATATATATATATATGTCTGGGAGTGTAGCCCAGAGGTAGAAGGGTTTCCAGGAACCCCAGTACCACCAAAAAAAAAAAAAAAAAAAAAAAAAATATATATATATATATATATATATATATATACACACACACACACACATACATACATACATACATACATACATATATTGGGCACAAATCTTTTCTAAGACTAACGTACGCACTCCAGATGCTGCTTTGCTAAGCTATGTGGAGTTTGACCATTTTACACTAACTCTACGCCATCATCTACAATGACTAAGTAAAAGTAAACCCCTGATTTCAGCTACATTTGTAGTCACACACTGGACCAATTCTACCTCCACACTCTTAAATTCAAACCTATTCTCAGCGAGAACCACAATTCTCAATCAGTTACTCCTATTTCATTTGTGTTTTTATCTTTGTTCTTAACCCTCATTGAGCTAGCCAGTCTCTCTCCTTTTCTGTCCTTTTAATTACTTCTGTCCTTTTCCCTTAGACTCTAGGGCTGGTCCGCTCTTCTGCCAGTGCTATCACCTGCCTCTCTCCTTGGGTATTCTGTTAAACCCACTGAGCAGAAACCTAGCCCTGGGTCAGTACGAATGTTTACCTCTGTGAGCCTATTCCTAGGCTGCCAAGTGCAACTAAAAGAAACTTTATACCTCCATGCAAAAATAAAGTATCTTCCCTTACTGTATCCATCAGTCTGCCCATAATCATCACAGTTTGACATTTAACCAACACCCCCCTCCCCCACTAGCAACTTTTTAAAATACCTTCTTTTGGTAATCTTCACAGGTTTGACATTCAACCAATACTCCCCTCTCTCCCTGTTAGCAACTTTTTAAAATACCTTCTGTTTTTTTTTTCTTAAACTTCATCTCCATATCTCCCCCCTTCTCCATCTTTGAAATCATAGATGCTGTTAGAACTTCCTTGTATGCTGTCACTATAACTAAAAATATTCCTTAATCTATTTTTGTCCTCCTTTGGTAACAATGGAAGAGGAATTATGTACTTCTAAAACTAATCATTTATTTTTATTCTAAACCCTTCTCTCTACTCAGGATTTAACCAAAATGTTCAAATCTTTTACATCTTTAGGAAAACTCTATTCCATATCCCCAACTAGAAACTCTCTTTCTTGGTCTCTGGATCCTTCATTTTCTCCTAACCTATCACATCCTGGCTTTTTCCGTTTCTAGTCCATTGAGACCGCCCATGCCAATTTCACTGTGGAAATAAACATCACCTTATTGCTAAAATCAAGGCTCCTTTTCAGTCTTAATCTTGCTTGACCTAACAATAACATTTAACCCTGCTGATCCTTCATTCTGTCCTCTCTTGGATCCAGCCATTCCAAATACCTTTCTGTTTTCTGCGAGCCAGGCTGTTTTGCTCTCAGGCTTTAGCAGATGCATTTCCCTGCACCTACTCTACTCTTCCTTCAATCCCCATCCCCTTTAACCAGCTTGCCTTTTAGCGCCCCCTACCCCATACAAACTACCATTACAAAGGGGGAACTTTCTTAGTGATAAGTGTTACTCTTTAGGAAAATATGAAACATTTGATTATATGTACTTAATATACTTTTAAGAACATTAATATCATTCAGAAGACAGTTATAAAAACATGAAGCCAGGTATCTTCTTAATTTTATTAGGAACTCTCTAGTGACTTATACTAATTAACTTTTTTTTTTTTTTTTTTTTTTTTTGGTGGGGTTCCTGGAAACCCTTCTCTGGGCTACACTCCCAGACTTATTTATATATATGTATATATATATATATATATTTTTTTTTTTTTTTTTTTTTTTTAATTTGGAAATAGGGTCTCTTAAGCCAGCACGGCTGGCTTCGAACCTGCGCAATCCTCCTGTCTCCACCTCCCAAGCACAGGGATGACAAGCGTGCGCCACCACGCCTGGGTCTAATTTACATTTTGAATACTCGTCTATCTATATATTTAGAACTGGAGATTGAACCCAGGGGCATTCTACCTCCAATCTACATCCCCGGTTCTTTTTTTATTTATTTTTTGGTACTGAGGATTGAACCTAGAGGCATTCTACCTTTAAGCTATGCCCCTGACTTTATTTCTTTATTTGGAAACAGCGTCTCACTATGTTCCTTAGGGCCTCATTTAGTTGCCAAGGCTGGTTTTTGAACCTGCAATCCTTCTGTTTTAGCCTCCCAAGTACTGGGATTACAAGCGTGTACCACCATGCCCAATTCTTTTTTTTTTTTTTTCTTTAATTTTGAAATGGGGTCTTGCTAAGTTGCTGAGGGCCTTGATAATTTGCTGAGGCTGGCCTTGAACCTGCAATCCTCCTGTCTCAGCCTCACAAGTGCTGGGATTACAGGTATGTACCACCATGTCTGGTGTCTTTCTTTTTTATATTACCATCTTTTACTATTTTATCATTTATTATACAATAATTATTTTTATAAATACTTCAAAGATTAGTGATTCTATGTACTGAATGTCACATCTTACATTTTTTTTTTTAAAGGCCATATGTTTTTCTTAGATGAGTTTTATCTTTATTCCTTTTTTTTTTTTATTTTTCGGGTCTGGGGATGGAACCCAGGGGCATTCGACCTTCAAGCTACACCCCCTGCCCTATTTTTTATTCTTTATTGTGAAACCGGGTCTCACTGAGTTGCAGATGGCCTAAGTAGCTGAGGCTGTCCTCACACCGCGATCCTCCGGTCTCAGCCTCCCGAATGCTGGGATTACAAGCGTGCGCCACCATGCCCGGCTCTTTATTCTTTTTTAAAAAATTTAAATCTTGGCCCACAGCGGCTCAAGCCCCAGATGGGCGCCATCATGAGGAGCCTGCCATACTTCTGCCGGGGCCAGGTGGTGCTGGGCTTCGGCTGTGGCTCCAAGCAGCTGGGCATCCCCACAGCTAATTTTCCTGAAGAAGTAGTGGATAATCTTCCAGCTGATGTATCCACTGGCATTTATTATGGTTGGGCTAGTGTTGGAAGTGGAGATGTCCATAAGATGGTTGTGAGCATAGGATGAAACCCATATTACAAGAACTTGAAAAAATCTATGGAAACTCACATCACGCATACTTTCAAAGAGGACTTCTATGGGGAAATCTTTAGTGTGGCCATTGTAGGCTACCTCAGACCAGAAAAGAACTTTAATTCTTTAGAGTCACTTATCTCAGCAATTCAAGGAGACATTGAAGAAGCTAAGAAACGACTAGATTTACCAGAACATTTGAAACTCAAAGATGACAATTTCTTCCAGGTTCCCAAAGGCAAAATAATGAACACTAGAAAATCTTCTTACTTCTCATTTCACTGTTGATGACTCTGCAGGCTCATCTTGCTCATACTTTAAAAGTCGAACGTTTTTCTACAACTGTAAATTAGTGTTGGCAGTACAATGTGGTCAACTCTCTGATGCGTCACTGTTAAACCCGTCATGCTATAGTACTAAAATATGCATTTAGAAATCAAGGTTTGCCGGGCGTGGTGGCACACGCTTGTAATCCCCGTGCTTGGGAGGCTGAGACAGGAGGATTGCACGGGTTCGAAGCCAGCCTCAGCTACTTAGTGAGGTTTCCAGGAACTTAGTGAGACCCTGTTTCCAAATAAAATATAAAAAAGGTCTGGAAGTATAGCCCAGAGATAGAAAGCCTCTGGGTTCCACCCCCAGTACCACCAAAAAAAAGAAATCAAGTTTTTTTTTGTAATATATTGAATAAAATGAATCACTAGAAAGATACTGTCTTACAGTGGAAATAAAATGTATGTAAGTATGGGTAAGAAAAGCAAGTCACTAATTTGAGTGAGAATTACTAGTCTCATGGTGAAGTACCAGCAAGTATGTACCTGTATAGCATGTGCTGCTAACCACAGAAGGCTTTTAAAAGTAATGCACTAAATGGAAGTTTGATAATTTATTATGAATCCAAGGAGGAAAATAATATTTTTGACATTTTGTGCGTTAATATATTACTGTCAAATTGAAAAAAATGAAAATTTAAATCTTATTTGTTTCTTCAAAAATCCAGTGCAAATTTTTCTACAAGGCATATGAAGAACAGCACATATTTAGGCCACATTTAGTCCTCTAATCATTTGAACTGTATAAAAAACTTATAACATTTCTTCTTGATATAAACTAACCCAAAATTAGCCAGTAGTGTCCAGTTGAAGAGTTAACAGATAGTACCCACATACAAGAAAAGGAAGAAGCAAAAGAGAAAAGAAAATTCCCCCTTTAGTATTTATAATCATGAAGAAGCTGGAAAGAACCGACCACTACAAAAGTGAAATATAGTCCTCCAATCTCCTATTGGGCCACATTATTCATTGAGGTCAGAAGTCAGATATAATCATCGTTTTTACTTGGGGAGTATTTGCCCACTGAGACATTAACTATTCTTAAATAAATTCTAAACAGAAGATAGAAATATGAATTCAATCTTTAATTTTTAACATTTCCTCTTTTTACTGAATGATCTTTTGTAAGGCACACTATAAGTTTAGCAGTTTTTTGAAATTCTTTTCTTTAATATTATGCTTAAAATATATAACATATAATAATGTGTTTAAAATATATATGACACAGACTCTTACAGACTTATATAATAGCATACATTTCTAGTATATAATCATGTGTTCATCTAGTATATAATCTCTAGTATATAATCATGTGTTTAATAATGTGTTTCAAATATTGGGGAAAAGTATGTCAAATTTCTGAATATATAATTTTGGATTTTTACATCAATTTACTATGCATAAACACTTATTGTATAGATCTCTCATCTGTAGCCTGAAAGCCATTTTGTTGTGTTGTGTTGTGTTTTGTTTTGTTTTGTTTTACGGCATTTCACATCATTGTCTCTCCTGACTGGAAACCTGATAACTGCCTATTGTGATTAATTTTTTTTTTTTTTGAGGTTTTGGGGATGGAACCCAGGGGCATTCTACTTCCGAGCTACACTCCCATCCCTGTTTTTTTTTTTTTTAATTCTTTATTTTGAAACAGGGTCTTACTGAGTTGCAAAGGGCCTCACTAAGTAGCTGAGGCTGGCTGTGAACCCACGATCCTCCTATCTCAGCCTCCCAAATGCTGGGATTACAAGCATGTGCCACCATGCCCGGTTCTAATTAAATTCCAAACTCCTTTTCATAGCCCATACTAGCATTACTGAATGAGCCCAGAAAACTTTTATCCTTCCCCAGTCTCTTTATCTCAGTATATCCTCATTCTCCTTTCTCTATTTCTGCTATCATGCAGTAAAATTTAGAGTGACTCTAATATTGCTTCTGCTTGAAAAATGGACTTGAAAAGAACGCTTATTGAAAAATATGGTGATGCCAGCAAAGATACTTTTTCAAGAGATTATTCTTAGAAATTGGAATCAAGCTGGGCTTGGTGACACATACCTGTAATCCCAGTTCTTGGGAGGCTGAGACAGAAGGATCCCAGGTTTGAGGACAGCCTCAGCAGGTAGTGAGTCTCATATCAACCTAGGTAGACCCTGTTTCAAAATTAAAATAAGAAGGGCTGAGGGTGTAGCTCAGAGATAGAATGCCCCTGGATTCGATCTCCAGGACAAGAGAGAAAGAGGGGTGTGGAGGGTGGGAGGGAAGAAGGGAGGAAAATTGGAATAAATATTTTGGTTTTGGGTATAGTACAGACTGGCAAGTCTGTTGTTCCATTAGCTCCATGACATAAATATTGTCTATCATATATTGCCCATAAGAAAAAAGAAAAGTCATGAAACTGTTTTGGCAGAAGTACCAACCAATGCAAAAATTTTGTGTTGTTAAAGAAATTATATGTTTTTATTATAAGTCTCAGTAATAATATAATTTTTGTGAATCTTATCAAAGAGATGGTATAAAACATGATTTCTACCTTCATGGAGTTGGAAAGACAAAACCACTGTACACCAAACAGGAGTAAGTGGCACTAAAGTCCATAATAAATGATAGCAAGTACTGTGGGTTTCCAAAAAAAAAAAAAAATAGAAAACTACCCACTTGGGGAGTTCAGTGAAACCGTTGGGCCTAGTTATAACACACATAACAAACCTTTAGTTGCAGGACCAGCACTGCCCCCTAATTATAAAAGCAGTAGTTCAGATTCATCAGACAGCGATGAGGACAGTAGTTCTTTAGATGAAGATGGAAATCAGGAGTCTGAAGAAGATGACACTGGTCCAACTGCAAGGTAAGCTGTTTAAATTATACAATAAACCAAGCTTCGAGACTACTGTAAATTGGGGAGGAGAGCTAGTAAGAGGATATCATATTTTGGATTTTTTTTTTTTTTTTTTTTTTTGGTGGTACTGGAGTTCCTGGAAGCCCTTCTACCTCCGGGCTACACTCCCAGACCGATTTTTATACTTTTTATTTGGAAACAGGGTCTTTTAAGCCAGAGCGGCTGGCTTCGAACCTGCGCGATCCTCCTGTCTCCGCCTCCCAAGCGTGGGGATTACAAGCGTGTATCACCACGCCTGGCCATATTTTGGATTTATTTGGCATAAGAAGAAGTTATTTCATATCACATTTTATCATGAACTATACCTTTTACAAAGAAGTTTATTCTAGTAGTATATAGGCTGTGGAGATAATAAAAATTTCAATAAAATTCTATGTAAAGGGTTTACCCTTAAGGTATACTGAAGTAACTGTTCTAAATAAATCATAGAGTTGGACATGGTGGCATGTGCTTATGATTTATATCATAATTTTATAATTTTATAAAATTATTATAGACCAGCCTCAGCAACCTAGTGAGACTCTCAGCAACCTAGCATGATCCTGTTTCTAAACATAAAAAAGGAGAGGCGAGCCAGGCATGGTGGCGCATGCTTATAATCCCTGCGCTTGGGAGGCAGAGACAGGAGGATCACGCAGGTTCGAAGCCAGCCATGCTGGCTTAAGAGACCCTGTTTCCAAAAATAAAATAGGTCTGGGAGTGTAGCCCGGAGGTAGAAGGGCTTCCAGGAACCCCAGTACCACCAAAAAAAAAAAAAAAAAAAAAAGGAGGGGTGAAGGTACCGGGGGTATAGTTCAAAGATAGAATGCCTCTGGGTTCAGTCCCTAGGACCACAAAAACTAAGCCATATAATTTCTTTTTAAAAGTATATATGTGGTGCCGGGAGTGGTGGCGCACGCTTTTAATCCCCGCACTTGGGAGGCAGAGACAGGAGGATCATGCAGGTTTGAAGCCAGCCGCGCCCGCTGGCTTAGGAGACCCTGTTTCAAAAAAAAAAAAAAAGTAAAAATAGGTCTGGGAGTGTAGCCCAGAGGTAGAAGGGCTTCCAGGAACCCCAGTACCACCAAAAAAAATAATAAATTATATATGTGGTGGATATTTTGTTTAAATAGATGATTGATTTTCCTCTAATCTAGCTTTATCCACCATAAAAGTTCATGTACATAAAAAGTTGAATGTAGCCAGGTGCGGTGGCACACACCTATCATCCCAGTACTTCATGGTCTGAGGCGAGTTTCAGGTTCCAAGTCAGCCTCAGCAACTTTGCAAGGCTCTCAGCAACTTAGTGAGACCCTGTTCCCAAATAAAAAATAAAATAGGGCTGGAGGATGTAGCTTGGAGGTAGACTACCTCTGTGTTCAGTTCCCAGCATTATACACACACACACACACACACACACACACACACACACACTTGAATCTTTGTTGATTATTGGATAACAAGACTTTTTAAATGTATTTTAAAGACTGAGAGACAGAAAAAACAACTTATAACCGTTCTTTAAATGAAAGTAAAAGATACACTCATACTTTTCACTAAGAAATACTTAAGACAATTATTCAAAATTTTACTTAGAATCTTTAATACTATAGAAAATATACAATAGTGATATATTATTGCTATAAAAAGTAACTAGTGTATTTCAAGCCAAAAATAAATTCCAGGAAAAGACTATTTATTAAGGACTATTGTAGTGACCATTTTTCCTTGTTTAGCAAGGTTAATTTTTTTTTTTTGGGGGGGGTACAGGGGATTGAACCTAGGGAGTATTCTATTTTCCAAGCTACACCCCCAGCCCATTTTTATTCTTAGTTTTTTTTTTTTTTTTTTTCAGTACTGGGAATGGAACCTAGGGGCATTCTATCTCCAAGCTACACCCTTACCCCTATATTTCTTATTCTTTATTGGAAACAAGGTCTCAAGTTGCAAAGGGCCTCCCTAAGTAGTAGCTGAGATTGTCCTTGAACCATGATCCTCCTGTCCCAGCCTCCCAAATGCTGGGATTACCAGTGGGCCCCACCACACCTGGCTTTTATTCTTTATTTTGAAACAGGGTCTAACTAAGTTGCAGAGGTTCTCACTAAGTAGCTGAGGCTAGCCGCAAACCTGGGATCCTCCTGTCTCAGCCTCCCAAGTACGGGATTACAGGCTAGCACCACCACACCCAGCTTGGCAAGGTTAATTTATTATTTTAGTGTTTATACAATCACTAATGTTTTCTTTAAAAATTTATATTTCTCTTTGTGGAAAAAAAAGATAAATATGCATTAAGATAGACTACTATGTTTTCAGAAAACAGAGGAGAAATCAGGATGATGATGATGATGACGATGACGGGTTTTTTGGACCAGCCCTTCCTCCTGGATTTAAAAAGCAGGATGATTCTCCTCCAAGGTGATAATGTGTCATATTTCAAGCTAGTCTCTTTTTCTGAAATTGTTTTTCAATTTACATATTTTTATAACATTTGAGTTGGGTCATTTATGGGAAAAGGTAGTTATTCTCTATAATAAAAATGACTATTTATATGCTGGGCGTGGTGGCAAATGCTTGTAATCCCCGTGCTTGGGAGGCGGAGACAGGAGGATCACGCAGGTTCAAAGTCAGCCTCGCTGGCTTAAGAGACCCTGTGTCCAAATAAAAATATAAAATAGGTCCGGGAGTATAGCCCAGAGGTAGAAGGGTTTCCAGGAACCCCAGTACCACCAAAAAAAGGAAACAAAAACAAAACTTCCCATTCAGGTACATATACATGGATTTGTGTGTGTGTATGCTTCTTATATGATGCCTGGCACAGAGTAAGTGTATAATAGGTACTGGTTCCTACCTTCTCAGAACTGCAATTTTTAAATAACAAATACAACATTGCCCACTAAATTGTATATAATTCATAACATGTATACCAGTTTGCAAGAGCAAGTAGAAAGGATGATTGTTCATTTTATATTCAGAGATTATAATCACAATTTGGCAACTCTTAATTTCTACATAATTTAGGTCCTTTTAAGGAATAGGGAATCTGCCTTTTTAAAAATATAGTCCTAAAGCCAGGCGTGGTGGCGCACGCTTGTAATCCCAGCATTCAGGAGACTGAGACCAGAAGATTGCAGTTTGTGGACAGCCTCAGCTACTTAGTGAGGCCCTCTGCAACTCAGTGAGACCCGGTTTCAAAATAAAGAATAAAAAATAGGGCAGGGGGTGTAGCTCGGAGGTTGAATGCCCCTGGGTTTCATCCCCAGACCCACAAAAAAAAATAAATAAAATATAGTCCTAAAGCTAAAAATGATTTTACTTTTTTAAGGAGTAGTTATAAAAAAAATTCACAGAGTCCCAAATGTGGCCTTCAAAGCTTAAAATTCATTATCTAGCCCTTCACAGAAATTTTACTTACTCCTGGGATATAATATTTCTTTCAAGAAAACACATAGATAGAGCATCTCTAACATGAAAATCTGAAGTCAAAAATACTCCAAAATCTGAAACTATATAGTACCAACATGACACTAGAAATTTGATGGTTCAGTGTATACAAACTGTTTCCTACTCAAAATTATTTAAAATACTGTATACAATTACTTTCAGGCTATCTGTATAAGGTATATATGAAGCATCAATGAATTTCATGTTTAGATTTGGATTCCATCCCCAATATATCTCATTTTATGTATATTTAAACATTCTAAAATCTGAAATTTAAAATACTCTAGTCCTAAGCATTTTAAATAAAGGAGTACTTAGATCCATAGCTATTTCTTTCTTTAAGAAAGGAGGGGTAGAGGAGGAAGAAGGCTGAGGTTAATTAATGGAAAAGCTACATTAGACTATGTGTATACATGTGAATATAACATTGTTAACCTGGACACTCAGTATTGGGAGGGAGGGAAAGGGGAAGAGGGTGGGGGAAGGGCGCCAAGTACTGTGTGAATATATGCCACTGTCAACATGATCCACATTATAATGTGAGACTATAGTGCACCAATAAAATAAAAAATTACATTTTAGCAACAATAAAATCTAAGTGTGAAATAAATAGTAGCAAATGTTGGAGTAAAAAACCTCTTTTACAACCATAGCACACCCTGGTTATAGTTACTATATTTTAAGATTTTAAGCTGGGCTTTGTGGTGCATGCCTGTGGAGGCTGAGACAGGAGTATCACAAGTTCAAGGACAGCCTCAGCAACTTAGCAAGACCCTGTTTCAAAAAAAAAAAAAAAAAAAAGCTGGAGGTGTAGTTTGGAGATAGAATGCCCTGGGCTCAAACCCCATTGCCAAAAGAATAATCATTATTTTTTAAAAAAAACAGATTTTATGTACCATTCAGTTTATCTCCACAAATCCCCTAAGGCAAAAATATTGAACTATAATTGCATGTTTAGCTCTGCTACAGTTTGTACTCAGAAAAAAAAAACCATGTTAGACTTCCTTCTAGCTTATAAATTATGACTAATTGGCTCTTTCGAACAATACCAAACTTCCCTGTCTTTCATATGCAAAATTTCACGAACCAAGACAAGAGGTTTTTAAATAGTCAGGATCACAAGCCAGTCTTTCTGGCTCTCAGTACAGTTGGTTTCTCCTCAGCCAGGAAAGCCTGCCTGTAAGGCTCTAATTGAACACAGTGCAAACTGGGGGATTCAGCTTAGACTTCAGTGCCATCTGGGTCAGTAACACTGGCATGGTGACAAATTTTGGAAAACACTGGTACAAAAGCAAGGCTGAAAAGACTGAAAAGTCTGAGAGAGTCAAAAGCAATATGGTTCCCTTTTATTTTCCTCTACATAAAATCAGGCTCAAAGCTGGGCATGGTGGCACACACTTGTAATCCCATCACTTGAGAGGCTGAGACAGGAGGATCGCACAGGTTCAAAGCCAGCCTCAGCTACTGAGTGATGCTTTCAGCAACTTAGTGAGATCCTGTTTCCAAATAAAGTATAAATACGTCTAGGAGTATAGCCCGGAGTTAGAAAGCCCCTGGGTTCCACCCCCAGGACCACCAAAAAAAAAAAAAAAATCAGGCTCAGAATTTAGGCAATTCTCTTTTTTAACAACAGTTTCCTCTGAAGGCAACAGAGGGGCAGCTTGAAAGAAAATGACTTTGGCATTAAATAGGCCAGGGTTTAAAATCCAGCTCAGCCACTTACTGGTTGTTTTGACTTTGGGTATTAATTCTACCCAGAGTAGTGTGATTAGAGAATGGAGTGATTTGTATTGACCAAGATTGTTGTAAGGAAACAAAGGTGCACTGGTTGAAATGTGAGCACAGCACCTTTTCTTCCTTCTTTAGGTTTTAGTAAGCACTTTTAAGCATTTTTGTGTACTCACCATCTTTATTGGGTTATTATTGAGGACAGTGGATAGATTGTTATACTTCTGTAGAACATGTACCATCTATTCTGACATGTTATATGTACATGCTATACATGTCCTTAGAAGAACTCAATTTAGCCGGGCGTGGTGGCACACGCTTGTAATCCCCACGCTTGGGAGGCGGAGACAGGAGGATCGCGCAGGTTCGAAGCCAGCTGCGCTGGCTTAAGAGACCCTGTTTCCAAATTAAAAAAAAAAAAAAGTATAAAATAGATCTGGGAGTGTAGCCCAGAGGTAGAAGGGTTTTCAGGAACCCCAGTACTACAAGAAGAAGAAGAAGAGGAAGAGGAGGGGGGCGGAGACGAACTCAATTTATACTTAAGTTGTTCTGACTGTAATTATAATCCCTGTAAGGTATTTTTCTGTAGGAAATATCAAAATTGAAACCAAAGTCAAGGCACAAAATTGAAAAAGATCTTCATAAGTTAGTGTATCATAAAGACTTTTTGTGTATGTGGTACTGGGGATGGAACCCAGGGGCATTCTACCTCTTAGCTACACCCCCAGTCCTATTTTTTTATTCTTTATTTTGAAACAGGGTATCACTGAGTTGCAAAGGGCTTCACTTAGTAATAGCTGAGACTGTCCTCGAACCATGATCCTCTTGTCTCAACCTCCCAAATGCTGAGATTTACAAGCTGGGATATACCATGCCCGATTCATAAAGACTTTTTTTTTTTTTTTTTTTTTTTGGTACTGGGGTTCCTGGAAACCCTTCTACCTCTGGGCTACACTCCCAGACCCATATATATATATATATATATATATATGTATATGTATATACACACACACACACACACACATATATATATATATATATATATATATATATATATATATATATATACATTTTTTTTTATTTTATTGGAAACACGGTCTCTTAAGCCAGCCAGGCTGGCTTCGATCCTGCGCGATCCTCCTGTCTCCGCCTCCCAAACGTGGGGATTACAAACGTGCACTACCACGCCCGGCCATAAAGACTTTTTAAAGAACATTATCATTTGTATTTAGGTCTTTTTAGGAAGTGGGCATATACCAATGTCACAAAGATTCAAATGATTGGTTTAATATCTAAGAAGTAGAAAGCTAAAAATACCGAAAGTTTTTTCTTGAAGCACCTGGTAGAAAAAATATCAGGTTATACAATTGAAAATAAGATACTGAATAAAGTTCTTATTTTCAATATTGTTGGATGGCTTGGTTATTTTTTCTGAATTTTTGTTCTAAACACTGCTTTTTAAAGTCAGGGAGAATGATAAAGGTACATTTTGTTTTTCAGGCCTATAATAGGTCCTGCGTTGCCACCAGGCTTCATTAAATCTACACACAAAAGTGACAAAGGCAGACATGATCCAGGACAAGTGTCATCATATATCAACTCTGAGGTTTGGGAAGTTTTCTTTTTGTTTATTTTTTTATATTTATTTATTTATGTATGGTACTGGGGATGGAACCCAGGGGCTTTTCTACTTCCAGACTACACTCCCAGACCTATATTTGATTTGGAAACAGGGTCTCACTAAGTTGCTGAGAGCCTCACTAAGTAGCTAAGGCTGGCTTTGAACCCGCACAATCCTCCTGTCTCAACCTCCCAAGCACTGGGATTACAAACATGCGCCACCAGGCCCAGCTCAGAAGTTTTTCATTTAAAGAATAAGATGTAATAAACTCAGAACCTTAATAAGATAACTATGACCATTTGATTCAAATGTAATATATGACAGTTATATTCAGATTGATATTGTAACATAGGTAGATGAAATTGAACTTTTCACAAACCTGAGATTCTGTTAGAAAAGGAACAATATCGATAGGGCATTGCCTATTTTTGCTATTTATCTTTGGAGAGGAACTTTAAAGTGTTAGAAAAATAGGACATGATGAAAAGCTTAAGGAATCATTGTGGTTTGACCTGAAGAAGAGAAAGCTGAGAAGCATTTTAGTAATAGTCTTTACCTTAAAATTAACTCTCTCCTACTCAGCTCTAGTACCTGTATAATAACAAAAGCACTAATGAATAAGTGATTTTTATGAAGGACAGATGAGATGATTTTTCAGTGAAGTATAATTATAGGTTGTTTTTCAACAATAGCTGAGATTTATAGAATACTGGATCATTTGTAATGCATTTTCCCCGTATGTGAATCTTATTTTATCTTCTCTACAGCTGCATAAAATACACATAATTCATATTTTACAGATGTGAAAACCCAAAGAAATTAGGTAACTGTCCCAAGTTTACAGTTTTTGCTAATCAAAGCCATGGCTCAAACCTAGCTCAAGTGACTTTAAGTCATGTGTTGAACTTCAGTGCCTTCCTACAAATGAATTCATATGATCAAGAGATTCCAGCTCACCTCTAAGAATTCACCATTTACTCTGAGGTTGCTGAACAGCAGCATTAGTGATTAAGATCATGAACATAAAGTTATTTACTCATTCTTTCAACAAGTGTTTCAAGAACACCTGTAACGTGGCGGGCATATGGTCACAGAAATGCATCTGTCAATAAGTTTTGTAGTTCTTACTGTCAGAAGATGTCCAGAGTCCAGCCACTTCTGTGCCTGCCCTGGTTCAAACGAACTCATGCTTCACTCATTTGATTGGTCTTCAGGCTTTATCTCTTTCCCTTTTCCTACCTCTTAGCACAGCAACTAGAGAGGTTGCATGAGACAAGGTCAGATCATGTTACTCACACTCAGAATCATCACACTGCTCCTTTAAAAAAGCTAGAGTCGACAGACATGGTGGTGCACAGCTGTGATCCCAGAATTTAGAAGGCTGAGATAGGAGGATCACAGGTCCAAGGATAGCGTCAACAAGTAGTAAGACTCAGCAACCTAGCAAGATTCTGTTTCAAAATAAAACAAAATAGGGCTGGGAATGTAGCTCAGAGGCAGAATGCCCCTGGTTTCAATCCCCAATACCACTACTCTCCATTCCCCTGAAAGAGAAAAAAAAAAAGAAGAGTCCTTACAGGGCCCCATACAATTTGGCATTATGAATTATTCAAAAAGTGAATACTTTTTTATTCAAAGTATAATGGATCCATGACAGAGAACTCTAGACCAATCTAAAGAAATAAAATCTTTTTTTTCTCTGAGGAAATACCTAAAGTGAAGATTGATAACTGCAAAGGCAAGGACTGTATCTAACTTATTCATTCAATCCTTAATTGATTGAAAAACTAGAAGATTGAGTTGATATCCTCAGTAGTATAGCTTACCAATCTCCTTGCTACAAACACAAAGAAGTTCTAGAAGAGAAAATAGTAACAAAGTTAGAACAAAGCTAAACTCAAAAAGAAGAAAGGGAAAATCCACATGTACCAGTGACATAGTATACCCTTGTGTATGAAGGGGAGTGAAGGAGAAGAGTGGCCAAGGACCTATAGGAACTCAACTGCTGCAGTGGAAAGGGATGGACTGACCTGTGTCAGCAGCTTCTAACCGAACTGTTACTTGCCTTTCTCGCCCACTAATTCAATCCCTGTGCTTGCTTCCCTCTTTAAAAAAAAAAAAAGTCTTGGTTAATTATATTTCATTGTAACTTTGAGTTAAATCGTTCCATATCAGGATTTTTAATGTACCATGTCAGTTAATTTGACTGTTAAATTACAATAGCTGACAATCATTTTACATATGTAAAATTGCATTCCCTTTGTATTTCATGTGTAGTTTACCAATCGAGTGCATTTTATATTCAGATTGTATTATTCATGTTTGGGCAAATGAAAGCTGTGTCTATTTGATTTATCACTTAAAAATAAAATTTCCTGAATATTTGATGCTTAAAAAAAATGATTTTGCCAGCATTTTGCCTCAGTAGTTAGGAAAAGTGCCAATTTCATGGCTCCAAATAGGACAAACAAAATGCAAAAAATGGAGCAGTTATTGGTAGACCTGTTATCATCCCCATCTAAAAGACAAGAAAACTAAGGCTTAGGAAAAGGTTACTGCCTAAGATCATAGTCATGTGACCTCAAATGGGGCCTTCAACTAGGTTTAACTCAACAGCTCAAACTATAACCCAGTAGGATAGATAATTTCTGTTTTGGTTATATATAACATATATTTTTCAAGGGATTTCTGAAAGCAACAACTAATCCAAGACATCAAGATGATTTAATACCTAGACTGGATTTGTGCTTGTGATTTTGGCTTCTGGTTTTCATTTTAGTGTATTGAACATACTTTTCTGTTTGCTTCTCCATTCGGGAGAATCACAGGACAGAGGACAACCTCAGCAGTGTAACAAGACTCTCAGCAACCTAGTGAGACCCTGTTTCAAACAAAAATAAAAAGGGGAAGGGACGTAGCTCAGAGGTAGAGTGCCCTGGGGTCATTCCTAGTACTAAAAAAGAAGAAACTCTCTGTCATAGCTAAAAGATAAGTGTTATTGTTTCTCATTTTAATCTCCAGAAGAGAGTTTAAGCCTTAACATTTATAATATCTAATAGAAGTCATTTATCAAAATGTCTTAATAAGAACAAGTTTAATTTAATTCAATTTAATTATTACAATACCATTTTGTCTTTAGGGCAAGTAAGTTATTTTTGGAACTGAAGTAATTCATTTGGATCAGTGTTTTGTGAGTTATTGTGCAGTATTTCTGTTTTCTTGAAGACTGATATAGGTCTCAAGAATGCCCCACTTATATGCATTTATTCCAAAGAGATTTTTACATACCAGCAATAAAATTGGCTTCAATATACTTTGAAAAGAACTCCGAGGCCACATCTTTGTCCATCAAGAAGAGAACTAAAGTAACGTGATGAGGTTTACCATGGGCATAGGAGGAGACGTGGGACCGTTCATATGCCATGGATTTGTCAGCTCTATATCATGCACTTAAGAAAGGGAAGGAAAGGGCCGGGCATGGTGGCGCACGCTTGTAATCCCCGCACTTGGGAGGCTGAGACAAAAGGATCACACAGGTTCGAAGCCAGCCTCAGCTACTTAGTGAGGCTCTCAGCAACTTAGTGAGACCCTGTTTCCAAATAAAGTATAAAATAGGTCTGGGAGTATAGCCTGGAGGTAGAAAGCCTCTGGGTTTCACCCCAGTACCACCAAAAAAAAAGAAAAGAAAAGAAAAGAAAAGAAAAGAAAAGAAAGAAAGAAAGAAAGAAAGAAAGAAAGAAAGAAAGAAAGGGAAGGAAAGCCAGGCATGCTGGTGCTGGGAGGCCAAGACAGGATCACAGTTCACAGACAGCTTCAGCTACTTAGTAAGGCCCTTTTACAACTCAGTAAGACCCTGTTTCAAAATAAAGAATAAAAAATAAGGCAGGTGGTGTAGCTTGGAAGTAGAATGTACCTGGGTTCCATCCTCAGTACCACAAAAAAAAAAAAAGGAAAAGAGTGGGGGAGGAAAGTCCTTAGTATGTTGTTTGCTTTTTTTTTTTTGTTTTGTTTTATTTTCTGTGGATAATCAACTTCAGTTAGGTGTAAGTAATTTAGCATCATTTTCTATAATGTATAGCTCTGCTCTTGGATTAAAAGTAATTTCTTATTTTAAAAGAAAACAGGTAGCAGTGAAGATGAAGATATTGTTGGGCCAATGCCTGCAAAAGAACCAGTTAATGATAGTGTAACATCAGAGTTTGAAAAAAGAGCCCAGAGGATGAAGGAAAAACTAACCAAAGGAGATGATGTAAGTTTTAAAGACATTTGAAGGAGGAAAGTAAATGACTTAAAAATCTAAATTTTAGAAATAAACATTAAAAATATTTTTCCCTTTGTAAAGGAAAAGACTGTGCAATTCTCCTACTAAAAATATTATGTATGGCAAAAGATATTTAAAAGCATAACAAATTGGACAAAAGTGTTTGTAACATATATAGCAAGTATGTACGACATAAACATTAATCCGTTTTTTTGTTTTGTTTTGTTTTTGCAGGTCTGGGGATGGAACCCAGGGGCATTCGACCTCCGAGCTACACACGCTGCCCTATTTTTTATTCTTTATTTTGAAACCGGGTCTCACTGAGTTGCAGAGGGCCTCATTAAGTACCTGAGGCTGTCCACAAACCATGATCCTCTAGTCTCAGCCTCCAGAATGCTGGAATTACAAGTGTGTGCCACCATGCCTGACTAATCCTTTCTATTAAAGTCTGTTAAGTAGCCAGGCGTTGTGGTACATGCTTGTAATCCCCATGCTTGGGAGGCAGAGACAGGAGGACTGCGCAGGTTTGAAGCCAGCGTCTCTGGCTTAAGAGACCCTGTTTGCAAATAAAATATAAAATAGGTCTGGGAGTGTAGCCCGGAGGTAGAAGGGTTCCATCCCAAGTACCACCAAAAAAAAGAGTCTGTTAAATATATATAAAACCTCAACTGGGCGTGGTGATGTACGCTTGTAATCCCAGCATTCGGAAGGCTGAGACCCAGAGGATCACAGTTCGTGGACAGCCTCAGCTACTTAGTGAGGCCCTCTGCAACTCAGTGAGACCTGGTTTCAAATAAAGAATAAAAAATATAGGGCAGGGGGTGTTCCTCAGAGGTCGAATGCCCTTGGGTTCCATCCCCAGACCCGCAAAAAAAACAAAAAAACAAAAAAAACTTTAAAGCCTCAATTGAGAAGCATAATTGTTTATACAGTATTAATTATATACATTTCGTGGAATTTTTTTTAACATTTTATCTCTTCATAAAAAGAACTCATCAAAACCAATTACAAGAGAGTCATGGATGACAGAACTTCCCCCTGAACTGAAAAACTTTGGTTTTGGGCCAAGAACCTTTAAACGAAGAACTGATGAGAAATCCGAAGATCGATCAGTCTGGACAGATACTCCAGCTGACAGGGAAAGGAAGGCTAAGGTGAGAGGTTTTGCTTATATCTGTCTATGTTGGCTTAATTTTAGGGAGATACAAGGCAAAAAAAGGCAAAATTCCTTAAGAATACTTCTGCTTAAAATTATGATTTCAAGGGAAAAATTTTCCCCTACAGATGAGGAAGGAAAGTCACACTATTTGCTTGTTATTTTCCAATAAACTACCTAATTAAAACCAAGAAATACTGGGGAGGCTGAGACTGGAGGATCACAGGTTCAAGGACAGCCTTAGCAATTCAGTGACGATCTCAGCAACCTAGTGAGACCCTGTTTCCAAATATGAAATAAAATCAGTGTAGGGATGTAGCTCAGAGGTAGAATGCCTCTGGATTCAATTCCTAGTAACACACACACACACACACACACACACACACACACACACACACACACAACCAAGACATATATTTATTGACCTCTTATTGTAGAAGGAAAAACTAACCTCTACGAGGTCATCTTGTCTCAAATCACAGAAATATTAAATGATAAATAAAAATTCTACTTGAGGTATGTTTGATCTTTATACAAAATCATGCTATCTGCATAAAAGTATATATTTAAAATGTCTTGAAAAACATCACAATTTGCAAATTATCCTAGCAAATTAAATGATACCTTGAGAATCTTTCTTAAAATGATCATATCTCTGGCACACAAGGCTTCCTGTTACTGTTAAGATAGGCAAGAAGCACTTTCATTAATATATAAATTACCAAAATAAGTGTTATGTATGGTGGCACAGGCCTCTAATCACAGTACTTGGGAGGCTGAGATAGGATCACAAGTTCAAGGCTAGCCTCAGCAACTTAAAAAGGGATGAGGAGCTGGGCGTGGTGGCGCAGCTTATAATCCTAGCATTTGGGAGGCTGAGACCAGATGATCACAGTTCAGGACAGCCTCAGCTACTTAGTGAGGCCCTTTGCAACTCAGTGAGACTCTGTTTCAAAATAAAGAATAAAAAATAGGGCTGAGGGTGTAGCTTGGAGGTCAAATGCCCCTAGTTTCCATCCCCAGTACTACAAAAAAAAAAAAAAAGTATGAGGATATAGCTCAGAAATGGAATGCCCAAAATAAACAAAACAAATGACAAAAAAATCTGTATGCATAAAATAAATTATTTTTATACATTCTCTTCTTGAGTCTTTGTTTATTATGAAATATTTTATTGTATGTTAGGAATTGAGCCAGTGTCCCCAGCACTGCCTCTTAAATTACTCCCATCTAAAGGTTTTAATTCCCATGTAAGTGTTAAATGCTTGCCACCTTAGGGCTCTCACTTCATCAGTTCTGATCTAAACAGTCCCACATTTAATTCATTCTCCTAAATCTCTTAATCTTGTATGTCAGAACCTAGAATTCTCAGGATTCCTCTTTTCATTCTATAACTGTAAATTTAATTTTTTTGTATGTGCTAGGCATTGTGTTTGGTTGCAGGTGTTAGAAAGATGAAAGAACTCACTCATTTGGATGGAGAGTTGGTTGTGAGATAGTATTCTTAAAATGTGGTTGGTATGCTAAAAGTATTCACATTTTAGTGTCCAACCAGAAAATTTAGCAACATGATAAATTCTTTGGTCCCAAAGATTAAAGGAAATCTGAGAATGCTAACAGAAAGGTGAGATGAACCAATATACAAGGGAGCAGAAGAGGCGACAAAGGATGCTGTGCACGTGCACCACAAACGTTGAAAGGCCAGTGTGAGACTGCCTGTCCATTCTGTCGTAGCCTATTATTTATGAAAAATGTGTTGGAGCTATCATAAATTAGCTTTTAAATCATCTCTTTGTTTACATGGGTTTTTCATAGGTGTCTACATCTATTTATTCCTGTCTGTTTAGTTCTATTTCTCACTGGATATGAATAAATGACTGACTTGAGGTTAGATATGAGGGAATCATTCTCGGAAGAAAATATCACAGGAAAACAAGTGGAAACCAGGTAGTAAAGTTTGAACTTAAGTGGTTTTAATCCCCATGACTTGAGTTCTTTAGACCTGGTTGTTCCTTTCAGTGCCGAAATGGTTCAGTGTTTACAGTGGACTCACAAGGGACTATTAATACCATTTAAAATTTAGTATATACTGTCAGGCGTGGTGGTGCACACTTGTAATCCCCGCACTTGGGAGGCAGAGACAGGAGGATCGCGCAGGTTCGAAGCCAGCCTTGCTGGCTTTAGAGACCCTGTTTCCAAATTTAAGAAACTATATAAACATAGGTCTGGGAGTGTAGCCCGGAGGTAGCAGGGTTTCCAGAAACCCCAGTACCACCAAAAAAAAATAAAAAGATTTAGTATATAAGCCAAGTATGGTGGCACACACCTGTAATCCCAGTACTTAGGAGGCTGAGACAGGAGGGTCACAAGTTCAAGGACAGCCTTAGTAACATAGCAAAACTCTCAGCCAGCTAGCAAGACCCTGTTTTCAAACAAAAAATAAGAAGCACTGGATGTATAGCTCAAAGGTAGAATGTCCCTGGGTCCAATTCCTAGTACCATAAAAGAAAAAACGTTTTTTAGAATATATTTATGTCACAACTATGTAGTATCACAAAGCTATTCATTTTCTGATATCTTTTGTATAAAGTTCATGACTAATTTTGTAATAAATTTTAACCAAATTTTCTTCTTGATAGATGGTCTCCAGTCACTTCATTTTACATTTTATATTTTATTTCCCAACATATATCTATCATCCCTCTAATATTTTCATATTCCCTTAACCAATAAGGCCTAAATGATTGCTCTTTAGAAAAAAATGAAAAAGTTTTGTATAAGTTAACTCAGTGACATCTATTATGTCCTTATTTCTCAGTATTGACAAGATCTAATACCTAAGTATTAAAGGGTCAAGTCTTCATCTCCATTTCAGCATAAAATGATTTTTCTCTTAATATTTATAAGTAAAAACATCTGCTTTCTGAGGAAATTTCTGTGGGAAAATAAGATTAGCTATTTTGGTGTTTTTTTGTGTGTTTGTTTTTTGTTTTTTGTGGTCCTGGGACTGAACCCAGGGACATTCTACTTCCAGGCTAAACCCCAGCTTTATTTTCCTTTTTATTTGGAAACAGGGTCTTGTAAAGTTGCTGACAGCCTCCCTAAATTGCTGAGGCTAACTTCGAACCTGTAATCCTCCTGTTTTAGCCTTCCAAGTACTGAGATTACAGGCATGTGCCACCACATTCAACTTATTGCTATGTTTTTTGTGTTTTTTTTTGGGGGGGGGTTGTGTGTGTGGTACTGGGGGTGGAACCCAGGGGCTTTCTACCTCTGAGCTATACTCCCAGACCTATTTTATATTTTATTTGGAAACAGGGTCTCACTAAGTAGCTGAGGCTGGCTTCGAACCTGTGCGATCCTCCTGTCTCAGCCTCCCAAGCGCAGGGATTACAAGCGTGCGCCACCACGCCCGGCTATTTCTATGTTTTTAGTGTACTTTATTAAATGAATGTTGTTTTATTCCATAATTAAGGTACACATTATTAAGAAGGCCTCCCTGGTTTTCCTAAACAAATAAACTATGCCTTGAGAACAATGGTGTCCAGTCATTTTTATCGTAGGCCTTCCTCATTCCCAGTTGGAAGTATTCTATAGGATATTGTTGTAACATTTGTTCTAAGTTTGTTAAAAAGTTAACCTAACTTCATTTTTGCAAGTATGCTATTATAAATGGAATTTTGATTTGTTTCAAATTCCAATTGTCCATTACTGGTATAGTTTGTGTATCGACCTTGTAGACCTTGTATCATGCAGCTTTGCTAGAGTTGCTTACAAGTTCCAGGAATTTTTGCTTGTTTGATAGATCTACATAGTCATATCATTGTAAATAAAGCCAGCTTTGTTTCTTTTTTTTAATAAGCCTTATTTTCATATATTTCATGTATTTTCATATATCTTATTATTGTTATTTGAAACTAATCCTGAGTTCGATGAACAGATAAGTTCTTAAAGTTAATATATCGGGTAAGTGTTTTGTTTGTTCTTTATTTTTAAGAAAATCATAGGCTAAAACACTAACTAATCCCTTATCAATTATTTAAATACTTCAGACTAGAAGAAATTTAAAAAACCTAGTTTAGTTTAATCTCTCGTTACTTAATCTAAGTAAAAAACATTTTTTATTTTATCTTAATTATATGGTTCAGTAATGTGTTATCTGTGTTCATTCCTTAGGAAACACAAGAAGCAAGGAAGTCATCCAGTAAGAAGGATGAGGAGTATGTATTGTCAGGAAGGGACAAGAGATTGGCTGAGCAGGTGTCTTCATACAATGTAAGAAAAATATATATAATCTCTTGTCTTTTTGTCTTTCAGTTCTCTTTTCATGTTTGCCTTGCCATGTTTTTGTTTACTTTTTTTTTTTTAACAATGCTGGGAACTGAACCCAGGCTTTGTTCATGCCAGGCAGGCACTTTATCACTGAGTTTGATCCCTAGACCTTATTTTTCTTTCTTTTATATGACTACCACTTTGCCTTAGTTATTTTCTATATCCATCCGTCCTGAAAAATACTTGACTCTATTGTATATATATATTTATATAAAATCCTTCATTAATTTAATGTAATGTTTTCAAATTTGTATTGGGGGGGTAGTGGAGATGGAACCCAGGGGCATTCTACCTCTGAGCTACACCTCCAACCTTATTTTTTTATTCTTTATTTTGAAACAGGGTCTCACTGAGTTGCAAAGGGCCTTACTAAGTAGCTGAGGCTGTCCATGAACCGAGATCCTCCTGTCTCAGCCTCCCAAGCAGGATTACAAGCATACAACACCATCCCTGGCTTCAAATTTGTATTTTATCTAAGTTGTATTATCAGAAATTTTATTACTAGATAGATAGTAATTGATCCAAAAGCAAGAGCCATACTAAGCAGATTTGGAATCTTTTATGAAAAGACTTAAATATGAGAGAAAAATGTTTTTTAAATACAAATTAATATAAATTTATAAACTGAGAGGAGTATTTATTTGACATATATCATTTTTGGGAGAGAGGGGTTATAGTCTCTTATATACCAAAAAAACTAAAAAGTATTCCCGCTTAAGATAGTAAATGTGAATCACTTAACCCATTGGCTCCTGAAGAGCTTCAAGTACTTGGGGAAATTACCCTGTGCTCTTAGTGTTTTAGTTAATGAGAAGTTACATGAAAATTGATTTGGTGGACATATGTTGGCCAGTATCACAAACGGTGAAGCACACATGAAGCATTTTTGGAAACTGATTAAAAACTCAACCTAGCCGGGCATGGTGGCGCATGCTTGTAATCCCAGCATTCAGGAGGCTGAGACCGGAGGATCACAGTTCACGGACAGCCTCAGCTACTTAATGAGGCCCTCTGCAACTTAGTAAGACCCTGTTTAAAAAATGAAGAATAAAAATAGGGCAGAGTGTGTAGCTCGGAGGTCAAATGCCCTTGGGTTCCATCCTCAGACCCGCAAAAAACAAAACAAAAAAAACTCAATGAACATGAAACATTTTGGGAGACATTTTTCAAAGCTCAAGTCTTAATAAAACTGAATCACTCATTCTAACCATGTTCTCTGACAACAAGGAATCAAATTGTGTGGGACACAATGTGAAATACTTAAAGAAGAATGGCATAAAATTAATTATTTAGGCCTTCTAAACTGACATTTCTAGCATACACCTACCCAATGACCCCAAAATTCCATTCCTGGGTATTTACTTAAGATACATGAATGCATGTCCATACAAAGAGTAGAATATGCTTCATTCATAGTAGCCTTAAAAAGAGTTATTCAAGAATATTCATAAAAGTGTGTTCATATAATTGCTTAAACACTATAAAACCCAGGTTCCCATCAATAAGAAAGGGGAAAAAACTGGTATAAAATGAAATGCTACTCAGCAATAAAAAGCAACAAATAAATGCAACGAGTATTAAGGGAGCACACACGTCACAGCTCTGTTTGTATGAGCCCTATAGCGTGTAGTGACTGGTGGAGAAGATGAGCGTGGTATTGTTGGAGTAGGGGTGGAGGACTTGCCAAAGAGCAGCATTAACAGCTTTCTGGGGGGGATGAAAATGTTTTAGATCTTGATTGGAATTTGAAGCATAAAATTCAGTGAATGTATACTTAAAATTTGTCCATTTCATTGTATGTAAATTTATCTTAAAAGAAAAAAGTTAAAAACAAATATTTTACTCTAATTAATAAATGCATTTAGGAAGACATGTAAAAATATGCATCTAAAAATCATGGTTCTAATCTTACAGTGAAATCTTAGTTACTGATTATGAGATTTACTCTTCAAAATATTAATGAAGTCTTAAGACTAAACTACTCTCTAACCCCTAACCCTCAGCCGCCGCCGCCGCCTTCTTCTTCTTCTTCTTCTTCTTCTTCTTCTTCTTCTTCTTCTTCTTCTTCTTCTTCTTCTTCTTCTTCTTCTTCTTCCTCCTCCTCCTCCTCCTCCTCCTCCTCCTCCTCCTCCTCCTCTTCTTCTTCTTCTTCTTCTTCTTCTTCTTCTTCTTCTTCTTCTGCTGCTGCTGCTGCTGCTGCTGCTGCTAGGGATGGAACCTAGAGGCTTTCTACCTTCAGGCTACACGCCCAGACCTATTTTCTATTTTATTTGAAAACAGGGTCTCACCAAGTATCTGAGGCTGGCTTCGAACCTGCATGATCCTTGTGTCTCAGCCTCCCAAGCGCTGGGATTACAAGCATGCGCCACCACGCCCGGCAACCCTCAGCTTTTGAATACTCTTTAAATTACTACCAGAAAGACAGAATAAAAACCAATCGATTAGATATTAAGCATGAGATTTGTTGTTGTTGTTGTTGTTGTTGTTATTTCTTTTTCTTTTTTTTCTTTTAAGCTATTTAAAGTATCCCAATCCAAATATATTGCTTTAAGCCGGCTGTGGTGGCTCATGCTTGTAATCCCAGCATTTGGGAGGCTGAGACAGGAGGATCATAGTTGCAGCCAGCCACAACTACTACTTAGTGAGGTCCTTTACAGCTCAGTGAGACCCTGTTTCAAATAAGGAATAAAAAATAGGGCTAGGGGTATAGTTCAAAGGCAGAATACTCCTGGGTTCCATCCTCAGTTTAAAGCAAAATTTAAATATTGCTTTAAATTTTGTAAATTGTTAAAAAAAGAAAAACATTTTGTTAAGTGACAGGAAGTTGGTAATACTATAGTAAAAAATTAATTTCTATATGAATTGCCTTTCAGCTTATGATTTTCAGCGAAGCAACTGCTTCTAGGTATTTTTATATTTTTTAAGAGTTTAGCACTAGTTTGATGCTCTGTGCCAAAGGTTCAGAATATACTGAAGACCAACCGTAGCACATCTGTAATAACTGGCCTAAAAATTAATTTCTTTTATCATAGATTTTGGCACTTGAATTGCTTGAATTGAGTCTAATAGTCTAGTAGTTTAATGTATTCCCCTGTCACTGTGTTTAATTTACTAGTTTAGGGAATCAGTAAACTGAACCCTGCCATCTTTATTTCTCCATTTTTGCTTGCTTTTTATTACCTTTTATACAGTTTTACTCATCAGTTAAATCATCTTCCTCAGTGGTGGCTTTAGGTAAATTAACAGCCACTCCCACTCCATTTTTTCACATCTTCATGCCTCTGCCCCAAACTTTATTCTCTGTTTCTCCAGTTTTGTCTGTGTCTTCAGTCCTTCCCCTTCCAACTTTTATTAGCCTTTCAACCTTCCTTGTTCTATTATATTATTAAGGAGCTATTTATTATCTGCAGGGAACAACATGGGTACAGGGAAAGGAACATCAAGTTTTTGTAGTACAGTTTTATTACATTTAGACATACATCTATCTTATATTTATATGACACATAGGGCTTCCCATCCTATAATTAACCCTACTCCCCTTCCCCTTTGTGTTGGCATCCCCTCTTCTATTAATATCAAACTGCTAGAAAGAGCGACATGCACGGTGGTTCCACCTCCTGGGTCTCAGCATCAGGACATGGGTGGGAAAGCACAAGTTCCTGCGGCGGGCCCCCGCAGTTTGATTCACTTAGTATGTGATGGGCTCAGGCATCTGGGTGCCTTTTCAGCCAGTCAGGGAGGCAGGCCAGTGGTCTTCAAGTACTTTTGTTTGTTATCTCCTAAAATAAATTGGAGAAATTATATATTTTTTACTTGATGTTTAAAAATTTTTGTCATAGTTGCCAAAGCAGAAATATATTGCAAATTATATCAAATGCTGCAAATGGAATCTTAAATGCCATAGAAATTCCATGTCTAGTATAGTCCTTGAAAGGACATGTATGAACAAGCACTTCCGAGAACAGCTGCGTTACTGCATATGAACTTTCTTTCTCTTTGAATTCACAATTTCACTTCTCTTTTGCTACAGAATTTCATATTGTAATAAAATTTACTTTCTTACTTGGAAGTCTTTTACAATATTGGTAAACCATATTTCACTATAACCAAAATATTTCTCATGTCTAAATCTTTAAATATTAACAGTATTTTCTTTTGGATTAAGTTGTAATTTCAGTTGACCAAAATAATGGAAATATAGTATAAACTTTTAAAAGTTATTTTTTGTTTGTTTGTTTTGATTTTTTTGGTCCTAAGAATGGAATCAAGGCGCCTTCTATGTGTGGGCTACACTCTCTGGGCCCTATTTATTTATTTTTATTTTTTTTTTAATTTTATTTTGTGTGTGTGTGTGTGTGTGTGTGTGTGTGTGTGTGTGTGTGTGTGTTGAAACAGGGTCTCACTATGTTTCTGAGAGCCTGGCAAAGTTGCTGAGGCTGGCTTCCAACCTTAAAACCTCCTGTCTCAGCCTCCCAAGTACTAGAATTACAGGCATGCACTACTACACCAACCAATGAAAACTAATTATTAAACATAAAAAGTAAAAGTATAAATATAACTTATCTCTTAATGAAAGATCTTTTTCCAATTAGTTACTAGTCTTTGGATGACTCATTACTAGAATAAGGTTTCAGCCTCAGTTGTGTGCTTTTGTGTGCACTTATAGTTGTAAGAGTTACAAAAACATGTTTAAGCCTGGCATGGAGGCACATGCTTTTAATCCTAGTACTTAGAAGGATAGAAGATTCACAACAAGCCACAGAAATTTAGTGAAGCCCTCTGTAGCTTAGTGAGACCCTGTTTCAAAAGAATAAAATCATGCTGAGAGTGTAGCTGAGAGGTAGAATCTCCCTAGGTTCAATCCTCAGTACCACACACACAAAAGGGTCAGCCAGCCATGGTGGCACATGCTTGTAATCCACGCGTTTGGGAGGCTGAGACAGGAGGGTCTCGGTTCTTAGCCAGCCTCAGCTACTTAGTGAGGCACTTGCAACTCAGTGAGACCCTGTTTTAAAATAAAGACTAAAAAATAGGGCTGGGAGAGCCAGGCGTGGTAGCTTACTCTTGTAATCTCAGTGCTTAGGAGGATGAGACAGAAGGATCACGCAGGTTCAGAGCCAGCCTCAGCTATTTTAGAGAGGCTCTCAGCAACTTAGTGAGACCTTATATCCTTATATCCAAATAAAATATAAAAGAGGTCTGGGAGTGTAGCCTAAAGGTAGAAGGCCCCTGGGTTCCATCCTCAGTACCATTAAAAAAAAAAAAAAAAAAAATAGGGACTAGGGGTGTAGCTTGGAGGTAGAATGCCCTTGGGTTCCATCCCAGTACTGAAGAAGAAAAAAAAAAAAAAAAGAAAACATGTTTACATAAAGAAGTAATAAAGAGCCAGGTGTGGTGATGCATGCTTATAATCCCAGCACTTGGGAGGCTGAGACAGGAGGATCACCCAGGTTTGAAGCCATCCTCAGCTACTTAGTGAGGCCCTGTTTCCAAATAAAGTATAAAAAACGTTCTCGGAGTATAGCCCAGAGGTAGAAAAGCCCCTGGGTTCTACCCCAGTACCACAAAAAAGAAGTAATAAACACATAAATGGAAATAGAACACACTTTGTTATAGTGATATCATCCAGTTATTTGAACAATTTGATTTATTTTCTTAACCTTCATATTAACAAAAATTACTAATGATTTTTCAACTGTCAACTTATTAGGACCTCCTTTGATAATGTTTTTCACATTGGTCCCATTTTCTTCATTCTGTCTATTTATTTATTTATTTATTTATTTATTTATTGTGGTATTGGGGATTGAACTCAGGGGCATTCTGCCTCTGAGCAATACCCCCAGCCCTATTATTTATTCTTTATTTTGAAACAGGGTCTCACTAAATTGCAGAGGGCCTCACTAAGTAGCTGAGGCTGGCCACCAACCTGCAATCCTGTCTCAGCCTCCCAAATACTGGGATTACAGGCATGCACCACCATACCTGGCTTTTCCAAATTTTTATAATCAGAGTAATACCATTTTATTTATAGAGATATTGTGAAAATTACAGTAGAATAAATGCTGAATTAATGAAACACAGCATTGATCAAATGATTGTATATATCAGATGCTGTACTAAATCCTTTGTGTTCATTAGATTATTGAACTCATCCCTCACCCAAATTTTTGGAAGTCATTAATATGACTGCTCCCACTTCGCAGCTAAGAAAATGAAGGTTTAAATACTTGCCATATTACCATTGTTGAAGGAGGATAATGGTCATTGCAACCCAAGTTTTCTTCTGCATTTAAGTTCTTTACTACCCCATGCTGTATATTTTGATAGACTAATTTTTCTTGGCAATACTTGGAGGCTTATCTTTACCTCCTTCAATTTGTCAAAAACAAAGAATCTGAAATGCTTGACACATTTTTTTCTTTTCACAGATGCTTTCTTGTATTTGGGAAATCCCGTTGGGTTTGTAAATATCCCCCTTAATGTGCACTGTTGTTACCTAGTTATTCTGTTTCATACTCATATGCTGTCAGTAATCTATATAAGCTAAGTTTTTATTTCTGCTCTCCTGTTTTCCCCAGGAATCAAAAAGATCAAAATCTCTTATGGACATTCATAATAGAAAATTAAAGAGTAAGGCTGCTGAAGATAAAAGTAAGCCCCAAGAGAGAGTGCCATTTGACCGTGATAAGGATCTCAAGGTTAACCGGTTTGATGAAGCTCAGAAAAAAGCCCTAATAAAGAAATCTAGAGAACTAAACACCAGATTTTCACATGGCAAAGGCAATATGTTTTTATAAGTAAGTATATTTCAGTGAGGTATATTTTCATAGTGATCAATTTGAACCTTTCTGAATACTCTATTGTCTATAATTATTATATACTAAGATCTGTTTCCTTTTATAATAAAGTAGTTTATAAGCCTACTTTTGTATTAGTAAATTGTGATTTTTTAAAAAACCCAGCCTGAGCCAGGGGTGGTGGTGCATGCTTGTAATCCCAGCATTTGGGAGGTTGAAACAGGAGGATCGTGGTTCATGGACAGCCTCAGCTACTACTTAATGAGGCCCTTTGCAACTCAGTGAGACCATGTTTCAAAATAAAAAAATAAAAAATAGGGTTGGGGGTGTAGCTAGGAGGTAGAATGCCCCTGGGTTTCATCCCCGGTACCACACACACATACACAAAACAGATTTATGGTATTAATACTAGAAAACTAATCTTGCCTTCATAATTACATAACCAGGCATTCTATTAAAAGTGCCAAAATAACAGTTTGCGGGGAGGAAAAGAGTGGTCTGAAGCTTGAGTAAATGTGTGTTTATTAAAAAATAAAAAACCCGGGCGTGGTGGCGCACGCTTGTAATCCCCGCGCTTGGGAGGCAGAGACAGGAGGATCACGCAGGTTCGAAGCCAGCCGCGCGCGCTGGCTTAGGAGACCCTGTTTCCAAATATAAAAAATGTAAAAAGAGGTCTGGGAGTATAGCCCGGAGGTAGAAGGGCTTCCAGGAACCCCAGTACCACCAAAAAATAAAATAAAAAATAAAAAAATAAAAAAATAAAAAAAATAAAGAAAAAGCCAGACGTGGTAGCCCACACTTGTTAACCCAGAGCTTGAGAGGCTGAGACAGGAGGATTGTGCAGGTTCAAAGCCAGCCTCAGCTACTTAGTGAGGCTCTCAGCAACTTAGTGAGACCCTGTTTCCAAATAAAGTGTAAAATAGGTCTGGGAGTATAGGCCAGAGGTAGAAGAGCCCCTGGGTTCCACCCCCAGTACCACAAAAACAAAAAGAAGTAAAAAATGAAGAAAGAGCCAGGTATGGTGGTGCATGCTTGTAATCCCTGTACATGGGTGTAACCAAGCAAAATGCCTCTGGGTAGAATGTACTGAATACCCCAGTCCCCCCATACACACAAAGAATGAAGAAGGAGATTGCTGGTATTTTCAATGTTAATGTCACAGAAAACATTTATTGCAGCAGCGCACGCTTGTAATCCCCGTGCTTGGGAGGCGGAGACAGGAGGATCGCGCAGGTTCGAAGCCAGCCGCGCTGGCTTAAGAGACCCTGTTTCCAAATTAAAAAATATATATAAAATAGGTCTGTGAGTGTAGCCTGGAGGTAGAAGGGCTTCCAGGAACCCCAGTACCACAAAATAATAATAATAATAATAATAATAATAATAATAATAATAATAATAATTGCATAAGAGCTGATACTTCTTAAAATCTTTATGTTTTTTTGTTTGTTTGTTTGGTTTTTTTTTTTTAGTTTTTGGTGGCACTGGGGTTCCTGGAAGCCCTTCTACCTCCGGGCTACACTCCCAGACCTATTTTTACATTTTTATTTGGAAACAGGGTCTCTTAAGCCAGCGCGCATGGCTGGCTTCGAACCTGCGTGATCCTCCTGTCTCTGCCTCCCAAGCGTGGGGATTACAAGCATGCGCCACCACGCCCGGCCTCTTTATGATTTTTGATAAGGTCGTAATGCATTAAGAACTATCTCTTAAGATGTTAAACACAAACTTCTAAATAGCCTAAATGTAAATCTATAAATTACATTTTCTTACAGATTAGTACCAATTTCTTGCTACTTCTGTCTTTATTCTAGTTTTGTTGTTTGTTTGTTTGTTTGTTTGTTTGTTTGTGGTACTGGGGATGGAACCTAGGGACATTCTACCTCCGAGCTATATACACCCCAGCCCTATTTTTTATTCTTTATTTTGAAACAGGGTCTCACTAAGTTGTGGAGGGCTTCACTAAGTAGCTGAGGCTGGCCGCGAACTGCGATCCTCCTGTCTCAGCCTCCCAAATGCTGGGATTACAAGCGTGCGCCACCACGCCCAGCTCTTTATTCTAGTTTTAATGAAACACAGGGTTTTGTTTTGTTTTGTTTGTGGTACCCAGGGGCTTTCTACCTGCATGCTACACTCCTAGACCTATTTTATATTTTATTTGGAAACAGGGTCTCACTAAATTGCTAAGAGCCTCACTGGGTAGCTGAGGCTGGCTTTAAGCCTGCATAATCCTCCTGCCTCAGCCTCCCAAGGACTAGGCTTACAAGCATACACCATCACGTCCTGCTGAAGCACAGGGTTTTAGTGAAAAATTTACTCAGATTCCTAGTTTAGTTAAGCTTTATGAAAATGGGGTACACTGTTCAAATTATGATGCAAATTATTCTTTTAATTGTAGCAGTACAGTGACACCCCCGCCCCTATACTGGGAATGGAACCCAGGGGCCTTCTACCTTTGGACTACACTCTCAGGCCTATTTTATATTTTATTTTATTTGGAAACAGGGTCTCACTAAACTGCTGAGGCTAGCTTCGAACCTGTGCAATCCACCTATCTCAGCCTCCCAAGTACTGGGATTACAACTGTGTGCCACCATGCCTGGCTTCACAGTGATTTTTTTTGTTTTTGTTTTAGTTTTGTTTTGTTTTGTTTTGTTTTGTTTTTGCGGTACTGGGGATGAAACAGGCATTCTACCTCCAAGCTACACTCCCAGCCCTATTTTTTTTTAATTGGTGCATTATATTCATATAACTTATTGGGGTAAAAAACTTGTGTGTACAAACATGTACTCATCGCTGATTTAACCCCTACCCAAATCCCACCCCATTCCCTCCCCGTCCCTCCCTCCCTTGCTTGGCTTAGTGATTGACTTCGATATGTTTAAGTACATTGTGAGCTTTAGGGATTTTCCTCTTCCCCCCCTCATTTCTCCTCCTTTAGGTTGTCTTGTTTGTTCCTCTTTTCTCCCTAACTCTCACATATTAGGGAAAGCATCTGATTTCTTATTTTTTGTGCCTGACTAATCTCACTTAGCATAATGTCCTCCAGTTCCATCCATTTCCCTGAAAATGATGTAATTGAGTTTTTTTTTGATGGCTGAGTAAAATTCCATTGTGTACATATCCCACAGTTTTGTAATCCATTCATCTGTTGATGGACATCTTGGCTGGTTCCATAGTTTGGCTATGGTGAATTGTGCAGCTATGAACATAGATACACATGCATTAGTTTGGTAGTTTGGTTTCTTTTCTTTTGGGTAGATACCCAACAGTGGTATTGCTGGATCAAATGGTAGATTTGTTCTCATTCTTCTGAGGATTCTCCATACTGTTTTCCAAAGTGGTTGCACTAATTTGCAATCCCACCAACAATGTCTTAGAGTTCCCACTTCTCCACATCCTCGCCAGCATCTGTTGTTGTTTGTGTTTTGAACGATGGCCATTCTAGTTGGAGTTAGGTGAAATCTCAGGGTAGTTTTGATTTGCATCTCTCTGATTGCCAGTGATGTTGAGCATTTTTTCATGCATTTATTGGCCATTTGAATTTCTTCTTTTGTGAAGTGTCTATTTAGTTCATTTGCCCATTTTGTTATTGGATGCTTTGTTTTCTTAGTGTTGAGTTTCTTGAGTTCTCTGTATATTCTAGATATTAGTCCCTATCAGTGGTGTAGGTGGCAAAAATCTTCTCCCATTCTTTTGGCTCTCGATTGAGATTCTTGATAGTTTCCTTTGCTGAACAGAAGCTCTTCAGTTTCATGCAATCCCATGTATTGATTCTCCTTTTAATTTGTTGTGCCTTTGGGGTCTTGTTGAGGAAATGTTTGTCTGTGCCTATGTGTTGTAGTGTTGGACCTATGCCCTCTTCAAGGAGCTTCAAAGTCTCTGGTTTAATTTCCAAGTCTTTGGTCCATCGTGAGTTGACTTTTGTACAGGGTGAAAAAGTGGGATTCACATCCAATTTTCTGCATATGGTTAACCAGTTTTGCCAACACCATTTGTTGAAGAGGCTATCTTTTTTCCAGTGTATGTTTTTGGCCTCTTTGTCAAAAATCAATTGGCTGAAAGTGTGTGGACTTGTTTCTGGGTCTTCTATTCTGCTCCATTGGTCTATATATCTGTTCTTTTGCCAGTACCATGCTGTTTTTATTACAATGGCTTTGTAGTATAGTTTAAAGTCAGGTATTGTGATTCCTCCTGCATGGTTTTTGTTGCTGAGAACTACCTTGGCTATTCTGGGCTTTTTGTTATTCCAGATAAATTTAAGGACCGGTTTTTCTATATCTGTGAGGAATGATCTTGGTAGTTTAATGGGCATTGCATTAAATCTGTAGATCACTTTTGGGAGGATGGCCATTTTAATGATATTTATTCTGCCAATCCATGAACATGGAAGATCTTTCCATCTTCTAAGATCTTCTTCGATTTCTTTTTTCAGTGTTTTATAATTTTCTTTGTAGAGATCTTTTACCTCCTTGGTCAAGTTTATTCCTAGGTATTTTATTTTTTTGTGGGAGATCCTGAGTGGAAGTGTTTTCTGAATTTCTTTTTCAGTGGATTTATGGTTGGTGTACAGGAAAGCTTCTGATTTTTTAAGATTGATTTTGTATCCAGATACCTTGCTAAATTTGTTGATCAGTTCTATAAGCCTTTTGGTTGAGTTTGTTGGGTTTTCTAAATATAGTATCATGTCATCTGCAAATAGTGAAACCTTAAGTTCTTCTTTTCCTATTTGTACTCCTTTGATTTCCTTTTCTTGCCTTATTGCTCTGGCTAGAGTCTCTAGTACTATATTGAAGAGAAGTGGTGATAGTGGACATCCTTGTCTCGTTCCAGTTTTTAGGGGGAATTCTTGAAGTTTTTCCCCATTTAATATGATGTTGGCAGTGGGCTTATTGTAGATTGCCTTAATAATGTTGAGATATGTTCCTTCTATTCCAATTCTCTGCAGTGTTTTTATCATAAATGGATGTTGGATTTTATCAAATGCTTTTTCAGCATCTATTGAGATGCTCATATGGTTTTTGTCTTGGATTCTGTTTATATGATGAATTACATGGATTGATTTTCATATATTGAACCAGCCTTGCATCCCTGGGATGAATCCTACCTGGTCATGGTGAATGATTTTCTTGATGTGGTTTTGAATGCATGTTGCTAGTATTTGTTTCATAGTTTTGCATCCAAGTTCATCAGAGATATAGGCCTGTAGTTTTCCTTCCTTGAACTGTCTTTATTCGGTTTGGGTATTAGTGTGATGTTGGCTTCATAGAATGTATTTGGGAGAGTCCCGGTTTTTTCTATTTCCCAAAATAGTTTGAGTAGTATTGGGATTAGTTCTCCTATAAAGGTTTTATAGAATTCACTTGGGAAACCATCTGGTCCTGGGCTTTTCTTTGATGGTAAGCTCTTTATTGCTATTTCAATCTCTTTGATTATTATTGGTTGGTTTAAGTGTTCTATATCTTCTTGACTCAGTTTAGGAAGGTTGTATTTATCTAGGAAGTTGTCGATTTCCTCCAGATTTTCCATTTTGTTGGAGTATAGTTTTTCAAAGTAGTTTCTGATAATCCTCTGGATTTCTACACTGTCAGTAGTAATGTCTCCTTTTTCATCCCTTATCTTCATAATTTGGGTTGATTTTCTCTTTTTTTTAGTTAGGTTGGCTAGTGGTTTATCAATCTTGTTAATTTTTTCAAGGAACCAGCTTTTGGTTTTGTTGATTTTCTATATTGTTTTTTTATTCTCTATTTCGTTAATTTCTGCTCTAATTTTAATAATTTCCCGTCTTCTGCTGGCTTTGGGGTTCAATTATTCCTGCTTTTCAAGGGCTTTGAGGTGTGTCGTAAGGCTATTTATTTGAAGATTTTCTGTTTTTCTTATGTGAGCACTCAGTGCTATAAATTTTCCTCTTAATACTGCCTTCAAAGTGTCCCAGAGGTTTTGATATGTTGTTTCTTTATTTTCATTTGTTTCTAGAAATTTCTTGATTTCACCTCTTACATCTTCTATGACCCATTCTTCATTCAGAAGTATGGTGTTCAGTCTCCACATGTTTATGTTGTTTCTCTGGGTCTTCTTATAGTTGATTTCTAGTTTTATTCCATTATGGTCTGCAATGACACAGGGAAGTATGTAACATTTTTTAAATTTGCTAGTGCTCATTTTGTGTCCCAGGATGTGATCTATTTTGGAGAAGGTTCCATGAGCAGCTGAGAAGAATGTAAACTCTGTTGTAGTTGGGTGAAATATTCTATATGTGTCCAACAGGTCTATTTGGTTAATGGTGTTCTTTAGTTCTGAGACATCTTTACTGACCCTTTGTCTGGAAGATCGGTCTAGTATTGTGAGAGGTGTGTTGAAGTCTCCCAGTATTATTGTGTTGGGATTTATGTGTGACTTCATGTCACAAAGAGTTTGATTTATGAAAGTAGCTGCCCCTATGTTTGGGGCATAGATGTTGATTATTGTTATTTCCTCTTGCTGGACTATTCCTTTTACCAGTAAAATGTGACCTTCTTTGTCTCTTCTAATAAGTTTGGGTTTGAAGTCTAACTTGTCTGATATCATAGATGCTACTCCTGCTTGTCTTCGAGTACCATTAGCATGGATTACCTTGCTCCAGCCCTTTACCTTGAGTTTGTTCCTATCTTTACTTGTAAGGTGTGTTTCTTGTAAGCAGCAGATGGATGGATTCTGGCTTTTAATCCATTTTGCCACTTTATGTCTTTTTATTGGGGAGTTGAGGCCATTTACATTCAGTGTGATTATAGAGAGATAATTTTTAATTCCCAACATGTTAAGATCTTATTTCTGTTTGAGATACTGTTTATTCTTCTTTGCTTAGTTGTCTGCTGGATGGGAATTCTTGTTTCTTTGGTTCTGGCGTGTATTACCCATTTCCTCTTTGCAGTTAATCTCCTTGAGTATTTTCTCTAGCGCTGGTTTTGAAGACATAAATTCCTTCAGTTGCTGTTTGTCATGGAAGCTTCTTATTTCCCCATCTAATTTGAAGGATAGTTTTTCTGGGTAGGAAAATTTTGGCTGGAAGTTGTTTTCTTTCAGAGTTTGGAATATGTTACTCCAAGCCCTTCTGGCTTTCATAACTTGGTTTGGGAAGTCTGGAGTGATTCTAATTGGTTTGCCTCTGTATGTCACGTGGCCTTTTGTTTTTGTTGCCTTTAAGATTCTCTCCTTGGCTTCCACATTAGTCATTTTGACAATTATGTGGCGTGGGGATCCTCTTCTCTGATCCTGTCTAAAGGGAGTTCTATAAGTTTCCTGGACCTGTGTATCAACCTCTTGCTCTATGTTTGGAAAATTTTCTGCTATTACTTCCTTGAAGAGATTGTTGATCCCTTTGGTTTCACCTTCTTTTCCCTCCTCTATTCCAATTATTCTTAGGTTAGCTCTCTTGAAATGGGCCCATATTTCTTCAATGTCAGATTCCTGCTGTCGGGTTTTTTTTTTTTTCTAATTTAGAAACTGTGCGTTCATTTTTAGAATGATCATCTTCAAGAAGCGAGATTCTATTCTCCATGTGGTCTAATCTATTGTTTATACTTTGAATTGAGGCCTTTACTTCATTAATTGCATCCTTTATCTCTTTTTGACTCTCTCTAAATTCTTTTCGAAAGTCCTCTATTATTTCTAAAGTTATTTTCCTAATTTGATCTTCTAGAGATCTTTGGATTTCTGTGTTATCAGATTCTGATGTTGTGGGGTTGTTGGCATTCACTGCTCCATTGTTATTTCTCTTTCCCATTATTTTGGAAGTTTGTGCCTTCTCTGGGTTCTTCCCTGAGTCACTACGAGTTCACTTAAGATGCTCTGGATCTCGAGTCTGTGGTATCTCAGTCACCACTACTCCTTTACTGGGTTGTATCACAAAGTCTCAGACCCAGGGAGTCAATCGAGGCTGCTTAGACCATGGGGGGTGCCAAGTTGGGCGTTCTCCAGCAGGGAGTTGTGACTATGGTATGATATCTCTGCCACTGCCACTCCCCCACTGGGCTGCACTGCTAAAATCTCCGACCCAGGGAGACTATCTGCGCAACTCCCTGGGAGTGCAATACTGGGATTTCTCCCCTAGGGGCCGCAATTTGACTCACGGTTGTTGAGTGCGCTGATGGAGCTGTAGTGAACTCGGTGGATTCGCTGCTGCCGCCACTGGCAATATGGCACCACTGCCACGCCCTTGGCCGTGATGCGGCGTATTTCTTCTCTGGTTTTGAACTCCGCTCTGAGTCCTTGCCAGTTGTGCTGTGCCCGGCCCTTGGGAGCTTTATATGTTCCCTGCACCAACAAAACTGCTGACTGCCGCCCGACTGTTCAGCACCTGCTCACCTCGGCTCGCTGTCCACCCCTCCTCTCAGGTGCCTGGTGGCTGGTTGAGTGGGTTGGTCTAGGGCCGTCCAGTGAACTCGCCACTGCCGCCAGCAGTAAAACGCTGCTTCTGCATCCTAGGCCGGGAGGCCAGAGTACCTCCTCTCTGGATTTGAGCTCTGTTTTGAGTCTCCCTCCTCTCTGGAGCCTGGTGCTGCTAGGGGAGATGTGGGCCGCGCCGCTCCGGCTGCTCTGCGCCGCGGCTCTGGCTGTTCTCCACCACGGCTCTGGCCACTCCGGCTGCTCCGGCCGCTCTGCACCGCGGGTCTGGCTACTCCGGCCGCTTCAGCCGTTCCGCGACACGGCTCTGGCTGCTCCGGCTGTTCTGGCCGCTCTGCTTGGCTGCTCTGGCCGCTCTGCTCAGCTGTTCTGGCCGCTCCCTCCCAGCCCTATTTTATTCTTTATTTTTGAAACAGGGTCTCACTGAGTTTTGAAGGGCCTCACTCAGTAGCTGAGGCTGTCTGCAGACCGCAATCCTCCCATCTCAGCCTCCCAAATGCTGGGATTACAAGTGTGCGCCACCAATCCCAGCCTTGATTTCTATTTTTAATAGCATAATAGTGCTTCCTAAAATGTTGTTACTCTTGGAAAGATCAATTGTTTTTCTGAACAAATTGAAGAAGCTTCTGTCTAACCAAAATTGGACAGGGTTACCTTTTAGTAATTTTTATAGTAGGTAATATTTTCTGAACCCAAAACTTTGTGCAAGAATATTCAGTCCATTCATTTAATTTTGCTGTATGTATTTCTCCCAAAAAGAGAAAAAATGTTTTCTAGTTCTTCATCTTTATATAAATTTTGAACACCCTCTTCTGAAATTTGGTATTATTTAAAGTAAAAAATTTAGCCAGGTATAGTGGTACACACCTGTAATCCTAGTACATGGGAAGATGAGGGTATAACTCAGATAAAATGCTCCTGGATTTAATCCTCAGTATCACCAAAAAAGCAATTAAAAATGTCATCTTTATAGCTGGGCGTGGTGGCGCACGCTTGTAATCCCAGCATTTGGGAGGCTGAGACCAAAGGATTGCAGTTTGTAGACAGCCTCAGCTACTTGGTGAGGCCCTCTGCAACTCAGTGAGACCCTGTTTCGAAATAAAGAATAAAAAATCGGGCAGGGGCTGTAGCCCAGAGATCAAGTGCCTCTGGGCTCCACCCCCAGACTCAGAGGGAAAAAAAAAAAGGTCATATTTTTGCTTTGCTTCCCTATATAAAAGGGATAGGAATATTTCTTTGGTATGCATGTGGTGTTTCTTCCCTTAGTCTTTAGAGTGTCTGTGACCTTACCCCTCCTTTTCCCCTAATACGTTTAAAAGCTACCACATCCCAGGCACCCTGGAGCTGATGCTCTTCTCTAGCACCCTGAAGATGATGTTAGCAGATGTAAGGCCACTTCCAGAGGCTGGCTGGTCGGTTGGGCTATTGTCCCAATACAACATTGACAATAAAAGAGCAAAATAGCTGTGTGTGCAGAATGGGACGGTGTCTTTCATTCTGTCTTCTCTCCTCTTCCAAAGCTGCAAAAGGCATACTTGAATCAAGTCTCTTGTCCAATTTTTTGCACTTTATAATATGAAAATTTTTAATTTCTCAGCCAAGTCTTTTAGGATTGTGGCCCCCTTTGAAATGTAGAAATGAAACAACAAATTCATAAAATTGGAGCAGAAACTTTAACATTCTTTTTTTTTTTTTTTTTTTTCGGGTCTGGGGATGGAACCCAGCGGCATTCAACCTCCGAACTATACCCCCTGCTCTATTTTTTTTATTCTTTATTTTTGAAACAGGGTCTCACCAAGTTGTGGAGGGCCTTACTAAGAAGCTGAGGCTGTCCTTGAACCTGTGATCCTCCGGTCTCAGCCTCCCAAATGCTGGGATTACAAGTGTGCACCACCATACCTGGCTTTTAACATTCATTTCTACTGAAGGTGACATTTAAGTTCCTTGTATCCGAAATCAGGTGATTTTGTTCAGCTTTCTCAATTGTCATCTCAGGTAGATTTAGATGCTTCAAATAGTAACCACGTTTCTAGTAAGTAAATGGTGGGATTGTTGAATTTAGTAGGTGGAGAAAGAGAGAAGGAGACAGAGTAAGAGGTGGTGGCTACCATGATAAATTTTATACTGGGCAAAACACAGTAGATTTAGTAGCACTCTAGAGGTGGGGGGAGATTCATGGTCTTACTTGTTTAGATGTAGCAATACTTGCTATTTATCACTTTAATATCTAATGATTCTTTGAATTAATAATTTTTAGAAGCAAAGTTGCTATTTGCATGGTATTGAGGCTTACATATTCCAGTATTGATTAAATTATTACATAAATTATTTTATTCCAAAACATGATGGTACTTTTTGTTCTTTAGATAAGGTGAATAAGTTTTATGTTATTCTGAAACATAGAATCATTGGGGATAGATTTTAAACTAGTTACAAGAGATTCTCATCACTTATTTTTTTCACTGTTTTCATGATGATAATATTAGGAAAAATTCTTCATTAAGTTATACCCAAGAGAAAGAATTAATGCGGTGGAAATTGGCTAGAGATAGCGCCCATGTAACACAAATTGCTAAGTCTTCTGTTTCAGAAGATTATTTTGCTTTGACTTTTAATGCCATTATGAAATGTAAGTCTACAGTTACAAAACCTAATGCTACTATAAAAGAGAGAATTTTGCAGCTTAAAATTTTTTTCAACAGGGCTGTAGGAGTAACTCAGTAGTTGAGTACATGAGCTCAAGCCCAGAACCAAAAAAAGAGAAAATTGTTTAACTCTGACCGTGATAATACAAGATTAAAAAGCTGTTCACTGTTCCTTTTTGTCTATTCATTTTGAGCTTTCCAGTTCAAATTTTTAGAAAACAACAATTCCTAAAGTGCAGTTTTTATGTACAAATAAATTTTCTTCTCTGTCTGAAAAGTGGTCTTTTTTTTTAATATTATTGGCTTTTCTGAAGAAGGCAATATTAGCAAAGAATACTCTGTAAAAGTTTATTCTGACCAACCAGAACATTGTGAACTCTTACAGAAAAGAAAAACAAAAAAATAATCTTTCACCCCACCTCCTTTGCCAGGTTTGCATTATCCCATTTTAACTACAAATATTACTATTCAGAGCACAAGACAGACAAATTCTAAATCCTCTTAAGAGCACTGGCACAAAAGGGGCTGGTGGGTCATAACCAGGATTTTATTGTTTACTATATCACAAGATATCTAAGAGAGAGTGGGTTTTTTCTGGGTCGTTTTGATTATGAGTGGTTTTATTTCTTTTTGTCTATTTCCCAAATTGAAAGTAGCAAAAAGAGATATTTTGCAATAGAAAAGCTAAGTATTAGGTGGATGTGGTGGCACATGCCCCTAATCCCAGTCCTTGAGAGGCTGAGACAGTAGGATTGCAGGTTCGAAGCCAGCCTCAGCAACTTAGTGATAACCTGTTTCAAAATAAAAAATAAAATAAGGCTGGGGGAGTAGCATGGAGGTAGGATTCCCTTGGATTCAAACCTCAGCACCACACACACACACACACACACACACATACACACACACACGACAAAGCATTGAATCTGAGCATGTACAAAAGAGGAGAGCCTTTAATTTCTCAGATCATTTTTATATATGTATCACTTAAGGGATTCCTGTTTTTTTATTCATTTGGTAAACATTTTTAGTACATGCTAGGTGCCAAGAACACAATAGTGAGCCAGGCAGGCGAGTCTTCCTCCTCAAGAGGAGATTCTGTGCTGGCCACTACAGGATATTCATAGATAGATAAAGCAGGTTTCCTAGCCATGGTTTTATTATTTTATTTTTAAATTTTATTTATTTATTGGTGGTACTGGGGTTCCTGGAAACCCTCTACCTCCGGGCTACACTCCCAGACCTATTTTATATTTTTATTTGGAAACAGGGTCTCTTAAGCCAGCGCGGCTGGCTTTGAACCTGCACCATCCTCCTGTCTCCACCTCCCAAGTGCGGGGATTACAAGCGTGCACCACCACACCCAGCTCTAGCCATGGTTTTATATGCTAGTGGGAGAGCAGAAAAAGATCTGTGTTAAAAATCAAGTAAGTGCAAACTATGATAAGTATTAGGAGTAAAACAGTGTAGTGATGGACTAAACAGTTGAGGGTAGGAATTTTATTTAGGTAGGGTGATAAGAAAAGTCTCTAAAGAGGTAGAATTTAAGCTGAAACCTTAAAAATGAAGAAGGCAAGCCGTGCATGGTGACACACGCTTGTAAGCCTAGAACTTGGGAAGCTGAGACAGGAGGATCCAGGTTCGCGGCCAGCCTCAGCTACTTAGTGAGTCCTTCCGCAACTTAGTGAGACCCTGCTTCGAGATAAAGAATAAAAAATGGGGCTGGAGTGTAGCTCAGAAATAGAATGTCCTGGGTTCAATCCCCAGCACCACACACACACAAAAAAAAAAAAAAAAAAATGAAGAAGCCAATAGTGTGAAAGTGAGTGACCACACTGCACAGGCTCTGAAGCATTGATTGGTTCTGTAATGTTTGATGAGCTGCACCACAGCAGATGGTATGTAGTGAGAAATGCCATGGTGGGGGTGTGGGCCTCGCTCCTGGTAACAAGAGGCCCATAGAAGCATCTAGCCCAGCACTGGAAGATGAGCAGAAGCCTCCTGTAGAAAAGACTTCTTAAGTTATAAACATCTCAGGCCAGGCGTGGTGGGGCACGCTTATAATCCCCACACTTGGGAGGCTGAGACAGGAGGATCGCGCAGGTTCAAAGCCAGCCTCCACTGGCTTAAGAGACCCTGTTTCCAAATAAAAATATATATAAAAAAGGTCTGGGAGTCCACCTCATAGGAGTTAGCTGGGGGGTTCTGTTACCTACTGGCCTCCAGAATTGCCCAAATACATGAATTCATACCTTATACCCTTGATCTTGAGAACTTCTTGTATATAATTCCAATATAACTTTACTCATTTACCACACTATTAATACAATGAACCTATATTTTATCACCAAGACTAATTAAGAATAGCTGAGGTTTTTAATCAGAAGTTGCAAATTATTCATTTTTACAGTAGTCTTTTCTCCCAACAGCCCCATTCATTGGTTAATAAAATAGTCATATTCAAAAACTGAAATTCTTAAAATTTTAAATATTTGCAATCAAACTACAGCTTACCAGGAACCCCAGTACCACCACCACCAAAAAAAAAGTCAGGTTGTGGCCACTGAGCTCAATTCAAAAGATAGAAGGCGGCAGAGGACCGAGGTGGCTCGGTGGAGAGCATATGCTTAGTGTGCCCAAGACCTTGGGTTCCATCCCCAGCACTACCAGAAACAAAACAGCAATATAGAAGGCAAAAAGAACATTCCCCCAGGCTCCCTTGCTGCTGAAGCACAGGTATATGGCCTGGGCTCTGCCACTTAGATGCACGTAGGATTTACAAGGGGGAAGAGGGGAGGTGTAGGTGTTCCCAGACTGATCTGGTGGTGGAGGTGGCCAGATCTTCAACAGCAGCAGAGGGCACTTCTTGCCTCTGGCCTCAAGCATCACTAGGTCTTGCCAAGTCCCTTATCTGTGAGTCCCACAGTGTAGTATGGAGTGGAGGTGACACTGGGCCTTCACTACAGGAGAGTTGCATTGTGGGCAGACACATCCTTGCTTCTAGAACCTCAGAGCCTGCTTAAACTAACCAGAATTTATTACTTAGCTTGCACCTGTAATCTCAGTATTTGGAAGGCCAAGACAGGAGGATTGCAGGTTTAAGGCCAGCCTCTGCAACTTAGCAAGACCCTTAAGAACTTAGTGAAACCCTCTTTCAAAATAAAAAGAGCTGGGAAAGCCGGGCATGCTGGCGCATGCTTGTAATACCCACATTTAGGAGGCTGAGACAGGAGGATCGCGCAGGTTCGAAGCCAGCCTCAGCTACTTAGGCTTTCAGCAACTTAGTGAGACTCTGTTTCCAAATAAAATATAAAAAAGGTCTGGGAGTATAGCCCGGAGGCAGAAAGCCTCTGGGTTCCACACTCCCAGTACCACCACCACCAAAAAAAAAAAAAAAGACAAGCTTACGCTGGGCGTGGTGGCGCAAACTTGTAATCCCCGCGCTTGGGAGGCTGAGACAGGAGGATCACACAGGTTCGAAGCCAGCCTCAGCTACTTATTGAGGCTCTCAGCAACTTAGACCCTGTTTCCAAATAAAATAGAAAATAGGTCTGGGAGTGTAGCCCGGAGGTAGAAAGCCTCTGGGTTCCACCCCCAGTACCACAAGAAAAATAAAAATAATAAAAATAAAAAGAGCTGTGGGTATAGTTTGGAGGTAGGATGTCCCTTGGTTCAGTCTTCAGTATGGGGACAGAGACAGAGACAGAATGTAGCCAGGTCCTGCCCAATAAGATGGTACTGTTTCTAAGCTGCCTGCTCATCGCGTTTATACTCACTCCCATCGAATCCTCTGACATCAAGTACATTTGCTACAAATAAGGTAGATGAGAAATGAGCCCATCACAATTCATTCACCACATTCTGATGTAATTTATAAATCAAAGTACAATTTAAAATGATTTATTTAGGCTTTCCATCTGCAAATAAGAAAGGAAAATGAAACAAATATGAAGGATTGCTAGCTCCAACCCAATCAATAACAAGGAAGCCTGCCTGACTTTGGCAATTAATCATGTCTCTTGGGCAGGAGAAGAGACCGTGGAGGCCCTGAGAGGAAACAGGCCGACACAGGAACCAGACTCAACCCCACTTCTTCAAGCCCAACACAGGGCCTAGTGTTTGCAACCCCCAGCCAACCATCACCACTGGTTGGGAGGACAAGTGGGCCAGTAGATTTCTCAGTGCACAGCAAATTCCTAGTCTCTGCAATATAGTGTAACGGCAAGTGGAGGTATTCTTAGTAAAGAAAGGGAATATATTCTGGACAGGCAAACTTTTAAAGAAGGGGGGAAAAAACTACAATCGGTAAAATCCCTGACACAGAGTAGTTAGAAATGGCTTCTTAAAGCCAGGCATGGAGGTGCACGTCTGTAATCCCAGTACTTGGGAGGCAACTTAGTGGGGCTCTCTGCAACAAGGTAAGACTCTGTTTCTGTGTGTGTGTGTGTGTGTGTGTGTGTGTGTGTGTGTGTGTGTGTGTTACTGGGGATGGAACTGGAACCAGGGGCGTTCTACCTCCGAGCTATACTCCTACCCCTATTTTTTATTCTTTTTTTTTCTTTTCTTTCTTTTAACAATTCTATTTTTTATTCTTTATTTTGAAATAGGGTCTCACTAAGTTGCAGAGGGCCTCCTTAAGTCTGAGGCTGGTTGTGAACCTGCGATCCTCCTGTCTCGCCTCCCAAATGCTGGGATTACAAGCGTACACTACCACAGCCAGCTTCAAATTTTAAAATAATAAAATAGGAATGAGAGCTCAGAGGTAGAATGTCACTGGAAGGGGAAGGGAAGAAGGAGACAGAGGAGCAGTGAAGAAATTACTTCCATGGACATCATGTACATATGTGAGAATACCAATGTCAATCTCAATACCATGTACGGGGAAGGGGGAGATGGGGAGGGAGCCGGGGAAAGTCCACCAAGTGCAGTGTGCCTGGACGTCAATCACTGTGAACTGCATTGTGACGTGGGGCTATGATGCACCAATAAAAGTATTTTTAAAATAAATAAAAATAAATGCAAAATAAAATTATAATAAGCAATCAATTTTACCTACTTGGTTAGCAGAAGGGAAAAATATCAAAAACATCCTGTTTTAGAAAGAGTAGAAGAGCTCGGCTTGGTGGCACATGCTTGTAATCCCAGCATTTGGGGAGGCTGAGACAGGAGGATCGCGGTTCATGGGCAGCCTCAGCTACTTAGTGAGACCCTCTGCAACTTGTTGAGACCCTGTTTTAAAATAAAGAATAAAAGATAGGGCTGGGGGTATCGCTTGGAGGTAGAATGGCCCTGGGTTCCATCCCCAGTGCTGCGAAAGAAAGAAAGAATGGTGGAAGCCCAGTGTGGTGATGCATGCCTGTGATCCTAGTATTTGAGAAGCTGAGACAGGAGGACCCCAGGCCAGCCTCAGAACCTAGTAAGACCTTGTTTCTAAACAAGAATATATATATATGTATTTTGATGTTTTCAGAAATTTATTAAAATTGATGACGTCTTCTATCCCATAATATTCATCCAGCTAGCTCCCTTTAAAAGAGTAAAGCCATGTCTGCTGCCACATATGCCCTTCAATTTTTCAAGATGTAACAGGTGTACCTGTACCACTTCTCTGACTATAAACCAATTTGAGAGTTCTCACTTTTATAAGCCCTTAAGAGCCTCGGCTGGCCTTGAACTACGAGGCTCAAGTAATAGCCGTGCCTCCGCTTCCAGAGTAGATGGCATTACAGGCACACACGAGGGCCTCACTTCAATCCTTTGCTTAAAGCTACTTGTACCGTTCTCTGTACCCAGGTTGAATGCCCGAACCTTTAAGGGATTTCCAGTCTGAACCCAGTCCAGGCATCCAGACAGAAACGTGTAAGTAGAAGAAATAATGAAGCTGGGCCAGCCATATCAGACTCGAGTAGTACAACTCCTGGCTTGTTATCTTGTACACATGTGTCCATGGCTGGAGGGGCTTTTGATGTTTAGGACCTCAACTCACATCCTCCTTTGCCACATAATTGTCCATAAGATGCCATCAGAAGCCACACAGCAGCGATTCAGAAGGCTGCTGTACAGGGATGACAAATCTGACTAGCCTGGAACAATTAAAGAGACCCTCAATGCAGCAAGAGTCATAGCCCCAAAAGCCAAACAAACAAACAAAAATTTAAAAGGGCTAGGGGTGTGGCCTGGAGGTAGAATGCCCTGGTTCTATTTCCAGTACAAAAAATAACAACAGAAAAAAAAAAAAAAGGTGGCAGAAAATTTGTTCTTTGACACATTGTGCCAGTGTATCAGTAATATATTGTTAATAGAAGTTGAAATCGTTGTAGCCTCTTCTAAGGAAAACTTGACAATATCTTCCCAATTCTGCCCGTGGAGGGAGAGGGAGGCTTTATACTGTATCCCATTACCTATATGGCAGCAGCAACTCCAAAGGCGGACCTCAAAGGTGCTCTAAGATTGGGTGTAAGAAACCTAAGGGGTGCTACAGGAGACATGGCTCAACAACAGACCTGGCCAGAAAGAAGGACTTTGTGTCCTAAGGGCGAGCCTGAAACAGGAACTTGCCTTCCTGAGATCAGGCACTCTGAGCTTCTCAGTGAACCCAGTATCTGGATTCCAACATGTGGGTCTCAGGATCTTCCCAAGCATCTATGCTGGGGGTGGGGGAAGCAGGTAACTCTGAACACCCCCTCCTTGGAGACAGAGCAGGCCATCCCGAGGCCAGAATATATGAATGATATAGCTGTGTAGTGAGATTAAAATATCTCATCTCCTAAAAAGAATTCCTAGGGAGGACTTAGGCTTGGCTTGGGATGAACCAATGAACTGTACCAGGAGTCAATGAGATGCTTGTTCTAGTTTGTGTCTGTGGGTTGAGAGAGGAGTGTCAATTCAAAATGAGTGGCCCTTTTTTTTTTTTTTTTTTTTTTTTTGTAAACATTGGGGGAAAGTCAGAGAAGTGGTGGTGTTAAACAGTCAGGCCCAAGAGTCCACTACAGACAGATCTTCATAGGGGCTTTTTGTCTGTCCAGCCCTTCAATAAAGGTTTTCTTCCAAGCTGCCTTCTTATTCTGCTCACTTTCCTGTGACTCTTTTTTCTACAGCGGTCCCCTGACCCTCAAAATGAGATCTCTGGGCCGCCATCTTCTCCCCCCCCCCCCGTTCCCCACTCGCTGGCCCTCCCCACTTGGATGTTCTAATGTGCTTCCAACATGGCATCGCACAAAGAGAATTCAACATTTTCTTTAAATCAGAAATATGCTTATAAGCCGGACGTGGTGGCACACGCTTGTAATCCCAGCATTTGGGAGGCTGAGACAGGAGGATCGCAGTTCGCGGAGAGCCTTGGCTACTTAGTGAGGCCCTTTGCAACTCAGTGAGACCCTGTTTCAAAATAAAGAATAAAAATAGGGCTAGGGCTGTGACTCAGAGGTAGAATACTCCTGGGTTCCATCCCCAGTACTGAAATAAAAATGCATATAGAAGCAAAGAATATTAATGGGAGAAAGCACAGGAAAGCAGTAAGTGAATCGGAAATACAGACAGCAAGGTCACCCATTCCAGAGCTAAGGAGCCATTTTGAGGCTGGTTATGAGTGTAAGGTCATGAAAAAAAGACCTTTATAAAATGCAAATTTGAAGCCGGGTGTGGTGGCACATGCTTGTAATCCCAGTGCTTGGGGTGGTGGCAACACGCTTGTAATCCCAGTGCTTGGGAGGTTGAGACAAGAGGATCGCAGGTTCATGGCCAGCCTTACCTACTTAGTGAGGCCCTCTGCAACTTACTAAGACCCTGTTTCAAAATAAAGAATAAAAAATAGAACTGGGGTGTAGCTCCAGGGTAGAATGCCTCTGGGTTCAATCCCCAGCCCTGCAAAAAAAAAAAAAATGCAAATATGATTATGTCATTCTGCTGCTTAAAATCTTCCAGTGATTCCACAGCCCTGAGGTTGAAGCATGTGACCAGGCTCTATTTATGCCACTCTCCTCCCACCTGTCCCTTCCCCTTGCCCAGTGAGCCACCTGTTTCTTCCAGGTGCTACCATCTCCACTATGGATGCCTGTAAATGTCAGCTGAGAATGCTACGTGGTATTTAGCCAATACTTCTCATTTGGCCAAGGTTTCTCAGAAGTTGGGTTTTTCCACCAGCACTAAGTTTTTGTACCTGCTTCTGACAGCAGATATGTTTTGAAAGTACAAGCACATGAACCCTGGTAAAAGTGGACATTGCCACACTGTATCCTTTGGTTTATACCGGTGCCTCTTGAGACCATTATAGCTATCTGCTTATTGGGCATCTGTCCTGCCCTCTTATCCAGATTGTGAATTTCAAGGCCGTATCCTTTCTTTTATTATTTCTAGGGAAACATTACTTACAGGGAGTTGCTATAATATAATATATACTCAGTAAAGTTTTGGGGGGGAAATGGAAATTAGAGAAGGATAAATAAATCAATAAATAGAGAAAGATTTTACCCCCCTAAATACCAGTAAAATCAGTAGCTCTTTTCTAGGTGAGGTAGGGCTGGTGACATTCGAGTTACCACAAGGGGGCGCTAGTATACCGCGTAGGCTCCCTCCGCCAAGGAACGCCACATTCAAAGGAGTTGTGACCTGGGCTGGTACCTTGTTAATGGATGCCGGGCTGAACCAAGGGAGAGAAAAAAGATGGTTTGAAATTAAGACTGTGAGAGAAATTAATGCATGCAGCCTTTATCACTGCACAGTAAAGAGATGAGTGATCACTTTAAAGGGAGTCTAATGTGGAAGAATCCCCTTCCACCTCTGGATAACATCCCCTTCCTGTCCCTCAGGAGCCACACGTCCAAACAATAGCATATCACATTGTTCCCTCCCTCAGGGTATTCTTCTTCTCTAAGTTAGCAAATGACTCAGGCTCATCACACTGAGCTATCAGTCCACAGGGGCAATATTTCCCATCGAGTTCTCGCTTCCTCATTTCAGAATAGATTACAACTATCACAAATATTATTACCATTTCCCCATTTGCCTCATTTCAGAATAAATTACAACTATCATAAATATTATTACCACTTCCCCGTTTGCCTCCTAAGAGGTCACTGACACTTTCATCCCAAACCTTTGAGCCCTATATCTATGTGTAGGCAGGTGAGAAGGAAAAAAATTCTTTTAAATTTCAAATACACATCTAAGTCCTGTGAGGTACCAGGAAATGTAACCATGGAAACCAGAGTATGAGTGTTGCTATGGAAACCCATTTAAACCAGCTGGGCCATTACCGTTTAGAATCTGGTCATCTCTAGCTGCTAGAAGGATAGTTAGCTCTTGGTAATGTGGTCAAGTGATGTCAATAGTTTAGTGAGTGTTTTACGGACATTTAAGTAATGTCTGAATAGTACCAATACTTTAAAATGATAGGAAGAAAACCTTTTTGTAAGATTTCCTGTTAGATCAAATTCTAAAGGAGCCCTTAAATCTTTCTCCTTGCCATATTATCACCCCTCGAGAGTCATCACTTGATAAAGGGTATGAGGAAGGAAACAGACCAAATATTGTTATATACACATCTGTATATCACTGTGAATCTCATGACCATGTACACATACAATGCACCAATAAAAATTTTTTTTAAAAGTTGCCACTTATTCATTTAGCAAACACACACTAATCACCTTGCTATGCTGGTCACTCCACTGGGCCCCACTCTATCTATGTCCCAGAAAACATACATTACCTGTCAGACCAGCTTTTTTATTGCTGCATTATACATAATAATGGTTATACCTAATAGTGGGACTCGTTGCTACATGTTTGAACATGGACACACATAACTTGGTGAATTTAATTCCCCAGCACCTCCCTTTCCCTCCTCCCTCCCCCAACCCTTCCTCTGTTTTCCTGCGACCCCCTTCTTTCCTTCTTTCTCTCTAGCCTCCACATAAAGAACATGCAACCTTTGACTGAATGAGCCTGGCCTATTTTATTAATATGATGCTTTCTAGCTCCACCCACTTTCCTGCAAATGACATAATTTCATTCTTCTTTATGACCAATTTTTTAAAAAAAAAACATTGTATATACATTTCTTTATCAATTCATCTATTGAGGGATAGGCTCTCTAACAGTTTTAATGCTGAGGCAGGTTCTGGATAAAAGGTTCATTTATCAAAAGGATTCTTTACCAAACTATGCCCGAATTGGGGTTTGTACTTCCATTTTGAAGGAAACATATGCTCTTCCTATATGATAGCAGCACTTTGCAAAGACAGATCCTAGTGTTTATTCCCTTCCTTTCCTTCTGTCCTGGGTGAATTACAAACCTACCATCCCACCTACAACCACAGCTTCAAGGCCTTGAGGGCAGCGTGGCTTGTGAGCTGCTGTGTGGTGTGCTTGGTGCACCAGTGTGCTCAGAGATGGAGCCCACCTAGCATCCGATCACTTGTGCCTGACGCTCACCAGGGTGTCACCCTAACCAAGTAACCAAGCCTCTCTGAACCTCAAGTTTCCTCACCCACAAAAAGGAAATAAAACCCCATCTCTTTAGGTTATTGATTGATAACCTCACACAGTTGTGGGGATTTTAGACTATGACAGAATGTCATCTACTACCCGGGTGTGGTGGCACATGCTTGTAATCCCAGTACTTGAGAGGCTGAGATAGGAGGATCGCAGTTCTCAGACAGCCTCAGCTACTTAGTGAGGCCCTTTGCAAGTCAGTGAGACCCTGTTTCAAAATAAAGAATAAAAAATAGGGGTGGGAGTGTAGTTTCGGAGGTAGAGTGCCCCTGGGTTCAATCCCCAGTACCACACACACCAAAAAAGAATGTTATCTACTGCTTATGTCTATTAATGAAGGATAAATGCCCTTCATTATAAAAATTAATGTTTCAACATTTTCAGTGTTGCATGCTTGTAATCCCAGTACTTGAGAGGCTGATATAGGAGAATTGTAGATTCGATATCAGCCTCAACACCACTCAGCAATCTCCTTTCATGTTCTTAGCCCTTTCTCCTATTTTGCCCAGTAGCTGGTCCAAAAGTTTACAACCTCTAACTGTACTTCTAAAACTATCTCAGTAGATAGTGGTGGTCAGGGTGATGGAAACCACGTTTTTTATATGGTGCTTTTTATACATCAGGTACTGTCTTCATTCTCAACAGCTTACATTTATTTATTTATTTATTTATTTATTTATTTATTTGGTATTGGGGGTTGAACCCAGTGGCATTCTACCTCTGAGCTACACCCCCAGTCCTTTTGTGTTTTTGTATTTGAAAACATGGTCTCACTAAGTTCCTGAGAGTCTTGCTAGGTTGCTGAAGTTGGCTGCAGACCCACAATCCTCCTATCTCAGCCTCCCAACTCTTAGGATTACAGGTGCGCATCGCCATGCCCAGCATCTCACAGGTTTTAACTCGTTTAATGCTAACAACAACCCATTGAGGATTATTATCATCTCTAGTATCTAGGCAAAGAAACGGAGGCACGTAGCGTTCAGGTAAATCCCCCGAGGTCTGAGCTGCAGAATGGCAGAAAGACAGTCTCTCCGGCAGTGCCTCCAGAGTCCTCCCTCTCAACCACTGTGCCACTGTTAGCCCCCTAAGTGACAATGTGAAGAGAGTGCAGTGGTGTGAACTCCTCAGATGTCCCCTGTTCAGCCCCTGCAACCACCTCCACTAGTCAATAGTTGATCAGTCCTGTCCCAGGCACCCTCTTCCATGTTTCAGAGAAAAGGCCCAGGCTTCCTCTGGTCCCCGCACTCGACTTCAACTTTCTTTTCTCCTCCCTTGCTCTGTCTCTTCCTGATCTTCAGTCCTTCCCCTCACCTGGCACCTGCCTCTCAGCATGTAAGCAGATCCAAATTTGTCCTGCCTCCTGCTTGGGGTGGAACTAGCACACTAGGCGAGTGCTCTACCTCCAAGCCATACCCCAGGCCCACCTTATTTTTATTTTTTTTTAAGGGAAGTAATTCCTTTTTATTTTTTATTTTCTACTTAGAGTAGGGGTTTTATTTTGTTGATAGTGAGGTTTCAATAAAGGAATCCTTTTCTGTTCTGAATAGTAAAGAGCTTCTATTGTCCCTACTTGATAGAGTTTGTGTTTCCTTTGTCCTTTAGCAAGGTGGGTCTAGGCAGGTCGATTTGAGGCCCTTTGAGTCTTAACTCCTTTCTGGTTCAGTTTAAGGTTTGTGGATTCTCCTTTTTGCCAGTTTTGATATTATATTGGGTGGAAAAGGAAGAAGATCCTCTCCCCATCTGTAGACCCAGGGATCCTGGTTGTGTGGACTAAAGGCTCCTGGGGGCCTGTTCTTATGTTGATTTCTATTCCCCCTTTGTTATAACTAGGCAGGAAGTGCTAGAGAGGAGGCCTGGAGACACCACCCATGCTGCACAGAGCCTTCCAGTTCAGGGTCTGGGGACGGTGGCCCTTGATGGTGTGGCGGTCTTCAGTCTCTCCATAACCTAACTAGGCATCCTTGTAGCTTGAGCTTGTGCTGCTGCCACTGGGCCTATATCAGAAGATGTGCTGCTTTTCAAGGAGAGCCTGCTGGCAGTTCCTGGTCGATGCCCACCTTATGTTTAAAAAGGCCACTCGACTGTCTCTCTCTGTCAACCTCTCTCCTTTTCCCAGCCGAGATCCTAGAAAGCATTCTCATGGGGCTGAGTGTGTAGCTCGGTGGCACAGTGCTTACCTAGCATGTGTGAGACCCTGGATTGGATCTAGAGCACTACAAAAATAACAAATAAAAATAAGACCTCTCTGTGCTCGTAAGACTCCCTCTCTCCTTGGCTCCAAACCCCCTGCAGTCTGGCTTCCTGGCTTCTGAAGTTGTGTTCCTGGGCACCTCCCAAATGGTTAAATAAATAACCTTCGTAAAGCGCTGCCCAGCTCCTCTGCAGCATTTAACTCTGCTGATCTCTTGCTTTTCCTTAAGGCTATCACCTCCTTTGCATGGACTTCTGCTCCCCACGCTCTGGCTTTCCCTTCTGGCTCTCCTCTCGCTGCCTATTCTTGGGGGTCCTTAACCTACTTTTCCTTTCCCTGGGAACTGTCAGCACCATGTCTGTAGGTTTAATTAGGCCTCCGTTCCAAGGAGGTCCACAGCACTAGACAAGCATGACGACAACTGCCACAGGCTCCATCCCCAGCTCAACTCCAACGTCCACGCTGGAGCTGAAGTCACCGAACCTGAGGCTGTCCTCCAGGCCTGAGGCACTCTGTGCCCCTGGAATAGCTCTCCTCTGCAATGCGTCCCACCCCCTCCACCACCACCTTACACTCCTAAAATATTGCAATGGTAATATTTAATATCTAAGGGATGCCTACTATTGGTAAGACATTTTACTGAGCAATGGAGGGATAAAAATATAAGCATAATAAATTAATAATGCTTGTTCTTAAGGTAGTCAGTATTAGAAAGAGAAATAGACAATCAAACAATTCTGTTCCAATACTATAATTTTTATTTTATTTTCTAATTTGTAGGACGAACCCAGAAAAAATTTGTGGCATTCTGCCTTCATTCGTATCCTCCTAAAATATCACAATCACCTCCTTGCTGGTCACCTTCAAACCTTAATGAGACCAGAAAGGTCTTCCCAAAATGCAGTCCATCCACTGCATAAAATTCTCTGAAGATGCTCACTACAACCTAATGAGAAGGAATTCCTCAGAATAATGAGAAGGCCCTTCAGGACCAGATCCCTGCTTCCTTCTCCGGGCTCATCTGCGGCCTCTCCGCCTCCCTATCCACTGCTTTTCTAAAGGGCTCAGCAGCTACCATGCTGGACTACACGAAACAGCACCAAGCATCCCTCTTCCACTTCCCCAAGTGCCGCCTTCCGTGCCTCCTTTCTGGATCTGCTTCCCTCGGTCATTCAAGAAGAAACCCCTCAAGCAGCCAGGCATGGTGGCGCACGCTTGCAATCCCAGCATTTGGGAAGCCTAACAGGAGGATCGCAGTTTGTGGACAGCCTCAGCTACTACTTAGTGAGGCCCTTTGCAATTCAGTGAGATCCTGTTTCAAAAATAAAGAATAAAAAATAGAGCTGGGGGTATAACTCAGAGGTAGAGTGCCCCTGGGTTTCATCCCCAGTAGCACACATACACACACACACACACACACACACACCCCTCACATTTTCTGCTTTCTCTTTGTCACTCCCACACACAGACATACCTGGCTTGCTTTGTGTTTTCTGTGTACGCTCATCTAAAATAATCATATTGGAGCCAGGCATGGTGGCATATAGCTGTAATCCCAGTACTTGGGAGGCTAAGACAGAAGGATCACAAGTACGAAGCCAGCCTCAGAAACTTAGTGAGACTCACAGTAATCTAGTGAGACCGTATTTCAAAATAAAATAGGGTGGGGGTGTAGTTTGAAGGTAGAATGCCCCTGGGTTCATCCCACAAAAATCGAAAATAAAATAAAAATTATAGTATTAGAACAGAATTGTTTGATTGGTCTATTTCCCTTTCTATACTGACTACTTACTTAAGAACAAATACCATTCATTTATTATGTGTGTGTGTGTGTGTGTGTATATATATATATATATATATATATATATAATTTTTGTGTGTGGGGGTCTGGGGATGGAACCCAGAGGTATTCAACTTCCAAGCTACACCCCTGCCCTATTTTTTATTCTTTATTTTCAAACCGGGTCTCACTGAGTTGCAAAGGGCCTCACTAAGTAGCTGAGTCTGTCTGCGAACTACAATCCTCCGGTCTCAGCCTCATGAATGCTGGGATTACAAGTGTGCACCACCACGCCTGGCTTTATGCTTATATTTTTTATCCCTCCATTGCCCAGTAAAATGTCTTACCAATAGTAGACATCTCCTAGATATTAAATATTATGATTGCTATCAAGAAGATGACAGAGAAATTGCTTCGGCAGCAAATAACCTCTATCCTCCTCACCCCCATCAGCATCAGAAAGCTCATACCAAATGCTGGTGGAAACTGAGCAAAGGGACCTGTCATGTAGTAGCTTAGAACCAGGCAGTATATTAGTCAGCACACATCCTGCCTGTATGACACACATTCTGTTGCACAGACTTTACCCATGCACACATTAGGTCAGACTGCATGAGATGATTTTTTTTTTTTTGCAGTGCTGAGGATGGAAACCAGGGGCATTCTATCTCCGAGCTACATCCCCAGCCCTATTTTTTATTCTTTATTTTGAACAGGGTCTCACTAAGTTGTGAAGGGCCTCACTAAGTAGCTGAGGCTGGCCGCGAACCAGGGTGTTCTTATCTCAGCCTCCCAAATACTGGGATTACAAGCGCGCACCACCACGCCCGCCTTGCACTAGATGACTCTTAATGTCTCTTCAAACTCTGACGTGTGGAGGGAGGCGCTGAACCAAGATATCCAGTCAAACTAATGGCCACATGCGGGCCTCTGATATGCAAGTGGTTGCACTAACTGCTGTCATGAATTGGTAAGAATTAACACTTAGCAATATTTAGACCAAAGACAAACACAATTAAAGGCCATTTGGGTGAGAGACTGGGAAGACAAAACAGAGTAGCCAATTAGCTCGGCTAACATATGTCAGGGCAGCTCTTTACCAAGGTCTAGATGGGGAGCTGGGATATAACCATGTAAATTGTGTGATCTCCTGACCCAGCAAGGCAGATAGACACACAGACGGAAGTAGAATTCTCAAGAATTTTCCATCGTGATGTTTGGCCTGGCTCTTGAGCAAATGGGCTTTTTCAGGTGCAGAAGGGACCACTCGACGCTGAGAAAACAGAATCAGCAGAAGCACATCAGACTTGACGCACGGGCACCTTGGAAACCATTGATTTTCTCTAGGCCACAAACAGCAACAGCTGAGCCACAGCTTAGCACTCCACGTGAGCACGTGAGGTTCTGTGCCAGGCTGGCCACGTGGGCGTGGTCTGGGGAATGATGAGCAGCCCTAGGAGCCTGGGCCACAGGGCGTGGGCTGGGACGGCAGAAAGACAGCAGGGCCGGAAAGCGAGCTCACATCATCAGTGTCCAGATGTGAGGGAGAAAAAAACAACTAACTTCCTTCCTTCCTTCATTTCATCTATCTATCTATCTATCTATCTATCATCTATCTTTCTGTGTGGTGCTGCGGATTGAACCACCCAGGGGCATTCTGCCTTCAAGCTACATACCCGCCCTGTTCTTTTGTTTCTGTTTTTGGGGTGTGTGTGTGTGTGTGTGTGTGTGTGTGTTACTAGGGATGGAACCCAGCATTCTGAGCCACTGGAACTACAGGTGCATGCCACTGTGCTAATCTAATGATGCTGGGTGTGGTGCTGCATACCTCTAATCCCAACACTTATTATAAGGAGGCTGACTGACATAGGAGGATAAAAGTTGAAGTCCAGCCTCAGCAACTTAGCAAGGCCCTGTTTCAAAATAAAAAATAGCCAGGTGTGGTGGTGCGCACTTGTAATTCCAGTACTTGAGAGGCTAATAGAGGAGGATTGCAGGTTTGAGGACATCCTCAGCAAATCGTGAAACTCATCAAACTAGTGAAATCCTGTTTCAAAATAAAAATAAAATAAATAGGGCTGGGGGTGTAGCTTGGAGGTAGAATGCCCCTGGGTTCAATCCCCAGTGCCACAACAAAACAAAACAAAATAAAAATAAAAGATAATGCCAGGTGTGAGGGGACTACCTGTAATCCCAGTACTTGAGAGGCTGAGACAGGAGGATTGTAGGTTTGAGGCTAGCCTTGGCAATTCAGCAAAACCCTGTTTCAAAATAAAAACATAAAAAGGGCTGTAGTGTGGCTTAGAGGTAGAACACTCCTAAATTCAATCCTTAGTACCGCACATACACACACACACACACACACACACATACATAATAAAAAGGGCTGGGGTGTAGCTCAGAGGTAGAATATCCCTGGTACAATCCCCAATATAATTTTTTTTTCTTTTTTAGCCTAACACTGATCTAGCCTTTCTTCTCTATCTCATACTTAGACCTTTACTGGGAACAGAAGTAACTAAATACCTAATGCAATAGTTTGGCTGTCCATGTAGGTAACTTATATCCACATGCATCTGTCAGGAAGCCCACCATGCCTTGCGCTTCTCTTCCTAAGTTAGCATTGAGAATTATGATTTTTATAACCTCACAATGGCCAGGAAGAATTGGGAGCATTACGAACCTGGGGCAGCATCTCTTTTCTCTAACATCATCTAGGCTGAAAGTGCCTGACTCCCCTGGTGCTTGACCCAGCCCAGCTGTGTCCCTGGACCCTGAGCCCTCATTGGGTCCCCTAAAGCTGTGAAGTCTGTGACTCCAGGTCCCCTGGCTTGAATGCTTCCCTGCACAGGTGATTGCTGTGGGGCCACCACTCCAACATGTCTAGTTCGTTGGATCAACTCTAGGTTTTATTTGTACCACACTGGAGTCAAGGAGGCTTGGGATAGTTAAGCCTCAGAGACTCCTTCTGCCCATCCAAGATGAAATGGGTGCACCCAGGAGTTACCAGACGTGCTCAAAGCCGTAGAGCACAAAGCACGACGCAATCCAAATAGAAACCTGTCCTTCTGCACTCCACATCCCACCAGGCAGTCAACACTGACTGCCACCTCCCAGCATGGCCGAGCGTTCGATCTGGTTCAGCAGTTTCCCTGGAGAAGGACTCCGCCTTCCGTGGTTTATATGCCACCTCCTCTCCAGGCACACTTCTGTATATTTTGTTCTTCTCTCTCACTCCTCTTGAGCATCTCCCCACAATTCTTCACACCTGAGAAGCTTTTCATTTCATTTACCACGCAGTATTTAAGCGCAGGGAACAGTACAGACTGTCAGAGTTAAAGAGCAAAGGAACTCATCACAAGTGGTGGCTTGTTGCATAGTCCCCGGGCGGGCCAGAGCCAGGCGTTGAGCCTCTGCGGCCAGGATTGAGGCTCACGATAAGGCCTTAGGAATGCTGTTGCCTGGGGTACTGGACCCACTGGTTCCACCAACAGCACTGGGCAGCGGGGGCAGCCACAGTCAATGCCATGCGTCCCCAAATGCCAGAATAGGCTCTTCATGGCATCTGCTTCTTCCAAACACCTGCTTTCTAGTTACAACTGGGCAGATGTATCTGACTAGCATGTGCCCCCATTTTTGTTCAAAGAAAGCTGGGACGGAAGGCTCTGATATTTCTTGATTCTATAGTGGGATCAGGCAGTACGTGAATATAGAAGGTTCAAAAGATTATCATGCACTAATCCCATGCCCTCCTGCTCCCGCCCCTCACATACTGGCTTATTATTCAACTACAGCCATGCCTTTGCATCCATTGGTTTCAGGACCTCTAGAGGATACCAAAATCTGTGGATGCTAAGTCCTTTATACAAAATGGTATAATATTTGCATACAACCTATGCACATCCTCCCATGTGCTTTCTTTCTTTATTCCCTCATTTATTCCTTCTTTCCTTCAGTCATTTCTTTTTATGGTACTGAAGATTTATTGCAGGGGCATGCTACCTCCGACCTACATCCTTAGCCCTTTAAATTTATTTATTTATTTATTTTTGGTGGTACTGGGGATGGAACCCTTCTCCAGGCTACGCTCCCAGACCTATTTTTAAATATTTTTTTAATTTGGAAACAGGGTCTCTTAAGCCAGCAAGGCTGGCTTCAAACCTGCGCGATCCTCCTGTCTCCGCCTCTGAAGTGCGGGGATTACAAGCGTGCGCCACCACGCCCAGCTTATTTATTTATTTATTTATTTATTTATTTATTTTGAAACAAGGTCTCACTAGGTTGCTGAGAGTCTCAGTTATTAATGCTGGCCTTGAACCTGTGATCCCCCTGTCTCAGCCTCTCATACTGAAATTACAGGCGTGGGCCACCATGCCTGACTGCCTCCCATATACTTTAAATCATCTCTAGATTACTTATACTACCTAATACAATATGAACATTGTGTCCATATTTGTTGTATTGTACTGTTTAAGGAATAATGACAAGAAAAATACATATTCAGCACAGATGTAATTTTTTTCCAAATATTTTCCGAGATAGATTGAAACCATGGATATGAAACCATGCATACAAAGAGCCAATTGTGTATAGTGGTACCTGCCTTGCCTAGCTGTGCTACCTCAGGGGTAGGATTATCAGTTTTATTTATTTTTATTTTTATTTTTGGTGGCACTAGGGGTGGAACCTAGGCTTTTCTACCTCCGGGCTATACTCCCAGACCTATTTTTTATACTTTGGAAACAGGGTCTCACTAAGTTGCTGAGAGCCTCACTAAGTAGCTGAGGCTGGCTTTGAAACTGTGCGGTCCTCCTGTCTCAGCCTCCCAAGTGCTAGGATTACAAGCGTGCATCACCACGCCCAGTTTATCAGTTTTAAAAAATAAAAATACAAGCTGAATGTGGTAGAGCACCCCTGTAATCCCAATATAGGAGAATTGCCTCTGCAAGTAGTAAGACTCTCATCAACCTAGTGAGACCCTGTTTCAAAATAAGAAATAAAACTGGGCTGGGGGTGTAGATTGAAAGAATGCCTCTCAATTCAATCCCTGGTACCACACATAAAATAAATAAATAATGCCAACCTTTGGGAGGCTGAGTCCGGAGGATCGCAATTCGCAGACATCCTCAGCTACTTAGAGAGGCCTTTGCAACTCAATGAAACCCTGTTTCAAAATACAGAATAAAAAATCAGACTGGGAGTGTAGCGTGGAGGTAGAATGCCCCTGGGTTCAACCCTCAGTATAAACAAACAAACATACAAAATACCTAGTTATATTTGAATTTCAGATAAAATTATTTTAGTATATGTATGTCCCATGCAATATTGAATACTGAAACATACATATACTAAAAATTATTTGTTATACATCTAAAATTCAAATAACTGGGCATCCTGTATCTTATCTGGCAGCTCTCCTTACGGGTATCTTTTTGACAGCATACTCCACTAAAATACGCTGTCCTGGAGGCTGTTTTGGGGGTATGCTAAATACGCCCATGTGCAAAGTTCACATTCAAGACAATTGCCTGGCTCACTAATACTGAGTCTCAGTTACCAAACTGGAACTTGGTCAGCCTGTCAGCCTGTCTGTCTGTCTCTCTCTCCTTCCAGACCAGATTTTTATCTCTGCCAATCAGACATTTTTCTAGAACCAGCTAAGGTAAAGGTTGCATCCTTGGCAAAGCAAGGGGAGAAGCTCATTAAAATTTAAAAATCGATTACCTGGTTGCAATAAGAAAAAATAGAGCAAGTGGTGCAGAAAGATGTCATGAATTTTTTATACTGTGCTCTCTTAAATTCTAGGGCCTTGAGTTTACTATGACTCACACTTAACAGGGCGTTAAGAGGAGGTGAAACTATAAAGTAATGAAACTGATTTCCATGTGTGTTGTGTGGAGATGAGGCTCGGTGAGTCAGATGACTGTGGCTCTCACCTCCCACAGCCCAGGGTGGGTCCATTACCCAGCTGCCAAGCTGTTTCTTTAATGCAAAAAAAGCAAATGATTTTCAAAGCCACCCCATTTGAGTGTATTATACACAAACGTGATAGGACTAATTCCTGAGGTTACTTAAAGTCATAAATAACTCAAACAAGGCACATACTTTGCTAATTTCCTCTAAGGCAGCATGCACAAGGCCTCCTTACCCAGGTCTTACATGAGGAATAATTAGATCTTCCCAAACCAATGTCAGCTTTCTCTGGGCTGCCAGACAAACCACAGTGCGATATTTCCAAGATGCAGAAAATAAAATAAATGGTGTATTTTAGAATTGGTACTCATGTTGGAATTACTTCATTAGCCAGCCACAGGTCTCTGGAAACAAAATCAGAATATGTAAATATGTATGTATATATGTATGTATTTATTTATTTATTTGTGTGTGTGGTGCTGGGGATTGAAGCCAGAGGCATTCTACCTCTGAGCTACATCCCCAGCCCAATTTTTTATTCTTTATTTTGAAACAGGGTCTCACTAAGTTGGGAAGGGCCTCACTATGTGGCTGAAGCTGTCGGAGAACCTGGATCCTCCTGTCTCAGCCTCCCAAGTACTGGGATTACAAGTGTGCACCACCACACCAGGTTTACATATGTCTTTAAATTAAACCTGTTTTTTTTTCCAATTCCTTAGACATGTTTTGTCTCTCTCATTTTGTGTGTGTGTGTGTGTGTGTGTGTGTGTGTGTGTGTGCATTGTTGCTCCTCTTAGGACTCTTTCCTGCTTCATCTAGTTAACTCCTTCAGATGTCTGCCCAAAACCTCTAAATAAAGTTAGTGAACCCCACCCTCCAAGGTTGGCTTGGGGCTCCCTTTTTTGTGCCTTTGTAGTTCACTCTACTATTTCTCTTAAGTTTATAATGATACGGTTGTGTGGTTTTGGGGTTAATGTCTCTCACTCTGCCTGCTTTAGTAATGGAAGCTTTGGCTGGGCAAAAGCAAGCCAGAGACCACATTTCCCAGCCTCCCTTGCAGCTAACTACAATAACTACAGTCTGGCCAAATAGGATGCATTCAACCCCTGAGTGTAGGGGTGTGTGTGTGTGTGTGTGTGTGTGTGTGTGTCTGTGTGTGTGACTCAGGATTGAACCCTGGAATACTCTGTCACTGAACTACATCCCCAGCCCTTTTTATTTTGAGACAGGGTCTTTCTAAGTTTCTCAGGTTGGCTTTGAACTTACAATCCTCCTGCCAATGGTATACATTCAACTTCTGAGTGTAGTTCTCAAAAGGAAAGGTTCTCCTCTTTTCTCTTTCTCTCTCCAGGATCTTGGAAGGTAAATGTAATGGTGAACCAGCAAAGGGGTTGGAAACCAGAGAGAAAAAAGGAGCCTGGGTAGTATACACTTGTATCTAGCTGCTAGACTAGCATTAGTTATCTGGACTATCAACTTAAAACAATTACTCAGCCAGGTTTAATAGCAGTGCTTGGGAGGCTGAGGCAGGAAGAGCACAGGTTCAAGGCCAGTCTCAGTAACTTAGAGAGACTCTCAGTAACCTATTGGGACCCTGTTTCAAAATAAAAAATAAAAGGGACTAAAAGTGTAGCTCAAAGGTACAATGCCCCTGAGTTAAATCCCCAGTACCAAAAAAAAAAAAAAACAAATTACACTACTATTGTGCTGAAGGAGCTGTCTTGAGTCTGTTGCTAAAGCAGCCTGTATCAAGTGAATGTAGACTGGAACCCAGGGCTTCTTTGCCCCAGATTTCCAGCTCTGGTTCACCACAACATGTGGCTTTTCCACACTGCACCCTTGTCCGGCCTTCTGCTTCCATTGTATACCACAGGGCATGGAGTAGACCGCCTCGGTGCAGGTGAGGCTCCATTCCTGGGTCTATACAAGCTCCCGGGGTGAATAAAATAGAGTACCCTCCAAGAGATTCTGTTGCCATACTTTTTCTTTTTCAGTCCGTTTTTATGGATGTTGTTACTTCTGGGAGTTTTCCATGAAGTCCTCAGATGTTATTTTTACAAATGTTTGTTCCCAACATTTCAAACAGCAGACACACACACACATACACACACACACGCACACACACACCCCAGCCCCCTATCAGTCAGGAAGAAGGGAAGCTGAGCATGATCAAGCGTGATCACGATCTTTTTTGGAGGCCGGTATCACCTACCACTGTCCCTTCCCTCTGCCACTAACATGTGAGTTTCAAAAATGATGGCATCAAAGCTAACGAGCAGACACTCGATCTAAGGAAACAGTTTTGTTGTTTTTGTTTTGTTTTGTTTTATGCTGGGGCTTGAACCCAGAGATAGTCTACCTCTGTGCTACATCCTTAGCTCTCTGCCCATTTTGGAAACAGGGTCCTGATAAGTGGCTGAGGCTGGCCTTGAACCTGTGATCCTCCTGTCACCGCCTCCCAAGTACTGGAATTACAGGTGTGCACACTGCACCCAACTCTGAGCAGTTGGTTTTATTCTTCATAATTTAAAAAATTTAAATTATTGGGGGGGCCAGGAGTGACAGGGCATGTGCTTATTACAAGCAAGGCCCTGGGTTCAACACCAACACCCCCCAAAATTCTTTTTCAATATCATATGTGATTTTGCATAAATGCATGTCATATGTAATTTTGTTGCAGTGGTGCAATTTTTTTCCTTTGTTCCTCTCCTTAGTTGACACGACAACAACACACACACACACACACACACACACACACACACACAAGCTATGTCACCAGCCAAGTGTTCATTCACCATGATTTTCTCCACTCTCACAAAATTTAATGGGTTTTTTATCTTTTCTTTTTTAGGCCCCCTTATTATTATTATTTTTTTTTGCTTTATAAAAGTGAGAGCATATTATACACTTTCCACGCCTTTCTTTTCTCACTTAATAATACCTCATGGAAATCTCTCTAAGTCAGTTGGTTTAGATTAATTCATTCCTTTTAATAGCTGAATAATAATTCAAGATGTTGCTCTGCCATAAGTTATTCAGCCATGGGCTTTGTTTCCTGCCTTTTGTCACAGTGAACACCGCTGTGCTAGCATCCGTATACATATGTCTATATGAACCAGTGGTTTTAGCTCTGTGGGATGGATTCCCAGGTGTGAGTTTGCTGGGCCAAAAGTCACACGAATTTTTAATTTTTTAATTTTTAATTTTAATAAGATCATCTGCAATTACAATTGCTTACTTCCCTAGAGCCATTCTTTTTTTCTCCTAGCTTCTGAGGATTCGCTCTCCCTACTCCCCCTCTGCACGCCTCCCTCCCTGTTCTATTCTCTTTATAATTAAAGAGCTGACATGTTTAGCTTAGGCCAAATCTTATAAGCTAAAATGTAAGTGATTTGTGCTAATCTGTGAAAATACATTAAGTAATACAAAATAAAGAAGCCCACGTTGTTTTGAAAGGCTCACCAAGAAGGAGCCCTCTTCTGCAGGGTAGGAAATTAAGAATGACTGCAAATGTGTAACGTGATATCTGTTTTTCCTCTCTTTTGGCATTTAATCAAGATATATGTTCATAAATTCCTAAGCACTATGGCAACTGAATATTATCAGTAGCGAATTATGCCATCCGTTGCCAATGTTTCCTAGGTAATTCATCATTTGAGATACTGCTTTCCTGGAGGCACATTCTGCCCCCAAATCCCACTCTGAGATGATTTATTCATTTGACAAATATCTCTAGAGCCTCTGCCAAGTTTGAGGTGCTTGCTAGGTGATAGGCAAAGAGTTGTGACTAAGATAACAAGGTCCCACTCACAGAGCTATCTTCTAACCAAAGGAAAAGAGATTAAACAACTAATCACGTGTGTGTGTGTGTGTGTGTGTGTGTGTGTGTACCCTGGGGATTAAACCCAGGGCCTCAAGCATGCTCAGCACATACCCTACCACTGAACTACTTTATTCCCTAATATTTTTTTTAGTTCTGGTAAAATATTCATTTTATAAAATTTACCATCCTATTTGGGAGAAGGGGACTGGAGGCTGAACGCAGGGGCATTCTTCCTCTGAGCTATACCCCCAACCCTATTTTATTTTTTATTTTGAAATAGGGTCTCACTAAGTTGCCAAGAGTCTTGCTAAATTACTGAGGCTGGTCTTGAACCTGCAATCCTCCTGTCTCAGCCTCCCAGTACTGGATTACAGGCATATACCACACTGCCCAGCAGATTGACTGTGTTCAGCATTTTCAAGCATAGAATTCACTAGTGTACAGTCACACTGTCACGCATATATCACCAGCATCCATCTCTCCATTTCTACTCTTTTCAGTCTACAAAACTGAAACTCTGTAACCACTGAACTGTAACTTTCCTTTTTTTAAATGTTCTTCCCTTTAGCCCCTGGCAACCATCATTTTACTTCCTGCCTCTATGAGTCTGACTGCTCTGGATAGCTGATATGAGTGGAATCATACAGTATTTGTCTTTCCTGTTAATTTGTGCAGCATCATGTTTTAAGTGTCCATCCGTGTTGCAGCATGTGTCGTAATCTCCTTCCTCTTTAAGGTGAAATGCTATCCCATTTTAAGTATATACCAAATTTTTAATTTTTCGAGGAGGAAAGGTTTATTGAACTTACAGTTTAAGAAGTTCTGTCCAGCCGGGCGTGGTGGCGTAGGCTTGTAATCCCAGCATTTGGGAGGCTGAGACCGGAGGATCCTGGTTCGCGGACAGCCTCAGCTACTGAGGCCCTCTGCAACTCAGTGAGACCCTGTTTCAAAATAAAGAATAAAAAAATGGGCATGGAGTGTAGCTCGGAGGTCAAATGCCTCTGGGTTCCATCCCCAGACCGGAGGGGGGGAAAAAAAAAACAAAGTTCAGTCCACAGTCAGTGGCTCCAAGGCAGAAATGTCCACAGCAGGGCCTGACACAGGGCTGTCAGTAGCGGAGAGAGCAAGAGGGGAGACTAGGGACACATTTAGTCCTCGGGGCCACGCCCGGGTGACCGCCTCCTCCAACCACGCCCTCCCTCCAAACCTCCCTGCCTGGGAACCATGCTTTCAGTAAGTATACACCACATTCTGTTTATCCGTTCATCTGTTGTTAATCGACACTTGGGTTGCTTCTACTTTTAGATACTATTTTGAAATCAATTTTTCTTTAAAGAGGTTTAGCCGGGTGTGGTGGCGCACGCTTGTAATCCCCACGCTTGGGAGGATCGCGCAGGTTCGAAGCCAGCCTCGCGGGCTTAAGAGACCCTGTTTCCAAATAAAATATAAAATAGGTCTGGGAGTGTAGCCCAGTAGAAGGGTTCCATCCCCAGTACCAACAAAAATAAATAAATAAGTAAATAAATGATAAATAAGTAGGATTAAGTTTCCCCACTACTCATAGAGCCAGCAGAAAGTGGCAAATTATTTATCCCATATAACATTAACTACACATTTCTAGATAGAGTAGATGTATGTTTGAATTACTATTTTAAAAATAGTGACCAGGGTTTTTTTCCTTTGCTCTCCTTGGGTTCTCCCCACTTTAATACACTGTGTGCCCTTTGCACCAGGGTTAGTGTTGGCAGCAGAGAAGGCCTTTCATTCTCTGGTTCTCTGGCTCTTGTCCAACAGCATAGGTGCCTTTTAAATAAGATCTTAGATATCTTTTCTCTTTATTTCTCTTTCTTTTTTCTGGGTTTTTTTGTTTGTTTGTTTGTTTGTTTGTTTGTTTGTTTTTTGCGGGTTTGGGGCTGGAACCCAGGGGCATTCGACCTCCGAGCTACACCCCCTGCCCTATTTTTTATTCTTTATTTTGAAACCAGGTCTCACTGAGTTGCAAAGGGCCTCACTAAGTAGCTGAGGCTGTCCGTGAACCATGATCCTCCGGTCTCAGCCTCCCGAATGCTGGGATTACAAGCGTGCGCCACCACACCCGGCTTTGCTTTGTTTTTTGTATGTGTGGTATTAGGGATTAAACGCAGGGATATTCTACTTTCCAGCTACACCCCTAGACCTTTTTATTTTATTTATTTATTTTTTAAATAAAAAGGTCTTGCTAGGTTGCTGAGGCTGGCCTGTAACCTGAGATCCTCTTATTTCAGCCTCCCACATACTGGGATGACAGGCATGTACCACCATGCCCGGCTGAGACTTCAGATATCTTGACAGCACAGTGGGACAACAGCTCTGAAGACAACATGGGTCCCCCCACATCTTCCTTTCTTCTCTCTCTCCCTCCAGCTCTTGAGCTTTAGTCCTACTGAGCTACAGAGCCCTTAAGATCCTAAATTGATGCTTCTACTAGGATGGATGAATGCAGTCTTGAAGTATAAAATGTTATATTTTTGTTCACCTGAGATCCTTCATCCTAAACACAGTTAATTATTTCATTACAGTGGTATTATGCACGGTGCAGGAAGGACCAGGACCCAGGAGCACCTCTAGTACAGACGTGACCTGGTTGGAGGGAAGGGGATCACAGGTATTCAGGTTAGAGGTCCTTGCATCTGCGCTCAGGCTCAAGAATGAGTACACAGTAACTTGAAGGAGGTGGGTCAAGCAGTCACATCTCATCTCCGATGTTGCTGGCCCCAGACAAGCCCTTGCCTTCTCTTCCCTCAAAATATTTCTACCATTGTCTTGTTACCTAAAAAAACCTTCTGCAACCACATTCCCTTGGTTTCGAAATGCCCAAAACTACTCCAGATGTCCTTATCGTCTAAGAGGTTTACATGGAGAATTCTCTATAGATGTTTTAAGATGCTATGTTGATTCTGTAGCATATCTGTTAAACATCTGAAAATTCTTCATATAACACAGACATATTAACTCACACATTTTCCTTCTCACATATTCATATTCAGTACTAATATTCCTGCATCTTTCAGCATACAAGCCATCATGTTGAGAAGCAAATACAAAGAAAATACTTTTCCACACCATTAATTACTCCGTTTTTAAGCAGAACAAACACTCTTCTTCTTCTTCTTCTTCTTCTTCTTCTTCTTCTTCTTCTTCTTCTTCTTCTTCTTCTTCTTCTTCTTCTTCTTCTTTTTTTTGGAACAACATAGTTGGCTGCCATCTGGAACTTCCAGAGACTTTAAGAGCACTAATCACTTTTTTTAAAAAAAGGGAAATAAGACTAAAGGCATTCTCAGATATTTTTCACTGGATAGAAAAGGCATAAAATTTGGTAATTAGTTTCTCGATATTCACTAGTGATTTTTTCAGTTACTATCATTTTAGTTGATATTTATTGAAAATAAACAAACTATAATTTTGCTCTTTAGCCTGAATCTGTTTTCAGAGCTTCGAACTCATATATTCAATTACCGACTACATCTCCTTTTAAGTATCTTATGTCTTGAGCATGTCATAATCATGTCCCAAACTGAATTCTTTGTTTTCTTTTGTGGTCCTCATACATGCTAGACCAAAACTAAGTTCTTGATTTTTCTCTTCAAATCTATTTTGCTGCAATCTTCCCATGTTGATAAGCATTATTGGTATCCACCCAGCTGCTCTGTTGCTGGGCTCAAGAAGGCACTCAGAAGCTCTCTTCTCCTCTGTAGAGTACACTTCTCCCCATTCTTTGCCTGGATGGCTTCTACTTGTCTTCAGCTTAAATGTCATTCCAACAAAGAGGCTTTTTCTGGCCCTCTCCCAATATAAATTATATTTCCTCACCTTTGTTATGGTCCTCCTTTATACCACTTACTGCATTACCATTTCCAGATCAAACATACCATTTCCTCTATCAAACAGAATGTATAGAAAATGAGCAGTTCCTAAGACAGGAGTGGTGGTGCAGGCTTGTGATCCCAGTACTTGGGAGGCTGAGACAGGAAGATCACAGGTTCAAGGCCAAGCCTCAGCAAGTTAGTGAGACCTGGCTTCAAAGTAAAAAATTAAAATAAAATAAAACAGGGTTGGAGGTTTAGCTCAGAGGGAGAATGTCCCTTAGTTCAAATTCCAGTACAGAAAGAAAGAAAGATCAAATATCCAGTCAATGTTCAAATTTCCCTAATCGATTTAAACAATTTTTAAAGATTTTGGAAGCTGGACATGGTGGTGCACACCTGTACGTGGGAGGCTGAGACAAGAAGATCAAAGGTTTGTGGCCAGCCTCAGCAAATTAGTGAAGTTCTCAGCCACTTAGACCCTGTTTCAAAACAAAAATGAAATAGGACTGGTGATGTAACTCAGAGGCAGAATCTACATGAGTTCAATTCTCAGTAACACACACACACACACACACACACACACACACACACACACACACACACACACACACAGATTTTACAAAAACCATTGTAATTGGTTGGTAATCGTTTGGTAATCGTTTTTAAGTTTCTCTACTCTCCCCCCCCTTCTTCATCTTCTTTTTTTTTGTTTGTTTGTTTGGTTTTGCTTGATATTAGGGATTGAATCTAGGAGCATTCTGCCTTGGAACTACATCCCCAGCCCTTTTTTTTTATTTTGAAACAGAGTCTTGCTAAGTTGTGGAGGCTGTCCTCAAACCTCTGATTCTCCTGTCTCAACCTCTCAAGTACTGGAATTATAGGTGTGCACCACCATGTCCGGCTGCCACATTTCTTAATGATAGGGCTTTTTAAACCTGTGATCAAGCCGGGCGTGGTGGCGCACGCTTGTAATCCCCACGCTTGGGAGGCGGAGACAGGAGGATCGCGCAGGTTCGAAGCCAGCCGTGCTGGCTTAAGAGACCCTGTTTCCAAATTTAAAAAAATATGAAACAGGTCTGGGAGTGTAGCCCGGAGGGAGAAGGGCTTCCAGAAACCCCAGTGAAAGGTTTGAGCCGCTGCCCCGCAGGGGGCGGGGCCGGAAGCTAGGAGGCGGAGCCCTGTGATTCCCAGAGGAGACCACGCCCCTGGATTTGAGAGAAGCCAGATAGAGACAGAGAGGCGCCTGCTCCCCCACTAGCCCTTAAGGGCGGGGTGTGTGTGTGTGTGTGTGTGTTAAAGCATCCATATCACCTATACTGGATTTCTGCGTGTATCTGTGAGCCAAATGGACCCGCCGCATCTTTATTTATTAATCACCCAGTACCACCAAAAAAATAAATAAATAAATAAATAAATAATAAATAAATAAGCCTGTGATCAAGATGCTCCTCATTTCTGTTGTAACACCTCCTCCTGCTATAAAGTGTTTTTGGTGATCTGATAGTAGCCCACCCCTATCTAGAGCTACGGAACATAAAAATTGCACTTGTATAACTGGTCCAAATTGCTATAACTCAATGGCAATTTGGTATAGCCAAATTGGTATAACCCTTATCAGGAAAAATTAGATGTCAACAACCATTTAAAAGAACAAATGATGATGAATTGACATATTACCAATAAGGTCTTACCACTTTCTCCTTTGACCACGTGGACAAATCATTCATCACTAATTTTCCAAGTTATTGATACAAATTTAGACTATAGAATCCTGTGTTTAGTGAGGGGCACATTTTTTTCTTAACATGTACTTTCCCTAGTTCCACCGATGGGTGTGCTGTACAATGTATTGACTCACAGTCTGGGGACTGGAGACTTGGATATGTTTTGCCTCCTCCAGATAAGATCAGTGTGTTTACTAACAATCACTGGGACTCCTCCTACTTCCTTACACCATAAAAAAAGAGGATCTGGTCTAATCGTTGCTGAGGTGGTCACTTTGATAGGTCTCATAGGATGGGCAGAAGGAGTCACAATGCAGCCATGGTCAAAATATTTCAGCCACAATGGGGGATACTGCCACCAATACAGGAAGGGATTTTAAGTTATTAGCAAAGTCTCTTTCTCTAGATTCACAGGCCACAGATAATAGATTAGGCTTCTCTTACCTTCTGGCCCAGGAAGGAGAGGTCTGTGCCCTGAAAAGCACCTCCTGTTGCTTCTACCTCAGTATCTTAGGACAAATAAAAACCGGTGACAGTAAAATTTTGCAAAAAGCTGCTTGGTTGAAAAATATATATCCAAGAAATACAAAAATATGTGGGATACAATTAAGGCTTATCTGCACAATATAACTTGGTTTCTACATTTCCGAATCCCCTAGTGATGATAATTATGTATTTGCTAATAGGCCCTTGCCTTTTTAATCTTCTTATAAAATTTGTATCTTCTAGGATGCAACAATTTCCCCTAAAAATTATGTATGGAGTTTGGCCTGTTTCCACTGCTGAATAATCTCTCCCCTTGTCCCTATTAGACCAAGCAGAAAAGACACTTTTGATCCCTAAGTAGGTCAGAGATAATGACCTTCCTCAGCTCAAAAAATCTATAGAAGATGGATCCTCCTCCTTCTGCTCCCCTTGAGAAAAAGGGGTTAAAGTACCTGAGGAAGGAACATGAAATAGGTAAACTTAAATGGGTCCATGGGGAAAGATCCTAAGTAAACAGAAGCCCCTGAAAACATGAGTTATGTCAAGCTCACTTCTTCAGTTAAAGAGAAATAGAGCATTCAATATGTGCTTATGTGAGATTAGACATATTGTTAATTAGAAGGCCACCTACCTGAGGAACTTACACGATGTACCCACAGTGAATAATGACCAGACTGTTTGACCCAAGAAGAATATTCTGACCTCCAAGTATAAGATGGTTTCCATGGGATTCAGTCGCCATGAGACTTGATCTCCAAGGAAACTTGTAAACATTTTCCAAATCAGAAAAATGTACAATGGTTCACCTACTTAGGAAGTGCTCCCCCAAGTCATATATATAATCAGAAAGCTCAAACCTGGTGCATCGTTCGTCTTCTCTGAGAGGCAAGGGTCACCTACTCTCCCTCTCAGTGGGTATTTCTGTACCATCCTTAGATAAATCTGAGTGAGAATTCCTGTGCTGTCCTTTGTCCTGACTTGTCCTGCAATTCTTTCTGTGACAAATGTCAAGAACCTGGGTGCTTCCAACACAAAATCTCCCCTCTCCTTCAGTGACATCACTAAGTTATAGAAAATTTTCAGCTCCATTATAATCTCATGAGACCACCATGGGAGACACAGTCTGTCCTTAACCAAAATGTCCTTATGCAATACATGAACTGCATATAAAAAAATCAAAGGACAGAACCACAGAGAAAAACAGATGAGTCAACACATATTCTTAAATTTTATTTGGTTTATTTATTTGATTTCTTGCTTTTATTTTTTGGTACTGGGGAAGGACTGTTGGGTGGGGGAAGAGCTGACAGTTCTAATTGTGCAAGCAGGAAAATCTGAGCTGAGAAAGTGGCATTTCAAGGACATCTGGAGCCAGGCATGGTGGACTATGCCTGATATCCTAGCTGTTTGGGAGGCTGAGGCAGGAGGGTCACAAGTTTGGGGCTAACATCAGCAACTTAGTGAGACCCTACTTCAAAATAAAAATAAAATAAAAAGACTCAGGTTGTATAGCCTGGAGATAGAATGCCCCTGGGTTCAATCCTCAATTGGGTTCATATATAGGTAAATATATATGTCCTTTGTCCTGACTTGTCCTGCAATTCTTTCTGTGACAAAGGTCAAGAACCTTGTGAGGAGGTAGAAAAAGAGTAGCCAGGTAGGGAAGAGGCCTCGGTAGAAAAGCTTAATTTCCTGAGGGGCAAGGAATACTAATTAACTTCCAAGGCTCCTAAAAAGAGACCAGCTCTTCCAAGGTTCAGAGATAAGAATGACCAAAGCTTCACCAAACCATCTGTTTACTAATCAACAAACCCAGGAGACATCCCTAGAGCAAGCCTGACACCTCTACTGAAAGAAGGAGACCCCTCAAGGACATGCAAATACCATATGCAAATTTTAAGAACTACCTCCCAGACTCCAAATAACAGAAGACATGCAGAGATATTACCCACTCTGGGAACCCCTCCCCGTTGGGGAGCTTTTCTCTCTCTCACAGGTCGTGTTAGCTTTGAAAGAAGGTGGGTGCAATTGAAGGCACTTGGCCCGGGCTACACTCGGGTAATGACCTGAAGACCTCTGGACATCAAGGCTGACCAAGGCACCTAGGGGTGACCTGCACTTCTTTTCTGGCAGATCGCGTTGACTTTGGGAGAAAGCAGCTTGCAACTGAAGGCATTTGGCTTGAGATACCCTCAAGTTTTGTCCTGAGGGCAGCTGCTGGGCATCAGAGTCCTGACAGCCCTTAGGGGTGTTCTGCCACTTTTCCCTATTCCCTGCTGTTTCTAATAAACTTCTTACTCCCCTTCCTGCCGTCTACGAGTGTCATTCTTTGCTCGCCGCAGACCAGAATCCAGTAAGGAAACGCCGTGTTTCTTCTCAAGAAACCCTGTTTTTCACTTGGTGCTTCCAATACAAAGTCTCTCCTCTCTTAGGACCTCCATCAGTGACATCACTAAGTTATAGAAAATTTTTAGCTCCATTGTAATCTCATGAGACCACCATGGGAGACATATATACATATATATATATATATATAGTTACCATATATATTAAAAGGGCTGGGCATGCTCTGTGGTAAAGTACTTGCCTAACATGTCTGTATTCAATAACCAGAATTAAAAAAACAGATGTCTAGAAAGCACAGAGTGAGGAGTGAGTTTTGTGCAGCTGTCTGGAAAAGATTGTTCTCAGCAGAAAAATAAGGAACAAACAAACAGATGAAACCCAAATACTGACAATAAATGAGCTTAAGAAATAAGAAAACAAGTGCAGGTTATAGTTACAGAACTCAGAACAAAGAAACCAATAAAAATAAAGGCAGAAATTAAACAGAGTGTTGACAATAATTATACATTAGAGGACATTAATGAAACTAATTCTGCTTTTTTTAAAAAAAAGGAACTGGCAAGACTACTCAAGAAAACAGTAGACAAAAAATAAATAAAAATTAAAAAGAAAATAGGCAAGAAGTAACTAAATCACAAAATAGGAAAACAAAGATAACTACAAAGACAAAAGCTTACAATAATAAAAAAAAATGAGTCACTATTTGACATCTACATAAAAGCTGGACACACAAAGCTGGACTTGGTGCCACCTGTCTGTAATTCGAGTACTTGGGATGCGGAGACAGGAGGATCACAGGTTCAAGACCAGCCTCAGCAACTTAGTGAGACCCTGTTTCAAAATAAGAAATAAAGTATGTTTGGTAGTATATCTTGGAGGAAGAATGACCCTGGGTTCAATATTCAGTAACACACCACACACACACACACACACACACACACACACACACACACCAAAATTGATACAAGAAGGAAGAGACATTTTAAGGGACTAATACTTTTTTTTTTTTTTTTTTTTTTTTTTGGTGGTACTGGGGGTGGAACCCAGAGGCTTTCTACCTCCAGGCTATACTCCCAGACCTTTTTTATATTTTATTTGGAAACAGGGTCTCACTAAGTTGCTGAGAGCCTCATTAAGTAGCTGAGGCTGGTTTTGAACCCGTGAGACCCTCCTGTCTCAGCCTCCCAAGTGCAGGGATTACAAGTGTGCGCCACCATGCCCGGCTAGGGGACTAATAATTTTTAAAGAATTTGATATGATTATCAACCTTTCCCTCAACCAAAAAAAAAAAAGTGGTTTTACTGTTGAGTTTTGATAAGTGTTAGGTCATAGAAAATCACTATTTTATGTACAAATCTTTCTAAAAAATGGAAAATGAGGGCTAGCTTCAATTCCTGAGGCTGTTATAACTTTTATTTCTAACCCAGTATCAGGACAAGAAAAGGAAATTATGGCCCCTTTGCACTTATGAAGGTGACTGCATAAATCTAAATAAAATATTAACCATCAGAATCCTATAATATAATGCAAATAAAGTGCATCAAGATCAAGTAGTGTTTATCTAAGAATGCAATGATGGAACAACATTAAGATTTTATCAGTGGGTGACTGCCTAACATATGATAAATATTCAATAAGTATTATTATTATTGACTATTAATGATTGCTAGAGTAAAAGCTATTACAACTTTAGACAGTAATGTGTCATGATCTTATAAAGTTGAACATTTACATAACCTCCAAATCATCAGTTCCATTCCTAGTAATATGCCCTAAAATTATTTACTTATATGCAAGTGTAGACATATACAAGAATGTTCTTAGCAACTTTCCTTGAAATATCAGGGGAAATAGCCAGGCGTGGTGGTGCACGCTTGTAATCCCCGCGCTTAGGAGGCAGAGACAGGAGGATCACGCAGTTTTGAAGCCAGCCTCGCTGGCTTAGGAGACCCAGTTTCCAAATAAAAAAAAATATAAAAAATAGGTCTGGGAGTATAGCCTGGAGGTAGAAGGGTTTCCAGGAACCCCGGTACCCAAAAAACAAAACAAAACAAAAAACGGGACAGGTAACCGGGTGTGATCATACACATTTATAATCCCAGTACCTGGGAGGCTGAGACAGGAGGATCACAGGTTCACGGCCAACCTCAGCAACTTAGTGAGGCCCTGTGCAATTTAGTGAGAACCTGTTTAAAAAATGAAGAATAAGCTGGGCGTGGTGTCGCATGCTTGTAATCCCAGCATTTGGGAGGCTCAGACAGGAGGATCACAGTTCCTGGACAGCCTCAGCTACTACTTAGAGAGGCCCTCTGCAACTCAGTGAGACTCTGTTTCAAAATAAAGAGAATTAAAAAATAGAACTGAGGGTGCAGCTCGGAGGTAGAATGCCCCTGGGTTCCATCCCCAGTACCGCAAAAATATAAATATAAATAAAATAAAATAAAACAAATAGGGCTGGGTATGTATCTCAGAGGTAAAATGCCTCTGAGATCAATCCCTAGTACTGAGGAAAGAAAACAAAACAAAATAAAACCAAAACAAGTGATTTGTAGTCCAGAGAGCACAGTGTGCCATGAACTGCAATTGAGCACGAATGGAATGAAAAGGCCAGGGTTTACTGTAAGGACACATTGCTGTAGACGCCAAGGACAGGAATGCAGCAAAGGAACTAACACAAAGGCCTGGGAAGCTTTCCGAGCTCTTTCTCCATGTCCATCTCCCTCTCTACTCCTCCATAAGAACTGTTATCCTCTCCTCTCTCCATGGACTTACTTGCCCTGCATCTTCTGCAGCTCCACAGTGAAGATGGCTGTTTCACAGCTGTTAAATTTATAAGGTGTAGTTCTAGCCATATAATGAGGATGCTCTCATTTTTCTTAGCCCCCCAATTAAAAACTTCCAGAAAAGAGAATCTTACAAGGTACCAAGTGGTAGCCCCCAGAACTGCGGCTCATATGATAACAAACACAGGTACCAGAGGGCCACTCCTATGACCTTGGAGCCCAGTGACAATTCCCAAAAGGGGAAATCCTTATAGCTGGGCAGGCATCTGTTTGTAAACAACCTATGCAAGTATCAAGCTGACATTCACATATGGATCAAAAGACAAAGGTCTGGATTCTCACTCCCCAAACCTGGGTTTCCAAGTGTAGTCATTTTGTCTACACCCTCAATCAACTCATCACTTGAGAGATTCTTCAATGACTCAGAGGGGTTATCCAAGTAGAGTGGTAGGGCAATCTAGATAGAGGAAACCACAGGATTAGAAAAAGGAGACATAAAATTGGACACCACAAGCCAGGTGTGGTAGTGCACCCCTTTAATCCCAGCACTTGGAAGGCTGAGACAGGAGGATCATAGGTTCGAGGACAAGTAGTAAGACTCTCATCAACCTAGCAAGATTCTATTTCAAATTTTAAAAACATAGGGATGGGCAGGGCGTGGTGGCGCACGCTTGTAATCCCCGCGCTTGGGAGGCTGAGACAGGAGGATCGCGCAGTTCGAAGTCAACCTCAGCTGGCTTAAGAGACCCTGTTTCCAAAAAAAATATAAAATAGGTCTGGGAGTGTAGCCCAGAGTAGTAGAAGGCCCCTGGGTTCCATCCCCAGTACCACCAAAAAAAATAAAATAAAATAGGAATGGGATGTGGCTCAGAGGTAAAATGCCCCTGAGTTCAGTCCCCAGCACCCCACCACACACACACACACACACACACACACATCACAAAATTGGAAATCACAAATTAAAAATAGGGCATCACAAATGAAGAGCAGCTAGCCCTCTGGTGTGGTCAGTACATAGATTCCATATTGGTATCCCAAATTGAGGGAAAAGAGCAGGCAGATATGTTGGGCATGGTGACCATTTTGGACAACATAGGGAGACCCTGTCTCAAAATAAAAAATGAAAAGGGCTGGGGATGGCCCAGGGGTAGAGTGCTTGCTGAGCATGTATGAAGCCTTGCTTTCTATTCTCCAGTATTGAAAAAGGGGAAAAAAAAAAAAAAAGGCAGGCAGATTTGACAGGCTCAGACTGGGAAAGGTTTGTTTTAATGCCAGACATCTGAACTTTATTTTAAAAACAGGAACATTTGAAAACTGAAGGTTCTGGAGCCCAGGAATGTCACGAAACCATGTACAGTTTAGAAAAATATACCCCACAGCAATGTAATTGACTAAGCATTAGTGTAGTCACTAATGCTAAATACGAAAACAGGAATGGTAGGTGATGGAAATTGCTTTTTGACTTTATTCTAGTCTTCGGCTTAATTTGGATTTATTGTCAAATTTCTCTTGTATAAATCAGAGAGGTTATTAAGCAGTCGTTGCCCTTGGCCAGTAAATCAGCAGTTTGTTCACAGATACCTCCTCCACACCAACTGTACAACAGAAGGGAAACATTGCATACTTAGAGGACATTATAAATAGAGTCCAAAAAGGTTCATCTTGCCTCCAGGAAAAGTCAGCACATTGTAAATCCAATGCAGTTCATTTATGGACTTTGAAGTGAAGATGCTTTTAACCCACCGTGATCAAAATACCTGACATGAATGAATGACACAGAGGAGCAAAAGCTGACTTGGCTCACGGTTTCAGTGTAAAGTCCAAAGATGGCAACTCCAAGGCACATCATGGCAGCATGGCATGGGAAAGCTGAGCTCAACTAATTAGCATCTGGAGGGAGGGAGGAAGGGAGAGAGAGAGAGAGAGAGAGACAAGGAACCAATATAGCCCTCAAGACCTTGCCCCCAGGGACCCACCTCCTCCTCCAGCCACACCCTACCTGTCTATGTCACCACCCAATAAATCCATTCAAATTATTAATCAGTCAGTGAATCTATCCACTGAGGAGACTGCAGCCCTGATTCAATTACTTCACCTCTAACATTTTTGCATTGCCAGTATGCGAGCTTTTCCGCAAGACATTCTGTTTTCAAACCTTGACAGCAAGTTTTGTAAGCAAACCACACTTTAAAATAAGATGCTGTAAGTGTGCTGTACTTCTGCATGAACACCAGTATTCCATACTGATCCATTCATGAAGATCCTCTCTGTGTGCGCACCTTTCCACACATGTGTAATTTTCTAACATCTAGTTTCAATAAGTTCACACAACCCATCAACTTTTTTCCCCAATGACCTGTAATCAGATAATTTTCTCACAGTGGTAATACTCCCTACGTATATGCCAGCTCTTCTTATGGCCCATTTTTATTTTTATTTATTTATTTATTTGTGGGTCTGGGGATGGAACCCAGAGGCATTTGACCTCCGAGCTACACCCCTTGCCCAATTTTTTATTCTTTATTTTTGAAACAGGGTCTCACTGAGTTGCAGAGGGCCTCAGTAAGTAGCTGAGGCTGTCTGCAAACCGCGATCCTCTGGTCTCAGCCTCCCAAATGCTGGGATTACAAGCATGGGCCACCATGCCTGGCGCCCATTTTTATTTAACCTAATACCACATCAATTCATGTGCCGACAGTTGCTGGAACAGAATTTCTTTTAATTAACCAATTCTAAGTAGCTGAAGCACAGTCAAGGTTCATAAAAGAGAAAATAACCAGAGCATGAATAGCACACCAGTGGCGGGTGTCAGAAGAAGGCAATTAAGACCCGTTATGCACAGTTCTGCCCCTTCTGCATGTAGAAAGCTGGAACACATCTCTTCATTTCTCTTTCCCCTGGTATTTCCTCCTGTCATGGGCTGATGGGCCGTTTATGTTTCCTTACATGGTGAGAAAAGTTAAGAAATAAAATGCATAATTTAAAAATAGCAATAATATCAGACTTTCTGCCTTCCCCACGGGAGGTTACAAAGATCCAATGAGAAGCATTCAAAATGCCCTTGTAAATTGTAAAGGGAAAACGTGCTTCAGTCACAGCCTTACCTAAAATCTTCCGATGTCTCCCCTGGAACCTTGGAAAAAAGTCCAGGGTGTGTGCGTGCCTCAAAGATTCTTCCTGATCTCAACCCAGCAGACAGCTCCTACCTCTCAGCAGCCTCCTCCGGGGCTTCACCCATGAAGTGTCTCAGATACACACAGGCTTTCGCTGATGCTTGCCAGTCCCTCTCTTTACATCCTCACTTCTTCTCTGTTCCCCGCTATCACCCTCATCTGGGCAGGTGCTCGCCTCCCCTTTGCTACTTGTGTGTTCCCCCAGGGCATCATTTCTCAGCAGCAGCACAGTGAACATTTTGGAAAGGATAGATTTTGTTTTGTTTTGTTTCTTGTGGAGGATCGTCCTGTGCATTGTAGAGTGTTTAGCAGAATCAATAGTCTCTGTCCACTACATGCCAACAGCAGTACCCTCCACTTTATTATTTGTTTATTTAGCAGTACCAGGGATTGAACCCAAGTCTGCTCTGCCACTGAGCTACATCCCTAACCCCCCCCCCTTTTTTTTTTTTTTTTGGCGGGTCTGAGGATGGAAGCCAGGGGCATTTGATCTCCGAGCTACACCCCCTGCCCTATTTTTTATTCTTTATTTTGAAACCGGGTCTCACTGAGTTGCAGAGGGCCTCACTAAGTAGCTGAGGCTGTCCGGGAACCGCAATCCTCCAGGTCTCAGCCTCCCAAATGCTAGGATTACAAGCGTGCGCCACCACGCCCGGCTTTCCCTAACCCTTTTTATTTTTTATTTTGAGACAAGGAAATCTAAGTTGCCCAATCCTCCTGTCTCAGCTTCAGCAGTAGTTGGGATTATAGGTGTGCACCACCTCTCCACTTTGACATCAAAATGACTCTAGACTTTACCACTTGGCCCCTGGAAAGCAAAATTGAAACTTCCGAGAATCTCTGCTCTCAAAGAATGCTTATGCTGGAACCCACTGTACTCAAGCTCTGGGCAGATATTCATAAAATATACATATAAATAAAAACGCAGCTTGCTAACAATGGGCCAAACTGGTTTTTCATCCACTAAGCCACCATCACACTAGTAGGGATATGTCTTGATCGCACTTGGGTAATTAAAGGCATCCTGTTCTTTTCTGTTTTAAGGCCTTTCACTGTGTGAAATAGGTAGAATTTCCCTTTACGATTTGATTTCACATTTTTTCACATTTACTCATGAAGAGCAGTTGGTCTCAAAAGTTGCTCACTTTTGAGTAAATGTAGGTTTGCCCCTGAGTACATACATATCCTAAAGGGTTGTTTTGTCTTGGATCTGGGGAGACGTGGGACAGAATGAGCTGTAGACTCAGAAGGTTGCAATGATAAGGGCTGAGCAGTGGGGCAGAAGGGACTATAAGGAGACACTATTTCACATCCTTGATCTGGTTAGATCTCTTTGCAGATTATTGCCTTAGTGGCAGCAGTTTTGACTCAGCACCTCTCAAAGGACACTTGGAATTTTCCCAGTATTCACCCAAAGAGGACAGGATCAATATCTCCTACTTCAAGATCTTCCCCAAACTTTTTTTTTTTTTTTTTTCAGTACTGGGGATGGTACCCAGGGGCATTCTCCCTCCAAGCTACACCTTCAGCCCTATTTTCTTTTCAAAACAGGGTCTCAATAAGTTGCAGAGGGCCTAACTAAGTCGCTGAGGCTGACTGGGAACCTGCAACCCTTCTGCCTCAGCCTCCCAAGTACTGGGAGGGATTACAAGCATGCACCACCGCACCCAGCAATCCGCATTTTCTTATTATTTGAAATCTCCCTCCCTCCTTAAACTCTGGGGCAGAAGAGAGTGGGGAGAGACAAGCCCAGGGTTTTCCCCTCTTCTGTCCTCTTCCTTCTCTGCCTCTCTTTTTAGTATCAAAGAGTCTTTGTTCCCCTTTCCCTGCTTTCCTGGAAGGAATATTCGCCCAAGGCCATATTGTGCTTCTTCCCCAAATGCTGTTCTCTGTGTCCCTCCTCTGTAGCCACCAAGGCAGAAAGACAATGAAAGAGCCAGCCCCACTGGGCAGAGTTAGTTCAAGGGCACTTCCCCTTGACATATTGTCAGACCCTGCTCATGTCCTAGTAGAACCTTGTGGATCAGTGTGTCTCTACCACTTAACACGGTGCTGCATCACAAATTACCAGGGACGCAGCAGCGTGGAAAGATGAGCATTTATCATCTTATAGCATTCCTGGATCGGGAATCCAAGCATGGTACAACGGGATCCTCTGCTCAGGCCTCAAAGCTGTAATCAATGTGTCGGCCAGCAGGGCGTGGCAGTGCACTCATGGAATCCCAGTACTTGGGAGACAGTGACAGGAGGATTGCAGCTTCATGGACCACCTCGGCAATGTGATGAGACTTTCATCAAACTAGCCAGACCCTGTTTCAAAAACTAAAAATAAAAAAAGACTGGGGGTGTAGCTCAAAAGTAGAATACCCCAGGTTCAATTCCCAGCATTAAAAAAAAGTGTCAGCCACTATGAGCTGTGGTTTCATTCGAGGCTTAAAGTCCTTATATGGTTGTTAGTGGAATCATTTACTGCAGCTAGAGAATTATGGTGGCTTGCTTCAAGTGAGCAGGAGAAACTTTTTGACACTTTCAAGAATTTAATCGGATTTGGACCCACCCAGGATAATTTCCCCTTTGGTGAACTCAGAATTCACTGATTTGTAAAGCTCTTTAACCTTAGTCATCATCACAGGAGTGACAATCTAATCACAAGAGCACCATCCATCATGTTTACAGTCTGCCAACATTCAAAGGGAAGAAATTACACACAGGTATGAGTCACCGGAGGGGTCATCTTAGAATTGTTCCTACCATGGTAGGAAAACTTTGTTGAACAAGCAAGTAAAAGAAGAGATGGAGGTATGCATCTCCTTTGTCTTTGCAATAACCCTAAAGTATAGTTGGCATCACTCAAATTTATAGAGACAGTCAACCTCAGAAACAGAAAATGATTTGTTTTTGTTCAAAGAAGAAGAAATTGCAGGGTAAGGCTCCAGACTGAGGTCTGTCTGTGTCCTCAATCCTTTATCCAGCAAAACATCCACTGCTAGGCCTCAGTCCTGCCACACTGTGCCCAGTGCTCTGACACAAGCAGATTCAGCCTCTCTGCTTCCTCTCCCCAGGTTAGTGCAAGCTGGGAGTGGAGGTGGAGGCTCGAGGGTCCTGTTAAGGTATAGATGTAGACTGTCCCCTGAAGGAACTGGGGAATTGATGCTGAAAGTTCATATAATTAAACCATGAGGCTTGTGAGCTCATTAGTGGATAAATCCATGAAATGGATTTATTGGATGGTAACCTAGGTAGGTGGGGTGTGGTTGGATGAGGTGGGTCGCTGGGGGTGTGGCCTTGGGACTGTGCTCATGGCCTTGAAACCCTTTGCTTGCTCACTCTTGATTCAAGACTCCACTATGAGAAAGCAGAGTGTTCTCTCTCTCTCTCTCTCTCTCTCTCTCTCTCTCTCTCTCTCTCTCTCTCTCCCACCCTTCTCTCTGCCATGTCCTGAGCTCCATCAATATAACCTGCTCTGACATGAACTGAATCTCTGTGATCTCCAGAACTGTCAGCAAATAAATCTTCCTTCCTCTAATTTGTGTGGTCAGTTGTTTGGGATTACATCAGTGAGAGTGTGGATAGAAACAGGTCCCTTCACTTTTCATCCTCCTGGACACTGGGCCACCTTGCACAACCCCAAGGCCAGCCATGAGTGTGTCAGGGCCTCTGGCATTGAGGGAGAGAGATGATCAGCTTTCACCTGCCTTACAGTCCACCCCTAGAGTGGTTGGCTTCAGTAGGTTCTGCCCACAAAGGAGGAGAAGCTGCTGAGCCGTTTATTTTCTTTTTTCTTATCTCTCCAGAATGTCTAATAAGCTGGGCTCTGTGGGAATGGGATATAGATACTTGTCTCTAGACACAGAAAGGCAAGAATCCTAGCAATCCCTGAAAGTGGCTATAGGGCCAGTTTATATATCAATGACAGTTTTACATGTGTATGAAAAAACAAAAAAATTTTGTGAAAGAAGAGCAGCTAAATAGGTTTCTCCTTCAATCTGCTTTCCAATCACCCCTTCACTAAGACTGATTATGCACCAGTTATTCTGTGTCTTTTATGGGTCCGGCATACAGTTGCTTCTTTTGCTTCCCTGTCCCTTAATCCCTTAATTTGTGTGTGTGTGTGTGTGTGTGTGTGTGTGTGTGTGTGTTACTGATAATTGAACCCAGAGTCATTCTACCTCTACCTCTGAGCTGCACTCCAAGCTCTATTTTTTTTTTATTTATTTATTTATTTTGAAACAGGGACTCACTAAGTTGCTGAGGGCCTGGCTAAATTGCTGAGGCTTGCCTCAAACCTGCTATCCTTCTGTCTCAACCTCCCAATTGTTGGGATTACAGGCATGTACCTGGCTTCTCCTAGTCTATTTATGATATTTATTTATTTATTTATTTATTTATTTATTTATTTATTTATTTTGAGGTACTGGGGGTGAAACCCAGGGGCATTGTACCTCCAAGCTACATCCCCCTATTTTTAAAAACAGGGTCATGTTTAAAACAGGGTGTCACTGAGTTGCAAAGGGCCTCACTAAATAGCTGAGACTGTCCAACCTCTGCCTCCCAAATGCTGGGATTACAAGCATGTGCCACCACGCCCGGCCTATTTATGATCTTTAATAGCTCAACAATACGATCTCTTGCCATCTGCCTTTATGTTGATAGGCCCACATTTTTATCACATGCAAACTCCAGATTACATATTCGAGTCCCCTTCCATTATGATATAATACAAACAATGTTAAGCATAGCCCCCCCCCACCATTTCATGGCATGCAAAATGCAGATCTGAGGACTGAGATATTTGTTTGTGTATTTGCATAATCCACTTTAGGGTTTAATGGCAATGTAGCAAATAAAGAAAATATGTGCAGATATTATTCCTGGCTGGCATCTTTGTCATTCACTTGCTGTTGACTGTCTCCAGTGAAATTCAGCCATCTCTCCTCACCAGCGCGCTTCCTTGGGCTACTTACTAAGAGCATCCCAAACAGGGTATCTGCAACCTTATGAATATCCAGCACGTTCTGTCCCACTTCCTTCTCTGGAGACACAAAGCAAAATAAACTGTTAGAATATTTATGTGCTGGGAGGCAAACTTACATTTATGCAAAAGGGAACAAGTTCTCAGAGCAGCTGTTATTCAGAAGTAAACACAAAATCAAGTTTCAGAAAGGAACTTTTGACATTTCCTCCAAATAAACCTCCTAACTGTTACTTGCAGAAAATCAGGCAAAATAGTAAAGAGTCCCCCAGAGCTTAGTGAAATTGTCCCAAAAAAGCGTTTATTGATGGAATATGAACATTTGGAATGAAAGCACCTGTTCTTCTCTAAACCTGCTTCCGATAAACATTCCACCCTATTGATTTCCCTTCCAGCATTCAATTTGATGGATTAAAACTGAAAAGGGAAACTGCAGAGAGGCGTGGAGATGTGGAAAGCCCTTTCATTTGTGGAAATGAAAGCAATCACTCACATCTTGAGGTCAGAAGGGGGTAGTGGGTGACAGGAGCTGAAAAATAGTTTAGGTATGGTCATCCCAACTCTTCTTAAGAGGTTTGGCTTCTGTCCCAGACAGTCTCTACATGAAGCACATTCTGGAAAGAATTAAATGGTGATCAAGCCCCAAAAACGTGTCTTTTCCTAACTCCCAGAACCTGTGAGTGTGACTTTATTTGGAAAAATGATGTCCGCTTGGTATAATTAACTTTGATATCATTAAATCAATCTAAATTAATTTAGAGATTTTTGGCTTTGATCCTGAGGATGGAACCCAGAGGAATTCTACCTCTGAGCTACATATTCCCTGCCAGGACTATTTAATTTTTTATTTTCAAACAAGTCTTCAGAGTTGCTAAAGATCTCAATAAGTTGCTGAGGCTAGCCTCAAACCTGCGATCCTCCTGTCTCAGCTTCCTAAGTAGTGGGAGGACAGGCATATACTACCGGATTGAGCATTAATTTAGAGATCTTGAAGTGATCACCTGGGTTATCTAGGTAATCTCTAAATCCAATGACAAGTGTCCTTTTGAGAGAGAGAGAAGAGGGGAAGACATAGAAATAAAGGAGACAGCCAAGTGAACACGGAGACAGAGGTTGGAGGAACACAGCCACTAGGCAAGAAAGCCAGAAACAGAAACCACCAGGGACTGGACAAGGCAAGGAACAGAGTGTCCCCTAGAGTGTCCAGAGTACCATGGACCTGCTGACACCTTGGCTTCTGACTTCTAGCTTTGAGAACAGTAAGAGAATCCATTTCTATGCCGAAGGCCACCCAATTTGTCATTGCAGCCCTAGGAAACAAATACACCCTCCCACAGTCCTGCCTTTGTGGAGATGAACGGTCCATCCTAAACACTTAGCTCACTGTGACCCCAGATAGAGGGGAGTGGGGCCTCCTGCTCTCAGCTCGCTAGGTTCTTTTCACAATTGCCGTGTGGTTCCTCCCATTCATTTTCTGCTGACACCCAGCTGCCCCCAAGCCTTCTCTTTGGCACAGTGCTGGAACTCTTCAGGGACTATCCTCAAGGATTACTGGACACCTTTCCAAAGCTGTGACCAAAGCCAGCGCGGAACTCAGCCTCACATCTGCACTTGCTCTCACGTGTCTTGATGTGATGGTAAACACTTGAACCCGTTCCTGGAGCATGCCTTCCGATGCGCCTTCCTGGCCTTCGGTGGCAACCTCTCCCTCCCTTCCTCAGCTCTTGCCATTGAAAATTGGCTCTCCTGGCTTCCCCACGCTGTGTTGAAACAATCCATGAAAGCTGTACAGCTGCCTTCCTGGGAGGAAGGCCAGAACTAATCATCTCACAAAATCTCTAATAAGAGGTTAAATGCATATGTGAGGTATAATTGATGAAAGAAGAATGGAATTCTGTGAACTCTAGGAAATGGTGCTTTTGCTTTCAAAATCCCTTGTGGTTTGCACTGTGTCCGGGGTGTACCTTTCTGCCCTCCTCCTCCCAGGTTTAGAGTCTCTGGCTTCTTTAGCCTTCCCTTCAGGGGCTCTCTTCCCACCTTCCAACTCCAAATTCTTCTCCCCTCTATCATTTCATTTTATCTCAGGACTTATTCTGAAATGTAAGCTCAGCAAAGCAAGAAGCCCACTCTCCCTGGGGACTAGTCACCTAATGCTATAGTTTGGGCTTGAACATCTCCCAAAGACCCATGTCCTT